>NC_043973.1:4980159-5697659 GCF_902148855.1 Sphaeramia orbicularis
TAGATTTTGACGCAATAATGGGTGAGCAACTAGTTTTAATTGAGCAAAATGCTTCCTGTCCTCTGCTCTTCTGTGTCTAATACTCGTAAGCAGAGTGGGGCGTCCTCTGAGATGTGGTTCTGGTGCTCTGGCTGCTGAGACTGATGTTTGTCTTCAGACACGGGATCTTTTTTGCCAATAGCCTTCTGAAGTGGCTTTGGAACTTTTTACCCACAAATGTGTAAAACACAGGACTAATGCAACTGTACAGGTAGGCCATGTTACGGGTCAAGTACAGTGCATAGTCCAGGCTGTCTGTGTCCTCACATGGGACTTCGTCGTCACTGGTGCTGGAGATCTGAATAGCACGAAGGAGAATGACGACATTGTAGGGTGTCCAGCAGGTGAAGAAAGTGAAGATGATGACAAATATGAGCTTGATGGCGCGGCATTTCTCCTTCATACGAGTGGACAGGATGCGGATAGTGATGCTGATGTAGCAAAACATCACCATGAAAAGAGGAAGGAGGAAAAACACTAAAAACTGTTGATAATAGCTAAAAAGACGCCAGTTCTTCATGGTGCTCTCTTGAAATCCTGACTCCTCACACATTAGTCCGTTCATAGGACTTTGCCACACATTTTGGAGGACCAGTTCTTTTACACTTGCCATAATACTAATGCACCAAACTGCCACAGAAGCAACAATGGCATAAGCCTTCTTCCTGCTCTTGGCAGCTGCAACTGCATGCACCACTGCAAGGTATCGGTCAAAAGTCATAAGTGTGAGGAACAGGATGGAGCTGTAGAAACCGATGAAGTAAGCACTGCTGACCATCTTACACAGAGCTGTGCCAAAAATCCATTCGTTTAGGTGATATGCTGCCCAAAAGGGAAGACTTGTGGCAAACAGAATGTTTGAGAAAACCAAATTCAGGAGAAAGATGTTTGTCACCGTGTTTAACTTCTCATACCTGTAGATGATGAAGAGGACAAGTCCATTGCCCAAATAACTGAGGATGAAGTTCACGTAGTAGAAAACTGGGATAAATCTGGCACCAAACTGGTTCACAGTTTTCTTCGAGCAGAGTTGAACAGTATGACTGACGACATAAGTTGGGTCAGTCATGTTAGACGTCTCATTAAGCAGATCAAGGAAATCCAAATAAGAGCTGTCATCATCATCCATGACTAGAAGTTTTCCTGCGATACAGAGAGATTTATATGTACTGTTAGTTGATCAGTAAGACTGACATTAATTATGACAATTAAACCATAGAAGACTTTGAAATGACACCATTGGACATCTAAACTATGTGTCAGAGTTTTTAGTCACAAACCAGAAGATTTTGACATGACTGGGAATCTTAACTCACTCGTGTTTGTTTGTTTGTTTGTTTATTGAGCCTAAATGTGATCTCCATAGAACAGTAAGACTCAGGCTAGACTGTCAGATTTTAAGATTGTGACAGATTCATATGAGATAAGGTTTTCCATTGAAGACCAGTCCTACGTAGGAACAAGTTCTGTTGTGCAATTCTGACCCCATAATTAAAAACTCAATGAAGATATAACAGTTTTGCTTCTTGGCCAGTGGTATAAGGTTTTTATGACACCCCTCAGATCACACTATTATGACAGGCCCTGGTTCATCCTAATCACAACTGTTAAGTAGCCACACAATCCACTGTCCTGTACCAAGATTTAAATAAATAAATAAATAAATAAATATAATGGATGAGATTCTATAGCGCTTTTCAAGGCACCCAAAGCACTTTACATTATTATTATTATTATTATTATTATTATTATTATTATTATTATTATTATTATTATTATTATATAAACATTTTGACCAATAAACATCAACATGCTTTTTTTCCAGCTATTGTCATTGCATATCTGTATGATAAAAGTACTAAAGAATATTAGAATTTAATCATTTGAGGACAGTTTTTAATAGTTTATTTGTCATATTTATTGTTTATGTTTTTATAGATTGTGGCTGTTTTTCAAAAAAGGAGATAAATAGCAAGTGATACTGTTTTTATAGGTTGTAAGTTCTTTGAAAATTCTACATATTTAACTTGGGCCCCACCTCCACGGGCTCTAGTGCAGCTGCACTGCCTAGACTCCTGTTCTTGCTTCCTGTTTCACTCTGTCCTTCATGAAAGTCACTTGAGTAATTTTGGTTTGATTCTGGTGAAATATTGATGGACAAATTGAGGAAGTAACAAACATAAAGAAAACATAACCTCACAGGTGCGCCTTTTAGGTTTTAGAAGAGGTCCTAATTATGATTTACAATTTTTGTGAAATATACAGAGGCATCAACATTAATGTTCAGCAAATAAAACATTTGACACTTAAATAGTTTTGTTTCCCTAAAAACAAGCTTTACTCATACTTGGTGGTGGATAAACTACAAACTAATGAAATGACTGACATTAACACTAACTCAAAAAAGGAAGCGATAGTGCTGAGTACTGCAGTAAGATAAAACTTTCGCAACAAATACGCAATACTTGTTCCCAGAATTGACAAATTATCAGTAAATGACACATGTTTTGTACCATGGTTTTCTAACTACATAACATTGTCAATGGGTCAATTGTCATTGTCATTGTCAATCTGATGGGTAACATGAGGGCTGTTTCCATTTTTTTTTTAAATTCTAGAATCATTAAAATAAAACTATTTTTCTGTTTGTATTTTTGTCTAGCGTGAGTTTAGGACAAAGCCACCAGGTGTCTCATAGTTTGCACATAGGCACTTCAACAGGCCTTTAAAAATCCCACTAAAAACAAGGTTTTCCCTTGGACTCACCAGCCCTTTGATAAGATGCATGATAAACTATTTTACTTACAAAGTCAGTTTCAAGGAAAGCGCAAATACTCTTGTTTATAATACTTATGACATCTTTTTTTTTTTTGGTGTGTCAAATTTTATGTTTTTTTTTTTTCTTATAAATGTAATTATATCCTAAGCTATTTATCACTAAAACTACATTATCTGTGTATAAGAAAGTGTAGATAATGTCAAAGAGGAAACCCAGTTAATGATTGAGATCATTTTGGTTTTTTGTTTGTTGGAGCTTGTGACTTCTCTTCAGCAATTTTGTGTAATTAGTCATAATGTGTGTAATCAATACTCAATACGTATCCATAATGAAAATTATAGTGTACCCATAGTCACAGAAAAGTCCTTTTCTTACCTACATTAAACTAGAATCCTATATTTCTGTAGCTTTGCAGACTTGACTGACACTAAAAACCAGTCTATGTAAAGTTATTTAAAATGCTGTTTTTACCACAAAATATACATAGAACGACTTAACAATGAGGTACTATTCAGAAAGGTTATAATTGCACTTAATCTATCATCCACTGTTCTATCATACTTATTGTTCTTTCATTAAAAAACCACAAAGTAAAACATTTCAAACTGAAAACCTGACATTTTTTGTTGTCTATATTAACTTTGACTCACCAGTGCAGCTTTGCAGGAATGCAGTAGAGGGCAAAAATGAGTATCACAACCAAGCACTCAAAGTTTCCGCAGGGGTGGTTATTGCTGACCGAGCTGATCTGTTAAAGGGGCTGTCCAATTGGATGACTATTGTGGTGTTGTAGTGTATGTGTGTCCTTATACTTAAAACAGAAAGTATAGGGTGTCCATAAAGTCTCTTTACAAATCAAGCCTTCTTTTTTTGCCTCATTTAATACATCTCTACATGGGACCACCTGTAGAATAAGACATTACTGGATTTCTTTGCTGTAACGTAGGCTCATCAGTGGTGTCAATGGCATCAGTGATTTTTGCTTCTGGTCGTTGATGTCCCGTACCTTTATTCAATACATGATATCTTTAACAGGGGAGTGATATCTGGTGAATGAGGTGTCCAGGGAATTGGACCATCCCTTCCGATCCACTGGTCTGGAAATGTTTGATTTAGGAACCTACCAAAATGCAGTGGCCAATGCGGTGGTGCACCGTCTACCTTGAAAATGATGGTGGTTGAAGGTCATCCGGTTGTGGTGTCACATATTCAGTCAAAAGGTGAAGGTAACATTTGCAGTTATTGATCTCTCGTTAGGTCTCCGGCAGGGCTGCCCTTTGTCATCGGTTTTGTTCATTATTTTTATGGACAGAATTTCTAGGCGCAGCCAGGGGCCGGAGGGGGTCCGGTTTGGGGACCACAGGATTTCGTCTCTGCTTTTTGCAGATGACGTTGTCCTGCTGGCCTCATCGAACCTGGACCTTCAGCGTGCCCTGGGGCGGTTTGCAGCCGAGTGTGAAGCGAGTGGGATGAGGATCAGCACCTCCAAATCCGAGGCCATGGTTCTCAACCGGAAAAAGGTGGTCTGCCCTCTCCGGGTCGGTGGAGAGTCTTTGCCCCAAGTGGAGGAGTTTAAGTATCTTGGGGTCTTGTTCACGAGTGAGGGAAAGATGGAGCGTGAGATTGACAGACGGATCGGTGCAGCGTCTGCAGTGATGCAGTCGCTGTACCGGTCAGTTGTGGTGAAGAAGGAGCTGAGCCGAGAGGCGAAGCTCTTGATTTACTGGTCAGTCTACGTTCCTACCCTCACCTATGGTCATGAGCTTTGGGTCATGACCGAAAGGACAAGATCCCGGATACAAGCGATCGAAATGAGTTTCCTCTGCAGGGTGGCTGGGTGCACCCTTAGGGATAGGGTGAGGAGCTCAGTCACCAGGGAGGAGCTCAGAGTAGAGCCGCTGCTCCTCCGCATCGAGAGGGGCCAGCTGAGGTGGCTTGGGCATCTGTTTCGGATGCCTCCTGGATGCCTCCCTGGGGAGGTGTTCCGGGCATGTCCCACTGGGAGGAGACCTCGGGGAAGACCCAGGACACGTTGGAGAGACTATGTCTCTCGGCTGGCCTGGGAATGCCTCAGGGTCCCCCCGGAAGAGCTGGAGGAGGTGTCTGGGGAGAGGGAAGTCTGGGCATCCCTGCTTAGACTGTTACCCCCACGACCCAGCCCCGGATAAGCGGTGGATAATGGATGGATGGATCTCTCGTTAAAGAAAAACGGACCAATAATTTGATTGCATATGATCCCACTACATGATTGAAAACTGTGATAAACACTGCGTACATAGAGCAAATCTAATTAACATTTCTCATCATTTGCTTTTGTAATACATTTTTTTTTGGAAAGAGACTTTGTGGACACCCAGTATGTTGATTACCAATCACTTACAAAACAACATGTAAGTATGAAATTTGCAGACACAAAGTCAATCGATCAATCAATTAAACTTTATTTGCACTTTTCATGCAGACAGACTGCAACACAAAGTGTTTCACACAATCATGACAATAACACACACACACACACACACACACACACAAACACAAACACACACACACAGACTTTGTAGTGGTAGGTAAAAAAAAATAAGAACAGCCTTCAAGGAAAGGAGATGAGGAAGTGCTAGCATAAGTGAGAAAACAGCAGAGGCAGGATAAAAACTCATAATAGAAAGCAATTTAAATCAACCAATAAATAAGTAAATAAAAAAGTTAAAACAAGAAAAGCACTCAGAGAGCGCAGACCTCCACCAAGTCAGATCTGCCCCCCCCCATCACCACCAAAGTTTAATCATTTCTTCCTTGTGCCAGTATCAACATTTCCTGAAAATTTCATGAAAATCTGTCCATAACTTTTTGAGTTATCTTGCTAACAAACACACATGCACACAAAGCGAAGTGATCACAATACCTCCTGGCGGAGGTAATAAGATCAAATAAAAGAAACAAGTAATCAAATAAAAGAATATGCCAGCTAGAAAGCAGATTCATAAAAGTGAATGAATCGATAAAATACACAATAATTGTAGTAAATACAGAATAAACAGAGTTAAAGTTTAATTAAAAGCCAGGCTAAAAGGGTAGGTTTTGAGCTTGCTTTTAAAAACATCAACACAAGTAGCATTAATGAGTGATGCACAAGAAGTGCGCTTAATCTGTAACAATGTTTGCTTCACTTTTGACAATGGCTGTCAAATTCATTTTAAGGTGTGGGTCACATTCAGCCCAGCATGATCTCAAGAAGGCCAGACCCGTAAAATAATTGCATAATAACCTATGAATAAGCAACCTTGTTGTTGGGCTTTACAAATAAAATTGAATTGAAAAACTAACCAGTGCAATGAAATTATATTTATCACAATATAAATTATTATATATTATTTGTCATTATTGTTTTGCAGGCCAGACCCCTGCTAGAAAAGAAAGACCTCACAGATCTATCCCACCGTTACTGATAGCTGTGATGAATGTCAGACTTCTCCCTGCAACCTGACCCATATATTCTATTCACGTCCAACGATCTTTTCATTTTGGCAAAAGTATTTCAACATCATTTCCGAAGTGCTTTCAGTCGCTGTAAATGCTTCACATAGCGCCGTATTTGGTTGTCCAGAAGATTACAACAGATACAATTCTAACCAATTGGATGTTATTGCTTTCACTTCATTATTGGCCAGACAGCATCTTCTCTTTCACTGGAAAGCCACAAAGACTCCTTCCAGTACTTAATGACACAGGGATGTGTTTTCTTAGACTAGATATTCTTTAAGAGGTGTTCCTTCTAAGTTCTGCTGTAAATGGCAGCCCTTCTTAACTTTCTTCAGATCACTTCCATTCTTTTCTTGTGATTGATGCCCCCCTTTTTTCTCCTTCTTAAACAAAAATATATATTTCTCTTCTTATTCTATATTTAATTTTACTTATTTATTTTCTGTGTATGTTTTTATCTTTTTATGGAGGTTTGCTTACCTCTTGTATACTTTGTTCATCAAAAAAAATCTTTTTTTGTGTGTGATGCACAAACAATAACTATGACATTTATGTTTGTCTAATTTTTATTTCCTGAAATGTTAATTTTCTTTGTTGTGCCATATTTGCCAATAAAAATATTTATTAAAAAAAAAGAAAAGAAACACCTGAATTCAGCATGTCCACATACTTTTGTCCATATTCCTGGGTTTTTTGCTATTATTTTAGTGGTCCAGTCCACTTTAAATCAAATTGGACTGTACATGACCCCTGAACTGAAATGGTGGGAGTAAGCAGGCATACCCAGAGAATCCACACAGACACAGGGAGTACTCACAAACCCCCACTGATAGGGCCCTCTGGTGTTGCAATTAAACCCAGGACCTTCTTCCTGTGGGGTGACAGCACTAACTACCACACCACGGCGCTGCCCTTGATAGATTACCTGATCTGTCTATAACGGCTCAATCTAAATAATGCATTGGTGTGAATGTGAGAGTGAATTGTTGTTCATCTGTATACAAATGTCCATCCTGTGATAAACTGATGACACATCAAAGGTGTATCCTGCATTTGCCCTTTTGTGCTCTAACAAAAATACAAGTTATGTCTGCAAGTACACTAAAGTCTTTGTTTAAAAAAATCTTTAAACAAATACCAGGGTTCCTATAGGTTCCTACAAGTTAGATTTAAAGCTTTTTAAGACTATTTAGAGCAGAATTTAATGTCAATTTCACAGCCATACTGGCAAAAAACTTGCAACTCAGAATTTAGGAAAAATATATTTTCCTAAATTGTCAAATGTCATTTCTCACCAGGGCTTGCAAAGTTAGCAATAATTGGTTCCTAATTTCAATATAAATTGTGGAGTTGTAACAAGTGGAACTGAGTCGACTATCTTTACCTTCTTTCTTCTTTTCCAGACACACACAATACAGCCAACAAGTTTATGACCTACCATATCAAATTTAACGCCTTTTTAAGACTTTTTTTAAGGTATTAAGTGCATATTTGTAAATTCGAGTCTTTTAAAACTTTTTAAGACCCTGAGGGAACCCTGAAATACTGTCTATTCGTCTATTTGAAGAGTTTCTATTGCCTACCAATTGATCTGACAAAGTGGGCATCAATGATTGTCTGAGGGAGGGATGTCAAACTCATTTTAGTTCAGGGGCCACATTCAGCCTAATTTGACCTCAAGTCGACCAGGCCAGTAAAATAACATAATAGCATAATTGCCTATAAATAATGACAACTCCAAATTTTTCACTTTGTTTTAGTACAAAAAAATAACGTTCAATTATAAGAATATTTACATTAACTATCCCAACAAAAATGATAATAACCTGAAAAAATGTAATTGCTTCAGAAAAATAAGTGCAATTTTAACAATATTATACTACAACTTATCATTTTACATGTGCATTGCAGATCAAATCTACAAAGAAACAAAACATTTAGTAACAGTCATTCTACTGTTAAATTTGCACTTGATTTCCTATATTTCCTTTAGACATTTCAGGTTCATATTTGGTCAGGTTATTCACATTTTATTGTTAAAAGGATAGTTTGTTAATGTAAATATTTTCATAAATTAAGTGTTTTTTTTTTAACTAAAGGAAAGAGAAAAAAAGTTGAGTTGTCATTATTTATAGGCATAATGTGATTTTAAATTTTTCACATTAAACCAAGAAGAATTTGGAATAATTATTTTATAGGCCATTACTTGACTTTACATCATACTGGTTTGTATGTGGAACCGGAACTAAAACAATTTCGACACCCTTGACCATTAATATTATCAGTATAATTTTTGCAAATTCATCCCACAGGCCAGATTGGAATCTTTGGCGGGTTGGTTTTGGCCAGTGGGCCACATGTTTGACACCCCTGGTCTGAGGCATGCAGCAGTCATCCTTCCTCCTGGGCCACTTTTAAATTTTCAGATGGACCAGGATGCATTCATGTTGCTAGTTCCTAGTGGGATGTTGCATTAATATTACCTTCTCACCGCTGTTGGTCAAACAAACATGCACCAGGGGCCAAATATACAAATGACGGTGCAGCTGTCATACTGAAAGATAGCGTACACTCATAAATTTCAAGTGCATGAATCTGTGTGCACACATGGTCCCGTGTACCTTTCTTAATATATCCCAACTGACTTGGAATTGAGGGTAGCTGCATGTGCCACTTGGACCATTAGACCTATGCATATACAGTTAGTAGAAATACATGGCATGGTTCACATTTTGTCCAAATAACAACAGCACATACAACAGTAATGTCAAAGAAGAAGAATTTCAACAAATATGAAATTGATGTTGTGGTATCGGAGGTGGAGGCAAGCCAAAATATTTTCTTTGGTGATCTTTCCTCCAGCTTAAGTAATACAAGAAAAAAATAAACAAATAAAACACCCCTGAAATAAAGCATTTCTTCAAGTGTCACTTGTTATTCTTTCACTCGGAGTGTGAGAGTGTGAATAAGGCTGTAAACTCAACAGGATTGTAATTTCACACCACAGCCAAATTAAAGGAAAAATATTCCATCATTAAAATTGATGTAAAAATCTATGTTTCGGCTACAGGAGGAGGCCAAAGGAAGCTGGAGCTAACCCAACATGAGGAGCAAGTGCCTTCAATCATCAACCAGCACAAGCTAGGGATGTATGGTAATCCCAAAGTACACAAAATCGGAGCATGATTTGGATCTTGCTTATTAAAACCATACTGACATGATAGATTCAGAAGAGCGATGACTCGGACACCACCCACCCTGACCTAGCTTGGAGGCTTTGGCTAAGGAAGTGATATCATTACTCGTGTAAATATACATGCCATTTTTAATTGCCGCGTTATCTGTACCAATTACAAGCTTTCCACGTGAATGTTCACACTGTTACTAGTCCCCTGGCCAACCTAAATCGATGCATCAAACACCAAGCACTGAGGGTTAGGGTTTGGTGACCCGGAGATCTTGGCGTAAATTGACACGCGATCAAATGGTGTTGAATCCCAAATGAAAGGTTGAAAATGCATAATGTATAGCGCACCAAATGCCATAAGAACTAGCATGACATAAAACGCCATTTATTGAGATCAGTCTCGTAAGGAAGAGTGGGCCAACATCCCACGGGAGACACGCAGAAAGCCTGTGGACGCGATCATCAAGAGCAAAGACCACTATTAAGACACTGAACTGAGTATGAGTAAGTATGAGTAATTTTGAGAGTAGAGAGAAAGTATTTCTTCAAGTGTAACTGGTTATTCTGTCACTTGTGTATCACATAAGTCATAAACTTCACAAAACTTATTCATACTTGCAAAAATTAATTTCACAAAAAATGGCAGAGGTATGAATAATTTTGAGCACAACTGTATGTAAACTTTGGTTCAAATTTATTTTTCCTACGACAGCATGACCCATACAATAAATGATGTCATCTCCTGCCTTCGCTTCATTGCTCTTGCTGAACAGTAGCCTGACCAGAGATGGGCACAGACATGTTCATGGCCAGGGTTTAATGAGAAGGTAGTCAATCTGAAAACATCAGCCAATCACTGTAAAATTATATTTCATAATAACATTGAGCAGATTTTTAAACCAGATGAAAATATTACATAATAATAAATAATGAACTCCAATTTAAAAACAACTTTATTTCACACTTTTGTGGTCAATATTATAATAATTGCATTTATTTAAATTATTATTCATTTTGTAAAGTCTTACTTCATTATAAATATTCATTTCATAGTATCTTATTTATTTACTTATGAAAAACTGGAAGCCCCACACACTTACGTACACTCAGCTCCTGCCACTTGCTACAGTATCACAGTTCCCTCCACATGTTGATCTACTGTGGGTCTCTATTGACCAGTTGTTCTGTTCTTTCAATATGAAGCCAACTTTTTGCCAATTGTTTGGAATTCTTCATGCCAGCAACATCTCTTAATTTTATTTTTAACAATAGCTAAGACCTACTTTTTTCACTTAGACTGCTATAGTAATCAGCCATCAGACAATAACACACAAACGGAGGATGAAGTGTCTACTCAGCTGTATCATCAATTGTCTTCTGTCATCTGAGGTTTTGACTGTTTTATCTTTGACAGTTTACCCCCTTACCTGGCCATATGATGCTGTTTTACATGCAAAACGTGAACAGTATGAATGTAGTGTAATAACAGTTTTATTTTTTCTATATGAAATGTACTTTTGTTTTTTTTTTTTAACATCTATCTGAACACAATTCCCTCCAATGTTAATTTCCTCACAATGAATGGCAACACACAACTTTCATTTCAGAATATCTGAAATGTGATATTTACATTTTCTGTTCTCAATAGGGCTAAAAGTTAACAGGCATATGTTCTTATGTTGAAATACTTCTCATCTGAGAATCGGCCCCACCTGGTAGCTGTTTTTACCACGGAGTCAGGCCTTGACAAAATACACCACTTAAAGATTTCACTTCATGAAGCTTTGTTACACAGAGCTCAGACTTAAAAGTGAAGCATATCAGCCCTTTTTTGCTACATAACAAGAGTGGGTATCATTTGTTACAATAAATTAAAAATCAAGTTCTCCATGTCAGTGCAATTTCTACTACACAGTGCTTAAAAGTGCCCAGACACATTAAAATACTGTAACAATCAGCCTGTTTACATGACCATAAAAATCTGATAACTGGCAGTAGTTAAAGAACTGTAATAATTAGATCTGATGCATTTATGTGCACTTCAGAAATACGATCATCAAAAAGCCTGGTTTACATGTTCTAGTCCATTATCGGATTTCCTTCGGAGTTATTATTATTCATTTGTTATTGTGTTCCACTCACGTTTGACTATGTAACTTCCATTTTCTACGATTTTAATTGTTTTTACACATATACAGAAGTAAAAGAAGAAATAAATCAGATTAACCTGTATACATGCATGAAGACATCAGAGCATTGAGGAGAAACTCAGGTGTTATTCTGGTTTCTCATAATCAGATTACTGCTGTTATCTGATAAAGTATGTCAGATTATACCGTTTACATCAGGGGTATTCAAATCCAGTCCTTGAGGGCTGGTATCCTGCATGTCTTAGATAGTTCCCTCTTCCATCACACCTAGAAGCCATTACATCATTATCAGGCTTCTACAGAGCTTGATGATGAGCTGATCATTAATTGAAAAGAGTTGATGACACGCACATCCAGTCACTAAAGGATCCCAAAGAAACAGTGGATGAAAGAATCAGATAATGTCTTATGAAGGGTTGTGGCCCGAAACATCACTACTTATGGTGAATAAAATTTTTTGGGAGCTCACAGGTTGTGCGGACCTTATCTGATTCTTTCATCCACTGATCATAATTTGAACCAAGTGGGCTGGAAGAGGGAAATATCTAAAACATGCAGGATACCGGCCCTTGAAGACCAGATCTGAATACCCCTGGTTTACATGATCACTTGAATAATCTGATAACTCCAAAAACTGGATAATGATCAGCGTATTAGTGTGGATATTAACGGGCTCATTGATATTCATGCATCTAGAGATGTTCACAAGAAATATTTTGGTTAAAAAAAACATCGACAATACATGTATCACTGCTTTCCAGCAACATACAATGACATATTGGTAAAAAAAATGAAACACTAACTTTTCCTCAAGTTCTAGCTAAAAATATAAATTAAGTAGATAGTTGTCCATTTGGCAGGTTGAAACAGGGTAACATTCACCTTCATTTCTCTTTTAGTACATGGAGTTAGGTCATAGCCAGCCGTCTTTCACCAGCTCCTCAGTTTGCTCTAATGCTGGTGTTTGTGCTGATGCTGCTGGTGGATTCATTAGGTCAAAGGTTTGTCCTTCCCGGAGTTGCAGAACTGCTTGCTTCAAGTTCCATCTGCAGGTAAAAAACAAACTAGGACTAGTATTGTGCAAAGAAATTACAAAAATCTAAGTATTTAAACTGAGACTTATTGAGGACGCATTTCACCAAGTGTCAGTAAGGTCGAGCTCAGTAGGGAGGATCTACTCTCTCATGCAGTACCTACCATGCTATACTTTTGCCGTCAATATCAAAATCCCATTTCCAGAAAAGTTGGTACGCTGTCTATAATGGCTGACTAAATAATATGATTTGTTAATTCCCTTATACATTAGCTGACAAAAGCAAATACTTGCAATGCATTTTGCGAGTATGTTTTTTATTGAGCAACTTATCTTTGGTAAAGACACATAAATGGATATTTTGACACCTGCCACAAGCTAAAAATAAGTTGGGACATGGACAACAGAAGATTTAAAAGTAGGCTATATCAAACATACAGATAACACTGTTCTAGAAGGTTCCATAATCAGCAGATTAACAGTTAATAGGTGACAGATTTTTTGTAATTTTTTTATTTGCTTAGTCTTTTATTCTTGATATAGAATTTTATTTTTTATTGGACTGTCTTCTCTCTGTTCCGCCAAATGAAAACTGCTTTATAAATGCAATTTATTATTATTATTATTATTATTATTATTATTATTATTATTATTATTATTAGTAGTAGTAGTAGTAGTAGTAGTAGTAGTAGTAGTAGTAGTAGTAGTAGTAGTAGTAGTAGTAGTAGTAGAGATCATGATTGGACATAATAGGAGCATCCACCAAAAGTTTAGACTTTGGAAAAACAGGCTTTAGCTGAACACGTGGCAGAATTCATGAGAGAATTATCAATCAGTTCATCAGTCAACATAAAATTGGAAAGAATTTCAGTCTTTCACATATATACAGTACATAATGTAGTGAACAGATTTAGAGAGTCTGGAGAAATCTCAGTGTGTAAAGCCCAAGGAAGGGAACCACTGTTGAGTGTGTGTCACCTTTGCACATTTATACCATACACAGTTTGTTAAAAAAAACAAAAAAAAAAACAACTGCTGTAGCAGTAGAATTAACACATCCAAAACTGTTTTACCCAAGTAGCAGGTCGCAATAAATTGTGACAGCCATTTTTCATTTCACTACAACAGCATAAGAACTTGAACACAATGCACTTGAAAGTTCAAATTTGCAAGTGGAAAGGTACACCTTCCCAACAGCACGTGACGACAGCAATAGTCCACCAGTGCATTCAGAAATGCAATCTGAAATTGCATTACATGAGAAGCCCAACATCAGCCTGAGAGTTTAAGGGCTCCCTCAATATTTTGAGACATCTGAATGTAACAAAGGACCTCTAGATTATTTTGAACTGCACTAGTCAACACTCTCCAACACCAAAATTATCAAAACAAGGAATACCTTTAGGAAAAATGGTGACCCTGGAGCAGAGTTCCACAGACTTACTATACTGGTGGCAATGGTCTGTGCCTTGCTTTCTCCTTACATTAAGTGTAAAATGGATATAAAGCCCATGTCAATCAATCAATATGTGTTACAATCACCATCAGAATATTCTGAATAAAAGTGTAATTGTCACAAATTGCTGTAAGAGAATGTGCTTAAAAGAGAACATACTTACCTGTTGGTGTTATTGTCTCTAACTGAAGAAGTGTACAGGTATCCTCCAGTTTTTAAACCAGTCACAGGAATCTTTATCTGAAACCAGAAGAAAAATGTTGCACAAGGGTAGATAGAAGCCTCTTTTTCATCACAGAACAGTCACAGGTTTGTAGAGACAGTACTGAAAAACCTTCCCAAACACCAAACAACCATGTCCAATCACATTAAAAACATAATACCTGTGCTTTTTGCTGATCTACTCGGTTAGTTCTGTCAGTCAGATGAATATTGTGGATTTTTAAAGGTGGGGCCCCTAGACTCTCCATTGCAATTGGACATTCTTCCAACTTCTGAACAGCTAATCTGTGGTACTCTGAGTCTGCAAATTTCCCTGAGTGGACAGATGAAAAAAAATAAGCAGGTTTAAGAGTAACAAAATTATAGTCTAAAGACATCGTTTACTTCAATACAGTTTAACAGATATAAAATGTCAGTTGAGGGACTGAAGCATCAAAAGGTTTTAGTGAATCATGAAGTGTTTTAAGTGAAACTCTAAATGTTAGAAAACTGCAATGAACAAATCCAAGTTGCAATGATATTAAATGGAACAGATGTTGAAGAAGAACATGATTCAGATTGACCTGCTCAATGTGAGTTAATGCACATTTCTGACAAATGCAATTCCCTATTTCACAAAACTGATTGCATTGTAAATTTGAAATGTTGTGACATGATGTGACATTCCTTTAAAAACTTAACTTTAATCTAGTGTGTGTGTGTGTGTGTGTGTGTGTGGGTTGAAACAGAAGGTTAATGGACCAAAGTTGCAGATGAATTCACAGATTACAATAATGACAGAATTTTGCTCTTGGCATTTGAGTACTCAAGTCTTTGCTGAGCATTTTAGTAAGAAAAATAAGGTAATAAAAATAAAACTAACAATTCCAGTCAAATGAAAAACAATTCCAGTCGGGTCCCTTTTGACATACTGGTGTGAAGAGAAGAAGCAGTAGGAGGCAGAAGCAGAACTTAGATGGATGGATGGATAGAGAGACAGACTCTATAGTAGACTACACACAAATATACATTAGAAGTACAACTACATTATGTCAGACTGCAAACTGTTCACTGAAGGAGCTACACAGAGCCTCCATGGTCTGATGCAGTGGGTGAGAGGTGTTGTCCATGGTGGATGTCAGCTTGGCTACCATCCGTCTCTCACCCACCTGCTCCACACTGTCCAGCCCAGGACAGAGCTCGCCCTCCAGACCAGCTTGTTCAGTCTCCTCCTGTCCCATTCAGTGCTGTCTGCTTCCCAGCAGACCACAGCATAGCAGATAGCAGAGACCACCAGAGAAAGGACCATAGCAGAGGCCTGTGCACTCAAGAGGACCTCAGTCCCCTCAAAAGGTGAAGGCAGCTGGCCCTTTTTGTACAAAGCATCAGTGTGTGAATAGTTCCTATGAAATGTGAGATGGCTGAAAGCAAGTCCAAATCTCCAAATATGGTCTTGCAACTGTAAACGTATTTCCATCACAATGTTTTCTTCCACACACCCATGCACATTGCTCATTAGTACTCACTTTGCATTAAATAGTACATGGTGGCAATTCCTCCACCCGTCAGCACAGTGGAGTAGATGGTGAGCTGCTGCAGCTTATTGGTGGGAATCCTCATTTGTTCTGCTTTCTAGAAAGTGTCACAGATATATAAACAGAGCTACAAGTAGGTTATGTGGTTCCTCCAAAGACATTTAGCCTAAACACTCAAGATCTTAATGTTAAGAAACATGTCTTGGAGTCTTCAAAGGGAGACCAGAAACTCTTCTGCTTGAATGAATCCTCAGCAGATGTGGCTCAGTTTCTCTGAATAAACAACTATTTTTGTGAAAACTGTTGATTCCTTAATGCTTACCTCCACCTGATAAGATTTGACATACGAAAAATATTCGTTTTATGAGATAAGCGACAGCTTGAGGAGTTGCGACAAATGACGCCCATATACGGCAGTCAGAATATCACTGCAGAAAGCTACTGCACTGCACAAGAGTAGTTTACGCAAACGTTCAAAGTTTTGGACTCATCAGAGAACAGATATGATGGGCTCACATGAATTAACTGGTTAGTAGTTACATTTTCTGCAGTTAAAACCGTTCAGTTGGCAACTGCTCTCTTGAGTCTACACTTGTGTGTTATTCTTTGGTAGTGATATCAAATGTATTATGGCTTATGATCACCACGTTGTTAGACAAGCTCCAAATATGCTCACCTTAGTTTTCTACCGGCTGTGAGATGGTTGACTATATCAGTTGAAAAACGTGCTTGTGGGAGCACCTCACAACTACGTCTTTAGTCCTGATACCAAAGGCACCTCAGTCCTCTACTCACAACCTTTCCACTCCTGTGCTTTGCGGAAGTCTATTCGGTGATCCAAGTCCTGACGTAAAAAGGGCGTGACATTTGGCTTGTAAACGCAAGAATAAAAATACAATTTCAAATTTCAGAAAGTATTTCAGTTCTCATGTCTAAGATTTAACTCTTCTTTCACTGCATACATGTCGTGGTTAAACGTAGGAGTACCATTCCTTTTATTCTCTTAAGTGTGACGTAACGCGTCACATGATTTTTCTGTTTCCGCGTCAAAAGAAAGAACGTGCCAAACGAGAAAAGCACTCGCAGAGCGCAGACCTCCGCCAAGGCAGATCAGTGCCCCCCCCGCCACCCCACCCCGATCACCACCAAAATGTAAGCATTTGTTCCTTGTGCCAGTATCAACATTTCCTGAAATTTTCATCCAAATCCGTCCATAACTTTTTCAGTTATCTTGCACACGGACAGACAGACAAACCAACGCCGGCAAAAACATAACCTCCTTGGCGGAGGTAATAAATCCTGGTTGACTATGCCAGTGTTGTGTGCCGCGCAGACATACCCATATTTTCCTTTTATTGCTGTACTGTTGACGAAAAGGAAAAGAACAAATGGCTGCAACTGATTAGGTGGATATGAGGCCAAACTCCTGTTAATTTTTTAAAGAAACGGAGTGTCAATTAAGGTTCAGGCTTAATAATCATCAAAATGAAAAATAAACACTTGAAATACATGTCTGTATGTGATGAATTTGTATATAAAGATGTTTAATTTTTTGAACTGAAGTACAAAAATTTTTTTGTTGAGTTGCACCTGTACTTAGAACTAGATTCCAAGTTTCAGTTCTGATCCCTCTATTTCGACATGTGAATCCTGCACATCCTAAAGGCTGTAAGTGTAGTCCACATTCTGTTTTTAATTGTGGCCACATTTTAGTTTTATTTGTCCAGGTAAGCTCCATCTCAACTTTTGTAAGTTGTATTTTAGAATTATTAACATGTCACAAAATTGTTTCATGAACCTAAATCCACTAGGCTCACACTGGAACACTGAAATTTATCAACAGATTCATACAGGTCCCTAAAAACGAATTGATAGTTTGAAGAATGTGTGCACTATTTAGACCTAGCTCACTGAATATGTGAGAAATGTGGTTTTAATAATAAAAGATTCATAATTGCAAAATTGTCAATTTTATTGTAAGGCAAAGATACACACATTTTTTGCAGTAGTATAGGCATAGATAGGCTACAAAAAATTCAAACTGATTCAA
The DNA here is from genome assembly GCF_902148855.1 of Sphaeramia orbicularis. Lineage (NCBI taxonomy): Eukaryota > Metazoa > Chordata > Actinopteri > Kurtiformes > Apogonidae > Sphaeramia > Sphaeramia orbicularis. Next base: position 4,998,070 of record NC_043973.1, read on the forward strand.
CTTAATAATAAAGAATAGAAATAGTTCCACAATGCAAACTACAAAAGGATTCAGGATATTTCAAGTGACTGTGCGCCAAGTAAACAGAACCTCACATCATATATACAATGTGAAGAATTAAATCCTTTTATATTAAAATAAATACATAATAATCTTCAGACTTCATCAAAACAATAGCCTACATCCAGTCTGCAAAGAACTTACATGGGCATGATTTTTTTTTTCTGTGATCCACTCTCCCCCTTATAGTTTATTTTTCTTAAATGTAAAACTATGTCATAATCTGCTACGAAAGGGATTGCGAGGGCTTCATTAAAATGACAATTGACAAAGAATGTGAAAGTCTGCCATTTAAATGTTTTTTGTTTTTTTTTTACAATGCCCAATCAAACTTCTATGAATAAGCATGGAAATTATATTTGTCCATGAAAATTCAAGGGAAAGTTTACAAAATGTCTACTTTCTTAAATGTGCACAGTCTGCATTCACTTTAAAGTAACAGGCCTGGTTTGAATGTGTAAGAAATCCAAAATGCAGATTTCTGTGTTAAAGTGTAGAGAAGTGAAATTAAGGCTGACAGAAAAAACCCCCAGCTCTTCTTAGACACTGCATTAGATAATATATCGATGAGGCAGTGGTGAATGACTATTTATATGCATCCGTTTATGTCCATCCACTTATCTTGAGACGGACAAGGAATGCAGGGAAATGGGGGATGACATGCAGAAAATCTAATGCAATGATCAAACCTGAGCCCATTATAGTAAGACATCCTAAGTGGAATGTGGCCTATCAGATGATCCACTCAGGCGTTCCCACATAATGGAAGTGAGTTTTACACCTATTAAAGCAGCTGAAAGATAAGCTAGTAGTTACAGCCCTGTTTGGCAACTGGAGACTCCACTGGTAATAAATAACATCTCTTCCAAGAATTATATTTTCACCAAAACCACACATTTTTTATGTTATCATAATATTATCATTATTAACTGCAGCATAATTCCTGTATCTTGTCAGCCAATTGTAAGCAATGAAGAATCCTGCTTTTTTCTTTCTGGAGTTCCTCGGGGCTGACTTGCCCCCCCAACTTGGCAGAAAAGCGGATCAGGTCTTGCATGAAGAGACCTACATGTCCTCTTGGCACTGGAGGGACCTCTGTCACAGTACAAGAGTCAAAGCGGAAGTTGAACTTCTTAGCTCTGGAGAGGCCTGGTCCACGTTCTTCAATCCATGTCAGTGGCCTAGAATGATACACATGAAATGAGGATTTCTCATTTTTTGTAGCAGCTTAATCCTTTGCAGGATTGTGGAGGGAGCCAGACAACCATTCTCTTACATTCGCATCCACATCCTTTTCTTATTGACTACCATGAAACTAAGGGACAAGCAGACAGGCTTCTAAATATGTTGACACAAACACAATGTTTCTAGAGGCAGTCATATCGAAGTGCAGCATCACCAGACATTTCAAATTGGGCTGCCTTTTCATTATGGCTTTTTTTTGTTTGGTTGTTCACATTATTTATTTATTTATTTTTTTAATGTTGTCAATATTATATTCCAGTGTGAACGGATCACAGCCCTAAACAGACATGTACAGAAGAAGCTGGGTAGAAATGTTATTATGATTCCCATTAATAAAGGTACAACTAAAAGAGTGAACCTATATTTGATTTAGGATTCCATGTGGAAGTGGGTCAGATCAGAACTGAAGAGATCAGATTCTATACGACTTGTGCTGTAACTGATGAAAAAAAAAAAAAAACCCAAAAAACTGATCTAAGTCACATATGAATGAAAATATTAGATTCGGTTTACTTTGTCATGTGGTGCTAACACAGCCTAAGACCCCTTCACTGTACATTGTTCTGATGTGGAAAATGGTTGAGTAGGTGGGTCAGGATGGCAGGCAATGTGTCAGACATTAGTGCCAACTTCATCCAAAAAGTGGTAAGCTTATATGCAAACACTGCTACTCCTATGTATATGTATATAAATATGCAAGTTTAAGTGTAGGATCTCAATGTCAGAAAACAGAGTTATTTTGAGTCTAGCTAATAGCGAAACCACTGGTGCTCTTTTCTTTATGTAAATGTGGAACTGTGGAATAATATTCCTTTATGTTTTTCTTGTCACTTCAACATTTGACATTATTTTTCTTGAACTTCCCAATGAGTCGTGTCCTTGGTAGAGTTGTGAATTTATTTGAATATGTGATGTTCAAGTACCTTGTTGCTTCACATCACTTTGTTCATGGTGACATTTGAAATATAACGTCTCCATGCAGAGAAGCACCGGATTATGCTTTTTTTATCTGCTGAGGGAAGCACACAGAACCTTATCGTACTGGTCTCTTGTAGATTATTTATGGAGAGAACATAGAAAGTTTTATTTTGCACAAGCAGGAAATTTGTTGAGTAGTTTTTGAATTAATTTGCCTCATGTGACATTGTACATCTTGTGACGTCACTATTGCATGTGCACATAACCCAATAACAATGCTGAAACAATACATGGTGGTGTCCAGCTTCTAATGTCTCAACATGGAAACTGTGATGGCCCTGACCAGTGGTATATTAGTGCTCTTTATATACTATAACCCAAAGTGTTGGGCGCATGCGCACGCAGCAACCGGCAGTGAGCGAGAGCTTGCTGCAAAACAAATCTACCCACGGGTACAAATAAAGTCACCTTGAACCTTGTCCATGAAATTAACTTGCAGTATGTGCACATAACCTGTTAGTTTTACTCAATTCAGTTATTTGTGTAATGCAAGTGACTACTTTGGAATCACTTTATCATACCTCATAAACACAAAGAATATTGTATACATTCCTTCTAACCTTTTGTCAGCAGTTTGCAGTCCCACAGTCATCTTGCTGTAATTGTTCCCAGAGTCCTCCTCCATGGATGCTGCAGTTACTGACAGCTCACCATATAAATCAACCAACCAGGTGAGACGGGCAATGCCACTGAACGCTGGTAAACCAAATCCAGGCTTCAGACTTCCACCTTAAAACACAACATGGTGAATGCACAATTCTACATTTCCTTAAAGACATTTAACTTGTGTTCCAAACATGAAATGTGATTATTTTAACATGAAATGTGATTATTTTTCTATCCCTCAGTAAAACATTCCATGTCAACCACTTAATCACAACACAGTCTTGTCACTTACAGTGTTCAAACTGGGATTAGAAAGGCGAGTATTAAGATATACTGTCTCTTACCAGTAAAGTGAAGTACACCTTCCTTTAGGATTTTTCCCTCAACCTCTTTCCTAAGTTGCTTGTATTCTTCTGTCATAAGCTCTATGTGCTCCACATGAAGAATCACCCCTGATGGATACAAAAAGTATGTTTCTTTAAAATGTACAGTGGGTCACAGCCAAAGTGCCAAATGCAGATCTAAATTTAGTTTTCAGTTGTAGTATACCTTTTGATATTTATCCCAAAATCTTATCATAGATAGAAATGTATCATTACAGATTTGCAACAACTGAATGAATCCATTCAATCAATCTAGATTGCCATTTCAAATAGGTACAAATCACCTTTTTCTTGGGCCAAATCCCAGAGCTCCACAGCAGCCTTGTAGTTCAGGGTCATGGGATACTCCACACAGACATGTTTTCCTGCCTGAAGAAAAATTCTGATGGGAGAGAAAGGGAGTGTCCTTAGTTTAAATGAAGACACAAGAATCCAGATGAGAGGTAGGCCTACCCTAAAGGTATAGTGAATGAATGGAGCCAGAGTTTTGCTGGTGTACCTCATTTAAAGATGTAAAGCATCTCACCTCATATACTTTACTGGAAAATAGGGCTAATTATTCACTGCACAAAACTTTTTTTTTTTTTTAAATCAGTATCATGATTTTTTGTAATTTTTTCATAATTCAAGGACAGTTTTATTATAACTATGTGCTGTACAATGTCAACAAACATACAAAAGCAGCACTTGCAAGGGTATCTAAAATGACTTTGACACCCCTGATCTAATCAATTATTGGGAAGCGCTGAATAGAGAACTGTTGATGTTTGCTTTTGAGTGGCAGCAGGGGAGAATTAATCAAACACTTGTGCATTTTAATTCATTACATTGCTTACCCGGCTCTATTGAAAATATAAAAAAGGCATAAAACAAAATATATCTGAAACACTATTACATTAAATTTTTCTTGTCCTTATTTCAAACACTTATGCTCCACTTATTCTTGCTGCAGATTTAATCAAATGATAAATAATTGGGGACAGACTGCTTCAAGCAGAACTTTTTCTGCCTGGGCTGTATTTATCACATACAGTTGTACTATATTTTAAAAATTCTTAAAATCAAACAAATGTTCTGAATGATTTTAATACATATGTGGTCATATACATCAAACATGTCAATAGCATGTCATTAGTGAATATAGTACCCTGGCATAAGTTCAAGATTATTATGTATTCCTATTTAACAGGTTCTTGAAATGTTGTACAGTACATGTAGAATGATTGGTGCTAATTACTCTGAATTTTATTGTAAACTGTCTCTTAATTGTTTAGAAATAATTTTATTAAGCAGCAGCTTTTTCTTTTTTCTCTCCTCAATTTTACTTTTATCTTGTTTCTGTTTTTAGGATACCTTTTTAACATCTGGCCTGAAAATGTGCCATGAGCCCCTGATAATCATACCATCACTGGTGTTCAAAAGCTGTATTACAGCACAGTGAAGTTGTCCTTCCTCAGCTCATTTGTTTTGGTGAGGAAATTGTATTTCAGACTCAGTTTTGCTGTAGATGTTTGATCAAGCGCATCATTGTTAGCACAAGCTTCTTAATTGCAATGGCTGGGTTGCCCACAGTCAGACTTAATCCAACTGATCTGTCTGTGGAAGCCATCCCACAGCAACTGACCACAGTAGTAAGAACCACATGTCAGGACTACACCACCTGGTTTTTCTTAGTACAGCATCTACCACCAGAGGCTGAAGTGCAGCAGACAGCCATGAATTGGAGGGAATGGTGAATCTGTGGGGCTGCCACACCACTTAAAGTGACCGACCCAGTCAAACAAGAGAACATTACTGAGGAAAACATATCAATACATGTATCTGTTAAGAAAAATATATGCAATTGCTAAAATGTACCCCAGTAAGAAATGTGCTCATTACCTGACATAGTCTTCGTGCAGTGCATTTTCTGTGCAGATGAATGCCACATGAATATCATCTCTCCTCACTGCATCTTCAATTGATATCTGCTCCACTCCCTGCTGAGGGTCCAGATTTCTCCTGTTGACAAACCTTTGGTCATTGCGATACCATTTTGTACAACTGAGACACTACTCAACTGGTGAAGATAACATTGTTAAGGAAGATAATTGACAAAAAAATGTAAAGATATGTAGAATACCTTTACTCTACCGTGGCAACCCTTTAATCCCATAATAATAAAGTCACTTTACAAATTCCAAGCATATCATCCCCCAACTGTGAGCTTGTGTATATACACACACACACACCTAGACCAATCTAGAAGTTCCCACTTGGGTCTAACTAAACAAATAGGTAAGAGACTCGTTGGGTAATTATTACTACTATTACTATATTAATATGTTCAGTTGGAAACAAGTTAATTAACCGTGAATGATGCAGTAGACAGCTTCTCACTACTCAAACAGCCATTGATTTGCCCGAAGATTTGACTGTGATGCAATGGAAAAGGGTCATGTAGTCTTATGAGTCCAGACTGACCCTGTTGCAGAGAGCTGGATGCATTAAGATAAAAAGAGAGATGGATGAAGTGATACACCATCATGCCTTGTGCTTTCCTCACAAGCCTGTGGGGACAGTTTTATGATCTGGGATCAATTGATGTGGTCTAAGTTCAGCACAAAACTACAGAAATAAGTTTATGACACTGCACAAGATTATCGAAACAATGCCATGGCAAATGTGTGCCATAATAATAGTTTGTCACTGTACACGTCATGCCTGCAATGAACTGTCACTTTTGTCTGAGTGTACCCTGCCTTACCCACTGGCAGGGATAGTTCTTAGAGCAGAGGTGTCAAACTCATTTGAGTTCAGGGGCCACATACAGCCTTAAGTGGTCTTAAGTGGGCCAGACCAGTAAAATAACAACAGTGAAAAAAGTAAAATTGCATAATGAAATGTTTACAGCTACAAAGTATCCTTTAAAAAAATATGAACAACCTGAACAACTCAAAATTTCTAAAGAAAAAGCGCAATTTTAATGTTATGCCTCAGTTTCTTGTTTACACATGTACAGTCGTCCTCAAAATTATTCATACCCCTGCCATTTTTTGTAACTTTTTGTTTTTGTGATGAAATGAATCAGTTTTGTCAAGTTTGTTTTACTTATATGTGATACACAAGTGAGGAAATAAGAACAAATGATACTTGGAGAAATACTTTATTTCAGGAGTATTTTATTAGAGGATTTCTAAAAAACGCCATGTTCAAAATTATTCATACCCTAGGTTTACTAAGTCCAATGTCTTTTCTTAATAGTCAGTAGAATAGCCTTTTTTCTTGATAATGGTTCCTGTAAGTGTCCACAGGTTCTCTTCAGTCTCCTGTGGGGTTTTGGTCCACTCTTCCAGGACCAAAGCCTCTAGCTGGGTCCGGTTGGATGGTTTCCTACCCATCACACTAGTCTTTGGCTCCCTCCACAGATTCTATATATGATTTAGGTCAGAGCTTTGACTGGGTCATGTCCTTGAACCACTACTGCACTACCCTGATGGTATGCTTGGGGTCAGTGTCCTGCTGGGACATCCAGTCAGGACCAATCTAGAGTTTCTCAGCAGACACTTCCACATTGTCATCCAGGATGTTGATATAGTCCTCCTTTTTCATGATGCCCTGTATCTTGATGAGGTTCTCGGTGCCACTAGCAGAAAAGCAACCCCATAGCATTATGTTGCCACCACCATGCTTGATGGTTGGGGCTGTGTTCAGCTTGCGTTCTTCTCCTTGCTTCCTTCAGATGCAGTCAACATCCATGTGGCCAAACAACTCCATCTTTGTTTCATCAAATCACTGGATTGATGACCAAAAGTTTGGATCTTGGTTAAGAAGAGCTCTAGGAAATGCCAGATGAGCCTCCTGATGTTTCATCCTGAGTCATGCCATCTTCCTGTGTCTGCATCCATGGAGAACTCCTGTGTGCAATACTGGCTGGATGGTTGTCTGTGATACCTTCATACCTCAGTTATTTTGGTGGCAACATAATGCTATGGTTATAACCTATAATGCTAGGATGCTTCTCTGCTAGTGGCACTGGAAACCTCATGAAGTTACAAGGCATCATGAATTTAACATAATTATATCAACGTCCTGGATGACAGCGTGAAAGTGCTGAGAAACTCTAGACTGGTCCTGATTGGATGTCCCAGCAGGACACTGACCCCAAGCATACCACCAAGGTAGTGCAGTAGTGGTTCAAGGACATGACCCAGTCAAAGTCCTAACCTAAATCATTTAGAGGATCTGTGGAGGGAGCTAAAGACCAGAGTGATGGGTAGGAGACCATCTAACCGGACCCAGCTGGAGGCTTTGGTCCAGGAAGAGTGGACCAAAACCCCACAGGAGACAGAAGAGAACTTATGGACACTTACAGGAACCATTATCAAGAAAAAAGGCTACTCTATTGACTATTAACAAAAGACTTTGGACTTAATAAACCTAGGGTATGAATAATTTTAAACATGGCGTTTTTTAGAAATCCTCTAATAAAATACTCCTGAAATAAAGTATTTCTCCAAGTATCATTTGTTCTTATTTCCTCACTTGTGTATCACATATAAGTCACAAACAAACTTGACAAAACTGATTTCATCACAAAAACAAAAAGTTACAAAAAATGGCAGGGGTATGAATAATTTTGAGGACAACTGTATATTACAGCATACAGTGGCTCTACAAATAAACAAAACATTTAGTAACAAGCATTCATTCATTCATTTTCTGAACCCGCTTTATCCTCACTAGGGTCACAAGTAGTAACAAGCAGAATATTGCAAAAAAAAAAAAAAAAAAAAAAAAAAAAATTGCACTTACTTCTTATTAGACCAGGGGTCAGCAACCCTGGTCCTAGAGAGCTGCTATCCTGCATGTTTTAGATGTTTCCCTCTTCCAGCACACCTCATGGTCATTATCAGGCTTCTGCAGAGCTTGATGATAGGCTTATCATTTGAATCAGGTGTGTTGGAAGAGGGATACATCTAAAACGTGCAGAATAGTGGCTCTCTAGGACCAGGGTTGCTGACTCCTGCTTTAGACATTTCATGTTGTTCATATTTGTTCAAATTATTCATATTTCTTGTGAAAGGATAGTTTGTTAATGTAAACATTTTCATGTGATTTCCCTTTTACACTAAAACAGAGAAAAAGTTTTGGAGTTGTCATTATTTGTTATTATGATAGTATTTTACTGCTCCTATCCACTTGAGATCAAATAGGGCTGAATGAGGCCCCTGAACAAAAATGATATTTGATACCCTTGAATCTCTTCATTTTTTTTTTTGGTAACATTTCACAAATTCATCCCATGGGCCGGATTGGACCCTTTGGCGGGCCGGTTTTAGCCCACGGGCCACATGTTGGACACCGGTCTTAGAGGAACCTAAGATACATCAATTGTTGTTATTTCACCTCAGCACTAAGAACAGGTTATGCGATACCTGGATATGAACCCTCGCAAAATCAGGTTTTCTGCAGGACTGCCAGACGGTGGAGTCAACATGTCCCTGATCCTCACTGACCCAGCCGTTCCAACGCCGACCACCACAGCTCCAAACATACTGAGAGGCAAAGCACAAACACGGACAGCACATCACAAACACACCATGTCACACAGTATATATTCCAAACCTAAATGGACACCCGCGTTCACTAATGGGACACAACACACGAAAATACACACGCGCTTCTGTTTCTACCTGCCTGTTTTAGCTCTTCAGAGATGCACAGGAAGAAAACCAGCGACCGCGGCAAAGATCATATCAGGGACTCGGGTCACGTGAGGAGAACGTTCAGGTTGCAAGGGACCTTCCGGCCAGTGTAGCACGAGCATATGAGCACGAGCGGAACGGAAGTTTTTTTTTTTTTTTTTTTTTTTAACTTTATTTACAAAGCTTTCCACTGCAACGCTTGAAACAGCACTCGACGTAATGATCAGAATATACCATATAAATTAAGTCGTAATAATCTTCATGAAGCTTTGAGGCTTTCCAGCTAAATTAGTTCGCAAAAGGGTTCATTTGTTGAGGGTACACACGCACATAATCACGCCCCCTGCTGGTCAAAGACTGTAAAACACGCAGATGTGTTTGTAATCATTTTAACAGTATGATACCTTCAAAGATATCTTGCCGCTGTTTGGATATGGGAATAATGACTACCAGGAACAAGAAATAAATACATTTTTGTTTATTAGCATTAAAACCATGTGTTTTTGTTTCCCCTCTTAGTGTGCATTAGAGTTTCTTGACTGATACATACAATCAATGTTCCATGGTGGTATTAACAGCAGTAGTATTGTGGTAGTAGTTCATATACCAAGGTGAACCTCCTCCTTTGGTCTGTTCTCTTTCTGTATTGTATTTGACTGTGTATATCATCTATATACTGTCAACACTGTGGTTGATTGACAAATATAGTAAAACAAACTGAAACAGTGTTATTTAAGTAAAAATTTTTGCACCCTGGTTGGGTCCACCATCATTTCTCTCATTATTTTCATGCAGGGCATAAACATTCCTCAACAATATGTCTCACGAGGTGGTGTTGTTGTTGCCCAACTCTTTAGAACACAATAAGCACTTTGCCAAGGAATAAAAGAAAAGATTATGAAAAATAAATGACAATGTAATACAAACATTATTATATTGCTGAGTGCACTTGGCTTATTGGGAGAGTTCTAGTTGTGGTGGAAAAATTTACTTTTTATATTTTATACTCTTTATATTTTATACTCTTTTAATATGTTATACTGTTAAGTACATGCTGAGTCATTGTTATGTGTGATGTTTACCACTCTGTAACACCCCCGACTCGGGAACAGAGTTCTTACCTTGAGTTAAAACCCAAACACCTAAATGTCTGGTTATGTGATGGTGCCTGCATGCTAGATATTATTTAAACAAGGTAAGGGGTAAGAGGCCAACATGGCCTCTTCCCCCCCGGAACCGGAAGGACTGGTATGGAGTGGTATGATTTACATATGGGGTTGTCATTTGTGTGTCACCATTGGGGGGGTTGGATTTTTGGTCTATATAATCTTTAATATTTTCATGGTTAATCAGACTTCACTTACAGAGCTTTTTCTGTGATTGATTTCTCAATAAATGCATTTATTATTTTAACTCTAACTTTCTCCCTCTTTCTTTGTGTGGGTCATCAGTTGAACGGTAAATTTCCACGACATAGTCAAAGTGTTTCTACACTGGAGAACCATTCCTTTTCTTAGAAGCCTCCATTTAAACAACCACCAAACCTAACCAAACTAACTAATACATCACAAACTATCAAAACTCCAACAATACCTACACATTGCAGATGGCTCCCCGAGACAGCACCTCCTCTTTTACTCTTTTACTTTTACTTTCTGGTCCTCTTGTGCTCAGTCAGTCTTTTTAAGTGTGTGTGTGCTTGTGTGTGTGCATATGTGTGTGTGTGTGTGTGTGTGTGTCGGGGCAGGTGGGGTGGGGTGGGGGGTGGGGTGCTGATTTTTAAACTTATATGTAAAGCACTTTGTGCTACATCCTTAATGTATGAAAAGTGCTATATAAATAAAGATTGATTGACTGTGAGGAGATTCCTTGGACTTTATATCTGTTAGTACATCGATCATCAAAATCATTAAATTCAGTATTAATCAAAATTAGAACCACTTCCTGAATTGTTACATGCAGAACGTCTTCAGATGTCATCAATGATGTGACTCACCTTAAAAAAAAAAAAAAAGAAGACAAGCTGTTACTCATTTAATATTAAATTACCTTTCACAATAGACAGTAAACACAGCAAAATATACTGTAGACCACAAATAAGGAAGATGACACAAAAAAATCATATACAAACTGCAAAAGAAGACAACCAGATTTCATACATCAACTTACATTTCCAGCATCATCATCTGGCCTTTGCTGTTTCTGGTTGGGCTGAGATCCTCCTCAAAGATGACTGTATCATTACAACTGTAGGTTGAGAGTTCCAAGATGGCTGTATCATCGAAGGTTAAAGGTTCTAGCGGTGAATTAGTTGTGACATCATTATGGATTTGGACATGAAGTTGTTCCTGGGTTGGAGCTGGATGAAGCTGTTCATAGAAACCTAAATGTTCAGGAGAGAGATGGAAGTGTAGCAAAAAAATTATCTTCTATTTATCATCTTTTAAAAACATAAAAGTGTGATTTAGTCTTAGTAAACGTTTCATGAATTAAGCCAAAAGAAATTTGTAATCCCCAGGGGCGCATTTTACACTAATTGTAGTTAATATAACTGTCAGGGTATGAAAAATGTATCACTGCATAAATAACTTTGCTGAATTAAATGTGTACACACTGACTAAATGCTTGTTTTCCGTCTTTATGCAGCAACAAACTCAACCACACTCTGCTGACGATTTTGAGATGCTTTTATTGGTTTATAAAACTCTCAATGGTCTTAGCCATATTTATATTTATTTATCTGATTTGTTTTTAATGTATGAGCCCTCTCGGACCCTCAGGTCCTCAAGTAGTAATCTTTTAACTTTTCCTAGAGTCGACACAAAAACACACGGCAAGGCCTCATTCGGCTTTTATGGCCCCAAACTATGGAACAGTCTACCTGAGGACCTGAAGTCTGCTGCAAGTGTTCATATTTTTAAAGGGAAACTTAAAACCTATCTTTTTAGTTTAGATTTTATATAAACTTTTACTTTTTAACATTGCTTTACTCTGTTGCTTTTATTTTGATTTTCATTTGCAACTGCGGAACAGTGGGGGGTTTGGTGCAAAGCACTTTGTGTTACATGTAACATGTATGAAAAGTGCTATACAAATAAAGTTTGATTGATTGATTGATTGATTGATTGACAGAACAAAGCACAGAGTTTGTACATGATTAAACATATGCAGATATCACATGCAGGTGTTGCTGAACAAAGTCAGCACAGCTGAATGTAGAGATTTCTGGTAAAAAGGTGCCATTTTCTTCTGTTGAACAATGAAAACTCATAGCTTTTTGCTTTTGAACACTTAACCAAAGCATCGCGAGCAAGTACAAATTAATGACTGACAGCTTAGAGTCACATTTCTTCAGAAAAAGTGAGAGGAGAAGAACCAGGAGGGTTTGGTCTCCATAAAGAATGTGAGAATGTTTTTAACCAGTCAAGAGCACTCTTTCCTTTATTTGTTCCTGCCTACTTTAAACCCATATTTTTCATGGTAATTAGTTTCTACCTCTTTGAACCACAGATGTCAGGTATTTCAGTTAAATATATTTAAAACATATATTTGAATACATTATGAGTATTTTGTCATGTGAAGTTTGCTGAACAAAACAATTCATATCATTTGGAACTGAGTCCTTGAAGAGCTTGTATTGGTGTACTGAAATACACTGCAGCACTGGGCTACAACACAGTGATCACAAATGTCATGAAATAATTGTATACTGGGATAACTATAATTTCAGTAATTATTTCTTTTTCATCTCTAGGGTTTATTTTGGTTAGATTGTTGTCTCTCACAAAATGTTGTTTGTTTTCACCAAATTTTACACAAGGATGAAATAGTCTTTATTATAGCAATACTTTGAAATGTTCTATCTCTATATTTCTGAAATATTTGTCACATTCTTATCCCAAATTATTATTTAAACCACAAGTTTACACTAACTTTAAGGTAACTTTACACTGAAAACATGTGTTGAAGCAAAACTACTCTGTCTTAGCTAACAATGGCCCGCAGTAACATCTGGAGGTCTTCATGATTCAGTGCAGCTCCATGATGATGATCATCACATTGGGTGAACGTGCAGCTCATTTCACACAAACACCCACTTCTGGGATGCTCTTAAACATGTGACACTGACAAATGGATTGAGGAACAAATACAAGTTCAGAGATGCCTAAAACAATAAAGACTGAAATTTAGTAAATTTTTGTGCATAGTAATTTAAATGAAATCAGTTTTGTTTGCTAATCTTTGGCATATCCAAGGCTCTAATTATGACCAATGTCCATCCTGTTATTTATTATATGGAAAATATTGAATGTTTTGTGTGTTTTTTTTTTTTGTTTTTTTTTGTGGTATAAAATAATTGAGAATTTATTCATTTGAGAATAATTAAACTGGCATTTAAAAGATTAAAATCCTGAAAATTGCTGAATGTTTAGTAGTTTTGAAATAGAATATTGATGCATGATGATTTTATAGCAGTTTTTTGTGTGTGTACATTTTTGCCACAAAAGTTAAAAAACTACAACTAAAAAGACAACTTCTTGCCAAATTTCATGCCAAAAATTGTAACACAGATAAAATGATCAGCAAATGAAAAAAAAAAAGAGGATAGGAGAGGAGAGAGAGGTCGCCAGGTCGCCAGAGGCGAGGTCACCAGAGGAGGACCCAAGGGTTGTATGGGTTCCCAGGATCCTGCAGATCTCCAAACGAAGTGCTCTCTTCTGCTTCATCTCAGATATTTCACCATCAGGGAGAAGACTCAGAAACTCTCACAGTTCTGCCAGTAAACATATCAACTAAAAAAATGCCAGGCTTCTTGTACTTTAGAAAAACTAGGGTCACTTTCAAACCTCTTTGGTTCAGACTTTGACTTTTTCAGTTGGATCTGAATCAAGTTTACAGCAGTGAAACCTCTCCTTGACCATGCTGTGGACCACACAGCTGATCTGTGGGAGATGCAGCATATGCAGTTAATGATAGCAATGCATAAGTATGTCAAACAAAGCTCTTTTAAAAACATTTTCTCAGATATGATTTGAGGTCCCCTGTGAATCGATTCATTATGTCCTCATGAAGCATATCTTCAGTGGCCCAGTTAAACTAGAATAACTCCTCATTCATGGGAAAGTGAGAAAAGTTAGGGGTGGACGTTGTCCTTAATCTAAACTCAAGTTCACTGACAATATAAAACTTTGCATAACACAATCAGATTGTTTTGTTAGTGTAACTTATCAATTACAACTACAGTCCAACTGCAGCAGTGACAGAAGATAGGCAGGGCATTAAACCAAATATGTACATACATACAAACATTTCAACAATCCTGCAGGAGAAGGCCGGAAGAGCATTAAACTACAGCAAAAATGGCACTTCAACACACACGCACGCATGCACGCACGCACGCACGCACGCACGCACGCACACACACACACACACACACACACACACACACACACACACACACACACACACACACACACACACACACACACATGCAGGGCCAGACGTTAAACCAAATGAAAAATGGTATGCATGATTACATGCATATATGCATATATACATACTGTATACATTTTAACACACCCACAGAGCCTGCCATAGAGAAAAGCAGAGTAAAACTAAAGAAAAAATAGCATACATGCATATATACATTTCAACAGATCTACGAGGACAAAGACAGGCAGAGCATTAGACCACAGCAAAAATCAAATACATACATTCAAACCTATCGGCTGAGGCAGGGCTTGTACGTCTATTAAATGTTACTGGATGATACATTGCTGCCATCTAGTGGACAATAATAGAAACTATCTGCATTCACTCATGTATTGATGTATTGTTTTAATGTCATTTAATGCATTATGTTGTTTTACATGATTATGTTGTTAGTTTTCATTGTTTTCTGAATGTTTTCAGTCAATTTATGTACTCAGAGCTGTTAAAGTCATGACATAATAAGATATTCTACTCATATTTATCATGATATCCTCTTTTCGGCAAATTTATCTTAATTATCAATGTGATTAACAATATAGAGTCAAAAACAGCGTTGTCATGCATTTTCTGCACAAAAAGTGATTTTTAGTCAATTGAGACATGTGTTTCAATGATAACTGATTGAAGAGAGTTTAGCACTTTATGTCAAAAGCTACCTTAATTTCTACTTTTTTTCAATTTATCATTAATTTCTATCATTTAAGTAGAGCTGATGAATTCCTTATCAAATAAAATGTTATTTTCGTATTCATAACAATATCCACACAAAAGTGTTTGTGTCCCTTTGTCACTGGGATGTGTGTTTGTCATGAAGAACTTCATGAACTGAATAGACTTTTGTACTTTTTATCAAAAACAACATGCTTCTGCCTTCTTTTTAATTTTTCCATGTATTGTCTGGGTAAAGCTGTTACATTTCTTAACATGTTCTCTAATTCATCACATTACCCACTTGTGAGCACAGTTCACTCCTTTTCCAACATTATTTAATAGACAAAGTCAAAAAGCTAGTGCGTTTCATATGAAAAGAAACAGTTTTTGTCACTTTGTCACTGGGACGTGTGTTTCATGAAGAACTTCATGAACTGAAGAGAGCGTGGTACTATATGTCAAAAACCACTTGTTGCTTTCTTCTGTTTCAGTTTTCAATATAGTTTCTGAGTAAAGCTGTTAAATTTGTTACCTAATAAAATGTTCTGTTCATATTCACCATATCATCCACTTGTGAGCACGGTGAACTCCTTTTCCAATGCTGTTTAACAGAAACGATCAAAAAGGTTGTTGTAGTGTGTTTCACGTGAAAAGAAAGTTTATATCACTTATTTACCACTTTGCACCTTAATAATATGCCCTGGTGCTGCTATATTAAACAGTCATTTGTTTCTACCAGTGGACTGTTGTTACTACTCATCTTTCTGCTGTATGCACCTTTGTACCACCACTTTGAGCTGTTGCTGCTGCTATTCATTGTGCAATACTATCCATACATAAGAGTTTATTTTGTATTCTATTTGAAAAGATTTTATAATAGTTTTTATTCTATTCTTTTTTTTTTTGCTCTGTTTATTATTTTAATCCTGCATATGCTGCATATACCGAGACTGGAAACTGTGTTTTGTTCAATCATATTACATAAAAAAAAATGATAAATGAGAATAAGGTAATGATGTTGTACAGTACAGAAATCTTTCCCTTTGCGGGAGCCTGCCAGCTCTTTCCTTAACAACTTGTCTATGGCACCAGTCATGCAACTTACAATGATCTTCGCCTGGTTTTTGCTGGGAACAGATAGAGCAGTGATACCTCAGCAGTTGTTACAATCACTAAGAGCTCCTTTCTTTGGCACTTTCACTATGGCACCTGCTGTCCAGTCTTCAGGGATCTGCTGTCCTTCACAAATGGCTGGGAAGAGTGGCTGAAGAATGCTGGCTTCAGCTCTGGATCTTCTTTGAACAACTTGGAGTTAAAGTTATCTACTCCTGGAGACTTCCCTGACTTCATGACATTGATTGCTGCCATTATCTCTTTTATCTGTGGTGGTTTGTTGTCAATGTCAAGGTCTACAGTAGCTTCCTGTATATCATCTGCAACGTCCTCAGGTGCTCTGTCCTGGGCCACTTGTATTTCCTTGGTATTTACCACATACCATCTCTTATACTTTGCTCTGTTCTCCCCCAGTTGCTGCCTCCTCCACTTTGGCTGCTAGTTTTTCCATGGCTTTCCTTTTATCCTTTGGGGGCAATGCCTCAAGTATCTCTTTCACATGCCTCGGCGGTGACGTCCTATCAAGCACACAGTAAAGTGGTATACCAATTTAAATGTTCAAAAAGATCAAAGAGAGTTAAATGGTGATACTCAAGACAATGTTTTCCCCACTTGCATGGAAAAAAATGATTTGACCATTCCATTGGCATAATCATGCAGGAAACACGAAACTTAAAAAAAAAAAAAAAAAAAAAAGGTTATCTATATTACCAATAGATGTTAACCATTTGTCCCTAAGAAGAGTCTGTCAGACCTTTGGCATCATTGTGTGTGTGTGTGTGTGTGTGCGTGTGTAGGTGTGTGTGTGTGTGTGTGCGTGTGTAGGTGTGTGTGTGTGTGTGCGTGTGTGTGTGTGTGTGTGTGTGTGATAGTTTAAAGTTGCAACAAAGCTGGCATGTATCAAATCTCACATGCTCTATTTATATAAATCATAGCTATTATAATAAAATGTGTTTCAAAACACCATCCATCCATTTCCTTCCGCTTATCCGGGGCCGGGTCGCGGGGGTAACAGTCTTACCAGGGATGCCCAGACTTCCCTCTCCCCAGACACCTCCTCCAGCTCTTCCGGGGGGATCCCGAGGCGTTCCCAGGCCAGCCGAGAGACATAGTCTCTCCAACGTGTCCTGGGTCTTCCCCGAGGTCTCCTCCCGGTGGGACATGCCCGGAACACCTCCCCAGGGAGGCGTCCAGGAGGCATCCGAAACAGATGCCTGAGCCACCTCAGCTGGCCCCTCTCGACGCGGAGGAGCAGCGGCTCTACTCTGAGCTCCTCCCTGGTGACTGAGCTCCTCACCCTATCCCTAAGGGTGCGCCCAGCCACCCTGCAGAGGAAACTCATTTCGACCGCTTGTATCCGGGATCTTGTCCTTTCGGTCATGACCCAAAGCTCATGACCATAGGTGAGGGTAGGAACGTAGATTGACCGGTAAATCGAGAGCTTCGCCTCTCGGCTCAGCTCCTTCTTCACCACAACCGACCGGTACAGCGACTGCATCACTGCAGACGCTGCACCGATCCGTCTGTCAATCTCACGCTCCATCCTTCCCTCACTCGTAAACAAGACCCCAAGATACTTAAACTCCTCCACTTGGGGCAAAGACTCCCCACCGACCCGGAGAGGGCAAACCACCTTTTTCCGGTCGAGAACCATGGCCTCGGATTTGGAGGTGCTGATCCTCATCCCGCTCGCTTCACACTCGGCTGCAAACCGCCCCAGGGCACGCTGAAGGTCCAGGTTCGATGAGGCCAACAGGACAACATCATCTGCAAAAAGCAGAGATGAAATCCTGTGGTCCCCAAACCGGACCCCCTCCGGCCCCTGGCTGCGCCTAGAAATTCTGTCCATAAAAATTATGAACAGAACCGGTGACAAAGGGCAGCCCTGCCGGAGTCCAACATGCACCTGGAACAGGTCTGACTTACTGCCGGCAATGCGAACCATTGCCGGCAAAACACCCATTAGCCTCATTATGAACAAACAATTCATAAAAAAAAAAACTTAAAATATTAGACAATGACATTTTACATGGTATCCTGCACTGTGAATAATGTTTGAAACCAGTGAGTAAGTGATGTCAAAAAGTTCACAAACAGGCATCAACCTACCTGTTCATTTAAATTCATCATCTGTCATAAATGCGTTGACTTTCAGTGTAAGACAAAAAGACAAGAGATACGACTGAAATAGGTTATCAAGAACATGCATACTTAACCTCCTAAGACCCAGGAAATGTCAGCAAAGTACAAGCTTTTTGTTTTCATCAACATGCAACAGTTTTTTCAGATGCAGTTTTTAAAATTTTAATGGAATGTCCTTTGTTGTGGACAGTTTTCTTTTCTTTTCTTTTCTTTTCTTTTCTTTTCTTTTCTTTTCTTTTCTTTTCTTTTCTTTTCTTTTCTTTTCTTTTTTTTTGCATAAAGTTGTGAAACTCTTGTCCACAGATGTGGACAGAAAACCAATAGCTGGGTCTTAGGAGGTTCATGTTCTTACTCCTATTCAGCAGTACTTTTTTCTGGACACTAGAGGGCGACAAGTCTTCAGTGATGAAGCACTTGAACCATGTGCCCAGAACAATGCATAACACAATCCAATATTTCCTTCAAATTGGGAAGAAATAATAAACAATGCCATAATTAATTAATAATTAATCTGATTATTTCTGTTCTGTCTGTTGGTTGTGGCATTCTGTCTCTCCCGCCCTTTCCTTCTGTCCCCTCTCCTGTACTCCTCTCCCGCCTCTCTATGTCTCTGTCTAAACTATGGTGACATAGCCATTGTTCTTGATCACAGATGGTCTATTGTTCTCCACCAGTGTAAGCAGAACAAATATAAACCTTTACAACTTCGTCTATATAAATAAATAAATAAATAAATAAATAGCAATAAACCCCCCCCCACATAAATAGAGAATGTGATATTTACACAGAAATGTAGTTCTACTTTTAATCGTCTGATATCTTTGTAATGACTACATTTCTACCATTCATATCATTATTTTATTCTTTTTTGCCACTATAACCAATGCAACTGTATTTTTATCTGTTCATAAGAAATGTAGTGGTTTAATGTTGTTTGCACTCACACTAATCAAGTGGAAAAGTCCAAGGGTGAAAAGTGAAGCCTGCAGTAACTTCAATGACCACTGGGAGCTGACTCCAAAAGGGGATCAGACCCCCTGGAAATTTGTATAGGTTGCTTGCAATATGTATGAGTATTTTTAACAGACAGGTGCACATAAAAGTTATCTATTCTGTTTTGCTTGAATGTACAGTGAAGAGGTGAAATTAGTGGTTAAATATGACTCTTCATGATTGGTTTATTATTATTGTAAAGGTGGTAAGGTAAGCCTTTAAATGTAAAATATGCAAGATTTGTTTGTTTTGTGATGGGAGCTGATCATTTGTTGATGTTAGCAACATCCATTATGAAGGTACCAACTGTCTCTGTTCCATGTATGACAGCGACCACAATACCCAGATTTTTACAGAGAGGCCTTGGGATGGATTTGCCAACAAAATTCTTTTGCTCATTCTTGAGTTCCTCATGACTTCACTTCTGCAACATTAGTACTACTATCAGCTTAGAAATGCAATTAGGGAACTGGTTCCCAGCACAAAACTAACTGAAACACAAACTTCATGTATGTTCAAAAATACTGTGCAAAGTCTTCCTTGTTAAACCTTTAACCAATACATGCTGTTTGAGTCACATTTAATGTTTGACAGCAATAAATATGCCTCAAGTACAGTTTCTTCAGATATTTGAAAATATGTTTTTGGTGACAAATTACAAAACGGTTTTATAAGTGTTGTACTTTTGTGCAGGTGCTGTAAATTTAACCAATTTCTGTTAGAACTGATTTAGACTGACCAGTGTGGGCCAAAACAAGGACAATTTTGATTTAGGGAATTTGGAAACTTTTGAAATTTCCATGAAATGATACATCCACTTTCTGTTAATGTTATCACAGGCTGAAGTTAATCTCAATTAAGTTTAACACACACACACACACACACACGCACGCACGTACACACACATGCACACATGCACACATGCATACACACACACACACACACACACACACACACACACACATACACACACTGTCTGTTGCTCTGTCTGTTGATATGTGTCATTGATCCCCCATTCATTCCTCAACCAGCCCAGCTGTCAGTCACTTCCATGTCACTGCATCTCTAACGGCTGCAAAGTGTCACAGTAAAGCTCAAGATGCCTCTCTGGGTACAGTTATGCAATTTGCCTACTCACTGCTTAAAGTGATCTTAGAATACAAAACACTGACCCTGAGTCAGTCCTCTGTGAAAAACTTGGCGGTAAATGAAAAAAAAAAAAAAAAAAAAGAGTGGGCGAGGAGAGAGGAGAGAAACATGAAGGGGGGGGGGTGTCAAAGGAATGAAGATGGAAAGAAGAAGTAAAGCATCACAGATCATGAGTCAGACTATGGAGATTTAGGTTTTGATTAATTTAAAAAATAGGAGCATATTGTTTAGCCCCCAGGGCAGACTCATACAGTAGAGAAGCTACGCTGGAGGAGACGGGAGGGGTCACATTTTTAGCCACCAATGGAGACTGTAGGGGCCCAGGGGCAGAGGGGAGGGGGGGCCAACATTTCCTCTTCCAGGGATTATGAGGCTCAATCAGACTCTGGCAGATTATGTCTGACCAAAACAGACTCCACCGGGGAAGGAGATTAATAACTATTTTCAAATCGTTTTTTGTGGTGAAAATAATGCGCTTTGTGATTAAGGGGAGAGCAACAGGCATCAAAGCGATGGTTCTGGAAGATAAAGCCAATACACCACAAATCCTTTCAGATCCAATGGTGTCAATATGTTTGGGGGCTTGATGGTAATTACCCTGATTTCATTAATCCAAAACTCTTAGCAGAAATGTAAATATGCCTCTATGGTATAATTACAAAACCTTAGGCTGTCATGACCACTAATCCAAGTAGAATGATTGAACCGCAGTGGATAACTATTGATATACAGATAAATCTATGAATAAAAATGACAACATTTTTAGGTCATTCCTCTGTTGGAGCACCAGTCCAACTCTATGATGGAAGAGTCTATTGACACAACATGGTGCATCAAATGTATTGCTTGGTTTAATCAGTTGGTTAGAAGTAATGAATGTCCTTGAATTGAAATTAAAGATGGATGCAAGCACTGTACTCCTCTACTGGGCCTTAAAGCAATGTCATTGTTTCATTCCTTCTTTGGTTTTCCTTATTTGAGAAGGTCTGGTGAATAGAATACACAGACATCTAATGACCAAAATAGTTGGACACGCAAACTTGTGAAGAACAATCCAAATAGCATCAGATTTGTTGAATTCATGTTGCTATGCTAAAATTAAATTAACCTCCATGCTATTGAAACTGTTCAGTGCTTTTCAGTGGTTAAGTGAGTCTGTGGAGCGTGTGGACTGAAGGTAAATGCTACAAGATGACTGACACTCTGAAAGTACATTCCACTTCATTGCTCAGTGCTTCAATTCACTGACGGTAGTCCTTTCATCCTATTAGCTCAAAATTCCTATAACTGGCTCTCTAAATGCATGTAGGCCCGTATCAGGGCTGGCCCCTGCTGGGAGGGCATATGGGCTGCTTTGTTGGCAGGAAGGGAGTGTGTGTGCAGGGTCCACCAATCACTGCCCTCGCCTGGGGAGTTAAACAAATTGATTGGCAGGCTAGTGGCGGCCAGTTCCAGACTCTGTGGTCCCTATTCATGTTGACACGGAGCTCAGAATGTGGAGCAGAGAGCCAGCTGAAAAGTCGGGCCTGAGGCCACTTTAAGGGAGTCATAAAGGGGGATTACAGCTTATTCTTTAGAAATACATTGTTCTGTTCACACAATAGAACCCCAAGTATATTTGTGACTTGACTGTTGCTTTGTGATGTTTCAAATTCAACGATAAGTGTTTTCATTGACCTGCTTTTTGTGCACTTTGAAATTACAAACTACAAACTTACTTAAGTTTTTTTTTTACTCAATTGCTAAGGTGTATTTAATGTATTATATTTTTCCTCAAAACTCTTAACCATATGCATCTCATCTTTGGAAATGACCAACTTCCATGTGAAAACCAAACTCTCTGTTTGAAACATCTAATCTAACAAGTTCTGAAGTTCTGTTTTCAAACATCACACAAAAGCATTGTGTGCAGTCATTGCCCACTGGACGGAACAGTTAAAAACACTGAGTACAAAGCTGCCACTGATGTTAAATTTTTCATCAAATTTGTAAAACCAGAGTCATAGCCTAAATATCCCAAATCTGTAAGTCTTTCCATGATTACGCACCTGAATCTCTTCCCTCATGGTGAATAATTTTGAAGTGTACTCCACCATAAACAATCCATTTGTTTACAAACAGAGCCAGAAGGTCACTCGGGCATTTTTGGAAATTTGTTGCGACATGCATTGTGGGAAGCAGAGCACCACGCAGCTGCATTATGGCCGCAGCAGCAACAAACGCAGAAATGGCTTCATTGCCTCTTGGTACTACAGCTGTGTGATTCGTGATAGGCTATGGCTTGGGTTTTACAGATTTGATGAAAAATTGGTGATCAAAGTCTTACGCAGGTTAGTAAACAGATATTTTGGCTGGTAAAAAAAAAAAAAAAAAGGAAAAATCGGTGGTTACAGTGATTCCCTTATTTTAGGGTGAGTTCACAGTGAATGCCAGGGTTTGGACAGATTGTGAGTGAAACTGTAAGAAATCCTTGTGACTTCTAAAAATATGCATCTATGATTTGATTCCAGCTAGCCCCTAATTTTACTTCAGTATGAAGTAAGGTATTTAGACTCTGCCATAAAATATTTCCTGACCATAAAAAGGACAAATCATAAAACTGAGGATTATTGTTGAAAGATGAGGCAATGTAAAGTTTTAGTAAACAATAGTTTTAATGGCCACAAACTCTTACTGGTCAGTGAAGTGGTACTTATAAAAAGTACCTTGTTTCAGATTACTGAACACAAGACAAATATATTTTATATAATTTAAAATTAAACATTGCTCATCCTAGTTTTGTGATAAATTACGACGTGGTTGTAGGATGACGTGTTAATAATAAATCTGAAGTGTTAATTATGAACTCCATGTTGCATCCTGTGCCTGGAGCTCGTGTCCTGTTGAAAAACAGGAACAACCTGTTGATTCCAAGGTTAATGGCTCAGTGCCCACACAGAATGGGCAGATCAGCAATTAGCCAGGGCCAGTCAACCAGTGAGACACCAAAACATGGACAACAACTACAAATGGCTGTCCAAGAACAGCATACTAGAAAACACACACACACAAGGCCAGATGCTAAGCCTTAATCCCTGAATGATTGTTGTGTTATTTCTATTATTTAGGCTGTTTATGATGCTCTGTTATCCCTCTGCAGTTAGCATTCACACAGTCAGCTTCATGAAGCGTGGCTTTTGACATTGACTGAATTGATTTTTTGTTCCCTTCCCTTCCCTTCCCTTCCATTTTTTTTTTTTTTTTTACTTTCAGTGTGTCCTTTTGCCAACCTGAAAAAAGCAAGTGTTATGGAGCCCTTTGTTGTCTCTGCTGTATTGAAAAGCCTCTGGACTCCATCCAGAGGAGGAAGAAAAGACCTCTTTCAGTTCAGAAAAAAGTGCAGATTTCTTTTACTCAAATATGATCTCTGTTCACAAAATAGCACTGAAAGTCAGTGAATGAAAGCAAACTCAGAGACAAGCAGAGAGTGGAAGGAAGAAGGAAGAGTACAGAAGGCTGCAGAAGTACAAACACACATACAAAGACATGCATTGATGAACAATGTTTGTGAACTGCAACTAATGACCATGACCATGTGTATATGAAGATGGGCTTGCACAGAGTGAAATTCATACTAGCTTGCGTAAAAAGCTGAAAGGTAATCTCACAACTGCAAAGGTCTAATTTTAACATTTGAAGACATGTAGCTACAGCCACAGCCTATAGGCATATGTTTACATTGTATGACCAAAGGAAACTGTTTAATATTGTTCATGAACTGAAGTACTGAGAGTCTGAATAGCGTTCAGACTCAGACATGTCAGCGAAAATGAAACAGTGGTGCTGATGCCGAATTCGGTGTAATTCTACTTTTTGTATTGCATAAATTAAAATTTATTAGAGCATCAAACCAATTAGCAGGATCAGTAATGATTTTGTCAATTCCCGTTTCTAGAACAGATTGAAACAAGCCTGAAGAAGAAAAATGTTCAAACAAGACAACTAAGATATTTTCATGGTGGTTAAGAATATGTTCATTCATGTACTTGTACTGGATGATATGTATTGAGGATTGACCCTGCCACATTTAAAAATATATAGAGAAATATAAAAATGGCTCGATAAATATACTCATGTGCCCATACATGATACAAAAAAAAAAAAAATTAAAAGGTATTGTCTATGAAGTTATCTGTAAAATGCGACAAAAATGGTTATTTGTAGTGTCATTTCTAACCGTTTTAATTTGATTTTGTGTGAAAAACCCTTGTTATTTACATCAACATTTCATTTTCCATACCATTTATTTATTTTGTTCTTATTTATATTTTTCCTTCTTTAATTTTCATCCCTGCATTTATTTTTGCATCATTTTCTATTTACATTTTCTTAACCTCTTTATGGCCACCAAATTATTTATTTCTATATTTTATTTTCATCTGACATTTTATTAATTTAGTGGCATTTTAAAAAAATTCCTAACCATATTTACCTCCCCAGTATTGTCCCTCTTGCATTTTCTTCTTCTTTTTATTCCTCCAAGCCAATTTATCCCTGTGTCTCTGTTTTACATTTCTGCATCTCCGTTTTCCAATTCTGTATGCATTTTTGTTTCATTAGGCAAATGAGGGGGGTGGTCTTTAAAGGTGTGTCCTAGAGTCAGCTCTTCACCTATTGGGCAGTTTGTATTAGACTGCTGTGCTATCAGTGCAGAGTCGACTAGGCATGCCTGGAGCTTGTGGTCTTGTGAGTGAGTGAGTGAGTGAGAGAGAGAGAGAGAGAGAGAGAGAGAGAGAGAGAGAGAGAGAGAGAGAGAGAGAGAGAGAGAGAGAGAGAGAGAGAGAGAGAGAGAGAGAGAGAGAGAGAGAGAGAGAGAGAGAGAGAGAGAGAGAGAGAGAGAGAGAGAGAGAGAGAGAGAGAGAGAGAGAGAGAGAGAGAGAGAGAGAGAGAGAGAGACGAAGCTGTGTTATTTGAAAACATGCAGTCAGAATTGTTGTTGCAGAAATGGTCACCGCAGACCTCCACTGTGGAGTCAGTTCCGGTGCAGGCTCCACTCTCAGGTATGAAGATAATTTTGTGTCGTTATTATGCAGGCAAAGGGAAAAAAAAGGAAAACAAAACATCAAGATTGAAAACAAGAATGAAGGTTTCAAAATTTTTAAGATTAACAAAATCGATTTTATTCTCATTTTCTTACGTTTCAAATCTGAAACTTCTGCTTGCAGGCCAAAATGTTTTGCCATTTTAAAAGTTTTGTTTGCAAGTCCAAAGGTTTTGCAACTCTAAATCTTTTGCAAATAAAAAAGTTTTGTTTGCAAGTTCAAGTAGTACTTACTTCTGGGTCAAAATCGTTTGCAAGTAGAAAAATTCTGACAGTCAAAATCTTTTGCGAAGCAAAAACTTTTGCTTGCAACTTCAACTGAATGTGATGGATGGGATCTACACAAGCAGAAGGGGTGGATTTCTATTGGTAGCTTGCTTGATTAGCAGTGTGGTGGGAAGAAGGCACCTTGGGGAACACCTGGACCATTTATCATAATATAAAATTTCCATTTTACATTTTTTCCAGTGAAAATCAGGGATTTTCCTATATTTATTTTACTGATCATGTACTTTAATCATCATACTGAGATTCCATTTGAAGGTTATTGAACCAAAAACAGTAAAAACTTGAGAAAAAGTAAGCCGAGCCGCACCGGGGTTAAGATCCGAACTGCACCTAGGTTCAGCTCTGAGCTGCACCGGGCTCCGCTTCGAGCCACATAAGGGTTCAGCTCCAAGCCGAACCGGGCTCCACTCCGAGGCTGCCCCGGAGTTCACAGCTCTGGGGCTCCGCTCTGAGCTGCACCGGGGATCCATTCGGAGCTGCCTCGGGCTGCGGGCAGAACCCGGGCTCATAGCCAGACGAGGTGCGGCAGGGAGCCGTCCTGGTTCCCACTGTGTTCATGTGGGCAGGAGGACCAGGCCCCAGGCACACTGTCAGTCTGAAGCAAGCTACCAATAGAAATCCACCCCTTCTGCTCATGTAGATCCTGCCCATCATGTTCAGTTGAACTTGCAAGCAAAAGTTTTTGCTTCCCAAAAGATTTTGACACGCAAAACTTTTCTACTCGCAAACGATTTTGACTTGGAAGTAAATACCACTTGAACTTGCAAGGAAAACTTTTTGATTTGCAAAAGATTTAGAGGTGCAAAATGTTTGGACTTGCAAACAAAACTTTTGAAATGACAAAACATTTTGGCCTGCAAGCAGAGGTCTCAGATTTGAAATGAAAGAAAATGAGAACACAATCAATTTTGTTAAGCTTAAAAATTTTCAAGCCTTCAATTTTGTTTTCAAATCTGTATTTTTTGTTTGCCTTTTTCCCCTTTGCTTGCATAATAAAGACACAAAATTATTTTCATACTCAGGTCACCTCCACCATAGGCAAGGTAAAAACAAAGTTTACGACCCCCACCCAACGCCACCTGGGAAACGACTAGACAAAGAAGAACAGATTCAACACGCAAGACTCTGCGACAGTGGTAGGTGTCACTGTAACGTCATCTCAAAAACATAAAATGTGTGGCTTTTCTATGCTTGTCAGCAAAGTAGCTATTGTTGTAGATAGCGTTATATGTAAAACAAGTAAAGTTACTGAATTTTACAGCGTGTTACAGCAGAGGTTAGCATTTGATTGTTTGTAGGTGGCTACACCAACGCATGAGTTCACCAACTGTTTACACGAGTGCACTCGTGTAAACAGCTTGAACTTGTGACAGAGTTAGTACGTGGTTAGTAGTGTGGTCCATGCGTACCTCCATCCCATTCAGTAACTGCTGGGTTAGCAAAGAGAGCCTTCAGGTCTCATCTTCATATCTCTCTCCCTCTCTCTCTCTCTTTCACTGTGTTGTGAATTTATCGATCTGCAGAGTGAACACCAGTGAAAAGCTGCCTCTGAAAAAGAAACCAAAACTATTGTTTGATAAGGATCTTCCTGTCTCAGGCTGTACAACTGCCAGTGAACCGGTCTGTTTTGATGGTCATGGACAGCTCATGATAACCCCTCTCCGGTCCCTGCTGCTTCAGATCCTCACCCGACAGAGAAACTGTCTCAATATAGATACTAGGCCTGTAACGGTAAACAAAATTTTTGGTTTGGTACATTTTCGGTTTTGAAAGCCACAGTTCGGTTTTTTTCGGTTTGGTATGGGAAGAAAGAAAACCCCTCAAAATGTCTTTAAAGCATATATGGATTTTTGGACATTTTCCCCCCAATTTTTGGAGACAATAGAATATAGAAAAACAGGAATAATATAATTCTGCTGCTATATATCAAAAAGAAAAGAAAATAAATAAAATATTACTAAATGTATTTTAAATGTATTGCACTTTTCCCTGAGAGGTAGTTTTGAACAAACAACAAAAATCAAATCACACTTCTGTCAGTTATAAAATCATTCAGTCAGTCAGTCAGTCTGTCATCTGTCAGTCATAAAAATAACAACAAAACAATTCCACATGAAGTGCAACATTAACAAGGGGGCAAACTCGTATTCTGTTTTAACAAACTGAAGAGCAACACTGACAACAAAATTAACCAAATTATTTATTTTAGGACAGCTAACAAACTGTTTAGGCCACTTTGTGTTCTTGTGTGTGTGTGTCTGTGTGTGTGTGTGTATGTGTGTGCAGGGTGCGATTTGTCAAAAACACGGGGAGGGGGGTTATATACGTGGGGGTATGGTCCATAACTAACGTAACTAATGCTGATGTGAAACAAAAGTGAAAATTTACATTCTTTCAACGTCCAACTCCCGGGTTCTATTCCTCTATTGTACAGTGTGTGTGTGTGTGTGTGAGAGAGAGAAACAGACAGACAGAGCAGGTGTAAGTGTTTGAGAACTACCGTAGTTCATAGGGGCCAAACAATGTTCGTCTTATCTTCTCTTTCCCCATTGTTATCTTTCACTGGGACCTGATGTGATCCCAAACAGGACAGTAATGATGGCAGAGGGTCTTTAATCTCTTCCTTCCAGGCTGACATCATATTTGTTGTTTCTTTTTTAACCTTATTGCCACCGCTATTTCATATTTCAGGTCAATATGCACTCCTTCAATATGTCCATGTGGAACTTGCGCAGATTTAAAGTTCCGCATCGAACAATGTCTTTCGTTCCTTTTTCTTTTTCTCAACATACTGTGCCGTTTGGGTACAGCTGTGTACCACACCAAACAGGTGCGTACCGGTTTGGTATGTGTACCATTACAGACCTAATAGATACTCAGGACAAACTCATGCCAGTTAAAATGGGGCCCATACGAGTGAGCTTCAACTTTTTAAAGGGACTTGATATCTGGAAAAAACCAAAGGAGAGGAGGCTTTATGAAGTGAAGGAAATTAAAAAGAAATCCAGTGACTGACCCTCAGAGTAACTGGACCATATGCCACTGTTGGGATTTGTCTGTCACTCACCAGGAGTGCTACCACTGACCAGTCTGGATCAGATCACACTAACATGTTTTAAAAGCATCATTCTTTCAGAAGAAAGAATTACATACATTTGTTCATTGAACATACATACATACATACATTTGTTCATTGAACAGTTCAAGAAAATACGATTGTGTTTCACTTTTTGTTTATTTGTGTACAATGGTGTATATGTGTGACATTGTGAATGACTTGATATGGAAAATAAAGATAATGAAACAAACAATATACTTTTTAAAATTAAAGTTTTATTTCAGGATTCAACTGTATAGCAGTGGGACTCAACAAAAATCAGAAGGACTCAGTCGTTTTTGGTGAGCTGTACGGGTGGGAATCGATAAGAATTTAACGATTTCGATTCCATTATCAATTTTGCTTATCGATCCGGTTCCTTATCAATTCTCATTGGGTGAAGGAATAAAAGAGTACAAATGGGTGTGTTTGCATTAACTGTCTTTTATATTTCCATCTCTGCACAGAAAATGTAACATGTAAAATATGTACAAATAATAATAACAGATGACATGCCGGGCCCAGTTTTGGAGGGGGGGGGGTGCAGTGAAAGTGAAACTAAAGACACTTTACTAATTCCTCTACTGCTGCATTTCCACTATGCAGAACCGGTTTGACTTGGCCTGTCTCCTGTTGTTGTGCACCTCATTTCCTTTCCCCTACCTTCGAAAACTTGTATTTGAGTGGGTACGATGTTTGTTGCCCGCACCGGAACCGGCCTGGTGTCCACTCTGCCACTAGATTAATAAGTGTCGCTGAGTAGCGTAACAAATATTTGACATTCCTGTAAATGAATCACATGCTGTCGACAAATGTTTGAACATGTTGGAGGGATTCCACCCTTTTGAAGAAATGGAAGCTTTGCAAGTGTTACAACTGGACCTGGTGTTGTCTTTTTAGACCGTTTCTGCCTCAACGCTGTGTTGGCTACATTCTGACCAAAACAATGCAGCGTACGTGTGATGTCATTGCGCATGCGCAACGAAGGCGGAATCGATAAGCAGAACCATTAAGCAGGCAGGCAAACAATTCCAAGGAACCAACCTACTGGGATCCGGTTCTCAAAAAGAACTGGTTCTCGATTCCCATCCCTAGTGAGCTGAGTCCCAGGACTCAGTCAGACCAATTTATAGATGAAACACTGGATATGAAGTTTAAACTATGTGTTATGACCAACAGTTATTCTGTCTTTTATAAATGCATCCGTCTGTTTTTACAAATGGAAAACCTGCAATTCAAAGATGCACAGCCTGATACAAATTATATCACTGTCCACTGTGTCCAAAATTCAAGTTATAACACATGTCGGCCGATTTGTCGGTGCATTTTATTTAGAAAAATCCTTGATGCAGTTCCGGAATGCAGTTTATTTTGAAAATTCTTTGTTTTTCCTTGCCTATGGTGGAGGTGACCTGAGAGTGGAGCCTGCACCAGAAATGATTCCACACTGGAGGTCTGCAGCCACACTGTGGTGACCATTTCTGCAGCAGCAATTCTAACTGCATGTTTTCAAATAACACAGCTTCGTCTCTCTCTCTCTCTACCGAGACCACAAGCGCCAGGCATGCGTAGTCACATTGAAGAGCTGACCCCAGGACACACCTTTAAAGACCGCCCCCCTCATTTGCCTACTGAAGCAAAATGCATACAGAAATGTAATAAAAAAGGACATGCAGAAATGTAAAATAGAGATGCAGGAATAAATAGGCTTGGGGAAAGAAATAGAGGAAGAAAATGCAAGAGTACTGGGGAGGCAAATATGACTAGGATTTTTAAAAAGAAAAAGTCAATAAATTAATAAAATGTTAGATGAAAATGAAATAAAGAAATAAATAATTTTGGGGTCATAAAGAGATAAAGAAAATGTAAAAAGATAACAATGCAAAAATAAATGCAGGGATAAAAATTAAAAAAGGAAAAATGTAAATAAGGACAAAATAAATACATAAATAGCATGGAAAATGAAATGTTAAAGTAAATAACCAGGGTTTTTAACAAAAAATTAAATTAAACTGCTTAGAAATGACAATACAAACATTTTTGTCACACTTTACAGATAACTTCATAGAAAATGCCTTTAAATTTTTTTGTACCATGTATTGGCACATTAGTCAATTTATTTAGCCATTTTTATGTTTCTGTATATATTATTAAATATGACAGGGTCGGTCCTCCATATGTGGTGTAACGGTAGATTTACCTACAGGCGCCCTCAATGCTGTGCCCCCATACTGTAGTGTCCAACTAGACATCTACAGGATGGACCCAAGTTATTCCGCACTGGTCTTTATTAGTAGACCACAAAATGGTTACTGTTTGATTATTGATACCGCTTTAGTGATTGAGTGAATCACACATAGTTGTCAAACATAGGCCTATATTTAACTGGTGTGTGTAGATAAATTTGCCTGCATCTGCTGGCTGTCAGAAATGTGTCAGCATCTTGTGATTCGTTACAGTGTTTTGCTTGACAGATCATCAAGAAGGCCACATGCACACACATTTTCCTGCATGAACTACTGTAGTTTTTTCTATGATGCTACTACTAGATCTAAGCCTCAGTGTTAGTTATTTGTTGTACAAATAGGTTACATAAAGTTTGAATTTGCCAGCAAACGTATCTAGCTCTACTATTATAGTGCAGGCTATAGCTCTTTTATTTCAACTTGACAGTTAATAATACACACGGTAGGAAATGGCATGATGTCAATTTGATATTTAAATGAGCCATGTGCTAAGGCTACTGGCTAATGACCTATGTACCGGGGGCCAGTGAGGGGTACCAATGAAAACAGAAACAAGATCAAATGGAATATTGTTTTCTGCAGTGCAATGGAATTCAATGCTAAAACTGCTAAAAAAGTGAACTCTTCACTTTGGTTCCAAAAGTGGTCGAATTAGTGAGGTTAAACTGTGTTAATTTTATTAGTCTGTCAGCCATCTTCTGAACCGCTTTATCCTCAAGAGGGTTGCGGGGTGCTGGAGCCTATCCAAGCTACCTATGGGCAAAGGTGGGGTACACCTTGTCACCGTGTCACCAGTTCATCACAGGACATCATTTTATTAGGGTATGATAACAAAAAACTAAAGTTTTAAGTGATTTGAAGCATTTATAATGTTACTTTAGGGATAGCTTTGCCCCCTTGAACCCAACCCAGGGCTCCTGGACCCCACCATTTTCCTGTGCCCCCCCCCCCCCCCCCCCCCCAACCCCTCAATTTTTTTCCGGACCTGCCACTGATGTGTATAAATGAGTCTCTACTGAACTAGATGGGCATTCTACCACAGTCAATAGCATTCTCTTCTTAAAATGTAATGAATTTTTAAAAAAAAAAGAAAAGAGAGAAGAGAAAATAAACAAAAAAGACACAGAAATCGAACAACGAAACATATATATCAACAACACTGGAAAACTACAAGTACCACTATGACAAACAAGCCATCAACAAAAGTATGTAGAGATTAAATTGATAAATAACAAAATGCAAGTTTAAGCCTTGGAAATGTCCACAATAATGTACAAAGTGACTAGTTCATAAATAACAAGAGTACTCCACCTTAAGACAAAGTATGTTTCAATATGCCAATCGATCCAATATCAGCAAGTACATTTTTCCAATCTGCTGGGTCTTTAAACCTGAAAGCCCTTTTGCCAATAGTTCTCTTAATTTGAGGAACAAAAAAATAGAGTTGTGCAGAATGCTCATTGGGACATATGTAGTAATAGAAGGATAAGGGAAGTGGATGCACTTAAATATATGCTGAATCCAAGGAATTTGCCTCCTTGCATTTAGCAATTAGTCTTTTAAGGCATCAGACATAGTAAAATGATGACAAATTAATAATATTAATCCTCATACACAGTAAATTTCAGGACAAATTATGACATATGTTTTCCTTTGGCCAGTATACAGTATATGTCACTGGGATGTTTTCAGATCCATCTGCTGCAGAGAGAAGGTTTCTGTTCTTTTACTTTTTTGCAGTTTTAAGGGTTCTATTACTAGACACATTATTAGTTATAGCTTATTAATATATTAAAGGGTACCTAATTTTAATAGCAAGCTATTTCAAAAGATCACGTATAATACTAGTGGTTCTGTCAGGTAACTTGCGTTATAGCCCGTTGTCAAGTACATATGAGTACTAAGTCACTGCTCCATCAGTCAGACATAGTCAGTGACATGTTGCCTCCTTCACAGGCTGTTCTAGCACCTGTAGTGATGCAGACTCGTTGATTTGTCCAGTTGGCTGGGCTGAGATGGTCTGGTCAGTGACCCCGTGCAGCAGATACCAGTCCAAGATGACACATTATCGACCAGTGCTGAGTTGTGTCCCTAGGACAACAGCAGAGTGCAAAGCTTAAGGATGCACAAAGAACAAGTGCGAATACATGCTTTCCACTGAGTCTTGCTCACTGACTGCTGTTTGTTTACTCGTGCTGATCACCCAGAAACAAAAATGGTACATCACTTCTGACCAGGAATGGATGCTCCCCATAGGTTCTACCTCTGCCCGTAACTCACATAATAAAAAGGTCCAGTGTAGTGTATTTATGATTTTTTTTTTTTTTTTTTTACTGAATTTGTGTCGTAAGCATGGCCAGGACAGGAACACTTTAACATATCATTGGCCTCATAGTATAATTGCCTAAGTTGTATTTTTGGCCAAATTGTGACATCTGCATAACTCTCCTAACACTGCTGTTTCATTTTGCATCATTGGCTATGTCCTGAAAAAAATAAGACAAAGGCAATTCTGCTATGAGTCTAGCAATATGCTGATGTACATAATGTAAAATACTTTAGTTAATATGAGCACGACTATTAAATAATTGCTAAAAAAACTAGATAACTGTTGGTTAAGGTAGTTACTATTAATGTATGATTTTTGTCAGGCATTAGTATAAAAGGTATGAGATGCATGTTTACACATACAGATTCTAAATTGTTCAGTAAGGGATATCAACTTTTATTGAGTCAGTGTCCAGTAATTTGCAACTTTTTGTAGATAATCCTTATCAGCAATGAATAATTAGTCGTAAACTATTTTTATGATAGCTTATATCATGCTAGGAGGTGAACTACTGCAGATGTAGGTAATGTTTGGAACACCTACTGTTTATCTGTTTATTCATTTTCCAGTTTGATGCAGGTTTCAGGTTTTTGTCTGCCCCTGGTGTGAATAACTCATCAATCACTGATATGGTGTATATCAGTCTTGTTAGCATTTGCACCGGAGCCCTTGAGGTGACTAGCCAAGTTACATAAGACTACTGAATGGCAGTCAAACATTTATACTAGATAAAGAAGCCCTTGAAAGCTATGAATCCACCTGTGTGCTGTTTGTCTTCGCTCTGAGGGCTCCCACACGTTGTCCAATGGTGCTCAAATATACAAGTGTTGTCAAACACCGCAGGCAATGAGTGTTTGCAAATTGCACTTTAGTAGGTAGTGTTTTTTATTTGCACATGAACATGTGCATGTATTTGTGAAGTAGTATTAAAAGTGCAGCTACCCTGCACCTCTTACTACTGTCCTTACACATGCTGACATACAATAGAATACTCACATACCCACCACACATACATACTCTGGATTTGTACAAAAGCCATATTGTTCCAAACAACAACTTTTAGACTCAGGACCTTACCCCTGCCATGCTTTATTTCCTAATCATGGCCTGTTCACTGTGCATTATTTGGCTTATTACATGGTTACTCACTAAAAAAATAAAAAAAATTAATAATAGATTATACAGTAGGTAACTAATGGAAGGAGGCAAGTTCTTCATTACCATGTGTAGGTTTAATAAAAATATTAGTACAAAGAGAGACAAAAAGTCCTTTGGTCTGCCTTTGAGGGTAGAGAGACTGTTCTGGTGCTCTCAGGTCATATTACAGTATTTTTGATATTTATTTGAATTTTAAAAATGCAGGTTTTGAAGGTGTATATTATAAGAAAGTTTTGTGAGAAAGAAAATTATTCTATTTCGGTCTCTCCTTTGAAACGACTGCAGTGTGCATGCCATTCTGACGGCGTGTTTGAGTATGACTGCTCATGTCAGGGGTCACCAACCCTGGTCCTCGAGATCTACTGTCCTGCATGTTTTATGTATTCCTCTTCCAACACACCTGATTCAAATGATTAGCCTATCATCAAGCTCTGCAGAAACCTGATAATGATTGTCAGGTGTGCTGGAAGAGGGAAACATCTAAAGCATGCAGGATAGTAGATCTGGAGGACCAGGGTTGGTGACCCCTGGCTTATGTGTAGCTTGACCCAAACACACAGAACTCATCATGCTGATATGTTTGTTATTTATAGTAACACCACTAACATCACTAATATCATTTGATGTGGAGACAGATAAAAAAGTGTTTTATGAAATACCTTGATTTCTATATAGATCTCATGAAATACAAATACTATGACTTGAACAAAGAACTACACTGTAGGTGTCACTCCTCTTATTGTCTCTGAAGGAGTCACTAGTGTATTTAGCCATGTGCAGTCTGTGTGTGTGTCTTGAAAACTGAATAAAGACACCCCCCCCCCCCAAGCTTGGACAGAGTACAAGTAATCATTCTTCTTCTTGCCTGGATGAAGGCCTTAGGGCATGGGGATATTTATTTGTAGAAAAAGTAAGTATCAGTGTGTAAATTTAATTGACAGACATAATTAGTGATTGCTGGTCAGGTTCATTTATGCCAGACTCAAGTGCTCTACTTAATGGCTTCACACAGATGCTGAAACATAGTTTCTCTTAAAGAGATCAGCATGAAAAATCTCAAGGACATCTACATTTAAACTTAGTCTTTTCATTTTGACCAGGAGGAGCAGAAGGAAGGTGTGTTTTTGAAATTGTGGTGGTCTTTCCCCTGACTTCAGCTCCTGTAGCTTTAAATATTCAATGTGTAATATTTGTGCATGGTTGCATAATTATATGAGGTTTGTGTTGTCTGTGGTCTTTGATATTAACTGACTGGATTTCTAAGCATTTCTGTGTTCGTTCGTTTTTTCATTCATTCATTCGCTCGCTCGCTCACTCACTCCATTTGTTCCTTCCTTCCTTCATTCATTCATTTTCAGATATTTTTCAGGTGGCATCCAGGGGCGTCAAACTAATTTTTGTTCATGTGCCACATTCAGCCCAATTTGATCTCAAATGAGCCAGACCAATAAAACAATAACATAATAATCTATAAATAATGTCAACTCCAAACCTTTCTCTATGTGTGAGTGAAAAAAGTAAAATTACATTATGAAAATGTTTACATCTATAAACTGTGCTTTACAAAAATGTGAATACATGAACAACCTGAAATCTCTTGAGGAAAAATAAGCACAATATTATGCCTCGGTTTATCATTTACACATGTACATTACAACTTACACATCACAGAAAATCTACAAATACATAAAACATGTAGTAACAGGCTGTACATGTAGTAACTTACTTCTTGTGAGACTCTTTCATGTTGTTTATATTTGTTCTGGTTATTCTCAATTTTTGGGATTGGATAGTTTGTACTTTTTTACACTAAAACAAGAGAAAAATTTGGAGTTTTCCTTATTTACGGGGTGGTTGTGGCTCAGGAGGTAGAGTGGGCCAATAACCTGGAGGGTTGGTGGCTCAAATCCCATTCTGTCCTAGTCATGGGCTGTTGTGTACTTGGGCAAGACACGTCACCCACCTTCCCTCCAGTGTCACTCATATTGAATGTTTGGTGGTGGTCAGAGGGGCAGTTTGGCGTGGATTGGCAGCCACGCTTCCGTCAGCCTGTGGCTACAGATGTAGTTTACAGTTGCAGTTTACCAGTGTGTGAACGTAAGAGTGAATGAATACTGGAGCAACAATAATGTTAAGTGCCTTGAAAACTACCATAGAAACCCAATCCATTATTATAATAGTATTTTGCTCACTTTAGATCAAACTGGGCTGTACATGAGTTAAATACTGAATTAAAATGATTTTGACACCCTTGGTTGTTTATATATCCAGTGTAACTATTGCATTTCACCAAGTCATTCAACGGACTGGACTGGACTCTTTTCCGGGCCGGTCTTGGCTTGCAGACTGTATGTTTGACATTCCTGGTCTAGACACATCACCAGATCACCTGTAAATAAACAGAAGAGAAATGAAGAACACAGGAGCAAATGAAGACATTTTAATGGTAAAAACAACCAAACATGAGCATGCTCAATTCTGAATATTCCAGAAAATCCTAAATCCCTTCTGACTGTTTAAGGCCATATCAGTGCCAGATAGACTGGACACTGGACAGGCCAACTGCTTTGATTACTCCATCACTACTTTAACTTGACATTCTACTTGACACCCTTACTTTTTTAAAGTTAATGATCTGAATACTTACTTGAATTTCAACTTCAATATTCAACTTTAACTTCAAATTTTCTTTTTCATTGTAAGATATTGATGTTTAAAAGTGATCCATAATCTTCATGGTTCACATTCTAATATAGAAGGTAATGGTAGTGACCTTGACACTACTTGGTATTAAACACTTTAAAGAAGGAAATCCAGTCTGAGCTGCTATTCACAATTATGGTTCATTATATGGTTGCAAAAACACAACACTTGTTATTTTTATGTGATTTAACAGTAATGAAAATATAATTATGAATAGTATCCTCCATTTCTAGAATGAAATCCTCCTAAAACTTACACATTGGACCTAAGGACCTTTAAGAGATTTGACAATGTGAAGTAGAGGTTGTAGTTACCCGTGAGTATGTATTTTTCTGACTAGTCTGATTGGTCAGGGTTAAGGTTAGGGTTAGGGGTTCAATTCCATTTCCTGCTCCACATTAAAAGAGCAGTTTGGATGAAGCAACATCTTTGATCACATTTTGTTGCATTCCACATCAATAGGCCTGAGGAACATTAATTTCTCATTACCAGCATTGGATGCACTTTGTTAGCCTTAGAGTATTTAGAATGAAATAGGGATGCAAAGAACCATCTGCTTTCAGCTCTTTTCTATGTAAGTGTGACTAACTCAGAGGACCTGGCTTCAGACCCTTGGCAGAACTTTGAACTCAGCGGTTTGGAGG
This sequence comes from Sphaeramia orbicularis, assembly GCF_902148855.1. Taxonomy (NCBI): domain Eukaryota; kingdom Metazoa; phylum Chordata; class Actinopteri; order Kurtiformes; family Apogonidae; genus Sphaeramia; species Sphaeramia orbicularis. Next base: position 5,036,115 of record NC_043973.1, read on the forward strand.
TCAGAACCTGGTCAGGACCCTGTCAGGACAGAGGGGCCCTCTGGATTCTCATCAAAACCCAAATGACCAAGGACAAGTGAAGCACCAGCCTTAGCCAGGAGATGAAATGATCCCAGGCTTATTAACCTGATCCACCGATCTCTTTCAAGGAATTAATAATCTCTCTCACTCCTCTATTCTCTATAAGGCTAGCTTAGTTCCCAGTTTCTCCAAAATCATAGAGACAAGTGTGAGGAAATCAGCATAAAACTCTTCACAATAATGTAATTCTAACTGAAACAAAGTATGCCATTCCTATTAGAATAAAAAGCTAGGGTGACAGTCCTAATATCGTCATTAGTGATATAAGACAAGATTAACTGATAAGAGTTTGATTAGCTACTTGTGGTCAGGTTCATATGTTTTTGTACAGTGACACAAATTTTGTAATTTTGCTTCTGAACACCTCCACAGTGGATCGGAAATGAAGTATTAAAGATGTGACTGAGGTGTGGACTTTAATTCAAGGGACTGAAGGGGGTATTGCATTCATCATTTAGGCATTGCAACTATTTTAAATGTGATTCCTTCATTTTACAAGCATTTCCGCCAATACAATAATATTGTAGCATATTCTAGTCTCTTGTATTTTTTGCTCCTAGGGTTATCAAGGTCGAGTTTATTTTTATAGCACATTTAAAACAGTACAAGGAGCCAAAGTCCTGTACAACGATCAAAGTAAAATTGCTTAATACAGAAAAACTTGTAAAAATAAGAATAAAATATATTAAAAATGATAAAAACAGATACACAATAATAGGATACATAGCATAAGAACATCTTAAACACAACCAGTAGATAAAATAAATAAAAGTAACATACTTGTATTAAAAGCCAGTGTAAATAGATGCATCTTTCTTTTTCATTTCTGTGCACATGTAGTTACGGGTTGATATGGTGTTGTGGTGTTTGCAGGGCACAGACTCATCAACTTTTTTTTCTTTTTGCATGTGTTTCTCAAAACAGGAGCTTGGACACAAGCTTAAATTTTAGCCTCTGGAATAAATTCCCCGGGAGTCGAAAGCAACTCACTTTTAATGTGTGACCATTGCATAAACTCTAAAGCAAAGTAAAAATATTTTATTTGTTTATTTATTTTTCCAAGTGTAAATTTTATTCCTCACGTATTAAAGTTCTAATCTGATATAGCAGACCTGGGCATTGTATGGTCCGCGGGCCACATGCTACATGACAGCTGACTGCCCCGCATGAGGTCAGTGGCAAATTAAACGTTACTGCAAACATATATCATTGTGAGAGATGCAACCAATACAACGGCACTGCTTTTATTTTGAAGGACTTGCTAAATTAATGTTTTTTCACACATACTTTCCATACTTAGCATAAAGCTTACGCACTGATTAGTTTGTTGGTCAGTTTCAACCCATGAATATGTCAGCTGATGCCAAAAAAAGAAAGACTGATTCAGAATGCAGAGTTTTTAACAAGACATGGACTCCAAAGCATTTGTTCACTGCAGTCAGAGGTAAAGAAAAAGAAAATTAACTGAGACAAAGCTGGATGCATTTATTGTTTTTCATGTAAAATCAATGTGAAGCTGGCTTTGCACATTTTTGAAAATGTTTTTGTGCATATTTATTAAATAGTTGTATTCTGTGTTCCACATTTTCATTGTATCATTGTATTGTTTCATTTACTGTTTTTATAGAGATATATATTGAGCAGAGCTGCAGGTTACTGATCCAGCCCTAAAGAACTGTCAAAGTTTCTCATGTGGCCCCATAAAAAATGTATTGCCCACCCTTGTGATATAAAGTATATGTAACCCTAAAACTGGGTTATTTGACTATTCAACGCATTACCAGTGTAAGGAGGAACACTTAAAATACATTTAATTCAACCCTTTTGTCAGAGTTAACTATTTTATATCATTCATATATTTTATGAAAAAATTACTTGTGTATTGTTCATGACAGATTTTATTTGGAGCAAATCATTCAGATTTTAACCTCCTTCAATGTCATAACAGTGGACCCTAAAATGTGTGAAAGTGAATAACATACACTGCATTAGATTTAGTTGTCAAGACAATAAAAAATACTAAAGGTGGGGTATGAGATCTTAGACAAACGGTTTGAGCAAGCTACATTTTGAAAATACTCAATTCAAAAGTCCAAACCCTTTCTTCAGACATCCCTCCAAAGCCACACCTACAGAGTACTGGCACGCGCAATGCTTGTTCCCGAGGGTTCATGAGTGCTGCACAGCAACAGTTCGCCGGCCGAGGCTCTGCTCTGGCCCCAGCTTGGGCTCTGGCCCCGGCCCCGGCCCCGGCCCCGGCTCTGTCTCCGACACCGGCTGAGGCTTTGGTCCCGCACGGCCCCGCCTTGTGCTCCGATGCCAACTACAGCTTGAGGCTCTGGCTCGCATATCCATGCATACCTCATTCAGTCTCTTTTAACACCCCCACTCTTCCACAACAGCCCCAGTTCATTCCTATCTGACTAACGTTACATTTCCTAGTGATTTATGTTAGTGACATAACAGTTTGCTAGTGAACTTTCCATCCTAATATATAGCCAGGTTCTGGCTTCACTTCCTGTAGAAGTGTTTCCAGCCTCTGGGAACGCACGATTCATGCTCGAAGAGGGGTACACGCAGAGGGGGAAGGGGGGAGGGGCGAATGGCAGTTGAGTTTGATAGATATATCACCATTCAATCATTTCGATTGGGCGTTCAAAATGATTGGTTGGTGTTTTTTCAGTCCTGTCCATTCCACAGGTGACTAATTTTTTTAATTTTTGTGTTAGAGCATTTAATTAATTAGTTGTAATCGGGGTGTGAAGGGGATTTTAAGGAATATAGTAAAAAATGCTCGAGGAAAACATCTCAGACCCCACCTTTAACAGCAGTGTTTCTTTAGTGCAACATTGTGTAGCTTGAGGTAAACCACTGAATTTCCTCCTGAAAGTCATGTGGATCCCATTCAGATAAATCAGATAATACAATTTTCTGATAGTACAGAAAACTGGGAATCACACCCATATGACATTAGGGCATCAAAACTCCTGAAATGTTTTATTTGCAGTATTTCCACAATCAGTATCTTTTTAGGCATGTGTTCACTCACTTGAAAAGCATGGAAATGGTCATGAAATAAAGTTTCATGCTCAGCCTAAACAAAAACAACTTGCTCATTGTACAAAATGTTTGAGGCTTTTTTGCTGAAAAGTGGAGATTTTTCATCAGTGCCTGAGCAAACAAAGAGTCCAACACAATACTCAGTTTCACAACATTTTACCCGCTTTGTGAGGTTGACAGTGGCATGTGGAGCAACATGAACGTATGCTTTTACGTCTTCCATAAATTCTACTTTTTCAAATAAACACATTCTCACTGGACCAGAACTGGAAACAACAACCTGTATGACCACATTTTAATTTTAGACCTTTCCCCAGATACATTCCATGAATTAATTTTAGGTGCCTGAACAAAAGCAAAACAGTACAAAAGGATAAATTCCAGAGGAAAAAAAAATTTACATTTTGGCTGAATAAACTAGTTACGGCTTGTTCAACAGCCTTGCTCTCAGCTCTTTGACTCCTGGGGTTTCTTTAGCTCTACCTATGTCTGGGAGGCAGACACCCTCTGTATGTTTAAGAGTAGAAAGAACACTTTCTTTTTTGATAAACCTTATAGTTAGGGCAGCTCTGCTGCTCTGCTGCTATAGGCTTAGACTGCTGGGAGACTCCTCATGTTCCACTGAGCTCCCCTCTGCTCCTCCTCCTGTCTGACCTTCTCTCTCCTCCTCTTCTCCTCTATTCACACCCCAGAAAATACATGTTACTGACTGGACTTGTTCCCCGGAGTCTATGCTCTTTATGTCCTCATAGTTTTTCCCTGGATCATCTCTGGACCTGCTGCTGTGGTCCTGCTTCTCTCCTGCCTCCATCATTATTATTCATTTATCTATAGTTGTGACAGTGTTTATCATATAGTTATTGGGTAGATATGTTTCCTATTGTTGGTCATGAACTGCTGCTGTAATAGTATATCCACAGTTAGCACTTGGAGTAATAGTATTAACAGTTATGGGTTGTTGTACTAATAACAACAGTTGTAGTTTTTAACAGTAATAGTTCAGTTTTCTGTGTATCCATGTGTGTGTCGTCGTCGTCCCCCCTCCCCCCTGCTCCTGGAGGATTCTGGTGGTGATTGAATTGGCTTAAGAGTCTGGTTTAGATCACCCCTTAGCTCTGGATCTAAGTTAAGATGAAAATCCCATAATTTTTCTTTGCAAACTAACCCTAACCCTAACCTTAACCCATCTTCAGTATTGATGACAAAAGAGATTTCTCTGACCGCAAGCTCTGGAGAGACAAACTCATCCACTTCTGCACCATGTTCATCTGTGACTTTCAGTATTGTGTCCTCTGGTATGAAAATCTTCTCCTGAATTGTAGCAAGACAACCAGCACTGCATTTACAAAATACTGTTACCTACTCTTCTGTAACTTTATCCAAAACAGATACTTACCAGCACTGAGAAAGTCGGAGAAGCAAACTCTCTCCAATTTCAGATAGTTCTTCTTTGCCCCTCATTGTACCTTTATTAATGTCTTGGCCATCCAACTTTTAAAGGATTGAGATTAACAATTTTAAGTGTAAAGTTTACAATAATTTTAACCATGGGCTTTCCTGAATCACCATGTTACTGCTACTTGTTTGGTGCCAAACACACCTCCACTTCACCAAAGTCCATGGAGCGCTATCAGCCACCTGATGAACCTGACTGTCCTCTGTGATACTGAAAAACGTATGTATCGCAACAGATACAAATTGTAATTATTTTATTTAATTATAGCGTTACCAGATCATGTTAGTATTAAGGTTAGAGTTACCTCATTAGCACTTCTTTAGCTAGCTATTAAGGCTCCATATCCTTACCATCAATGTGCGCATTTTTAGAAAACATATTTTTCTAAAAGGTTCAACAGAGTGGCCAAAACTTTATCTCCTTTACAGCTGAGTGAACAAAAAAAAAAAAAAAAAAAAGAAGACAAAATGCAGCATACGTTGAATAATACAGCAAATACAGAGCTGGCTATGTTCAATCCTACATTCAAAACAAGCATAACATTGCACAGCTTAATGTACCAACTTCAACAAAAATGTTATATAAGCTGTATCTTTTGTAATAGTTAAGTTTAAAGGACATTGCAAAAACAGGCTAAATCTTACCCCACCACTTGGAGAGCGCAGACCTCTGCCAAGGCAGATCAGCTCCCCCCGCTCGATCACCACCAAAATTTAATCATTTGTTCCTTGTGCCAGTATCAACATTTCTTGAAATTTTCATCCAAATCCGTCCATAACTTTTTGAGTTATCTTGCACATGGACAGACAGACAGACAGACAGACAGACAGACCAACGCCGGCAAAAACATAACCTCCTTGGTGGAGGTAAAAAACTGCACACATTTTAACACTTCAACTCTTTTTTTTTTTTTTTTAACTAATTACCAAAATTTTCACTCACAACATTTGCTGTGTAGTCAGCTGTTGGTGGTGCTGAATAGCCCGCTGCATAAAAGAACTAGAAGCACTCGGAGAGCGCAGACCTCCGCCAAGGCTGATCAGTGGCCCCCCCCGTGGGCCCCCCCACGCCAAGGAGGTTATGTTTTTGCCAGGGTTTGTTTGTCTGTCTGTTTGTTTGTTTGTCTGTCCGTTACTGTGCAACATAACTCAAAAAGTTATGGACAGATTTTGATGAAATTTTGTGGTCTGCGCCCCCCCGTGGGCCCCCCCACCCCCTATCACCACCAAAATTTAATCATTTCTTCCTTATCCCATTTCCAACAAACCCTGAAAATTTCATCAAAATCTGTCCATAACTTTTTGAGTTATGTTGCACACTAACGGACAGACAAACAAACAGACAGACAAACAAACCCTGGCAAAAACATAACCTCCTTGGCGGAGGTAACTAGAAGCACTCGGAGAGCGCAGACCTCCACCAAGGCTGATCAGTGGCCCCCCCCGTGGGCCCCCCCACCCCCGATCACCACCAAAATTTAATAATTTCTTCCTTATCCCATTTCCAACAAACCCTGAAAATTTCATCCAAATCTGTCCATAACTTTTTGAGTTATGTTGCACACTAACGGACAGACAAACAAACAAACAGACAGACAGACAGACAGACAGACAGACAGACAAACAAACAAACAAACCCTGGCAAAAACATAACCTCCTTGGCGGAGGTAACTATTAAAACTGTTAGTGTCCAAGATCCCAAGACTGAACTATTTCCGATGGAGGTGAAGTAAGGGGTTTAATTTGTTAACCAAATTCAATCATTTCGGCTGTCCTGCATAAGTTTCCTTAATGTTTGAATCATCATGTGAGTTTCATGTAAACATGTATACCAATGTCACAAGCACAGTCTGTTAAGATTTGTCAGTAAGATTCATTTATTCATCCATCTTCTGAACCCGCTTTATCCTCACCAGGGTCATGGGGGGTGCTGGAGCCTATCCCAGCTACCTATGGGCGAAGCCAGGGTACACCATGGACGAGTTGGCAGTTCATCACAGGGCCTGTCATTATGATATAACAGATAAAGACAATAAAGTCATTACTGTCATCATAGTGTCTTTTGGTTATATCATCATCATCATCATCATCATCATCATCATCATCATCATATTGTCCGGTTTAAATGACCTGTAAGCTAAATAATGGGGAAAAACAGTTGGGGAACATCTGACAGCATTTCCAAACAGCCACAGTACGTACATCAGAGGAGTGAAAGATAACACTGGACCATGACTAACTGTATTTGTACAACCATTGATCAAATACAATAGATGCCAATGGATTTAAAGCTGTGTGTTACAGTAAACCAACAGGTGAGTGGTGGACAGACAGTCTTAATGGCTATATTGGGTGTTATCAGCCTTTTTTATGGCCACACAGAGCTGGTTAATAATTGACATGCTTTCATACTGTGTTGGCTGAAACGCATGTTGAATAGATGAAGCTGAGCTGTAGCTTTCAACCCTTATGAAGGTGGTCTTTTAAGTTCATGGCAAGCCAAATGCAAATATTGATAATGAATTCAAGTTTACTGACATCATGCCAGAGTCTGGATCTAGCTAACTATTTCCACTCTGTCTTATCAGCATTACTTATTGCATTTGTTATTATTCCTCCCATTCTCTATGTCTTTTCAATTCAAAATAGTAAAAGTAGTTAAGATCTATGACCAGTGCAAAATCTTGGAGCCTTGTGTGGTCCAAGAACCTGGCTTTTAGGAAGAAATCTTGGCAGAAAAATCTGTGATTCCTTATATTGACCACATTTACTGAACCCAGTAACCAGCTACTTGATGTTTTCTTCTTTACCCAGCAACAATCAGCAAGGTAATTTTAGTTTGCTTTTAGTTTCATCTTCATACACACATCCAGTTTGTAAGACTTCCTATTCCAACTGATTTGAATTATTACTATGATAAAAAATGTTTATGTTGTTGTCAATAACAATCACAATAAATCAATACTTCTTTGAAGTTTAAACACTGATTTATCTTCCTGAGTGTGAGTTGTAGAAACTGTACGTTCCGTCAGTTACGTACAGTTTAAAATAATTATACATGGCTTCAATGTGACAATTTCAGAAATCTAGGAACAGAACATAAATACAATGGGTAACATTGCAAAGAGTTCCTCTGTCCATTGTTGCAGTGAGTGGGAGAATTTTCCAATTTGATTGCATTAACTGTTAGATGTAGTATTTGTTAGAATGGTGTGGCTTCACAGGTGTTTACCAAACTGGTCCAGAATCAGACAAGGATTTCAGTTATACCAAAATGATGGCTAAAAACTACTGTCACACTACTGTTGGTTTTTCCCTCTTTGTAAGGATTAATGCGCTCCTCTTCTTTGCCTCATATCTGTGTTTGTAGGTTAAACCTACTAAACAGATTCATTTAGTTTTATATGGTTTACAATTAGCATCATACGTCTTGTGCTGACAATAGGACACTGAATGTAAGGCTATGTGTGAATCATTCATTCATTCATTTCAGTATCCACTGAGGAGTCTGTAGAGAAGTTTCACAAAGCCATATTGCCCCAAATATTGAAATTAACTTTATATGACCAAGGAACAAAGAGGAAATTTGATATCAGAAATAAACTCGGCATGCAATACTCTACAGGCAGTGCTGCTAACAACCATCTGTTAACCAGTCCTTGGCAATGATTTTCGTAACTCAAAGATCACGACAGCATTTGGTCATATTTCCTTGTAAAGGTCATGTGGTTGCTTCAGTGTTGAATTTGGCTCTGAATTAATGTAATATGAGAAGACAATAGTGCTTGGAGTGAAAGTCAGGGGCCCTCTGGGGCCTCAGAGGAGTGTTACTTGACCCTATTTGTACAATCACCATTTTAGAACTCTCTGAGGAAGCCAGACAAAGCTGAAGATTTGAATGGTCTATTGGGGGAAAATAAGTGAGATATCTGAGTGGTTCAATAAAGCAACAATATTAAGAGTGAGGCAACACTTTACCCTGATGGATCAGTGAATTGAAATGGATTTGGAGCAGTTTGAATGGAAAAGACATAAATAAATCTTTAATTTACTTGTCTTACCTACAAGCAGCAAACATAAACTATGCTGTTTGAGGTCAGTGATCTTTTTCACAGCTGACATTTTGATTTGTTGGCTGAAAGTAAACAGGTATAAATACTCTGATTTACAATGGATGCCTTCCAGTGTCTGTTTTTTCATGCTGCTTCACTCGATTATCTTTATAGAACAGATCTATCATTAGTGTTATCAGGATTTTTTACGTTGTTTCCTGCTGACCTGACCTGACAAAGTAGACCAAATGTCTACTTTGAAAATGGCCTATTGCAATTGTAAGAAATTATGCGGGCATGAATATTAAACTGATTGGGTTAATATGAATATGAAGGAAGTCTACGTGGATGGACAGGATGTATGATGTGAGACTTGCTGGTGGTAATTTGTTTAGAGGCAGATGCTCGTCACGGCCTTCATTAATGAAACTCCACTTTTCCTGGTGACCTCTTGTTAACAAAGACACCTCCCCCTTCAGGTCACTTCAGTCACCTACTACATCACTCCAGGTTTTATGTTGTGTGTCTGTGTTGTCCGAGGTTCATTGTCCAGGATCTCCACTTACTCACTACACTGCTACATCAATTTGAGGGAGCGAGGCCTTTCCATGAGAGGTCAAAGCCAAATGTCCATCTGCGTGTGCACAGGTTATTCAACCTTGTGAACCATGTGTGGGTCACTAATGTTTGTGTGAATGCACCTCTTAGTTAGAGTATAACTTACAATTTACAGTTCACAGTGGAGGCATCTTGGATTGTCATCAGTTTTGGACAAATCAGACCCCAGATCCTCCATCCCCTCTCTCAGTATTCATCAGTTGTATTTGTTAGTTGTTTTCCAATCATGTCTTACACAATATAATGTGTTACTGATATTTACCATACTGGAGCTGCTATTGACTTGATATTCTACAAATCAAAAATTTCAATAAAAAAAACAAAACAATGAGCAATTTGGCACATTTTGTCCAATATTGACATAGAAACTAGAGAGCCTCATAATATTGGATTAGAATTACTGAATGTGAGAGTAAATGCTAGCTAAAACAGTCACAATTTTCTCCTATCACCTATCTTTTTTCTTTTATATTTATAATACTGTATTTCATTGGGTTTTATGTTGAGTGATTTATTATTGACTTGCAAATAGACATTCTAATGACGCCAAAGATAGTTATTTGCAACACTGTCAGTTTGTTGTTTTTTTTTTCAGGGGTTGATATTGGACCATTTGTCAGCTTTCTCCATCTCCAAACTACTGTAACTACATCTGACTTTAAAAATCCATTCAAATTAATCTTGCAGTCGATTGATTCAAACAAGTCAACAACGGGTAAAAACATCAAGTGGCATGCAGTGATGAATAAGCAAAACACAGTACATCATCCTAAGACTTAAATGACTGAACAAAATTCAAAATGTATCTATTAGTTTTGCTATTAGTACTAACATTTTTTGGGAATAATTAGACTTAGTTAAACCCATTTGTTTTCCAATATGCAAAATAACAGTGAATAAAGCTTATAATAATATTTATGTATTTGTTTGTTTTGTATTTTTTAAACCCAATTTTAAATGTCCATCTCTGTCTTCCAGATGTTATATACCCCACAAGGTTCAGAAAGACAAGCAGGTGCAGTCTTTTAGCTCTGGTCTAGCTCTATGTCTCCCCACAGTATTGTGTAGGACCTTTGTGTCCACTCTGAATGATGGGCCTCTCAGCCTCTATGCACAAACAGATACATACATCTACAAACTAGCCACTATATTATTTTTACTTCAATAGTACATAAAGGCCCATTCCATAATAACTGTCCTGCCTTGCTTTCCTTGAGTTTAAATAGAAACCTGCTTTTTGAGGTGGCTCAAGTGCCTCTTACTTCAGAGTGCTAAGAGTAAACATGCCATCCCTCAAGATCTCTGCAGTCACTAATCACCCTCTGCAGGATAATATGCTCTTTAATGAAAGGTGCTACATTCAAAGAAGTGATCAGTGAAGAAGCAAAAGGCTTCAAAGCAACAGCAACGAGTTGCACAATATGTTTATTATTTTTAAACTCAACAAGGTGTAATAACCAAAGAACATTCAAAGGTACATTATTATCATCGTTTGCTTTTTCAAATTTGACAAGCTAAACCTGTAAAATGTGATTTATGTGTGTGTCCATCCAAACTGTAATGTAATTGAGACAATTCATAATTATTGTCATCATCATGGTTTAAATATTACCAGTTAAGAGTAATATTTTATACATGTGCATATGAACTGAGCAACTGATTAAGGAGCTGACAGACATTAAAAAACCTATTGCCTCCCTGATTGGAACTGCTGGTCTGGACAATCATTCCTACAAAAGTGTGTAATTATCATTATTTTATTTTTATGCTGATGTGGGAGACATTTAAAACATAATACAAAGCAAATTTCTCATTATATTAACCTTGTTGTCTCTATAAGGTCATTAGGCGTTACACTGCCAAGCAGGCTGAGTTGAAGCAAAGAAACTTGCTAAAGTGCAAAATTAATATATAACCTCTAGCTTTTAGTGACAGGCTGTTTAAAGTTTGAGTCTGTAGAACACTTAATCAACAGCACCGCTCTCCTTTAATCACAGAAATAGTGCGATCAGACAAAGAGAAAACAGACAGCGGCAGCACACACATGTGACTCCAAACAAGATTGATTTTTAGTTAATGTACAACTGATGGTTCAGCACAGAGTCAACAATGAAGTGCATTCATTAAGATGTCCGAAGCATAGCTTATTATCAACATGAGGAATGTGACTGTGTCAGCTTTGAACCACAAAAATATCTGGTTGAAATCATTCAGTGGTCTATTCAGCCTTCAGCAACAGATGACACACAAAGTATGACTGCTGTAAGATTGTGTTATGTTGTTAATGTACACTAATAATATAACAATAAATATACAGTTTATATATTAAAACAATGACTTGGTACTTTGTAAGACAAGGCAGTAAAACATATTACCTTTCTTCCTTTGTTTTCTATGTAGGAATACATTGCCTTAATTCATAAAGCATTCTGTGAATTTTACTCCACCACTTTGCATATATACTGAAGTGTACATGCAACTTCATATAGTAATATAGATGGCATTATGCTGTATGGTAAGATTAACATAGTGCTCGACATATCCACATGACCACCATCTGTTAGCAGATGTTTCCAGAACATTGCTTTACAGCAGAATTGAAAAGTAATTTATTATAAATGAGGCTGCTCAGTTGCCAGTGTGAGTTGTTATCTAGTATTTATATATTTGTATGTATATATTTTCATTTGTAAATATGTACCACCAAAACAACTAATTTCCTACATTGGTGTAGTTTCTCATCTCCTAAATTTCCTGAGCTGTACATCTCCAGTCATGGCAAAAAGTTTTATCCATGACACATACTTTGGTTTTGCAAGCTTTGCTGCTTTAATTTTTTTTTTGCATGTGTTTCTTTTATTATTAACAATAAGCATTTTATAAGTTTCAAGACTTGTTGATAAATATGTCTCATTTATGCAATGCATCAGTTTGTGTCACTGCCAAAAAGTTTGGCCATGACTGTATATTTCATGTATTTAATGTAAATAAGCACTGCAATTCTTGCCCACACACTGATGATGACACTGTGGGATGCAATGTACCATGCAGAAAGTTTCAGTGGTGGACTGTGAAATTTGGAAAACTGCAAATAATGAGGTCTGAGACATACTACTTATAATTCATGCTTTTGGTGCAAAGCATGAATCTTAGAAACTTGCGAACTGTGCAATATATATAACATTATTGTTATTATTATTTATTTATTTATTTATTTATTTAATTATATGGTAACACAAACATATATTCTCTAAAACTCTCCTTTAGCTGTGTTTCTATAAACTAGAAGTGTTTCGGCAAATTTGATATACTGAGCCTTTTTAAACCATATATCGGCATTTTTGTGAAAAATGCAAGGATGCTAAGTATGTACTGCTACAAACATATGATACATTGCAGCCAAGTAAGTGTCAAAGTCACAATAAAGAGCCGCAGCAAAACAAGATCAGCTGAAATGAAGAGCTAAACCACAAAAGAGTTCAACCCTTCTACTGTTTTCTTGACCTGAGAAATACATCGCTTGGAACAACACAGACAATGAGCACAATGTTGAGAGGCTGTACTGGTCAAGTGGGACCATTAAATGCCAGATCCTTTGTGTTCAAAGTAACTGCACACATTAGAAACCTTTCACATAAAATGGAGAATAGTACACCAGAAAAAAAACAACATTGACAGCATTGACTACTGCTGCAATGAACTGTGCTGAACAGTGGACCTTAAGGCTTCAGACTATTATGACGATATAATTACATATAACAGTGGGGCCATAGAGGAGGAAAGGGCACGCATAATTATTCAACCAAATAACTTTCATTATTTAAGTATATAAACAATGGAGAGAAACTAGAAATGCATTACATGCTCTCATAGCATAGATTTCAGGGGGAGTACGTTCCTCACAATATGTAGATCACCCTTTTCTACAAACTCTTCCTTAACTGTTTTAAAACAAAAGCCCTCTGTCATTTCAGTCGATAGACTACTTCCATTGCTGAACAGAGCTTTTATTATGTGATTGTTACCTACCTGTCAAACCTGTAAAATTCTACACTTACTAATTTCACTGAAAATGTGAAACACACACCTGCAGTAAATGCACCAGGCTTCAGATGAGTGATCAGTGAGAGCAACAAATTGTTGAATATAACAAATTAGAGTGCTGAATGTATCAAATTTGTAGAAGTGAACATTGTGCTTAACTGGCAGCGCATTACATAACAGGCACCAGAAATGTATTCAAATTAGTGAGTTACAGTTACGAGAGCTGAAACTGGCTCTTATAATTTGCTGCAAGTTAGTAGCTGCAAGTAACACTAAATTATTAATAATGATATAATGCATATTAATGTATAATGCATATTAATATCTTTTCAAGAGTTCCTTTATGTAGCTTAATTGTTCATCCTCCCCTTGTCACTTTGGAAAAAAGCATCTGCCAAATGCATAAATGTAAATGTAAATTAATATAATTATAATAATGCATAGAGGGCTGCACAGTAGTGCAGTGGTTAGAATTGTCACCTCACTGCAACACACACAGCTGTCTTGAACAATATAGCTGTTGTCTGTAAATGTGTGTGACTGACCTGAAACTATTTTCACACCTCTTTCCCTCAATATTAAAGCAGCAATGTTGGAAAAAAAAAAACGTTAAGCAATTTCTTTGCTTCTTTGTTTTCACAAAGCAAAATAGTGAAATCATTAACTTTTTTTTTTTTTTTTGCAATGTATTTTATTGATTTCACAAACAACAAACAATGAACAACACAGCACAGATACAGCCAAACCACAAAAGAATACAACGATTCACATACATAAACTGCACATATAGCTTATATAAATTTACATTGGGGCTATACAAAGGAGGAGATAAAGAGAGTAAAAATATTCTATGACTTATTAGTGAAGACAAAATACGGCTGCAATTTCTTCAACAAGTCAGCGGTATCGTCAGGAAGGTAATTCAGGAAAGGATGCCAGACATTATAAAACAAGTTGTCATTGCCCTTTAGTGTAGCACTGAGGCGCTCCATAGGAAAGACCTTACATATTTCCCAGTACCACTGCGTTACAGATGGAGGTTTATCTTTAATCCATTGAAACAAAACACATCTCCTTCCCAGAAGTAAAAGTTTGCCCATCAATACAAGCTGTGCAGCAGATAGCGAGGGCTGCCCCCCAAGTACTCCCAGGAGAAACAAGACAGGCTCCCGCTTAACTGTTTTTTGGAAGATTGAGCTGAGCTCCCTAGCGATGTTTTTCCAATATCTGGCTATCATGGGACACTGCCAAACACAGTGGTAGTATGTCCCTACTTCGTTTTTACACCTTCCACACAGGGGGGAGATCTGGGGATTTATTTTGTTTAGAAGGTGAGGGGTACATTGTAGTCTGTTTAATATCCTGTACTGGCTTTCTCTGAGTCTGTTACAAGTACAAATTTTCTTAACAGATTCAAAGGCGTCTGACCATGCGTTGGCATCAAGGTCAACCTCCAAGTCTCTTGCCCATGACTCCATATATCTACTGACCGTGAAAGGATTAACAGAGTATAGTTTAGCATAAAAAAGGGAGATGAATTTTTTACTGTTCATGGCAGTTAAATTAAAATTAAGAAGGAAGTTATCGACTGGCTAAGTATTGGTCGGTCTGTTGGGAGAATAAGATTAGTTTTTACAAAGTGTCTCACCTGGAGAAAACCAAAAAAGTGATTGTGTGGTAATTGGTATTTAGTCTGAAGTGGTGCGAATGATGTAAAATTGCCATTTTCAGATAGGTCAGCTATAAATCTCAAATCTATTGAGTGCCAGATACCAAAAATACTTTCCCTTATACCAAGAGGAAAGGCTTTGTTTTGAGTTAAATTTTGTAGAGCTGATGAGAAGCCACCCCTGCCAGTGTGCTTAGCAAAATCATGCCAGATCTTAAGTGTATTAAGCATGATGACATTGTTTTTAACCTCAGCTGGGAGCTTGTTAATTTCAGTTAGAATAAAGCAGAGGGGGGAGAAAGGAGTGCAGCGCCAAGCATCCACATGTGTCTCCTGATGAAGAAAATCTTTAAGCCAGCCTGATATTATCCGCGCATGACAAGCCCAATTATGAAAAAGAAGGTTGGGAAGGGCCTGACCCCCCTTATCTACTGGCAACTATAGCGTTTTAATTTTTAGTCTGGGTTTTTTCCCATGCCATATAAAATTTGAGAGAAGTCTTTCAATATCTAAATTAGTTCTCCTTGTAATCTTAAGTGGCAACATTTGTAATGGGTATAATATTCTTGGGAGCACATTCATCTTTATTAAGCTAATTCTACCCATCCATGACAGAGGGAGATCAAACCACCTGCTAAGATCATTTTTGACTGCTGCCAGGATTGGTGTAAAGTTTAATTTAAACAATTCTTTAAGATTTGCTGATACTTTGACACCCAGGCAAGTAAAGCCAGAGGATGACCATCTGAAAGGAAAATCAACCAGGGTTACCTGATCTCCAGAATCGCCCAGTGGTAGGGTCTCTGACTTGCTATAATTCATTTTGTACCCTGAAATCTGACCAAACTGAGTGATGATCGATAACAAAATAGGAATAGAACTCTCTGGATTGGTAATGAACAGGAAAATATCATCAGCATAGAGTGAAATTCTATTTTCGTTTCCTCCCATAGATATACCAATTATCCCATGGTGGCTCCTGATAACCTCAGCTAGGGGCTCCAGTGCAAGAGCAAATAGTAGTGGAGAGAGAGGGCAGCCTTGCCGTGTACCTCTACTCAGGGGAAAGACATCAGACTTAGAGCCATTTACAAGAACTCTAGCTATAGGAGATCTGTATAATAGTTTAACCCACTCAATAAAATTCGAGCCTAAACCGAATTTATGTAGGACATCGAAAAGATAGTCCCACTCCACACGGTCAAACACCTTTTCAGTGTCTAATGAGATGGCGAGGGCCTTTTTTTTGTATTATTAGAGAATTATATTATATTCTGCGGACATTTGAGTGGGAATATCTATTTTTAATAAACCCTGTCTGGTCAGATTTAATTAAGACAGGTAGAACTTCCTCCAGTCTTCTAGCTAGTAGTTTTGATAGTATCTTGCAGTCAACCCTGAGAAGGCTCATCGGTCTGTAAGACGCACACTGATCAGAGGGCTTATCTTTCTTTAAAATCAGAGAGATGTGAGCCAGATTTAAAGTTGGTGGTAGCGTGTCCTTTTCAAGAGATTCAATAAACATGTTGGTTAGAGGTCTCACGACTGAGTTTGCCATCTTCTTATAGAATCTGGGCCAAACCCGTCTGGGCCGGGAGCTTTCCCGTTCTGTAAAGATTTAATGGTGTCCAGGACTTCCTGTGCGGTAATTGGTCTACATAGGTCATTCTTACATTCTTCAGATAGTGTGGGGAGGTTTACTTTATCAAGAAAGAGTTTCCTTTGTTCTGAGGTGTTGTGGCACTCTGATGAGTATAAGTCCTGATAGAAATCTTTCATTATTTTACATATAGTTTTAGTTTCAAATTGTTCTGTGCCAGTTCTATCTCTAAGTGACGGTATTGCATAGAGCCCTGCACGACCTCTGGCCAAGCGAGCAAGGAGTCTGCCAGGTTTATTACCAGATTCAAACAGTCTATGCTTAGCAAAGAATATTGCTGATTCTGCTTTTTCAGTTAGCATTTGGTCCAGAGCCGATCAAGCCGCTTCTAATTTTTTAAAAACAGACATTGAGGAGGTAGCTTTAAATTCTCTATCTAATGTTATAATTTGCTGTTCGAGTTCTATTTGTTTTGTTAGTGAATTTTTTTTCTTTGCAGCTGTATATGATATTATGGAACCCCTCAAGAATGCTTTACCTGCTTCCCACAAAGTTGAGGCAGAGACATCAGGTGTATCATTTGTAGGAGTGAAAAGTTCCCATTGTGACTCTAAATGTTTTACAAATGAAGGATTGCTAAGCAGACCTGGGTTTAGACGCCAGTGTCTGGATGTGGGGTCATAATAGGGTGGTATAAGTTCAATAGTGACTGAAGAGTGGTCTGAGAGTGTACATGCGATAATAGAACAAGTGCTGGTCCTGTCTAAAGCTAATCTTGAAACAAATATATAATCAATTCTGTAAAAGGAATGGTGAGGGCGGGAGAAAAAAGTAAAATCTTTCTCTTGTGGGTTGATTATCCTCCATGCATCAAAAAGGCCAAGGTCGGAGCAGAGCTCTTTTGTCGCTCTAGCCATCTTGGAGAGCGGCAAGGCACTCGGTGGACTATGATCCATTCCTGGGGTCAATATACAGTTAAAGTCCCCCCCCCCATGATTACTAGTGGAGGACAAATAGAGGAGATATTAGCCAACAGTTTGGAATCAAATGAACTGTCAAAAGTGTTGGGAGCGTAGACACTACCTATAAGAATACGTTCACCGTACAGACACCCAGTAGTAACTACAAACCTTCCCTCAGTATCACATATGACCTTATCTAGTGTAAATGCCACATGTTTATTGATAAGTATTGCTACCCCTCTACTCTTTGAATTAAATGAAGAATAGTATATTTGACCTACCCAATCACATTTTAATTTTAGGTGTTCGAGGTCGGTGAGGTGGGTGTCCTGCAATAATGCTACTTGTACCTTGTCTTTTTTAAACATAGACAGTATTTTATGTCTCTTTACTACGTGGTTAATACCTTTAACGTTCAGTGTCACAATTTTAACATTACTCATAGTGTAATTTACTTGTCGGATGATACAGGTAAATAATCTGATTTGAACAAATATAGCCCATAACAAAACATATGCAGTTAACTACAGTTTGGCAGATAGACTGTGCTGGTAAGAACATTTCCTCACATGAGGGGACATCAGGAACCACCCCCATATTTACATACACAAAAAATGCAAATATGAAAGTTGTAGAGGAGCATGAGAGTTCAAGGGAAAAGAGAAAAAGAACAAAAACAAAAAGAAAAAGAAAAAAGCAAAGAGCTACCCAATGGGTAGTGTTACAGGAGTACGTGCTGCTGAAGGAAGCAATCATTCCTGGAAAAAAAAACCCAAAACGATTTACATATTTCACTCTCGCTCCCACAAGATATAATTATTGATACATATGTCCATATTCTTTTAAATGAATTTAGTGTTATCCTCTCTCAAGTACTATATTGATCAAGTGCTTGTGACTACAGCTCGGTGTAATAGTAGCCTAATGGTAATTTATTTTGTAATTTTATTTATTTATTTATTTATTTACATTGATACTCTGTTAGAGATGTATAGCGTCGGTATCAGTGTAAAAACTTACTCAGAACCTAGTTGCGTGCAGTTATGTTGCATGCAGTCATGTAAACACACAATATGGTATGAAGTTCCGAGTCGTCTTCTATTCCAGCGTATTCAGAAAGTCCTCTGCATCTCTCCGTGTTTCAAACCTGTGCTCCGTACCGTTGTGTTTTATGATGACTATGGCCGGGAAGCGCATGTTAAACCGGACTCCCTTGTCTATTAAGGCTTGACACACGTCGTTGAAGGTGCGGCGCTTCTCTCTGATCGCAGGAGATAGATCCTGGTGAATGAAGATCTGCCTTCCTTCGTGTTTCAGAGCAGTCTTCCCTCTTACTGCTGCCATTATCCTCGGTTTGTCCCTGGAGTTGTGAAGTTTTATTATCACCGGCCGGGGACGCGCTCCCCTCGGTCCCAGGCTGCGGTGCGCCCGGTCGATTTTAATGCGACTTTTCTCGGCGCTTGTAGACAGTCCGAGCACAGTAGGCAGTCAGGATTCAAAAAACTGTATTGGCTCTTTTCCCTCTGTACCCTCTTCCAAGTTGAGGATACGAATATTGTCTCATCTGCTTCGGTTCTCAAGATCGTCCATGCCATCGGCCATTTGCTTTAATTTCCTTTCTGCTGAGGCGAGTCTGGTCTCCAGGTCTGTCGCCACGTCCTCCACATCCGAGACTCGCTGCTCTGCGGCAGTAATGCATTTTGACTGGCTCTCTAAGGTTGAAGAAATTTTTTCCAGCGTGTTGGAAAACTTCGAGAGTTTCTCCTCCATTACTTTGCTGAAGCTTTGTGTTACCTTGTGGATGAGAGCTATCGTGTCCATAGTCGGTGGGGTCCTGTCAACTTCTGGCGGTGAGTAAGCTGCTTGGCTAGTGCTAGCAGCTAAAGCATTAGCCCCCTTTTGTGGCTGAATCTTCGTCTGTATCGACATTGCAGCTCATCAAAACGTCACTTTTCTTCTGATTGCTGAGTCTTTCGGCACTGTGTTGGCGTAATGAGTCAAAAAAGGACAACTAACTTGCAGATAAATTAAACAAAATCAAGTGGGAGCGGGAGCTCAGTGAAAACACCTCTTCAGTCAGCCATGGTCATGTCACCCCTCGAAATCATTAACTTTGTACTTTTGTTTTTTTGTGGGAATCAAAATATGTAGAATAAGTTTTCAGCTGTTTGTCATGCACATGCATCAGAGGATATTTACATAAAGCTGAGCTTTCCCTCAAATTTATCACATAGTGTCAGGACTCCCTTCTTATCTTTGTAGCTCAGTCAACATTACAAGGATCCATCACCAGGACTGATTCAAACACAGTAGCAGACTGTCACTCAACCAGGTTGTGCATCTGCAGAGTACGTATCAAAAATAAAAAATCAAATCAAATTATATTTATTATTAGACCTGACTCTTAATAAGCCAAATCACATACACCAGAAGAATCCCAGAATCCTCCAAGACCAAAACACTTGGTGACAGTGGTGAGGAAAAACTTCCTTTTAACAGGCAGAATGGTTGTCTGCCTTGGGAACTCCTATTTTTTGGGGCATTTCGCACTGGGGGCAGGGTTACGTCCTGCATCACTGATGTGTTTGATGTGGGTTCTTGTATCTGCAGTGTCATAATCTGGTTGTCCCCTAAACCTAAACCACACCCCTGGGTGAAGCACGTATGGCAAAATGCCCTGAAAAATAGGAGTCCTGTCTGCCTTGACCAGTTGGAGTGGAAGAGACAGAGAGAGAGACAGAGAGAGAGTGAAAGAAGATGAGACCTGAAGGCTCTCTTTGCTGATCCAGCAGTTACTGATGAGGCTTGGCTGCAAAAAAGTAATAAAAAACCACAGCAGAGTAAAATGAGAGGAAGCCTACACTTTGTTGCAATGTTGGTCATAAAGTTGTGCAAGCCCACACAACTCATGCTGAGCCTGAGGAGAAAACCAAAGGCAGGGAAAAGTTAGTACCATAAGTAAAGATGAGACATTCCAGAGACCAGGTGCCCAGGTGGAGGTATGACACATGCAATGGAAAAACTGAAAAAGTTACAAGCCTCATCTTCAACCCCTATTCTATTTAACCTTGACAAAGCCACACAATTTAAACCTAACCATAAGTACTGCTTTTTTTGGGGGAGAGGAAGACTATTGTGCTGTTGGTTGCTTAAAAAGCACAAGCAATCGGGAGACAAAATCCAATCAAGGCAGAGGGACAATCCTTGACTGGCCCAGTCCAAATGGTGCAAAGGTAACAGTAAAGTGCAGGGGTAACAGTGGGTGTGCAGGTCCAACATGTGTCAATACAGTATAGTAGACTGAGAATGCTGTGGTGTGATCAGTTCAGTGAGTTCACAGCTGTTTCTCAGTCTATTGGTTCTGGTGCAAATGGTTCTCAGTCTACCTGATAGAAGAGTGCTGAAGAGGGGGTGTACAGGATGTGAGGGGTCCTTCAGAATGTGGGAAGCCCCTTTCGGAGGTAACAGGAATAAATGTCACCCGGGGGGAAGGGGGGAGCTAATGATTCCTTGAGTGGTTTTAACCACTCTTTATAGGTCCTTTCTCTCGGCTGTGGTGCAGCTGGAGAACCAGATAAGGCTGTGAAAACACTCTCATTGGTGCTGTGATAGAAGCTGACATGCACCTTCTTTGAGAGTCTGTGTCATTTGAGTGTTCTCAAGTGGAAGAGGCGTTTTTTGGGCCTTTTTGATGACAAGGGAGGTGTTGAGGGTCCAGTTGAGATTGTCCGTGATGTGGATTCCTAAGAATCTGAAGCTGGCCTCTCTCTCCACCTTCTCCCCATCAATCTGCAGCTCTGTGTGTGACTCTTTTGCTTGTCTAAAGTCCAGTAGTTGAGGTTGAGGTTGTTGAGTTGGCACCAGGTTGTCAATGTCTGGATCTCTTCCCTCTATGCAGCCTTGTCGCCGTTCGTTATTTGTCTCACTACGGTCATGTCATCAGCAAATTTGACTACTGGGGTGGGGCTGAGGGGGGAGATGCAGTTAATGGTGTATAAGGAGAAGAGAGGAGGGCTGAGGACGCAGCCCTGGGGAAGTCCAGTGTTCAGGGTGATGATGGAGGAAATCTGGTTACCGAGTCAGACATGCTGGGGCCTGGAGGTAAGGAAGTTAGGGATCCACAGGCAGAGGGCTGGTTGGATGTTGAGTGTCTTCAGTTTACTGATTATTTTGTGTGGGTTGATGAAATTAAATGCAGAGCTGAAGTCAACAAACAGCATCCTCACATGAGTGTTAGGAGTTTCCAGGTGTGTGAGGGCTGTGAGCAGGGCTAGAGCTACAGCGTCATCAGTGGACTAGTAGGTCCAGAAGACAAACTGAATTTGGTCATACGTAGGAGGGATGGAGGACTTAATGTGCTTCAGCACCAGTCTCTCAAAGCAGTTCATGATTATAAGCATGAGTGTGATCAGCTGGTAATCATTCAGGCTCGAGATAGTTGGTTTCTTGGGTACAGGAATGATTGTGCTGGATTTTAGACATGTATGGACTGTGGTCAGCTTTATTGATAGGTTGAAGATGTTTGTGAAAACCTCAGCCAGGTGGGGTGAATACACCTTCAGTGCCATCCAGGGACACTGTCTGGTCCAGCTGCCTTGTTGCTGTTGATTTTCCTCAGGGCCTGTAGAACCTGGAATGGCTGGAGTGTAAGTGGGGGATGCCCTCTGGTGCAGAAATAGCTGGTGCTGTATTTTCAAAGTGAGCAAAGAAGGTGTTTGACTGGTTCGGGAGGGTGGAGTCCGCAGTGGGGGGTTATGTCTGTAGTTCGTGAGGGTTCTGACACCATGCCACATGTCATTTGGTCTGTTGTTATGGAAATGGTCCTCAATGCGTTTTACTTGCCTTTTTGGCATTCTGAATGCCTCTGTGTAGTGCTGCTCTGGATCTGTCCTAGGCCTCTCTGTCTCCAGACCGGAGTGCTGTGTCCGGAGCTCTGAGCAGCATCCGCACCTTGTTGTTTAACAAGCCTCTGGTTTGGAAACACTTTAATCTGGTTTTTTGAGTTGATGTTCTTGATGAAGAATTTGCCAGGGCAGAGTATGGTGTCAGTGTACTGCTCTATGTCAAGGTGTTCAAAGAGTTCCCATTTAGTGTCCTCAAAACAGTCCTGTATGGATGTAGTCTCTTCGGCCCAGACTTGCACTGTCCTAGTCTGGGGTTTGGTGCTGCGATAAATGGTTTGTATGACGGCGTCAGGAACAGAGTGGCATGGTCTGACTGTCCCAGATGAGGGCAGAAGTGGGTTTTGTAGATTCCAGGTATGTTTATGTATACCTGGTGCAGTGTTTTATTATGTCTAGTTACTATGTGGACATTTTTGTGGAACTTGGGTAGGACAGACTTCAGATTTGAGTGGTTGAAATCTCCTGCCACGATGAAAACACACTCTGGATGTCTATTTAGCTGCTTGCTGATGGCATTGTGCAGGTAGGTCATCGCTAGCTTGGCATTAGCCAAGGGTTGGACATAAACATCTACAATGATGGCAGCTGTGAGTTCTCTAGGTAGGTAGAAGGGTCTACATTTTATCATTAGAAACTCCAAGTTGGGGCAGCAGTGACTCTCAATGGTAGTGCTGTCTGTACAGGGTGAGTCAGAAAAAACGCTCTTTCCATTTAAAGAAATTGTACCGCTAAAACGGAAACACTGATTTTCCTTTTGACCATACAGTCATATTGATGTGGTTATTGAGCATGTCTGGTGATGTAGTCATAGATTTATTGCATTGCATAAGAGAGAGAAGGTCCATTGTTTATTGGGCACTGAAATACCTGCCAACACAATGTATGCCACAGTGAACAAACTTGAAATTGACAACAATTACAGGAGTCGGGGCTTTGCTTTCACACTCAGGACATAGGCCTACATGACTGTTCCACAAACTCTTCAGGAACTCCGAAATCGCATCACGGCTGAAATCCAAGCCCTACGACGAACACGAATGGCGAGAAGAGCTGTGTTAGAGATGCGACAACGAGCACAGATTTGCATCAATCTGAATGGTAGCCAGGTTGAAGGTCGTGCCAGACAACTTCCTTGAGACAAAACATTTGATGGTGAGTAAACATGCTGTAATGGTTGACAATTTCAATTTCATTCACGGTGGCATAAACTGTGTTGGCAGATATTTCGGTGCACAATAAACAATGGACATTCCCTCTGTTATGCTATGCCATAAATCAATGATTCAATCGCCAGACATGCTCAATGACCACATCAATATGACTGTATGATCAAAAGAAAAATAAGCATTTCCATTTCAGTGGTACAATTTCTTTAAATGAAAAGAGCATTTTTTCTGACTCACCCTGTACACAAAGCGTTGTTCACATAGATGCGCACTCCACCTCCTTTCATCTTACTGGAGTCAGCGGTGTGGTCTGCCCAATGAATAGTGGAGCCTGCAAGCTCAACAACACTGTCAGGGATGTTCTGATGCAGCCATGTCTCGGTAATCACCATAATGCTGTTGGTGGTGACTGCTGATCGGGAGTCTGATATCATCCATTTTATTTACAAGAGAGTGGGCGTTGGTGAGGAACAGGCTGGGTACCACAGGTTTGTGTGGTGCAGCTATTAGCCTGGCCTGGACTTCTGCTCGCTTTGCCTCTGTTTTGTTTATGTTGGCAACGGCAGTGGTGACACCAGTTAACCCTCTCTCGGAGATAAAGTCTCTGTGTGCCCCTCCAGGCAAATAATCTCCTTCGGGGAGGACTCTATCCCAGTTGGCACACATCCAGTGCAATAGTTATTAATCTGGAGTAGCGTGGATTTGGTGTAAACTAATTTTTTGTCGCTGATCAGTGTGGAGCTCTGGGTCACTACGTGTATATGTGCCGCCGCCATGGTAACCAAAATGTAAGTTAGCAGCCCCACTAAAGCCTGTTACATACTCCTCAAGAACAGAGAATTTGCTTCTCACTCTGGTTTTGGAGTTCTTGCTGCTTGTTCTTAACATATTGCCCAGGCAGAACTTTCTTCTTATGCAGTGTGAGACAACTATTGCACGATTCGTCAGGTATTTGAAGGGGGTGTGGTTAGTTTGGAAAAGCTGAGGGCCCCCCCCATGAGTTTGGCAATTGAGTTTCTGAAGTATACAGTATGTCTTGGCCAGAATGAACTTTGTTCTTGTTTTTGTCACCTCGAGAAGACAAACTAATTTCTCTTGTCTCATGGAGTATGTAGCAGGCTTAATAGGCCACAAATCCTACATCTATGGTTGGCTATGCTAACGCTGAACTTAAAAGCCAATGTGAGCCTATTACACTGAGCTTGGAAGAACAAATACATAACCAGTGAACATGTTCACCTTCTGATTGAGTTCATGGATGATCAACTTAATGTGTCTGCTGTCACAGGAGATAAGGTACCTTATGATGGCTGTGTTGAAGTAGTAATAAACCTGCAAGGCAATGACAATCTAGACTTGTCCATACCAGAATCATTCTTACTAAGTCACCTGAAACTAGAAAGACCACTATGGGGTTTCAGTTTAATCCAAGAACTGATTAAGGGCAATCAAAGTTAACCAAAACTCCTTCCTTTCCTTTCTAAACTCTTTTCTGTAGCTATGGAAATTAATGATGCTGCTGAAGAAGCAATGGTGAGTTTTGTTCAGACACAAAGATACATAGAAGAAGAATATGCTTTAGTGAAAATGAATTCTAAAGGGGTTACAGTACATCTAGTTCAAGTAGCGTACATTAAATGGAGAGTGCTAGATAATACCAGTGCCTCAGAGTCACTTGTGCTGTTTGAGTCCACATTAGACAACTTCCACCTAGAACCGTTCAGTGTTGTGGCAGGATTAAGCCAGATTTACCCAGCAGAAAGACAATATTTGAATGTTTCTGTGTCAAGTAGTGTAACGCTACCCAGGTTAACAGTTCTAGGCAGCATTGAACTGATTGACAAGGTTATGGTCATGTCGGAGAGAATGAACTCACATGCGTGGTGCTGAAGGGAGTGACAGGTTTTAGTAACAAAAAAACTAAACAAAAATACAACAAAACCTGACACAGGAATAGAGTCTGCAGGGCTGTGACCAGGATGGGATGAGTGATGGATGAAAGTCTGAAAGAGTCCGTGGAAGGCTGTGGTTCTCTGAGGTAATGATCTGGCACCACACTGGAGCTGAGGAGCCTCTTATACAGGCCCCTGATGGAAATATGCTCCAGGTGTGGTGCCAGCAGGTGATAATGATGAGCCTGAGGGAGGGGTCAGTGGCAATGCAGTAGCGCACCATGGCAGTTAAAGACACAGACAGTCCCACAAACAATAATGAGTAAATCCATGGTGACACTGTTGACTCTGTGCCACACTCCAGAAATGACCAGGCCACCTGCTCCAACCCTGTGGCACCCACCCATGTATATTAGTCACCTGAACAACAGTATGATGTAAAACAGATATCACACACCCACCTGTGCTTGCATACCCTGATTTTGAACTTCCATTTGTTTTACACACAGATGTGTGTGAGATGGTGCTTGGTGCAGTCTTGTACCACCGTCAGAGTGGTAAACTCAAAGTCACTGCATAAGGCTTGTGAACATGAAGCCCTGCTGAAGAGAACTACTGCCTCCATTCTGGAAAGCTAGGGTTTTTGGCATTAAAGCGGGCAGTATGTAAAAAGTTCAGGGATGATCTGTTTTATGCACCACACTTCAGTGTTTGCAGACAATAATCCACTGACATAAGAAATGAGTAAAGTGAAGTTGAATGCAACAGGTCAAAGGTGGGAGGGACAACTTGCCAATTTATAATTCAATATCAAGTACAGAGCCACACACACACACACACACACACACACACACACACACACACACACACACACACACACACACACACACAAGCATGTGTCATTTAACAAGATGTAACGCGTCATTCCAGGTTCCTCTGAATATCATAAATCTGCCATTTAAATACCTGCTGATCTTTGTTATTTGTGGATTCTTAAGACTTAACAAACATGATGAATTCCATTCCATATTTAGATATTCAGAAAGACGCATTTTCTGAAATATAAAGCTTTATTTGTCAACACAAATCAGCTCCTCGGTCTTGCACTTGTTCCTTGTTGGTCAACAATAGTGGTGAACACCTTCAAAGGGTGATATTGGATACTGACATTGTAGTTCCAAGAATCAAGTGTGCCAGAATCACCAGCTCTTCTGTCATCGGCTTGCTTCATTTCATTTTCAGATTTTTGCATCTAAAATCTGTGTGGTTTGTTTTTGACTGTTATCAATAAAATGGTCTTCCCCCACAGTAGTTTGCAAAAGCATGTCACAATATTAGGTATTTGCCAGTGAGTAATGCATGGCAGCTGTAGGTCTGTAAGAAAGCAGATGATCCTGTTGGCAGTCTATTGTCACTCGCAAACACCTACGCATTTACTGTCTTGTCTGAACAGACAAAGCACATCAGGGAACAGACAAGCAGGAGGTCTGTCCGTCCATTTTCACTCTTCTCTTTCTTTTCTCTGCTCTCAGACAGAGAATAAAAAGTGGGGTTTCACTCTCACAGGCTCGTCTCAGCCAGACCAAAACACACTGCAGCAGAAAAACACCCACTAACACTCCCAACCATGGCTAATGTGACAGCCCAGGCTGCTATTCTTCCATTTACTTCCACACACATCCACATACCCACAAGCACACTTCCATGAATACATAAGCACTCACAAATGCACCCACCCACACACACACACGTGCATGCAAGCACACACGCATGCGCGCGCGTTCGCACACATGCGCACGCACACACACACCTACACACACACACACACACACCACACACACACACACACACACACACACACACACACACACACACACACACACACACAGTCAGACCCCAGTGGCACTCAAAGCCTTTTTACCACATGCTTTCACTCAACTTGATAATGTGACAAGAAGGTGATGGGAATCCCTCCCACACTGCAGCTATTTACTACAATACTGGAGCTTGGCTTTAGCCCACAATACAAATATGCAATGCGTGACGGCTTTTGTAAATTGCTTCATCTATATTATGCAGACTTACAGGACCATGTATATAAGCAGAAAAGGTTGCAATTTCCTGTTTCTACATCTTTTTTCAGATGCACATCAGTGATACAGACAAACAGACAGTAAAATCACCCAGCGTTAAGTAGTTGATTGATTTGTCTCCAGGGCAGGGCATGAGCAGGTACTGGAGTAATGCTGAATCTGATAGGGCTGTACATGATGGGACAGCACTTCTCATACATCTTTACACTAGTTAATTACAGATGCCTACAAGTGGAATTCTTAAATGAGAATTAGTCTATCTAACCTCACAGTTCATTTTGACACATCGATGCTGGAACATCTGAAAAATGAAACTCACCAAATTCAATTGGAGTTGAAATGTTAAACAAGTATTTCTTCTCAGTAATGGTTGTAATAATGTTGCAATAATGTTGTTTTAATGTAACATACTAGAGTTGAACCAGAATGTTGCCCCCCCCCCCCCCTATCCAGTAATCATAAAATACATTGACACCGGTTTTAGATATAAAAAATAAAAACAAAAGAATGAACAAAACATATTTTTGAGCACTTAAAAAGACATAGTTGTTGTTGTTGAACAGTGCAGGCAGAATGGTTCTACCATGACTGAAGCTGTCTGTTCCAGGACACTGACCTCAAAATTGATAAAGAGCTGCAGCTAAGAAAAGAGACATAAGGAAATGTGTAAGTGAGGTATATAGAAGATGAGAATCGAAAGTTACATTTGTGTCTTTCATGTGCACTTGAGGGCCTAGACAAAGCATATTATTGGAGACATTTTAATCTGAATTCCTGTAGCAGGACCACATCTCAACATGTCAAATGCTTTCCTGCCCCACATACCTGTTTGTTCTCTCTTCCATTTGTTGCAAGTTGCATGCTTTCCAATGCCCTTAACATGAGTCCTTCATATTTTCTTTGTGTCAAATAGTATCGCCCACCATCATCAATATATGCTTTAGGTTTGCTCAAATATAGACGATGAGAAACAAAATCCAGAAAAAAAGTGGCAATGCATGCCACCATTAAAATCACCAATTTTTTTCTAAGTGTTACAGGTTTCATCAAGTGTGATGTTGTGGGAATCTATACAGACCATGATGTACAGTACTGTACAATCTGGTAGAATTGCCTATAGTGACCTCTATTAATTTTTTAGTTTCTCTGTTTTGAGGAATGAAGTAAACTTCATTCAATATAACAAACATATAATACACAACAAACATGCAATATTCAAGCAGCAATTGTTGCGCCTTAGTTTGGAGTTGCTATTATTAAGCACCCTGAGCATGCTATCTGCATGGGTACGTACTGAATGAGGTATGGATTGATTCCACTCAACTGGGCCTTTATTTGACTTTATTCAGCAGTATGTAGCATGGGCGTTTGTGAAAGCTCGACATCATGTCTGTGTGACAGAGCACTAGATGCCCTTGCAGTCTGCTCTCCAAGTCCAAATACTCATTACAGCTCCATCTGTGTGACTGCAGCCATATTGAAGCTGTGTAAATTGGATGTTCCAAGGTTGACCTTTGCTGACCTGACCTTAACCTACTTCTCTGGCCACAAGCTTTGAACCGTCCACAGCAGTCCATTCTCTCTGCTGGCTGAAGAAAAGCCAGGATTCCCATTCACAGCACTGTGGGCCATGAGAAAGGACAGCATAGGCCAGGTCACCCATGCTCTTTGTAGGAGCTGTAGCTAATGGAACAACTCCACAAACGCAAACAAAACCACACAAACTACCACTGAGAGGGAGGAGCCTGAGAATGTGATGAATTCACACAATGGAGTTAAAGAGCCATACAAAGCAATTCCTCTTTTATCACAATGTTGACTTAACATTGTCAATGACTCTTCATTGATCATTGATGTGTTCTGTTAGTTAACATGTGATCTGTTGATTTGAAGTGAAATGCAGCAGTCGTTTTTGTGATGTTAGTTAGCATTGTAATGACAGGAGAAAATCCAGATATATACTGGGTAATATTAAAGTATTATTCAAGCCTTTTCTGAGAAACAATAACCCAGTAATCTTAGACACTCACAACAGATTGGTCTTTTTGGTAATCCTTTATACGATGTCCTCGTGTTTTCAGTGTTTGGGGGAGAGAGTAGAGATGAAAGGTTGTAGCACATTCCTTATTTATGGAGTGCTGTGCCTCAGGAGGTAGAGCTGGTTGTCCAATAACCGGGGGGGCCATTTTGCATGGATTGGCAGCCACACTTCCATCAGCATGCCCCACTGTAGCTACAGATGTAGCTTACAACCAGGATCAAATGTAAGATGTAAATAAATCCAATTCATTATTATTTGCTATTTAGTGGTATATTTCATAAAAGCCAGCATATTTTTCTAATAGAATAAAAATGCAATAAGGCAATAACGAGGCTTCCATTCAAATGCATTATGCATTTTTCACAAAATTTTGTAAAAAAAAAAAAAAAAAAAAAAAAAAAAAAGAGGAAATTTGTGCAAGTTTCCAGATCATCATCATGATTTTAAAACTTGCCAGTATTTCATCTAGTGGACGCTAGTACCAAGTATACAACTAATATTAGCTAAATGGCTTCACTCTCATTTGAGGAGATTTAGCAAATATTTTCTGCAAGGTAGACAAGTTAGAGTACAGCTAACATTTACTAAATCTCCTTGGGTGAGGGATGAAGATATTTTTAAACAACAGCCAACATTAGCTACAAAGCTTTGCTAGCCTCACTTATACTATCCCTCTTTATGATTTGTAAATGCAGATTTATATTTGTCACACAAAAATCATTTCTTTGTGTGGATATACTATGAATATAAAAAGAACATGGCTTGAGCTCATGATTTTTTTAAGCTCTACTCAAACAATGTGCTCAGAAGAGGATATTTTGATGAATATGACATGACCATGTTATTAGATAATGAACCACTTACCAACTCTACGTAAAAAATACAAATATATGGTGAAATGAAAAAGAAAGCGGAAATTAAGCTAACTTTTGACATACCAAATGCCAAACTCTGTAACAGTCACAGTAAAAGTGACAAAAACTGCTTCTTTTCGCAGGAAATGCTGGAAAACGTTTTTGACTAGCGTTGGAAAAGGAGTTGATTGTATTCATGAGAGGGTAATATAATGAATATGAGTTGAACTTTTTATTAGGCATGAAATTTAACATCTTTATTAAGATAATATATTGGAGAATGAAAAAGAAGGCAGAAACAGGTGGGTTATGACATATAGTGTCAAATTCTCTCCAATTTATGAAGTTCTGTATGAAAAATGACAAAGGAACAAAAATCATTTCTTTGTGTAAATTACTATGAATACAAAAAGAACATGGCTTGAGCTCATGATTATTTAAGCTCTGTTCATTTTTCTAATTTTTATTTTTTTAAAGCTGCGGGAGACTTTCGTGACCAATTTTTGATCAAATCTGTAAAACCCCAGTCATAGCCTAAGTATCAGGAATCCGTAAGTCTTTCTGTGATGACTCACCTGAATCTCTTGCATCACGGTGAACAATTTCGAAGCTCCATCCACCATAAACAAACCATTTGTTTACAAACAGAGCCGGGAGGTAACTCAGACATCTTCGGACTTTTGTTGCAACGTGCATTGTGGGAAATGGAGGTTTGCACAGCCGCCTGGCTGCAAGAGATTCAGGTGAGTAATCACAGAAAGACTTACAGATACTGTGATACTTAGGCTATGACTGGGGTTTTACAGATCTGATGAAAAATTGGTGATGAAAGTCTCCCGCACCTTTAATAATAATTCATCCAAGGAGGTGAGACATGGGCCCATTGACATTGCTGTATACCAATGTAAATAGGCCCATGTGTCATTAAGATGCAGGATTCAGATGTATAGATGATCCTTCTTCTCCACTGCCATCATACTCTACAACTAATTACAGCAGATGGGTGATTGCTTGTTGTCTTGGTTTTTCTTAAGCTGATGAAACAGTCAACTATAAATGTACCTGTATTTTCATGCACAATTTACACACTGATATATGTTTTTTAATTGGTTCTGCTGTTGCAGTTGACCTCTGTGTATTTTCTTCTGCCAGTTTTTCCAGATTTTTCTGATGTTTCCTCAAGACAGCTTGTTCTCCATAAATGTCAGATTAGTCAAAATAGTTAGCTGACATCAAGGTTCAAGGTTTAAGGTGACTTTATTTGTACCCATGGGTAGATTTGTTGACATTTTATAAGTTTTATATCAAGTACAACACTGTAAAGAAATATTTGGGATCGACTGATCTTGAAATAAAGCAACTCTCTGTGGCTGAGAAAAGGCTCAATCATTTCCTCCAAAAACAGATTTCCAGTTCCACAACATTCCTGATGAGTGTTTTCCTTTAATTACCCTACATTTTCAGTGATGAGATGCTCTCATAGAAAAACAGTCTACATGCAGCATTTCCTTTTTTCTATCAAATTAGTGCTTTTCATTACAGTGGCAAACCTGCAATCAGGTTTCAGGATTTAATATTTACGCAATCGTAGCTTTGGTGCCTGTAATGACAACTGGAATAGATATTATAACTAGACAATCATAGAATCTTTACATAGTGTCACAAGTGTGTGAGATTTTTTTCACACACACATTGTGCCTGTAAGAGGTTAAATTTAAATGAGTTTGGTGCGCCTCTGAGATTCATTGAGAATTTTCTTCAGAATGTGAAAACTCCTTGACATTAAGTGGCACATTTGAGAAAACTTCAGTCTCATGGAACATAACCTCTTTTTAGTGACTGGTATCTCATGCATCATAGAATTTACTGGATAAAGATAAAGCTTTTTCCACTGTTCAAGTTTATGTGGCTACAATTTCAGCGTCCCCTGTAGGTAACGCACCATTTCAGAATTACCTTTTGAGTCACTGGATTGTGCTTTTGGTGTTGGTTAATATAATGGTATATACCAAGTCACATGACCTAGATTTGTATTCTGTGCATGCTTCCCCGATTTTTTTTACTTGGCCATGTGAAGGTTTAAATGTATCCTAACCCTGTTATTGTACTTGAGGACAGGGGGTCTTCCAAGAGCTGCTCCACATTGAAGATGCAGTACTTTACCCCTCACTCGTTGTGACAGTTGGCTCTTTCTCAGACAGGAGTAAGAGATTTAGGTTTAATCAACTGTGTAACCTGGGCCCCAGACTATGAACCTAGCAACGGCATACTTTTGCACTGTGAGTTCAACAGTCAAAACATTGAGGATACATTACAAGAGGGAAAGTTTGTGTGCAATGCAGGTGAACTCAGGAGTGTTGTGAGGAAAATTTTTATGGGATGGATTTCTTGGGCTGTCAATATAAGAGATGCAAGGGCTCATTGAATACTTTGATTAATATGACACTGAGCCCATTTAGATGCACACTAATACTCCGATCATTTCTGGAGTGAACACATTATTAAAGGGATCATGTAAACAGCATAATCTGATCTGTTTTATCAGATAACAGCAGTAATTTAATTATAAGAAACTGGATTAAGACACCTGGATTTCTCTTCAATACTCAGCTGTCTTCCTGCATGTGTACAGGTTAATCTGATTTATTTCATTCTTTTACATCTGTGAATTTGCAAAAAATATGTTGTACTTAAACATCAAAATTTTCCTAAAAATACACCACAAGGTCAATAGTCATTTGGTCTATGGGGAGACAAACTTGCCTGCAATTTAGGTGTAAAAAATGTTAGACAACAGCAAAACATTTGCCGGTCTCTACTACAAGTGTATTTCCTCTTTGCAAATTGAGTTTGTGGCTCCACTGATACATGTAATTCTTTCACAAACATATTTATTGTGAACTGGTTTGTTCTCCTTAGTTTTCATTGCAGAGCATTTTAATACAAACATGTCAGTGTTTGCCAGGTGCAGATCCTGTTAAGCCCTACTCAACTCATCCAGCTTTTCATTCTAACCAATGAATATTCATACACACACACACACAGACACACACACACACACACACACACACACACACACACACAGCACGCACACACGAAAGTTGAATTAACTGTTCCTTTTTGACTGTTTTTACGATAAAAACGGGCATTTGAAACAACATTTTGACCATGTCTGAGATCATATCTCACTATCTATAAAGTGTTTATATGTACTTTCTGCCATGCTCAGTGAACCTTCAGGTGTCTGAGTGTGGTTTTATTAAAATACTAAGAATATAATGTAATGCATCTATTTTTGCAGATGCAAAAATTGCAGTGCAAATATAAAATTATTTTCTCATTAACAATTATAATCACCAAGTGAACTGGGAACTACTTCAGTAGAATTCGCATGTATCAGTCGTTTACTTGAAAACTTATTTTCTGACATTTTAATTTTACTCCCAACAACACAAAGTATCACAAATACCTATGCTTTCTACTAACAAAATGAAAACAAGATAAACCATATAACGAGAGAAAAATAGCAGATGATAAACATTATGTAAAACATGTAACAAGAAGAAAACAAAAGAAGACAATAATGAATAATGCTCATTATAATAATGATAATCATCAAAATGATTAAAAAAACAATCACTGAAAATGTATAATAATACAAAGTTCCCTTTTTAACAGTTAATCATATTGCCAAAGCTTTATTATAATATAATATACCTCACGCATAGTATTAGTCAATACTGCCTGTCAACAGTGCAGTCGTGTTTTCCTTGGGGCTGTGATGAAGTGTGAAAGAGCAAAGACTGCTGTTGTGTTTCCTCCAGTAGATTCTGATTAGGAAGCTGAGACTTCCACTGACCTGGCCATTGGAGTTAAGAATGCAATAATCTGCTGGCCTCATATTGACTTACTGATAATTGGTCTGTGGATTTAATGAGCTTAGCTGTCATGAGTAGCATCGATAAGTCTGGACTGAGGGGGTGTTTAAGCTCTCCCCTCTGTCAATATGGAAGCTCACACTGCAGATAGAGTGGTCAAAAGCACAGAATGCAGCTAATTAATCTGAGCAGATTGAAGCAATGAGCCTCAAAGACATTCACAAAAGATGGTTTAGGGTGGTTAGGGCTCAGAGGGCTCTTGATGTGTATATGCATCTGCTGATTGTTATAGATTCTCAAAGTTTAGGCACATGTTTTCCTACAATTTGACATGATTTAATGATGGATGGATTTTGTCAAAGCTTCATGTTTTGTGAAGATGCTCCTTAGATCAAACTAACTCAAAGTACTATTTAAAACATGTGTCTTGTTATTGCACAGCTTAAAACGTTGCTTTACCTAAAATCTTCTTCAATACCGTCTAGTGCTTATACAGTAAAAACATGTATCATGTAATAAGACATAATGATACATTAAATTTGTGTTGATAATCTGGTGTAAACAGCAACTTCTTACAATGACGTGCTTTTATCACCTTACCCTAAGTCTGTGAATATATGACAACAATATATATATACATGTGTGTCTGAAGTTGATATGGCACATTATCACTTGGTTTTTGGTTGGTCTAATTTTACATTTTAATATATACTACACGACAAATTGACAAGAAATACAAAGTATTACTCCAATTTAATAGCTCAACACTTGCCACAATAACACAAATTCTGCAACACAGGAGGGTCATATCGATGGCCAACAAACGAAACCTCCTATCTGCAAATTTTTAGATTTTGATTTTTCACATTAAATGGTGAAAACAAGGATGATACTGTTACCACATAATATAGAAAGAGAGTCTGAGAACAGTAGAATATGCTTGGACATCTTTAACAAAGACCATACTATAATAAAACTAAACATTTTTTTTTGTTTCCTGAAAAAAGTGAATTTTTCAGATAGGAGGTTTTGTATTCTGGCCATGGATATGCAGTATCCGTATAGATAAGTTCATCTTTTTTTTAAACTCTGAAATAATATGTATGACATTTTAAAAAGGGACAACACAGTGGTGAAATGGTTAGTACTTAGGTGTGAATGCGAGACAACAGTTGTCCATCTGTGAACTGGCAACATATCCAGGATGTACCCTGCCTTCACCTGCTGGTAGCTGGGATAGCTAGGCTCCAGCGCTCCCCACAACCCTCTCAATTAATGAATGAATATAAAAAGGAAACTAAGTTCCAAAATATTTACACGAAGGGCTGATCAGCATTAGTTGTTATTAAAAGCAAAGAGTTGATGCAGAAACATTATTATTTTCATTGCTAAACATATCAGTTGAACTTTCATATCAGGAAGATCTAAAATTCAAACTGCCATGTCACTATGAGAGAAACTTGGGCTCCCTAATTTTCTGATTTAATAATATCATTCTCTTAGCAGACAAAAATGCAATGCCATATTACAATCTCTCATTGGCCTCAACTGGGCAGCCCTATAACCAAACAACCAAAAAGACTTCACCATAAGACAATGACACACAAAAGGAATCAAAGATCCCTTCTGACCACAGTCATGCCAGCAGAGACCTGTGGATCCTGAGTCTATCTTTTTGAGTTTCCTTGGCAGATTTTTTCTCCTAACCTTAAACCTGACACTTTTCCTGAACCTAACCAAAATGTATTTATGAATTAATCTAACTAAACCATTACTATGGTATCATTGACATATTTTCAGGTTAGCGTGTCATCAAATTAAAATTTTTGTTTCACAAGTGATTCACCAGTTGCAAAAATGTAGAATGAACGTAGCTTTTTTCTTGGTGATTAGATTGAAGTAAGGTTGGCACATTTTCAAAAGGATACCCCCGGAGACCTATTTTTAGATTTTAATGGTGTTTTGTTTGATGATGATGATTTCAATCTCTGTTCATTTCTTCTTGTTTCCTACTGTTTGCATGTTGACTTTCATTTCTCTGAATGTGAACTGATTGGTCCAGCAGTAACCCCTGAGTCCTCTATTGGTCACCAGGAGAACCTTCACATCCACAGAGACTCAAAGAGGACTCAATAGCTTAGCATATGTCCATCCATCTATCACTATGTCCATGCTGCCTGTGAACAGAGCACTTCGTGTCTCTCATGGCTCTCTGTCCACTCTGCACTGATGGCTGCAGTCAAGTAGAAGTCAACAGGCTGACAGGGAACGTGCTGGAGACCCCATCACTCTTGAAAGAGCTACTGACCGCTTCCAACCTGAAAGATACAATATGACCCCATGGGCCCTGGCTGCCCACCACTTAATCCTCCCCTTCCCTTCCCACCCACACACACACACAACAGCACCACCAGTTTTGCGATACGCACTCACACACACACAGACAAACAATTGCACACACACCCACCATGACCTGACCATGTGGTCTCAAGCCACCTCCAGCCAGGCCCCAACCTTTCCCCTCCTTTTTCTGTCTCCCTCCCTGACCCCCGGCCCCTCTCCTCATCATAAACCAGGAGAATCAGAGCTCATTGATCATTGCTGACACATCAGTAATTGAGCAGGGATAGATAAGGGCCATCGGATGGGGCAGCAGGGTCCTGACACCTTTGAAAAGCCAGGAACAAACACAGAATGTCACCACACAACGTTCATTCGTCCGCTGTGCTCATTCTGGTTTCCTCATTCCTTCTATTCCTCTATGGCTTTCCTTCCAGGCTGGCAGGCCTCTGGGCTGAACCTCAGGCAAAATCCATGTGTCTTTTCTCCAGTAAAGGTGAACAAAATATAAGCATATACACAGCCAAGGTCTTTGCATTCTTTATTTCAGTAGACATATACATATGAAATGGGTAAAGTAGAAGTAATCATTCAACCTATTTACTGCAGTAAAAGTGAAAAAATACAGGCTGTCAAATTCAAAGTACATCTGTTTTATCTATCGTTATCATCTTGTTGAATAAGAACTTAGATTTTTTGAAATTTATCTCAGGTTATTTATTTATTTTTGTGTGTATTCATCTTGTTACATGTCTTTTGTTGTTTTGTCTTGTTTGTACCCTGTTGCCTTGTTCACTTCGTTTTTGTCTTGCCTTATCTTTTAATTTATCTTTATGTGTCATTATTTTATCCACTGAGCTTGAAAACTAAAGCCTAAAGTTTTAAAAATACAAGGAGTAGAAAGGTAGAATGTAGGAAGTAAAAGGAAAACATTGTCACAAAATGGATACTTTAGTAAAGTACAGATGTCCGTATTGTAACTTCTTATCTTATTTATATTTCAATACTTTTTTGCATGTACATGAATTTAATAAATTGAATGGTTCAATTGTTGTTAGTGTATTTAATGCAAGCATTTTTTAAAAAAAAAAAGAAAACTGTAGATAGTTAATATTTAAGATAGATCATTAGCCTTGATTTTGATAGAATCTGAAAAAACAGCGTCCTCCACCATTTCATTTCTAATCTTTGACATCATACCATATCATATATTGTGCGAATACATTTATGTTCATTCATCCATTTTTTCTTCCATCCATCCATTTTCTTTCCTCAGAGGAAACAAAATGAACTCCTCTCACCTGAATGAAAAGAATGAAAAAATAACATATTCCGTTTGCTTGAAATCTACTTTATATATATCTTCTTATAGATCTTCAGCCAAACTAAATAATCAGCTTAGATGGAAGTTGAACTGTTTTTTAGTGATATTGATTTATTGAAGAACTAAATCAATATACTGATTACTTATCCATCACATGCAGTTATTTTTATATCAAGAACATGATATTTCCCCTGAGTCTTCTGAGGCATTTAAGGCCCAAAAGTGAGTAAAGCTATGAAAGAACCAGGAACAGAAAAAAAAAAAAAAAAAAGCAACACGTTGTTAGCAGGACATACAAGCGTGATAAATTTCCGTTCGTCTTTTGTCAGTGAATACGTCTGGGCCCATATGCTGGACCACAGAGCTATGTGAAAGCAGTGTTTAAAAAGCCAGGCCTACCACATTAAAGCCTATAACAATCTGTGTTCATGGTAAGTTATCACTCTCAATTAATCACCTCTCACAATGGGATTTCTGATGTGTTCAAGCCCCCTGAAAGCTGCAGGTCAGGCTGAGGGCAGACTGACTTTCAGTTCTCCCATTCTCCATCCCCTTTCACTTTATCACATCTCTCTGCCACTGCCAACTGAAGCGCCTTTACATTTTTCTTATTCCTGAAGTGCTCAAAAAGAATGAGAGAGTTAAGCAGCACACAGTCAAAAACAAACACAGAGAGAAAGATGTGGATGTGGAGATGTGGGGCTTTATGTAGAGCTGGGCCCCTGTACTGTGAGCAGTTGACTGACATACTGACTGGCCGGCTGAGAGCCTTTTTGCTGTTTCAAACCCCTCCCTGGTCATTCCATTTGGGCTGTGTTAGCCTATGAATGGTATTGTATTGTTTGGGCTCTCCCCATTCCTGCACTGCTGAAAGGGTTTAACCACTGGTTTAGATTCAGTTACACGGTTTTGGCTGAAAGTGTCCCCCTCCCACTGCTTTGGACTCCATGGTTCCCTTGGCTGACCTGTTTAGAAGATGCCGTGGAAATGTCATGTTGCCCCTCCCATGGGCTGGACCCGACATTTACTTTGATAGGTGACAAAAAATGACTTGGGATGGGATCAAACCAATGACTCTTTTTTTGCATCAAAATGAATTGCCGATGTGACGGAGAGTTTTGAAGAGGAGGACACGGTATTCCCTGCTTTACCAAACATGACTTTGGAATTGATGGCATCCAAAAACAAAACATTTCTACAAAACATCAAAATTTATGAATGTGTAATCTGTGCATTCAGAAGCTTGAACAATAGCAGGCTCAAATGTTTCTCCATTGTTATTTCTGTCTCTATTATTTTCCAGCTCTGCAGTTCTAT
The DNA here is from genome assembly GCF_902148855.1 of Sphaeramia orbicularis. Classification (NCBI taxonomy): domain Eukaryota; kingdom Metazoa; phylum Chordata; class Actinopteri; order Kurtiformes; family Apogonidae; genus Sphaeramia; species Sphaeramia orbicularis. Next base: position 5,075,465 of record NC_043973.1, read on the forward strand.
CAGAAACATAATTAAAACATGTCATTTAATTCAATTAAAGTACAAATACTTTGAAACTGTATCTAAGCAGAAGAGTGCTTATTTCTCTGCCAATATTCTCCCTCTACTTAAATTTTAACATGCTCGCTATTTTGGTTGCACACATTTGGGGGTAATTATTTCCTTCCATTGTGCATCTCAGGCCAATACCAAGATTGATTTCATATTAAACAGATGGGACAATCTCATCAAAAGGAAAAAGACAGAAAGAGAAAAAACAGTGTAACAGATGTAAGAACATGAAGACATAAAAGATGTGAAAATATTAAAACATCATAAAAGTTGCAGGAAGACAAGACAAAACAGACTAGTGAATGGATTTTCGGGAAAATGCATCGTAACATTTCAAGCTTCGCCACTGAAAATGATACCTGACTGTAAGAATGGTCTTTACATTATATTAATACGATGTGAGGTTCAGTTCACTTAGCACACAGCCAGAAACACAGCAGACTTTTGACTTTCATTTCAGCACTTGGACATTTAGAGCTATAAAGAAATTTTTATCATTGATTGTGCTTTACTGCCGTATTTACACGCCCCCCCCCCCCCAAGTGCTTCTACTTTTGGGAACAGTAAAAACATCAACCACTTCTGCAGAAATTATTGTATTGTCAAAGAGTTATAAGCTAAGATTCCAGCACTAACTGAGGAGATCAAGTGAATTTCAGATAGAAGAAGAAGAAAAAAAAGAGAAGCACATTCTTAGTGGGAAAAGTCTGGGAAGTTGAATGCAGTTTCACATATTCATTGCATTAGATGTTTTCAGCACAGCTCAAGTGGAAGAACAATGCTAATCAAGCAGGAAGGAAGAACATCTTCAGCTCATAGCTTGAGACTTTGTCTGTGTCAGTGGGAGCGCAGAGTAAAATGGTAGTGAAAAACACTCCTCTGGTATTGTTCTATCTCATGTATATCCATTACCTACTTTTCTAAGCCTGTGAGGCTGAATGTGGAGAATTTCCATGTTCCATGAGCTTTCTTTGAGTAAAAAAAAAAAATTCTGTTTCACACAATATGCTCAGAATCCTAAGCAGATTAATCCTACTGAGTAGAGAGCCGTTCTACTTTAGAAAAGCAGTTCTCAGTGCTGCCAAAAAATGTATTAAAATCACAGAATCTTTACTTTGCTTAAGTTTTTATTGACAAAATAACCTCATATAGAAGAGAGGACCTCTTGTCATATCCATTGATGAATATCACAAATGACAAAAGTAACAAGATGAAAACAACATAGAAAACATAACAATATTAAAACATACCACTAGTCTCTGATTTTGTGACTTACTGCTTATTGTGGTGATGGGTGCAATCTGAGGTCTTAGACAACATGACAAAAATGAGGTAAAGGACTTGGGAGACATGAAAGGAAAAGTGTGCCATGGAGGAAACCAATGCCACTAAAAGGGATTCAAACTTAAATTAAAGCTGTGTATGACTTTCATCACCAATTTTTCATCAAATCTGTAAAACCTGAGTCATAGCCTAAGTATCACGAATCTGTAAGTCCTTCTATGATTAACAAACAATTTCGAAGTGTACTCCACCATAAACAATTCATTTGTTTACAAACAGAGCCGGTAACTTGGGCATTTTCGGAAATTTGTCACAGTGCACATTGTGGGAAGTGGAGCTCCACGCAGCTGCAGTAGCAAAAGGCAATGAAACCGTTTCCATGTTTGTTGCCACTGCAGCCATAATGCGGCTGTGTGGAGCTCCACTTCCCACAGTGCCCGCTGTGACAAATTTCCGAAAATGCCCAAGTTACCGGCTCCGTTTGTAAACAAATGGATTGTTTATGGTGGAGTACACTTCGAAATTGTTCACAGTGAGGGAAGAGATTCAGGTGCGTAAGTCATACGCAGCTTTAAGCAATTCCCTATAAAGAATCTTAGACAACATTATGAACTCTTTCACTTCCATGTTTATTTTGGTCCCCTGCTGTCTATGAAGACTTTGCCCATCCAAACTGTCGCTGATACAAGTGTGTTTCATTGGTCCCTGCAGTGACCACTGTGTTCATTGTACATGACAATGTAACACAGTATTTGTCACTCTGAGATACTAGCTCATACTCTGTGAGTGCTGACTCCTAGTCTGAAAAAGCAACCATTAAAAAAAATGCACTTTATTAAAGGTTAACAAAATCATTGTTATGGTGTGTTATGATAAATTTGTTTATACGTGTGTCATATAAAATGTCATTTTTTTCATGTTAGAAATTGTTTTACATGAGTATGTGTGGGTTACTGAGAAACCACAACAATGTGTCTTTGCTTGTACAGCTAAATTCTTAAAACATACAATGGGAACTTAATAAGATTCTTAAATAAATAAATAACAATAGAGGAACAAAATTGTGGCATAGACAAACAACATAATGGTGATGTTCATACATTGAAGCATGTCATTTTGTCATTAATTTGTAGCTGCAAGAGGATGAATAAATTCAAAAACACAGAGGTATTCACTTGAATTTAATGTTGATAGATTTGGAATTTAATTAACATAAAGCTATATATATATATATATATATATATATATATATATATATATATATATATATATATATATATGTAGTCAGCCCTGCGATGAACTGGCGACTTGTCCAGGGTGTACCCCGCCTTCGCCCCTGTGTAGCTGGGATAGGCTCCAAGCGACCCCCGTGACCCTAGTGAGGATAAAGCGGGTTCAGAAAATGAATGAATGAATGAACAATATATATATATATATATATATATATATATATATATATATATATATATATATATATTCATCAGTCTATATTATTTATAAATATGAAATAAACAGATAAAATATAAAAATAAATAACATGAAAGGTGAATTAGCAAGAAAAGTGTAAATGGATACACTTCAGTAACAAATGACAATGATCTTTTACAGTAATCTAGTGTTTCAAAAATATGGCACATTTAAACGAGCTGTTTTCAATGAAGCTAATTTAAATGAATGAAATGACAGCATCATTTGTTAAACTATAATCTAGAACTCTAGCTCTAAATCCAAACAAAGTTATAAGCAGATCCTTGTGCTTAAGGAAACAAACAGTTCAAACCAAAATGCTAATTCCTTTGGCCATCACACAGACTCACCCACTGAATGATTTCCCATGGTTCCCACAGTGTTGGAATAGGACAAGCCTATAATCAATTAGCTGTTCTCTCCTCATGTGGTTGTCAATTAGTGTGAGCAGTGATTGGGGATATGAGTGGATTTGCAGAACCTGCTGCCCTCCTCCTCTACTTACATTACTAATGACTTATAACTTAATAATGACATGTTTACTTGACATTTATTAAACAAATGCCTGTGGTCAGACTATCACCTCCCACTTCAAATAGTTACACTCTAACTGTTTTCTTTCCACTGCCCTAACATTATCTTAAAAAAAAAAAAAAAAAAAAAAAGAAAAAAACTATGGGAGAAAAAAAAAATTCTTGGCACCCAGGGATTCAACTACACAACTGTTTTAACCAACATTTCAAACCTTATGCTAAATTACAAGACAAACATTTTCTGTATGCCCCTTTAAATTGCTGCACAAGACAATAAAAGAAACTTAGCAATGGTGTTTTAGGACTTGAATGAACTACACATGTATTTCACAAATATATATTGTATAGTGATGGACACCAAGATTAAGCTTCCTCTCATTCATTTTTCCTGTGTTAAATTGAAAAATGTGCTAGACATGCACTTTCACTTCATAGTTTAGACAAAGTCCAATGTATGAAGGGGTCAGGTCAGAATTTATTTATCATTTGTAATATTGCACAAGTCCATTGTGAAGGCATATACTGTATGTTGGGCTATAAATCACATACATTTGATGTATTATGCCTTGTTCTGTATTGTGATTATTGTGTACATGCTAGGTATTTTTTTCAGGTGGGGATATGAAGCTTGTCTGGATATTTTGCCTTTTCTTTCTTGGCTACATTATCCTGCAGTACAGTGATGTCTCCTATCATCTATTCGTGGATGACATCCAGATATACTGCTCCTTTAAATCCTCTGAGCCCCACAAACTGAGTTCCTTAATCAACTGCTTGTCAGAGCTGAAACAGTGGCTAAATGAAAACAGCCTCCAGCTGAACTCCAGCAAAATGGAGACCCTCATCATTGCCCCGGACAGTGCAGTCCCAGGGATTAAACAGCACCTCGGAGACCTGAGCTCTTTGGTAAAGACCAAACTGAGGAATCTGGGTGTCATCTTTGACCAGGCCGTGCCTTTAGAATTCTACTCCAAACACCCAGTGAAAAACTGTTTCTTCCAACTCCGCAACATCTCCAAACTCAGGTCTATGGTGTCTATCAATGAGCTTGGGATGATCATTCACGCTTTTGTGTCTTCTCGCTTAGACTACTGTAACAGCCTGTTCACTTGCTTAAACAAGAAGGAGCTGGCCCGTCTACAGTTTGTCCAGAACTCTGCTGCAAGGCTTCTGACCCACACAAACAGGAGAGCCCACATCACTCCCATTCTTAAATCTCTCCACTGGCTCCCTGTTTTACATCGTTTTCATTTCAAAATTCTGGTGCTAACTTTCCGGGCTCTACATGGCCAGGCCCCTGCATACATTGCTTCCCTGATCCAGCCCTACAGCTCGACTCGTAGCCTGAGGTCTTCAGAACAGCACCTGCTGATGGTTCCACACACCTGTTTCAGCACACGCGGTGGCAGGTCCTTTAAAGCTGTAGCACCACGTCTGTGGAATAACCTGCCTCTACACCTACGGTCCATGGACTCTGTAGAGTTTGAAAAAACACCTCAAAACATTCCTGTTCAAACAGGCTTTTTAATTTCCCACCTGACTCAGGGCCACCACAAACTGATTACACTTTATGTATTCATCATATTTTAAACTGTTTTAATGGTACTTTATTGTGTTTTATGGGCATTCTAATTGTATTCTACTTGCACTGTTTTATTTGTTTTCGCAATGTAAAGTTGCTACTTTACAGTGTTACTTGTACTCCATGTGTCTCCCCCTACCTCCCCCCTCTCCCCCTCTCCCCCAGTCTCTCTATATCTCTGTCGCTCTCTTTTTCTCCTCCTTCACTCTCTCTCTTTTACCCCAACTGGTCAAGGCAGACGGCCATCCTTCAGGAGTCTGGGTCTGCTCGAGGTTTCTGCTGTTAAAGGGAAGTTTTTCCTCACCACTGTCACCTATCACAAGTGTTTGCTCCTGGAGGATCCTGTTGGGTTTCTGTAAATTTGATGTGATTTTGATTTGATTTGATAAAGCACTTTGTGACTCTGTCTGTGAAAACTGCTCTATAAACAAAATTTACTTACTTACTTACTTTCTTGCCCTTTCCAACAGCTTTCCCTCAAGCACATTCGTTTTAAAGAGCCAACATATTCTAGTTCATGGTATCTCATGAGCCTGTTCTTACTCCTGTGTTATCATACTATATCATGAACCCTCAGTGTCCATTTCAACACATTTATAGCTTCAATTTTATGCACGATGTAAGTCAGTGCCTCTTGGATGCCTGAAATTGACAACATAGGCTTGTGTCTTGTTTCATGCTGTCTTTATTTTTTTATATATTCTTGGTCTTTTTTGTTTCAGGTGTTCCCTAATTTTTTTTTTTCTAACCCAAATCAAGTCGTTTCCTTGCCTAAACCTGACCAAACTTTAACCATGGCATTGATGTCATTCAGACTACCCTGTGTGTGAAAAATGACAGGGGTTTCCTTATGAGTCAGATTGTCATGCCCAGACAATGTGCCGATGTGTGACGAATTGAGAGCAAAAATGTGTAACTTATTTTGGTCCAAATGGCCCAGCCTTAGGGCATAGAATGTTGTCTTTAGAGCTCTGATGAAAAGTTCTGACATGGGAGGAATGAGGGGAAAGAGAGGGTAAGTGATGAGCAACAATCACTCTAACCCTGAATTAACTGATGCAGCAAATATGTATGCTCACCTGATATTAAAAGAGTTATTAACCAAAATTCTAAACCATGGTTAACAGTGATGAATAAAGGTATGTATATTTTTGTAATTTTCTAGTGTTTTTAAGCCCTTGCAGCTTTTTATGCATGAGCCTGACATGACATATGCAAGTTTGTAGGAAGAGTTTGGTGCTGAGGTTTGGCAGGAATTCTTTAGCAAACATCTCTGCTGCCTACATACCAACTACAATGCACTGATTTCTATACTGATACTGATTCTGATACTGACCATTTCCCAGTAACCTCCAGAAACCAACACAAACTAGCATATGTGACCATGTGCAAATCTTCTACATTGAACTTTTAATGCGATACTGTCCAAATGTAATATTCTTGAGATTGTTATGTTGGCTGTGATTCAGTCTTAAATTTAATGCTTTAGCAAAGTCATTTGATACTGTAGTGAAATGTGAAAAAAAAAATGTAGCAAAGGGTGCTGGGAAACTAATGAAAAGTTACATCAAAAGTTTTAAGTTAAAAGTTTGAATGAAAAATATTCACAGCCTAATAAGCATTGAATAAACTGGTCTATGTCTTCAGCACTAGATAAAATCAAATATCCGTTTTGAGTGTCCTGTACAATAAACTTTTTATTTTCTTAAGAGCTTTGTGTGACCTTCAGGCTGCTCTCAAACACCAGCGCATCTCCATGGAAACTGACTTTAGGTATATTTTACAGCCTGCTGAAACAGCTCAGGAGGGTTTCCTACTTCACGTCTGCCTCTCCTTTCACACACATGCTCTATTGGTCTGTAAGAACAACACATATAGTGCCAGTGCTGAGGCTTGCTCGAAAAGTAATTGGTTTCATTGCAAAGTGAATAAATAGTAGTGGCTGGTTGTGGAGGGCTTCCTGCCGAGTTGGACTGCTCCTGGGTTAATCGCAGTCCCTCTGTGACTGGAAGCTTTCCCAGTAAGCACTGGCCACCAGCCACTGGAAGAAGCAGCGGCTTACCACACAGCCAGCTGGGGCCTCAGCTGAGGGGAGAGGAAGCACAAAGTGTCACACATGATCATCTGGTGATGACAAAGTTGGACAAGCAGCTTTCTAATCTTCAGTATAGACTTAAGATATGTCCCAATTGACAATTTAGAAGCCTACTGAGTTGAGTGCTATTGTTCTTTATTAAACATAAAAATATGATTTGTTTCATTTAATATATAGCTAAGATTTTGACTAATGAATTAGAACTATCTTGAAATGCTCTTAATAGTCTTCAATAACTGAAGAGGTGGGGAGTAACCTCCTTTAATACTCACCCTACCAACATGTTTAACTCATCAAGACCCAAACAGCAACTGACGACCAAAACCATCTACTGATCTAAACTGTTTAATACCTGTTGATCCACCAATCCTATCAATACATGTAAATAATTGGTGTAAAATGCAGTTTGTCGTCTTTTCACGGTCATCAGATATGACCCATTTGGACGTTCAGAGGCTCTGTAGGAAAAACTGTCATTTTCTACAGCACTGATTCACCAGTAACACCCATGGAATTGGATCAACAATGACAGTGGATGGACCCACTTAGTTTATATTAAATTAGTCATATATTTTGTACATGATTAATGAATTAAATAGAGGAAAATACTTATTTTTTTACTGTAAAAACACAAGATACAGAGGATAATAAATAATAAATGGTGAAAAATCACTTAAGAAAAGTTAAATATAGAGGAAAAACTATTTTGGAACTGCCACGTAAGTAACACTGGGTCTTTCTGGGTTAACTATCAGAGCAAAATACTTTTCTCTTCTCCAACCGTCCGTCCGTCTGTCCGTCCGTCCGTCCATCCATCCATCCATCCATCCATCCATTTTTGAACCACTTAGTCCTTGTGAGGGCTGTGGGGGTGCCTATGGGTGAAGGCAGGATGCACCCTGGACATGTCACCAGTTCATCACAGGGCCTTCTCCAACATGATTGATAAATCAATTTCTTAATGTCATCTGACTAAATAACTGGTCATAATTATAATTATATTACAAATGTTATAGATAATTTGCATAATTTAAAAAATGGAGAAAAAAAACCCTTTTTTTGTAATACAAATTGCAGTTTTATCCTAATTCCCTAGTACTTCAAGACTTATGTACCACACACGAGTCTGGTGTCATTTAGTTTTCAGTGGTTTTAAGTAAACAGTACTTATAATGTAAATCCAGTCGGGATCATTTTGACAAGTCCTTGTTATGGATTTCCTTGAAATAAAAAAAAATAAATAAATAAATTAAAAAAAAAAAAAAAAAAAAAAAAAATCATTCGAAATCTTAATTAACATACATTTTAAATATTACGTTTATGCAACCTTGGAAATCCTTAAGATGTACTGTCAATACTTTTTAAGTCGTGATTTTTCGAAATTTTGTAAATTGTATATGTAAGCCCCAAAAAATGCCTATTTTTCACTAGATTGGGTTGAAATTTTTTTTCTGAGCATCCGCACAGGAAGAGCAGACAAACTTTAGACTGCTAACAACAGGCCTCACGTCACTCCCCTACTCAACTGTTTCCACTTCCGATTTTTTTTTCCCTCAATGAATGCCGATTTTCACGTCGGTTGTCATGATCCAGTGCATCTCCTGTTAGTCTGATGGGTTCTTCCAGTTGTGGAAGTGACTTTTATAAGACTATGACTGCATGTCATTGAACGGTTGTAGAATACCACAGAAATATAATTGTTACACTTTAGAAAACAAATACGTTTGAGTTTCAGACTGAGTTGGATGGATAAGTGAAACTTTAGGATATTTATTATTGAGGTCAACATTTTGGGGAGGTGCACGACTTTGAACATTTCACACATTTTTCTTATTGCCTCTTCCTCATTTTTTTCTGTCTTCAAAACTTTTCCTTCAACTCCATGTGACTCCAGAGTTCCACTTGCTTACTCATCAAAAGTATAAATACTTTATCAACTGCGCATTGCTCATAGCTGTCGCTCATTAAGAAAATAAAAAATCTGTGCAGTTTTCTCAAAATATTCCTGTTCTGGTCACTGTAATTCTGCTGTCCTCCGTTTTAACATAAAATGAGCTGCCATTTCAGAGGCATAAACTTCGTATTTTCTGCATGCGGGCTTTTGTTTTTGATTGATTTGACGTCTGCATAATGCTGACTTTCTCCATCCCATCGGCTGACTGAAACGGCCTTTTTGTGCCACTTGACTCCTTCACACACACACAGCTGCATTTGTCTTGCAAATCCATCCCCGCTGTGCTGCGTTCAGACGAGGAAAAGAGAGCAGTCGGACATCAGTGAAGTTCAAGCCAGCGAACAAGTGGAGAGGCTGTTCCATAGCAGCCGCTTTTGTCGATATCAAAACGGAGAGCTGGTGAAAAATGATGCATGCTTTTACACCACTGAATCCTGGCAACTGACGGAAGAAGGGATTGAGTGGGGGTGGGGGTAGGATATAAAAAACTCAAAAAGCAACTTTCTCTTCCCTGGAGGCTGTAGTCAGTGTTAAGGGCGAACAAAAGGTCCCCGGTATAAACGGGCTGACTGTCCTCTAGCGCACGACGGGGATCAGCGGCGCAGAATGTAGTAGATGGATGGACACGCACACGTACAAACGGTCGTGACTAAAATTAGCATATTAGTAATTTATCACTTTTTTGTTGAGTTATCCATGGATTTTTTGCAAGTTAAAAAAGGAAAATCGATCATTGTCAATGCATGCGGGTTGCGCAGTGATATTTTCTGCGAAATACTCAACACTGTATAAAACTTGATCATCGAATTATTTGTCTCTCCAAAAAATTAAGAGTTGATGCCTGATTTCAATAGTTACTTCGTATTAAACGCTTTAATTTATATCGTATTTTGTAATACCTATGCATTAGTCTACTAGTCTACTTCATTTCCATATTATTTCAAAGGGGATTTCTCCTGAATGGACTGTAATATTTCATGATGGGGCACGCAAAAGCTGTGCACAATGCCTCTCATATCCACCCTGCATTCAGCCACAACAAAGATCATAGCAAGACGTCTTTATGGCTAATTCAGTCAAAGACTTATCTCCTGTCCTCCAGCGTGGAGGCCAGGCCGTCGTGTTCCGTCCACCGGGAGGGGGGGTTTCAAAGGCCAGAGGCCGCCAGCTGGCTGCGTCATACCGCTCGACACGCACACACACATACACACCAGAGAGAGAGAGAGAGAGAGAGAGAGGAGAGAGAGAGAGAGAGAGGAGAGAGAGAGAGAGAGAGAGAGAGAGAGAGAGAGAGAGAGAGAGAGAGAGAGAGAGAGAGGAGAGAGAGAGAGAGAGAGAGAGAGAGAGAGAGAGAGAGAGAGAGAGCTGACGACAGGAAGTCAGTAGGAGTCACGTTTGAAATAATGCATAATATTAGATTAAGGTTAAGGTTATGCTGCAATGTGGAATTTCCAGAGTTTCTCTCTGCACTACTATCAAAGCCTCTGGAAGCTGCATCTCTTGGACCATTGTGATATTCAAACATTTCACGTATTAGAAAACGTGGTATTTGGATCTGTTGTTCCCAAAGACAAGAAGAACCTTGCTGATATAAGTTAAATGGAGAGACACATGGAAACAAATCAAAACTTGACTGGCATGAGTACGTTGCCGTGGGGACAATCCAGCCTCATTCTAGTCTGAGCTCACACACTGAGCATTACAGTCTGCATTATGTCTACTGTATCTGTAGTTCTGTAGACAACGGAGCAAATATGAAATACTTCGTTCCGCTCATTTCCATGCTACTGATGACAAAAGTTAAAAGTTTAAAGTGAGGAACGTCACCTGCCTACATACATGTAAATCATAATACATGTTGTTTGTTCAGCTATACTGAACAAACAGTCCCCGGCAGCTTACAGCACAGACCAAAATATCAAACTCTCAAAACTGGACTGTATTCGTTTACTTAAATTGGACCACGTTGAACACTATCTGATGTTAAAAATATAAGTGATGGTATTAAGAATATAATTACTGTCATATCGTACGCGTATTTAAATAAATAAATAAATGATAAAAGTTTTCGCTTTCTTTCTGTTTTATTGTTTTAGTCTCTGAAAGCCAACAGTCAAGTTCCTTATCGAGCTAACCACTAACACTTGAGAGGATCTTCTTGGTCATTCGAGTGGGGAAACCTACATACAGGTTGAAAACCCGTAGTCCCCTGTGCGCTCCAGGGTGAATGAAAGGCGGCTTGCACCCGTGCAGTTTCATGCGCGCACCAGGCACCATTACGCAGTGAAGCCAAACTGTAAACATAGGGTTTTACGCATGAATGCACTGCACCTAATATCAGAATCACTTAACAGTTAGTCTATTTTTTATTTTCTTTTTCCCCCTTTCCCCCCTATTGATTCTCTGGGCAACGTTTTGGATTCGATATATTTTAAAATCTCCTATTTCACCGCCTACTGTCTTTTCTCCATTTAGCAGCTACGAAATAAACATATGATAAGGAACTAAAATGTTCAGTTTCTAGAGTAACTGACTTGGATGGATTTTAGCGTTCAGTCACAGTTTTAAAACGACTGTGCGCACACTCGAGTCCAAATGTGTTAGTCCGTGGCAACAGACACTTACATGCGCAAAAGAAGACAAATCCAAAGGAAGTGCGCTCCCTGGCAAAAACATAAAATAATTTCTCCAAAATGTATGACAGTGTGTCTAATAGAGAACCAGACATTGTGTCCTAATTACACAGACACTAATTCTTCTGTTTCAGTCAAGCAGAGCTTCTCAATGGGGAAAGGTGCCCGTGCGCCCCGGAGCCACTTGTTGCCGGTGCATAAAGTTGGAGCTTTTGAGAAGTTAAATATCCCGACAAGAACACAAGTTAGTATCACAAGGGCTTCACGGGGACAAAAGACAAGCGCCTTAGCACCATATGCTTAATGGCTACAGCCGTTCAGCCATTATTAAAGGCAAAAAGTGGTCCTTTAAAAGTTGGATAGGCTCCTTTATTTGAGTTAGATGGAGCACTTGCGCACAAAACCAGCAGCGCGCATTGCCATTGACTCGGCTCTTTCTCTTTCTTTCAGGGGTCTGAAGCGGCCACCGTCATCGCTCGTTTCACTCCAGCATAAGCTTTTCATCACCCTTCTTTGTTCTCAATGAAAGTAATGCTGCGAATCAAAGAGATAACAATATTTTCCATCAGCTTGGAGACCCTGGACAAGAGCCCTCAAGCTTTGGCAAAAATCAGGGCCGGTTATTCATCCTGTCACTCCGCACCTGTGGTCCCGCATTCAAAGTATACAAACCTGTCCCTATTAACATGAATTATTCACAAACAACACAAAGGCTGAAATAGAGTAGGTTGAAGTCTGTTTATGGCTCCTAAATGTTTTATTCCTCTGAAGATGTGGTCAAAGCTTTTTTTTTCTCTTCTTATAGCTCGCCACAGAGTGCCGGTCTCTCTTTCAGCCTTGAGTAGCCCTACAGTGCGGACCTTACAATCGCAGCATCTGCTTAATCTTGCTGATCAAAATATAACACAAAACATAGCTAATAGAGGATTTGCTAAATCCTGGTAATGAGTAATGAACACAGGAAACAATGATGCGAGATGGTGAGTGCCGTATGGTTACGCTTCTCTTGTGGAGAAAGCGCCAGGTGATGGGAAGAAAATCGCCCATCTGAGGAGAAGGATACACCAAATCCTCCTCTTTTCTGTCCGTGAAAACATGGCAGACATAAATTTAATTGGCTTATCAAGGCACGACTTAAAGTCTCTGTGCAATTGACTGGTGCGCATAAAACAAACGCAGCGATGTGTTTAGCCTGGCTGGCCGGCGCTGCGCTTTCACTCCAGTGTCACGTCATTGAAAATGTGTTTTACTATGGCAAAACGTCATTCTTTACAGTTGCCATATTGTGTCCTGGACAAAGGCTGTTGGGACATTAAAGACCTAGAAAACGGTGCCAACCCGTCTCGAAGACGCTGCAAGGGCCTCTCTCTTTGCTTGCTTTAAGACAGCTGCTGTCCAGGGACTGAGGCGCAAGGACATGAAAAGAGACAAAGTTTGAAATACCAGGTGCATCCCCGGAGAACACGGCGAAGAGCGATCTGTTCCAGCGGGACAAGGAAGATTACATAAAGATGTCATTTAGATTGGAAGCTCGCGTGAACAAGAAAAGAGCGCGCGACACAGGAGAATGAAGCCATCTCCTGCCTCCTCTATCCGCGCAGCCCTGCATATCGCTTTCTCGGAGATCAGTGGCACTGTTTTCCAAAATCGGGGCGCATTTAGTCGAGCTGAGAGTCTTGACTGGCCAATCTCATAGCTGGCACAACTAAAATGCACTGTCAGAGACATTAACCCCACGATATCAGTTTCAACCAAGAGATAATCTGTGAATCAAAGCTGATAAATCCTGTCAAGGGGATCTGTCCTAGTGCGTTAACAGACAGATTGAAAGCAGATTTAAAGGCATTAGCGGCGACCCTGTAGTCTCTGATTTAAGTCTCATTAAGTCCCCTGCCGAGTTTTTCAATAAAACTTCAAACTTCAGCTTTCTAATCACAGCACAGAACAGATAGTCCTTACCAAACTTAAAATATTTTGTCTTAAATCACGGTGCGTTAAAGTGACAATCGCCATATCTTTCTGACATCAAAATATCAGGTGATCAATCTGAGATATCAGCTGATCTATCTGAGATATCAGGTGATCAATCTGAGGTATCAGCTGATCTATCTGAGATATCAGATGATCAATCTGAGATATCAGGTGATCAGTCTGAGATATCAGGTGATCTATCTCACCATCATCTTCGCCATTATGACTGCATCACCAACAGTCACTTAAACTTCTGTGATTTAAAACAAATTAGTGTCGATTTAGAAGCTTGCTCGTGCAGGGGTAATAATAAGGAAAGACTTTGATAGCAACCAACTTTGATTCTAAACTCTAAAAACAGGGAAGATTTTCACATGTTGCATGTCAAGATTTCAGTAAAATGTTACATTTAGAATGAAAACGTTTGGCTGTTTTTATACGCACAATAGGTTACAGGGAGAACATCTAGTACCATCTTACAGAAACTGAAAGTGATGAATGGTCAAATCCTTTTTATGTATCTGTATAAGATGGTAGGGCCTACAGAAGTATCATTCTAACAAAATATGAATTGTAAAACATCATATCATATAATATCTCATATCATATCTGTCATCAGATTAAATTACACTCTTCTGAAATATTTAGCTCTCTAAAAGCACATCTACAGTACTATATCAATGGAAAACACAGTTACATTACAGTACAAATCACCTAAATAAGGCGTTTAACTTATGGTCCCACTTCTGGGGAATTTAGATTATTTTTTATAAATAAATAAATAAATAAAAAATATTGAATTTGACTTAAGATAAAGTGAAAAAATCCCAAAGAAAAAACAGGAACAGTAAGAGGGCCAGTGGAATTCTTTTTTCTTTTCTTTTTTTTTTTTTTTTTTTTTTTTTTTTTTTTAAGTCTGTTTGTGTCTGTGAACTTCTTTTTCAGCAACTTGCGAGTCTAATGTTAAATCCTGCTGAGAAATAAAGGGAATAAAACCTGTCAGACTGTAAAATAGTCGACTCCTTTAATGCCTTGCCAAGTCTGCGACGGGAGTGACAAGATAGCCGGAGTATTTCAGCCTGTCCCTTCCGCTTGGCTGCGACTGCAGCAAAAGGATGTTGAGAAGTGTTCTGCTCTGCGCTGCACGCACTAAAAAGCGTCAGCGCAACAAATGCATTGAGGTGCGAGAAACTACAATACTACCACTGTTTAACCCTGGGCTCAGCCGCCACCGAGCTGGATCAAAGTGGAAGCGGCCCTCCTGTCAAATAGATGAAGTTAGCCAGCACCGACTCGCCAATATTTGACTTTCTAATAGCTGTAATGGGATTACATGCTCCTGACGCGCTGACAATGAGAAGAGGACGGACTCCCAGAGAGGTTCCTGGAGAAAAAGAAAAATGTTTCTTGCAGCTTTAAAATGGTGATGTTTAAAGCCTTATATTTATACCCGAATTTGAACAGTATACCGTCCTATTACTAAGGAAATCGTCACATTATTGAAGCCTATAAAGAATTACTGTAATGATAAAGAGAAGTCAGGTAACCCACCGGGTATTGTGGAAGTTTTTGAAATCCAAGTCGTCAGATTCCAGCTTTGCAGCTACGTTTTACGAGCCGAGTCAGTCTTGTGTTTGCAGCTTTTTGAGGCGCAAACGTGGCTCATATATGCGGCTGCAGTGTGGTGTGGTGGGGGCGGCCGCAGAGGAAGGAGGCCGTGGGGACACATGAGGGAGTGATGCGGCTGTACCACGGGAAAATGTGTCTCGGCAGCACCTGGCATCACAGAGCTGCATTCAACAGCCTCCCACCATACTGGAGGCCCGCGTGCGCTTTAAACACCTTCAGCTGCTGTGGGTATACAGTATCTTCTCATTAGCATATCATTTGCATATTTATGTCACAATATTATGGTTCATTAGTTTGGGTCATGTCTGCTCTCTTAAACATTTAGTTAAGAGTTATACAGTATGACGCCTCACATGACTCTAGGTCCACATATGGTTCTAACAATCATTACAAAACAAAATTTCTATATAATTTTTCGCAGAGAAACAAATGATTGAAGTAAAGATAATATGTAGTAATTGCAAACATATCGTGCTGCTACTTTCATCCTGAGACTGTTGGTTATGAACGAATTAATAGTTAATATGTGATTAAACCTTATATACAGTTGATGCTGGTGAAATTCAATTACTTTTCCTTTCGTTAAAAAATGTGTTTTGTAGGCTCCTTCGAGGTTAATTCCTTTCGAATTTTACTGTTGATCTGTTGAAGTGTTTTGTTTGTTTTTTTTGTTTTTTGGTTTTTTTTTGGGGGTTGTAAACATGTCAAATTAAATCCTCCGGTTAGGCTATATAATCTATTTTGATATTTGAAGTTTCAATAGGCAATTTCATGATTGTTAAGTTGTATTAAGTGTAAGGGAGAATAGAACATTGTGTTATAATGTTTTTTTTTTCCTCCTGACGGGATAATTCTAGATTCTGAATAGACTCTTCCAAATTGACCCAGATTGTATTGTGCAGGTGTAGAAAACGAACAGTAGCCTATGTAAGTTTATAGTCAGACTCAAAGTCATCATGCCTATTTAAACGTATCCTTCAAAATGAATTTCAAAAGGCATTACTGAAAAAAAAATCCTGATATTTTGAATAAACATGTGTTTAGGGAGGCTGGATGTAAGTTTCTGGAGCGTCCTGACCCATCTGTCAGCCCATAGCGACACATTACACTTAGGCCTGATTAGCAAATGTACAACATTTGCAGAAAACGACTGTCCAACAATGTTCAATTGTCAACAATTGTCCCTTGTCCCAATCCTGTACTGAACAGTAAATAAAAATTGTTCACATTCTGTCCTGACAGTCCTGAAAGGAAATATGGTGGATTTGAACATCAAATGTAAATGACTGAAAGGCATTTAATAGAGAATATTGTTATGGTAGCGTAAACACATTTCTACTTTTTCTCTTGTCTTACTTGTATCTTTCTTTCATGATGCAAATGAAAGGAAAGGGAAAAAATACATCTGATCATTAGCTTGTTGTTATTAAAATCCTTTTTCCGGAGTCTAAACGATCTTGACCTTGTCGCAGAACGTATACGTCTATCTGACCAGACGATAATAAGGCTGCATAATACAGTCATATGATATTCATAAAGGAATTATGTGGAAGGCTATTCAAAAACTGAATTGTTTTATTTGCACATTTGATATAAATATAAATCAGTGTACAACAGTATAAAAATAGTATTTCATCCCATTGTAATTAAATTTAAAAAAAACATATATTATCATATGATAAATTAAATACAAGATTGCCAGTTGCTTCAATTACAAAAATAAAATTACTAAAATTATGAAAATATATACATACATCGGTTCAACTGTACAGTAAGTTTTACAGAGTGCTTTAACATTAATAACAGGAGCTCTTCCTCTTCACAGTGTTCACATTTACAGAGTGCAATTTACAGGACAGCTCGGAAACAGCCACCAGGTTACAGTTCTGTTTTTAGGCCACTAGGCCAAACGGAGGCTCGTTTTCTATATCGGTGAGGCTCGCTTTGGTGTGCAATTTCCGTGGATCTTCTGGCGTCCACACCTTGGCCGTGCGGATAATGTTCTGCTCCCGAAGTTGTTTTTCGTCCGACCAGGACAGGGAGTGACCAGCCAGAGGAGGCAGGCCGTAGTCCGGATCGCTCGGCGAGGGAGACCCTGGTAGGAAAAAAGACAAGAAAACTTTAAAATCAATGCTGAAAGATTTTCATTTCCATCCCTGTCAGTTTGTTTCTCGTGGCTGTTTGTAAGGCTTAAAGGCATGTTCCACTTGGAGGCGTGTGTGAGAGCTCTAACACATACTTAGAGGAACAGCTGCCGAAAAATGAAAAATAAATAAATAAAATAAACGACTCTTTCACAGTAAAAACAACCGGGGAGAGGCAGCACCTAAGGTGCCAATTCTCTAAGTCGTCGCTTTGAACGAATAGTTTTATTTGGACCTACTTGTTCCTCTGTGACATATGATGACTTTCTTTGGCTGCGCGTGCGTCTCGCTGCCGGACGTCCTGATGGGCAGATCAGACTGCACGAGCTCGGCGAGGAAGTTGATGTATCCGATGGCGAGTCTCAGAGTGTCCACCTTAGACAGTCTTTTCTCATAGGGCAGGGTGGGGATGTGTGAGCGCAGCCCCTCGAAGGCGTCATTAATGGACTGCATCCTCCGCCTCTCCCTGACGTTGGCCGCTTGCCTCAGCTGCTGCATCTCCACCTCGGACCTCATCCGCCTCCTCCGCTTCAGCAGTGGCCCGCTGTGATGGTGACCCATCTGGGGAGAGAGCTCCTCCGGCGTGCTGTCCGCGCAGCCGTACGAAAACGTGGAAGACGAGGAGGAGAAGGACAAGTTGCCGATGTCGTAGTCGCCATCGTGCGGCGCTGCTCTGCTGCCCTCCTTATAATAGTCTTGAAAATGGCTCGTGAGAAAGTCTACGTCGTCATCCAAAAAGTCATCCGTGTCCAAGTGCCCATCTCTAGAGGACTGGTCGGTGAAAAACTCGTCCTCGTCGAAATAAGGAGGGGAGGAGAAAGAGTCCAGTCCGGAGAAAGGGTCCAGCACACTGTCCATGTCTGTCCGCTGCTTGTCCTCCTGTTGCTGCCTGTTGTTCTCCCTTTGCTAACCTGTGGCTCTGTGCGTCTGCTCACGGTCAACAGTTAGTATTAGATGAAGAACCGGCACGCGAGGATTCTTTATAGCAACATACATAGTCGCGTGCCGTTTGCCAGGAGCGGTGACCAATCAGAGCTCGGTCCGCGAAACTCACCTCGCGATAATCGCTCCACTGAGCCACGCCTCCTGTCCCGCAGCGGGGAGGCCTTCAGTGACATCTTAACTGTGCAGTGACAGACTGCAGGTACAAATCTCTTCAGCTTGTTTTCCTCATTAATTCTAAGCCTCCTAAAAAACAGAAAAGTTTACAAATGTTTTTATGTCAGAAATAGCCTATGAGTTTCTGCTTGTAATAAAACAGCAGAGATGTTTCCATACACGCTTTGCAAATATAATTTTGATATTCCATGATGTTCTCTGATGTTAGGTGAAGACAAAATAATGATTTTTACTTATTTGATTAAAAACAATTAACAGAAATGGGGTTATTTATAATAAATCCCAAAAAGTAGTCTTATAGCTTACGCTGAGAAAGAAGTTATATATAAAATGTAGAACAGAATTGGGTGATGATTCGTATATTTCAAACAGGGTAGTTTTGACCAACCTAAAGTCGTGTGTGAAAGCAATACAAGGGTATTAGACGTTCCATTACCAATACGAACAGCGCTGAACGAACATTTGAATTTTATGAGAAAGCGCACAAAGAAAGGCGTCTTAGTCTGAAGCCAAATCTTCAAACATAAACCAAGAAGCAGTCTGTTGATCATTTTGAATCTGGCCACACATTAGGCCACAGATATTACGTTGTATTTGGAACCTGTACTTTACCTGGCAGATTTTGTTTTAAATGCAGCTTAAAATACCACATGCACAGACTTAATGATGAGGATAGATGCTATTTATCAGCCAAAGGTAACAACGCTGAGTGTAAACTGAGTGTAAAATGTTGATCAAAGTTCGGGCTTCAGTGCAACATATCGATGTGGGGCTATTGAAGTGTTATTGATGCGCTTGCTGGTAGTGTATCCTATATGAATTTATGTGTGTGTTATTTAACTACTCATTGTGGAGAGACAATGTGCTGCGCTGTTGCCTGTGTGTCCTCGATTGTCCAAGACCCATTTTTCCTATAGGAGACAATAAAGGCTCAAATATTATAAATTAAAATGTATGTATTTGTAGACAATGTATTCAGGACTTGGCTAGGGTCATGAAAAAATGAGGTGAGACATATGCAGTCAAAATGAAGCGCAACATCATGGCCATTTGCATTAAACTAAACTTCTCACGCCTTTCACCAGAGCGCGTTGTCACTTGGAATCGGGATGCGAAATTTGCTCTCGGATATCAAAATTATGTGCTTTGAATTGCTGTGTTTCTGTGTTTATTAAGAAAACTCTTGTAGTGCAGTTAGACCATTATGTATCAATGAATGAACATAATTTATCGCAGACACGGTTGGATGATAACGTATGTATTTGTGTATGTGTGTGTGTGTGTGTGTGTGTGTGTGTGTGTGTGTGTGTGTGTGTGTGTGTGTGTGTGTGAGTGACACATTGCATTCTAGGCTATGACATGCAAATAAAATATTCTCCTTGAGCCGCAGAACATGGACGTGTTAACTTGTAGAGAGGCAGGTCTTCTCTTGACAAAGGAATTCACATATAAACATTGTAACCGGTGCTTGTGAAGCCTCAGCCTCAGCCCAGTCATTTATTCAGCAGTAAATGGGCAGCGCTGCTGCCATAAATACATGCACCAGTAGAATGGTCGATGCGCCACTTGTGCCAGCCAGTGCGGTTTTGATTGGGAGAACTGGTTAACAAATAAAAGCACAGTGGTGGCCCCGGGGCGCGCGCCTTACTGACACCTCACACGACAAATTAACACTCAGTGGTATAAGGAAAGGAGACTGCCCACCGGTTTGGGGTCTGTAAGTACGCATCTATTCAGTCCTTTCGGTGAAAGGGTTCACTTTGTTCACCAGAGAAAATAGACCTTTTGCAGAGACATGGTGTGTGTGTGTGTGTGTGTGTGTGTGTGTGTGTGTGTGTGTGTGTGTGTGTGTGTGTGTGTGTGTGTGTGGGTGTGTGTGGGTGTGTGTGTGTGTGTGTGTGTGTGTGTGCGCGCGGTGTACATGGCTGCTGTGGCAGACGGCTCCAACATGGGCCACGGCCGTGGGAAGAATACCACTTGCGCTCCTATCGTCAGTCAGTGCAACATGTCGCAGGCTATTATAAACTATGCTTGTATTGCTGTCTCCATAATGAAGCTGTAGGTGGGAACCCGTCTGCTTCAAAGAACAAGACAATACACGACATCCCGGTACCGACCAGGTGTTCCACACTCACGAACACACGAACAGAGCTCACACCACCTTCTACTCTCATACAAATAAATGAATTCATGATGTGAAACAGTGTCTTCTTAAACAAACATTACACACATGAAGTGACTAATCAACATAACATTTTCCGAGGTTCTCAGCCCCACTAACTATGGAACTGTCCAATGAAAACTAACTAGACAGTGTGTGTTATGATGTTTTGAAAATAATTCCACGTTCCGCATGGTAGGAGACATGAAGCCTAATTATAAATAAAACAATTGATTCTTTTGAAAAGGCTAAAATTCACGGTTTACTTGACTTTTTACAAACACATTTTACAATGCACTTTTTGCAAAAGACCCAACACTGTAACTTAGATGAGACATTGTTAAATGGGACTAAAAAAAAAAAAAAAAAAAAGTTTTTCACAGTAAAAGCGCTACAGACAGCAAAGTTTTGGGGCTACTTTGCAGGTCATTCAAGGGTGCATGCGCGCACCGTTTTGTTGCCAAACTTCCACTTTGATAAGGAGTTGGGAGATTAGGATTTAGCTGAGTGTTCTGTCTTACTGGATTCGTGCGATGGTGACACTGAGAGAAATTCTGCAACAAGTGTGTGAGAAATAGGAAAAACAGTTTTCCCAGATGTATTCTCTAGCTTCGTTGTGATTATTATACAATAACCAGAATCTCATTCGTTCACATTTTAAATCCACACATTTAGCTACTCGTGTTAGATTTAATGTGGGGCTTTAAAGAATAATAAAACTCAGAGAACCGGTCTGCATTCTCCGAACCATCACCTCCGCCCAGTGCTCCAGCTGCTCTTCAATCGGGCCTTTTAATGGAGATGACTGAAACTAAATCAGATGCAACTGTGTGTGTGTTGTACTGACTTGTTGGAAAAGTGTGTGTGTTTTCCACCCACCCGGCTACCCCCACTAATTCGAACCGTGCAGGTTTCTAACGCGCCGTGACCGCGCCCTCCACGTCGTCTTATTGATGAACGTGCTGCCATTCTGAACAGGACGACCTGCGCGAGCGGAGCAAGTGTTTCGGTTCCCATGCAGTCCCTCGTTGTGCAGGATGCAGCAGCAGGCTGGACGCTACATTCACACCATGCACTCTGGTCACGGTACACGCCGGCGGGGGGTGTGGCGGTGCGTGGGGAAAGTTGGAAGCACAGGATTTTTAAATTCATGAGGTACTCTGCTGCACCACATATTGTATATCACGAAGACCCTTTCTTTTATTTATTTCTTTTATTTTATTTCTTTTTTGTTGTGTGTAAATTAGTAAAATTTTATATTCAATTTGAAGTTTTAGCAGAATGGACATGAACACAACCCTCGGAAAATAAAGGATGTTAAATAAATGACTTAGGCAGCTACATGGTGATAGTAAGCAAACTAGAGCGAGTAAGAGGCTAATATTTTTTCGTGTCAAGTGAATCCATCGTGTTGCTAATGATATGAGTCTCATAATTAAATTAAAAACTAGAAGTTTTGGACGCAACACAATCACACGTTACTTTACGCGCGGAGCTATTCTACAACTACTGTTTCTGAAATGGATGGACAAATGCAGATTACCCCGAGCTCATGCAGCATCCGAACACAGACTGATAAATAGAAGCGTACTGATTTTTCAAAATTAATTTTGTACACGTTTTTTTAAATTGTAAAGTAAGAGTTTTAATGAAACATGAATTGTAGGGAATCGTTACAGCTGTCTGCAAACACCAAATGAAGTCCTCTAATTTACTACTTTGTATTTGTTTTGTAGCCTACTGTAACAGTTGTAACAATTTATTTAGCTTTTTGTTTTAATATGTCCTTTACATGATGTGTAGCCTATCATTGTAATTTAAATGGTAGAAAAATATATTTTTGACCTCAAAATATGAATACACATGAATCATACATGACTGTGGCAAATTCATTTCTATGGCGCTTGGAGTTCTAGAAACGTGGATTGGACCAGTGTGTCCGAAAGTTTTGTACAAATGTCGAATATGTGGTAGAACGTGTCGGAGACAATTAGTTGAGTCAAAGGGTCAGTTTATTTCCCAGTTTTTAAATAGGCTACAGACATCTCTGTGTTTATGAATTATTTTACATAAACCTACAAAAGATCAACTTTACAAGGCAGTACAAAATAAAGACAATTAGGTTCTTGTATTCATATCATACAGTTAGATCTCTGGGGTATTCACATTTTTTGTGAATATTCCTTTATTTTGTATAGTAATCAAACATGAAGAGTGTCACCTGTTTCCCTGGTCTCTCCTATCTCCTATAACTTATTGTACCTATATGTACTGTTTTGATTGATCATCATATTAAACTCATATTTGTCTTATATAGCCTTGTGGGCCTTCAGTGTCATTGGCACTGCTGCAGTGCTCATGAGCTTTTTGTATTTCTGTGTAACTAAAAGGGAATCCAGAAAGTGAACTGTAGCAGACTAATGTGTGGATCTGGAGATAATCCATCGACACAGTGATTCAGTGGTAATCCCTGTAATCTCTGGCTACAGGGGATTATCCATCTGGGTGATTTCAACAAATTAAAGGGATTTACTCAACAGTAATGTAACAACTTGATTAGATGCATCTTCAGTTGCTGCTAAAACCATTGTTTGTTGGTCATTTAAAGCTTTACTCACATGACACTTTACTTTGAAGTGTTTTTTTCCCTATCAGATTAGTCTCCTGGATCTTTCAGGACACATCAGAGACTTCTGTGACAGGATTTTGATTATGGTTGATGGTTGTATTATTATGTAAATAAGTCAAGTTTCAAATTCACTTTAAATGAAATTAAATTTTCACACATAGAAACATGGCATAGGCCTGACCAGGCCAAATTAGAGAGGACTACAATAGCCGCTTTTCCGCCAGATTCCCAGGAACTTTTATTACTAGGACTTTATTTGCCTGGGTAAAAGAATTCTTGGTAATCTGCATGCTTTGCATTTCCACTACACCCCAAAGTTCGAATAGTGTATTCAGCAAAAACACATTGTCGTTCATCCACTTCTCACGGCTTCTCTTGTTTGGTGGTGACGGTTCCACCAATCAGCATTGTTCAGCACACAGCCCACCTCAAGGATACCAGGGAATCTCAAAAGTCCTACCCTTATACCAGGAACATTTCTCAGGGATATTTTGGGGTCAAGGGAATGCAGAGAATGTGGAAATGTGCAGAGAATTTTCAAAGTTTCTGGTAAAGTACATGTTCGAGGAAGAGTTCCTGCAGTAGAAATAGGGCCAATATGTGAAATGTTGTGACTTTGTGGGTCCCTTTTACACAGCACTTCTGTTCCAGGAATATTTCATTTTTATTCCAGAACGTCGTCTGTGTAAACAAAATGGAGGATCATTTGGTCTCACCTCTGTCATGGCTCTATAACGCCTCTGGAGGTAGTAACAGAGCCATGATAAAGGTGGAATCATGATTCTGGAACGCTATGTCAAAGTAACACCTCTCGTTGCACAACCAAGGTGTGACATTTTGATGACGTATTGCGTATGTGACCCCCGCACCGGGGGGATTAAAAAATGAGCGTGGGCCGTGTAAACAAACATTTCAACGCAACCAGAAAGATGTCGAACTGGGGAGACGCCGAGATCCAAATTAAATCCAAATCTGCACTGCTAAAATAAACATCACTGCACTGTGTTCATCCTCCATTGTTGTATTGACAGCCATGCTCAGGGTATTTCTGACACACAAGTTATACGTCACACTACACGCTGCGCTGCATCACTGCCCCTTTGATTCCGGAATGCAGGCTGTCCAGCCTGTCTCACCTCTGTAGCTCCTGTAAATGTAACTTTGGCTTGGCTATGAAAATTGGTCAGTGGTGACAAAAAGGTGGGATCACCATCTTGCCTTTCTTCTGTGTAAAAGTGGCTTTTAAAAATTGACGTCAGATAGAGAGTGATGTGGGTGGTGAGCAGAACACAGTCATTTTAATGCCCCATTCATGACACTGAATCATGAGTATTTGTTTCAATTCTAGTCGGGGGTTTTTGGGTTAGTTTTCTGTGTTCATTCACTTGAAAAGTTTCAGAAGAGTCCCCATTATTCTCCTTAAATAGACAAGAATACTGGAGTGACCAGTGTTGTATAAAGCACTGGAAAGTCACACTTGAGTAGAAGTAGTGCTAAGTTAAAGTCTTAGGAATATTTACTGTACTTAAGTATATTAAGTAATCTACAATTAAATGTACTCAAGTAATGAAAGTCAAGTAAATAACAACCAAAGGCAGTCAGAATTTTGAATATTAAGCTGATCTATATTAATGTCTGAGGTATTTTCAGACATTTTTAGAAACACTTTGAGGATTTATATTCATTTGTGTATCATATTTTAGAAAGATAAAACAAAACTAATTTTATAACTTTTTTAGACAACTGACACTTCCAGTGGGCTAATTTCTCCTCAGACCTGTTTCTTTGATCTTGTGATGTGTTTTATGTTGTTTTTGTGTAGTTGAATACAAACGCAGATGACACTCCTTAATGTCAATATATGCATCAAGTCACAGAGTCAGAGACCGTTTGTTTTCATTTTGTCATATCTTGTACATCATTTTCATCCTGTTGTGCTTGTTGTGTGTGATATGCTTGGTGTATACCAAGAGATAAAATAAGACTTAATACAAGGAAGACTTGAAATGATACAGACTAACAAGAGCTACAAGTTTTATCAGATGTGTCCACAATCCTTGCATCATAATGTGATCATGCCATTTATGAATAAAAATCTTTGAGATCACAGGTCATGATGAACTGTAACATTTGTGTCAAATTTGAAGGCACTCCCTCAAGGCCTTCCAGGTATGAGGTCACAGTGATCTTAATAACTGGCTGCCAAAATAGCCACATTTCCTACTTGTGCCCATGTTAACGCTGCTGTTAAATGTTGCAATATTCTGTCTGTTTCATGATTTGAATATAATAGGAACCAACAAACTTTCACTGATGTGTGACTCTGTGGGTGTTTGTGTGTACAAATGTGTGACTGTGACACAGTGTAAACTGCTTCAAGTAAAGGGTTATGCAAATGCAAGTCCATTACCATTAACCTGTCTTACAGACACACTATGAACACTTCTCCAAATAATGAAATAAAAGGAAAAGAAAGTACAGATATTTGTGTTAGAATGGAAAAACGAGAAATAAGAATAATAAATAGTGCAGATAGCTGAAAACTCTACTGCTACTTTGCACCTCTGTAGGGGAGTTAGAGAGCAGGTAATTTATCTTTTCACTTATTTAGCAAACAAATAAGTGAAGAGATAAATGAGGAGGTCATGGTTGTGGCTAATGTGAGTTACCCTAAAAGGAAACCTTTGTTTACCTCTTCATGTGATTTTCAACATTCCATAAGAAAGTTGCATGACCTCCTCCTTTTAGAAGACAATATAAACACAGGTGATGTGTTTCTGCTCTGGAAGACCATTGAGTTTGTGTCTTCAGGTATTTAATGAGTAAGATAAAAGGGGGGCTACCTGCGCTCCCTAACTGATAACTGCTGGACTTTGACTGGATGGTAGCCTAAACCACAGACCCAGTCTAATCCTTGGACACACATGACTGCACCCCCTCTCACCCTCGCCATACCATCATTAAGTTTGCAGATGACACCACCATAGTAAGAGTGATCTTCAGAGGAATGAGTCCACCTACGGAGATGAGATGGAGAGGCTGTCTGGGTGTTGCAGGGACAACAACTTGGTCCTCAGCACTGCAAAGACCAAAGAGGTTGTAGTGGACTACAGGAGCCCCTGTTGATCAGTAGGGACTGCGTGAAAAGGGGAACTGGGCGTCACCATCAAGGAGGACCTCACTAGGCACTTGTGAAGAGCCCAGCAGAGACTGGATTTTCTCAGAATCCTTAGAAAACATCAACTCTCTGAGAAGCTCCTGGTAACCGTCGATGGCTGCTCTGCAGAGAACATTGTGGTGTACTGTTTTTGTGTTTGTGTTCTACCCCAGTCAGGCTGCCCTCTCCCCTCACTTGAAGAACTGTACAGGTCCCACTGCCTGAAAAATGCCAGGAACAAACTGAGAGACTCATCTCTCTGTAGTCACCCTCTGAGCTGCTGCCATCAGGCAAGAGATACAGGACTCTTTGGTCAAGAACAGATACACCAAGGAACAGGGTTGTTTTTTTGTTTTTGTTTTTTTGTTTTTTTCATCCCAGTGTGATTGCTGTCCTGAGTGCTGCTTAACTGAAGGGTACAATTTGTCAGGCTGTTGAATGCTGCTGAAGAGTTGTGCAATAGTTGCAAGATGTTTATTTCTGTGTGTGTGTGCGTTTGTGTGATGTATTTGAGAGCTTTAGGGATATTTTTAGTTTTAATCTATTTTATTATTTATTTTCAAACTTTTATCTCATGTATTTTTGCACCAAATTTCCAAATTATTCAATTTTGTTGCACTTGTGCAACATGCAATGACAACATTCTATTTGAACTAGTGGCTATTTTTGTACACTTAGCTAAACATACATGCACTCTCATTTAGCTGTCTGTCTCACACACAGACAGTAAACAATACTGAAAGCAGGTCACAGGGTGTCAGTGTAAGAGCTGCTGTGCTGCCACTGGGATGGCCTGGGAATCCCTCCACATGCACACAGGACATGGACGGTGTGTGGACAGACAGCACCTGCTCTGCAGACTGACAGACAAATTAAAGTGTGTTCCTATGGATAATGAGTGGGAAATGCTTGTTTCTTTCAAGGGCACAACCTGACTGTTCTAAGTCATCTGACTGCAACAAAGCCTAGGTTAGATACAAACTGTGCAAACTTATTTTTAATCCTTAGGAAAAAAACCCCACTTCAAACATTTCAAAACAAAAGCTTTCAACAAGAATTGAGTAGCTTTACAACTACTTTATAAAAACACATGAAAATTACAAAACACACAGTAATATAAGACAAAAAAGGCAAGAGAGTAAAGTAATGGAATACACTCAAAGAAACATTCAGCACCACAATTAAACTTCTAAACATACAGTCATATACTGAATGCACTAAAGTGCAGCATTAAAAATGGTTAACTCACTTTGTTAACAATAAGTAAAAGAATGGGCTATACTGAAAAAAAAAAATCATTAAAATTTTGACTTAACATTGTCATATTGTCCTGATTAATACAAAAATGGATCTGCGAATTTAATGCACATTGTATTTGTTTTACTCATTAAAGCCTAAAACTAGATCATCTTAACTCCACCTAAACTTTGTTTCAATAATAAACATGTTGCCTATTTGTTATCAATAACATGCATAGAATTAAATCATGATTAAAGCAACAGTGGATTTATTCCAACTCCTGAAGCTCTGCAGCAACTGGTGTAAAAACTTTATTCATACTGAACAATATATTGTTATATAAATTAAGTCAAAATACTAATCAGTAGTTATTGTCTCTCAGAGGAAAAAGACATATTCACTTTAATAAAATACTTTTTCCCCTTTATATATTTAAAAACACTGCAATTTAACACTGGAAAAAGAACCTAGAATTTAAAAAAAAAAAAAAAAAAAAGGCATATTTTCATCAGTTAAACAAAGCCATGCCCCATAATAAGAAACTTTCAGAAAAGCTTTTTTCATTTATTTCTACTGTTTTAGATTAAATGATCTTTCCATTTAAACATCTACTAGAGACAGACTGATAAATCAGTTTGGCTAATTGAACAGCACCGAAACTGTGAATACTCTTTGATAATGGCTGATGACTATAATAGATAATGAAATCAGGTCGTATAACTAAATAGGTCAATGTTTGTTTTATTTTTAAATGTTTCTACTTAGACTTTTGTGTTCACATTGCATCTCAATCAAACAATCAATCAAATTTTATTTATATAGCATCAAATCATAACAATAATTATCTCGTGACACTTAACAGCTGGTCTAGACCAGACTCTTAATAATCTCTGTGAGAATGTGACTCAGATTTGTCTCAAAAGTTCACTTGGACTCAAGGATGAAAGATTCTAGCATCCAAAAGTCAAAGGTCTAGACACTGTGACCCTTCCGTCTTTAAATTTGCCTCATATGTTCACTTGCACTAAAGGAGGAACTAATTTGTTTTTGATGGTCAAGGTCATTGTAAGATGAAGAATCTTAAAGAGGATACCATCATTTCAGATATCAAAAAGGTCTTATTCTTCTTCAGACAAAAGATGTTACTCTGACATTCAATCTTTATTTGGCTTTCACAATTTACTTCTAAATTCAAGAGTGGTTGTGATGGATATCTGCAATACTTTAATACAGAAAAAAAGTCACATTTTAGAAAGCTACAATAAAATAGGTAGTTATTTTGTAATACATTTCAGCATTTTATCTTTAGATTGGATATTTATTGGACACATGTGTAATCCATTGTGGATAACTGCACTTGAAATGTTAACATTTCTGATTGTAGATACGGCAAATGCAAGTTGTGGATAGCTTAAGGACATTTTCACGTGTGTGTTTGGCCTATTTAGAATTACATTACAGGTATCTGAAATATTTTTTTTCTGATTCAAGGAAGTATATGCTAAAATGGTGAGCCATATGAAAATAGTTGTCAGGGGAACTCATTCTCCTGATGTCCCACCCTGAGTGCTAGAGACCCAGGCTCCCATCTCTTTAGCCTCAAAACAAACAGCACCATCATGTACAAACCAAAACACCCCTCCCAGTCCCTTTCCCCTTCAATATGACAAGCATAAACACAGCACTACGGAAGCTAAGTCTGGTAATCCTCAGAAGTTGTCAGAATGCTACAGGGAGGGGTCAAAACGGGAGGGGTGGGGAGTGTAGTGCTGGGACTTTTGTGTGTATGTGTGTTTGTGTGTGCATGTGTGTGTGTGTGTGTGTGCGTGTGTGTGTGTGTGTGTGGTGGGAGGGAGGATGTGGACGGGGGTAATTGGTCTGCTGTTGCTCTAATTGATTTGGGCTTCAATCTGGTGGCTCCCAGAGCTGGGCTAATATAATGTGAGGAACCTGGAGAGAGTCCAGTTCTGCCCGGGGGCTATTGACGGCTACAGGGAGGATTGGAGAAGATTAACAGAGATTTCTGAGCGTCCTACAGGAGCAAATCATCTGAGCTGATTGTCTGCTCATCTGTTGAATCAGAAGAAGTTCTGGTCTAGAAAAAGTCTGAGGTGCAGATTTATAAAGTAACACAAGTGGAAGAGTGCAGTTTGGAATTGTTTTAGAAGAGTAGTGGGCTCCCACATGTCAAGGAGGACATTGTAGAGGTCAGTTATTTTGCCTGAATATCATAGAGCTTTCTTTTTGATATTTACTGAATGAGGCTCATATCACATTAAAAAAACATGAAGACTGTTAAACAATCATAACTTCAAATCAAAAACAAGGGACTTGAAGTAATGAATGTTAACGTTACTTCAATGTGCAAATCAGTTTTTAATTTCAGCAAATGATCCCAAAACATTATGATGCTTTTTTTTTTTTTTTGTAAATTTCATAAACCTATATTTCAGTCACAACAGAGGATAAAAAACACATCAAAACTGAAACTGAAAAATTGATCAGTATAAGAACAGATAATAATAATTTTTAATTTGATGGCAGCAAGACATCTCCAAACATTTGGGACAGGGGCAACAAAAGGCTAGAAAAGTAAATGGCAGTAGAAAGAAAGCACCAATGGAACATTTCACAAGAAATTAGGTTAACTGGCAACAGGTCAGTAACATGATAAAAACAATATCTTAGAGGGGCAAGGTCTCTCAGATGTAAAGATGGACACAGCAGTCTGCCAAAAATAACGTGTGGGAGAATTTTACTATGATGTAAATGTAAAATTGCAAAGATTTAGAATGTCTCATCATTTACAGTACATAATATAAGCAAAAGAATTATTTGAAGAAAATCAATATTGGATGCTTGTTTTATTTGTCCTCAGACTACATTATAACCAGCTATGTTTCAGCAGCCAGTACAAAGCCTTCTGTGGTGGTACAGGGGTGCATTAGTGCATATGGAATGGGCCGCTTGCAGATGTGCTTACCTCAGTTTGGTTGGTCAAATAGTACAATTTTGGCAGTTTAAACATTTGATATGTTTTCAATCAACCATTGTGAATAAAATATGGGTTCATGATGTTTTCAAATCATTAGATTTTGCATTTCATTTATTTTACAGTGTCCCAACTTTTTTTTTAGAATTGGGGTTGTACATTGTTTTTAGTCACAGATGGATTCACCAAGGGTTTGTTGATGTGCTATTGTTCCACTTATGTCGGAGTCTTGATGTCTTCATGTTATGAAGGTGTGCAATGGATACAAAATTAAAAGCATAAAGTAAAAATTGCAAGAAATTTCAGGTTGCTTTTATGTATTTGCATCTTGAGAAAGGAACACAGATCTCATCACCAGTAATCACTGGAGTCAAAGTTGGGGAAGTATTTTTAATAACAGGTACGAAAAAATGCACATGAACCGGACACTTAATGTCAGATATCTTAGGTCTAAACAAGTCCTTATTTGGCTTGCTTTCGTGAGCTTCTTTGAGCCTCTTACTCTATCTGCAGGGATGTATGGGTATTGCTGCAGTAATATGGGCTTGGGTTTCGTGGCTGCTTTTATACACAGTGCATTACTGCCACCATGTGGATGCAGATGCAGGACGCACGTCTTTGTGATATTTCTGTTCTGCAGTCATTGCATAGTTCTTGTAAAAAAAAAAAGAAAAAAAAAACAAAAATAAATACAAAGAACTAAACAACTTCATAACCAATGATTTAAGTTATATATCTTTAGTACATAATTAATGAACATTAAAAATCACTATTTTGTATTTTACACCTTTTTACTGAAGTATGCATTCACAGTTTTCATGTCCTTTGTGTATGGTAGTCAACTTTGATTAAAAGTGAAAACCCATGAAATTATAAAACCTGAGCTTATTCTCTGACTCTCTTACAGCCTAGGCTGAAGTGAATGTGATCATACATTTACATCAGCTAAAACCATATCTATTTGTTAAAAAATGCATCTTTAATTGACTCACCAAATACAAGGAATAGTTGTATATAATAAGACTGGCTTCATGCAGTTGTTGAGTGAGGGCTTTAAGCGTAGCAAGGTATTCCAGTTATTATCCAACAATTCAGTTACTTTAATTACTTTTCCACTATTTGTTGTGTTTAAATGTTGAGAAAGTTGAGATGGATTTAATTTACAGAATACATCTTGTTTTGCAATTACAGGTACTTCTGAAAAATACTACAAAAAAAGTACCAGAAGTCACAAATGGAGTGTTGGTAGTTAATTTTAATATGGGCTCATCAATAGGTAAAGACATATAATCATCTCTTTACAATACAACATAAGATCAGAGGAGCATGACAGACCACTTCAACAGAATGCCATAGAAAAAAAAGAGTTAATAAATAAGAGCATAAATAAACCAAATACAAGTTTTCAAATTAGATATAGATTCATAAGTACTTATATTGTGTCTGCATGCGTCATGAAATACCCTAAACCATTTTCTGTACAAACATAAGAGCTCGGTCGCAGGTATGATTTCATGTACAGAGTCACTCTATGAGGCTACTAGACTGTACTGAAGAAAGGCCCGACAGAAAAACCAAGAAACTCAGGAAGCACTTTATAGAGACCTCACACACACACACCCACACACGCGCACACACACAGCATCTTCCATTAATGTTATTATATACAAATGAAAGTACAAATTGTAAACCACATAGGCACTTTCATACACAATTTCTCTCTCTCCCTCACACATACACAGTTAAGTAATAACAGACCACCATATCTGGGAGACCCTGATTAATATACTTGGATATATAGACTACATTTCCCATTGCTTCCTGAGGAAAAAAAGCAAGAAGTCGTATCAAGCACACCACTGTTAAAGAGTTCTGTTGGCTTTCAGGCTGGTCCCTGTCCAGAGCTGACAACTGATTTCATCAAAAGGTCAATTTAAGTTCAACCTAAATGCCTTGGGATGAGAATGCTCAACAAAATTACAGTTATTCATTGTTTTGTAGTATCTTTCAAATATGACATTGTTTTACATATTGTGTGAAGAAAATTTGCAACCTTTACCTTTACCCAGTCAGAAATGAACTTATCTCAGGAGATATTGCTGAAACATGTGATATAACATGTAGACTTTTTCTGCTTCTGATGGTATATCAGCATTATTGTCAGGAATTCCACAGCGGAGTATTGGGCCACACTGAAGATTTTTAAAAATCTGACATTTTGAGAGTGAAGTCATGAATTTTGACACTTCTAATATTAAATCCCCCACGACTCTAGTGAGGATAAAGCGGGCTCAGATGATGGTTGAATTAATATTATAAAATCTTTTTCTCAAAATCACCACTTAATAATGACAAAATTATAAGTTTATTCTTGTAATATTTTGACTTTATTCTCCTAACAATATTAATTGTAATTTTAATGCTTCACCTCTTCACCTCAGTGTGGCCTTAATACTCATCTGTCAAATATATAGTGAACATTGTGTAAAAAACAGGTGACTGGTGACTGAACTCCCACAGAAGCTTTCCTTTGACCTGCTTCGCAGCCTGAAACACAATACTAAGTATTGACTGTTCAATATCCTCAGCTGTCTGCAATCTGTCTTGTTATTCCTCTGGTCATCCCAAACACAGACAGCAAGCTTGCTACCGGCCCACTTAGAAAATAATTGGGTTGATGGGTAAAAAAACAAAACAACAACATACATGTTCATTCAGCATCTGTATGGCCCTCCCCTCTTGATTAGAGGAGTATTTTATATTGAATATGGCTCACTGTCATTGTCACTGTCATCATTATTTAAACACAGAGGTAATCAGATAACAGATCCTGTACAAAGTTCACCTGCCCTTACCCACACACATCCAACTAATCTAAACCAAACTAAACTAAAGTTACAAAAGAGACAAATACAGAATAATTTGATCAATAGTACATCGTCATTATAATCATAGAATAATCTCTAGTATCCTGTTAGTCCTACTGTTATTTTCCAGATTATTCTGGAAAAAAAGAATGGCAGTTATATCAGAGGTCACGATAAATGTTGGTATAAGTTTTATAATTGGCATTCTTACAGATCACAACATGAAGCGAGAAAGAGAAACATCCGGTAATGGTTCATTTGTGAGTGCTGAAAGGAGGCAGTGGATGAGAGACAGATCTGGAACGTTTTCATGAGCACTAACAGACACTCTTTTCACTGGTGGTGTGTTCACAGGGGGAGAATGTCTCTACTCACAAGGGGATGAATACAAACTTGAATAAAGGTTAGTGTGCTTTTTCATTGCCCATCCTTGTGCATTAAAGGAGGAAGTGGAATTCCACACATACATAAAAATACACATAAAAACTGGCAGAATTCCTCTGGAGTCTAGAGCACGAGGTTTTTGTACATCTGTACCTGAAACATGTACCTGCCAGAGACATAAAATGTATAATGTTCAACAGTTTTAATGCACGTCTTTTGTGAATTTTCAAACATGTTCAACCCCTAAAAAAGGAAAAGAACAAGAAGAATCCTTTGTTTGTGCCACAATTTACAAAATGTAACTTTTGTTCATTTTTCTCTGACTGTTCCTTCATGGAAAACTTCTTTTATAGTCTGTACATGGTCATTCTAAATTTAAAGTGTCTTTGTTTAAAGCCAAACTAATAACTTCCTCATGGTTACTATGTTTTGTAGCTCCTGCAGAGCCACAGAATCCTTCCACAGACTAAGAAATGTGTGGCATGTCTCTAAGAAAGCCCACTCGATATATGTGGAGTTCCCCTTTACAATGACAGTAACAGGCAGACGAATAAGATAGATGGAAAAATAAGGTTCGAATTGTGCATTTCACTCAGACAGAAGGAAAGAAAACTATCGTGCTATCAAGTAGCATTAAAGTGACTGTCTGACCAGCAGCAAAGCCCATTTGATCATTACAAATACATTTCTTTAATATGTAAGTAAGAACTAATATTAATACTCTTTTAACGTTGTCAATGAATACAGTACATCATAATGTACGGTAAGGTATTAAAATGTCTATCTGTATAGGGCCTATGTGGATAGACTGCCTATGCCATAGACAATATTTTCACTTTTTTAAGAACTATGGTTATTTAAAAAAAACATATTTACACTTAGGAATGGGTATCTGAAAGATTTTAGCAAGACTAATACTCTTATAAATACTGCTTAATGATACAGTATATTAACGGTATTCTTATCTGCTCTTTTTTCTGGTTAGTTTTTGGGTAACAGTTATTGGCAATAGGAGCAGGAATAATCTTCCGACTATTTGAGAAATCTCCACCTTTTCTACATTTGAAAAAGAGCTACAAATAAAAAATGTTAAAATCTAATCAAACCTGTGATGTCTGATCAACAGTTCCCAGTTATTCCTCTTGGCAGTTTTATACTGTGTTTATTGTATTAATAATGTATTGTATGATGTACATTTTTATACAGTAATGTGTTATATACAGTGTATTGTCATTTGTATGTTTAGTCTGTTTTTAAATGTTGAGGACTACGAATGGAAAACAGCTCCCAGCTAAATCCGGCATATTTACACAAAGTAATGTTTTTTGTGTACTGAGTGTTCATTAATATGCATTGTTTTCATCAAATAACCAAATAAATAAATAAATCAGTTCAAACGGGAACATAATTATTTGCTTTGCTATATTTCCCCCCAATTTGTGCCATAATTTATGTATTATATATATGATTTAGAAGAGCAACAGTATTGTTTTGAACTAACTGATATAGATTCTGAGTTTTTTAGTAATGTAAAAATTAATTAGTTTTTCATTAGTATTTTGACAGTGCTGTATTTTGCCCACAGTCTGCAGATCTCGAACTCCCCCTGCTCTAATCTCTGAAATCATGAATGACAGATCAGATCGCGCTAAAACCATTTCTGATTAAATTTATGAATGGATCTATAGTAAAACAAAATGCTATCTATCATCACTTTTAATCTCCAGGGTGGGATCCATGCTGTTAGCATACATTCAGTTTGTTAAATGTATTCTTAACAAACACTGGGCAGATCAACTATGTGCTTAACAGTCAAACGGTGCATTTCTCTGCCAGTACTTGACAGACTTTCCATTGTCTATCCACCCAAATCTGTAAAAGACTTGTTGCTCTGTGTCAGCAAGTAGAACAGAGAGCAGACCGACCCCTCAGAGACCCGAACCCAGGTCTGTCATCTGGATTAAAAAAAAAAAAAAAAAAAATCACAAAAATGCATCACAGAGGAACATCTTTTTGAGAACCATAGTTAGTGAGATTAGTTTGAAAGACAACCATTATGCTGCTGTAATACATGGTGAAATTTGTGTTCTATATTTCTTATCTCTAGCACTGTTATGAAAGCATTTAATGTTGAGCTTGTTGATATTGTGGTGTTTGATTATTTGGCCCCCGGGCCCATTTAGCACCGGGGCCAGAATATAAATTTTAACATTTCACAATATTTGTTTTAGTAATCCATCATTTCTGTTACTGTCACTTTAATACACAAGACAAATGAAAAAAAAGAAAAGAAATGCATGGCAGTTTTTGAAAAAATTGAATACAATGTTCCTGCTCCAACAGTCACATGAACACTATATAAACATGTAAACTACTGTCTGAGATATATTAATAGATGCATTCTTAAGCCATTATAGTATGCAGTACTGCCGCACTGTCGGAATAAGTGTGAAAAGCTGACTATGACTATGCATATGTTAAAAAAGAACATCTGAATTGTATATACAGCATAATTACTTCATATATCTTTGTGAAATAACTGCAAGGGCTCCCTGGACATCTTAATAGAAGAACACTAACAGTTAGGGTTAATTGTTATTATTACTATTATTATAATAAGTGCTGGTTCTTGTCATTAGAATTGAAGCCAAGATAATCATTATAACTTCAAACACCATTCCAAAAACATCAGGACTCCTTTAAATACAATTCCTTTAAGGTTGAAAAAAAAAAAGATTGTGGGATTATGAGAAAATACTTTAGGAATTACAGACCAGACTCCATGAGATTTCAATTAAATATGTTTGGCTGGTCTTTTCTATAACAAGGTTATGTCTTGAATAATACATCTTTACAAAACGTCCACAAAAATCTATTTCCACTGAATATTGCTTAAGTGTATCTACCCTGTAAAAGCAAATCACTGTGAATTCTAAGGTGATCAAATATGACAGTTCAGTGCAGCAAAAGTAAAGGGAGCAGAAAATCATGTATTCTTCTCCCATTTTCATAATCGAGTTGAAGTATTTGTTAAACAGTAAGGTTTAAAGGACAAGTTTGTTTCTTTACAACTGCATTTGGCTGCAATAAACTGGGCAATAATAAGCTATCAGACAGTTTGAACCAAATCCTTATTTTGACTGTTTAATAAAGAAGTGCTTTGACTTGATTTGCTCTTGTTTGCATGCCTTGCAGAAATCCTGTGAACCCATACTCCAGCAACTGGTAGGTAAAAAAAAAACAAAAACAAACAAAAAAAAAAAAACAATCACAACCACCAGGAATGAGCTCTGGAAAGAGGAAGGATGTAAAATAATAAAATTTTTGGTTCACATATTTCCCCTCATTATTAAAGAGGAAGCAAGTATGTGCACCAGCTGATCATCCATATATTTCCAGTGCTCCTTTGACAACCATGATGTAGTGCAGAAAGGAAGATGAAATAACAGTGATCATGGTACTCTTTTCTCTAACAGATGTTTGGTGAGTGTTCATACAGCCACAAGACCTGAAAGAGCTACCTGTCAGTGCTCATGTGCATGTGTGCATGTAAACCAGTGTGACACAGTAGGGTTAGGAATGTGTGGAGATCATCTGTCATCTGTTTTTTACAAGACCCACAGACACACAACCAACCTTCCAAATCTGTCAGATGAGAATACACTGTGACCACACTGTACCGCAGCAGTGCCACCTTCAAAAGCACACAAAGGCATGTACCTTATATGCCATTATGTGTGGCCAACACAATAAAGAAAGCTCTCTTTGAGAAACAAGGAACAATTACTGTCGCCTTGGGCTTGCTCCTAGAGGATTTGTAGGACGTCCCCTTTGAATTGTCTTTTTAAGGATTGAACTGAATTTGTGAAGTACGTGATTAGTGCTACATAAATAAAACTGAATTGAAATGAACTGAATTGAATAGTGTCACAAATTCACAGAAAGGCGCTGAGGGCTGCTATAAGTTACACCAGAGCCCACTATTCATATTAGCGTGAGGCAATGAAGCAATCTCATAAGGGAACCATGATAAAATTCCTGTCACCAACAATGGTAAACTTTGGACGTGATGTGGTGAGCCACTCTCTTTATGGATCGAGAGTACATTTTCCATTTGATGAGTAAATCTCAGAGATTAAATCTATGTTTTCATTGACCAGTTTGTTATTGCATTTTTATTATATGTTCAAATTGTTAATGTTAACATTTGTATTAATCTTACAATTTTTATAAATATTTTGATGCATGCAACACACTCAAATGTTGGAACACAGACAAAATCAGGC
Source organism: Sphaeramia orbicularis (assembly GCF_902148855.1). NCBI lineage: Eukaryota > Metazoa > Chordata > Actinopteri > Kurtiformes > Apogonidae > Sphaeramia > Sphaeramia orbicularis. The sequence goes on from NC_043973.1 coordinate 5,113,642, forward strand.
TGAAAAGTTTTGAAAATCTTAGTCATTTGCATTGACAAAAATTCGTTTTAAATTGATTGACAAATGTAGAGTCACGACCCAGTCCTTGTAAAAGAAAAATGGCAAAATTTCCACTTGTAAAAGTGCAACGGTTAGTATTATCAGTTCACAAACAATTAAAAAGTGTAAAGAAAAGAAAAGGTGGTACAACAGTGATAAAAGTCAAGCTCTAATAACTCTGTCTCTAGTGTTTTTCAGTGTGGTGCAGGCATCAAAATTCACTGCTATTCAGTGAAAACATTTAAAATATATTTTTTTGTATTCCGCTGACAAAAGCACATCTCCAAAATCCAGATCTTGGTATTTGTGGTATTTTTCTTTAAAAATGTTTCAACTCTCCCAGAGACAGAATTTGTGCATATATGCATTCAGTGCACCTGAAAGCTTGGAAATCTCATATTCTTTCATAAGGCAAACAAGTGAGAGTAATCTATACTTAAATGGTCATGGAAATTGTGTAAAAAAGTTCATCTGTTTCTTTGTTTAAATAGATAAGACTCCATGTGTCATTCCACTGAGGGTATGAAAGTGCAGCTTGTGTTAAAATTCTAAAAAATTATCTAATAAAACTTTTTCCTTCAGGATTCGGCCAACATTATCACATTACAAATCATGATCATGTTGTTTGCCATATTACTTCATGTGGGTCACATTGCAGTTGTGTTGATTTCTATTGCCTATGACTTTCAACTGTATTTAACCCTTTGGTTTTACTTGACCAAAATAGCCAGTGAAATTATAGCCTAACCTAAAGTCTGATTAATCTCAAAAAGCTGTCCAAATTTTTTACCCCATCATCATCTGTGTTTCAGGTGGAAATTCGACATCACATTATAACTGTGTATTCTCCATCCTTGCATTCACAGAGCTTCAGACAACGAGTAGTTTGCATCTATCTAAAACGATGCTGTGGGTCTTGTAATTCAGAAACACAATGAGGTGTGCAGAAACGTGACTGTATGTGTAGCTGTGTTTGTGTGTAGTACATGGTAACCCAGTGTGTGTCCTTGTTCATGTCCTCATAGTCGTGTCTGAGCCTCAGGGATGTAGATCTCAATGCTGTCAGCACTCTCTGTAGCGGAGTTTTGTCGTACAGAGGCAGCTCGTTTGGCAGCCATCAGACGCTTCCTGGCCTCCTGCCGCTGTTTCTCCGAGCTCTCCAAAGAACGGTCTCTGGCCAGAGGGGGGTGATGGTGGGGCCCTTTGGTGGCTTTTTTGGCACTGGAGGGGGGAGCCGTCTCTCCTGGTGGGAGAGGACGGTAAGGGGGAAGGGGAGAACATTTCAGGAAAAAGACACACAATGAACTGCATTTGGTGTGTGAGTATATGTGTGAAAGTAGTAGACATGAAAGCAGAAGACTTTCACCTTCCAGGTAGTCAATAAATAGGGGACAGTGGGAATTTCACTAAGTGTCTATTCTGATCTGTCCTAACTTTTCAAAAATGTTTACTGTGTAAACTGTTTTCATATATTCCAACACTTCCGTTTACTTCATCATACTCTACTCTTTTTTTGTTCTCTTTATTTAACTTCTTTGGTAACACAGTCCACTTCATAATAATTAGTTAAAAGATGTTTTTGTGCTTAGAATGCGAGCTTACAGATAAGTCTCTTGGACAGATTCTCCCAAGTCAGGTGTCATAACCAGAGGTGGAAAAAGTCCACATATTGTTTCCTCCAGTTGAAGTCTAAATACATGTGAAACTACAAATTCTGTTTTACACAAGAATCTGTGGTAAAAGTAGAAACACTAATTCATCTACTTTATCACAGTGAAAATAAAAAAGTTCAGGTTCTGAAATGTCTTCCAACCATTCAACTCAAAAGCCAGTGTTTGCTGGACATTTCTAACCTCATGCTACATTAATATGTGAATACACAGAAAAAAATTAACGCAGGTGAATGAACATAATGAACATTTTCCTTTTTCCCCACTTGTCTTGTTATGTTTTTTATGATTTTTCATCTTGTTAAATAAGAACTCAGAATCATCACATTTAGTTTATTGTGATTTTAGCTTACAATAGTCAATCAAAATAAATATGATGAATAAATATGCACTAACCCATAAAATCTGACATTCTGAATGCTTTAAGTTTTGTCACATTAAATGTTTTGTTTAGTCCTAATTTTTGTCATTATCTAGTTACATTTTTAATTTGTTTATAAACTTCATTATTCTATAACCTCATTTTCAAGTGAGTTACTCAATTTTGTTTTTGTCTTTTACATGTCTGTCCTGTTTTTTTCCCCCTCCTTTCCTTTTAAATCATTTTCACTATTTCTAAATTGTATTTAGAATGTGATATTCAGTTTGATTCACTGAGGGATTGTTTCAGTATGCAACTGAGTGTTATTTTACATGTTAGTATTCCATCTGTCTAAACTGAAATCTTAGTAGGTCTCAATGTTCTGACAGCATATGAAGATGCAAAATACAAATAATTGATCATTTCCTCTAAATACATTAAAACTAAAGTAAAAGGCTTACAAGCTGAGCACTTTTTTTTCCCCCTTTTTTACATTTCATCCAGCTCTTAGTACCTGAACTTACAACACAGCTTGACTCTCACTCCTACAAATTTAAAGACAAGCATTATGATACATTTTTTGGACTCAGTCTCGACTTCTCAAAACTACTTCTCTCTGAGCTGAAGACTAAAGTGATGTGCTGTAAAGTCCTGTCTCTAAGGCCTATAAAAACGGAAGCTTATTCAGTTCTTACATAACACATTCCATTTGATCAAATGTGTGAAGCTGCACAGAGACGTGGATGTGGAAGCTTGGTGCTTTTTGACACTCAATCTATTTTTTCTCTTGTGCATTTTCTGAAGTGTACTTGCCACAGTCAGCTGTTTAAAACACACAATTATCCTGCAGTTTCTATGTTATGAACTTTTGAACAATATCTGAGTCCACTGTAAAATGAAAATCCCATCACATTCAATTTTATCTGGCACCTGAAAACACACCTTGATAGGTGAGTCACTTATTGTGAAAAGTTTATTTTGGCACCTATGGACTGATAATAAACATGTTTAGCTCAGCATCAGCCACATTATTATGTTTGTAGCAAAGGGACATTCATTTGATTAGACTGTCATTTGTTGAATATTTTGAAAAGATGAAGTGATTGCTTGACACACTTGGTCACATATAAAGAATGACAGAGGGCAGGGAAAAGCTTTTGCGCTAGCTCTCTATGAGGACTGACTGGTTGAAATGCAAATATTTCAAGGCATGGGTATTTCAAAAGGGGCTGTGTTTGTTTCTCCTGAGTATTTTTATATTCTATCATAATTTTCAGAGCCCACTGGGTGGTTTATTTTACAGTATAAAACAAAGAGAAAAAAACAAAAATTTAACAATATGTCCTGATAATTCATGTTTAGCATGGATATGTTCATTTTAATATAGTTTTTAACTTATTAAGAAATGCCTTCATTGTGTGTTTTTATATTGCATGCAGTAGACTATTTAAAGTGATCACACACCAAAGAATTCATCAGTGTTGGCTATTACATAAAGGAGAACAAGGAGCCGTACATGACATAAGAATTGTATCTTTCTAAAATAAATTTTAACTCTCGCATCTGTAATTTTTTTCCCCTAACACTTATGTATTTTCACTCACACATTCATACATTTTAACTCTCACATATATTCTCTAATACATGCATTATATGTAAAAAGGAAATGTATACATGAAAGAGGAGATTATATACAGTTATGGGCAGAAATGTGAGCACCTCTTAAACAACAGCATAATCTTATATTTTTTTAATTGAAAAGACAGTCTCTTTAGAATGTGGAAAGAGGACAAAAAAGGGGCAGTATTTGATGAAAAGTATAAAAGAACACCTGGCTATCTGCTAAAGATGTAAGTGAATCTATCAAGCTTGGTGGTTGTGTTGCCGCCAGTTGTACAGGAAACATTGAATAGGTAGAGGTAGGAATGGATTACACAAAATCAGCAAATACAGGAATTAAATGGCTAATGTTTACATGCTTTAACATCCACCATTGGGGCATCTAAGCACTGAGTGTGTAGGGTGCTGGGAATTTTGCACATGCCAGAATTGCATCTTTACTTTTTAAAATTTTCATTCAGTTCATGAAATAACAAGTTACAATGCATTAATGTTGCTCATAATATCGCCCTCTTCCATATCCTGTAGTGACATCTTAAAAAAAAAAAAATCGCCAAATTATGCTCTTTTTCAAGGGATGCCTAAATTTTTGCACACAACTGTACGTGTATGAGGACAGTATATAATATATGAAACATACATCTATGCAGGGAATATATGTGTATGAGCAGAATATGTTTAAAAGGTAAATAATGTACGGCCCCTTTTAAAGTGGTTCATGCTTTGAATTCCTCAGATTATGCAATGAAGTGTTCTAAACTGACCAAATGGCACTCAACAGATCATAGAAATATCTAAATAATGATAAGACATTTGAGAGTTGACCTGGACTTGCAACCAAAGACTTGAGACTTGGCTCTGACATGAGCTCAAAGACTTGAGAATTGGACTTGCAAAAAAGGACTGTGGACATCTCTGTTACTTAATTATACAGTACATTACATATATTCTTTTTATGTTTTTTGTAATATAGCATTTATTTTGCATTGAAGTCTTTGGCTGACACTTTCAAATGCTTTTAATGTCCTATCTTTATGTGGTTCTTGATTTATACCTTATGCCTTTTCTGTGTTGTTTAATGTTTTATGGTGGCTCACTGTTCATAGATCTACAATTTATCTTCTGTAAAAGTACTGAAGAAAAGTAATACGACTTTAACCTGACAATTTTCTTCCACTGCCTTCAAAATAGAAACAAAAAAATATTTAACACAAAAGAAGAAACGTACACACAGTGAGGCAACTGCCCACAAGGAAGGAGAGGGAGGAAGAAAGGGCAGACGGAAGCATGGACGAATGGAGTGAAAGACACAAATGATGGATCTATGGAGGCCCAGAGGAGTCAAGGCCCTGTGGTGTAGTTGGCATTGCAGTTATGTTGACTGATGCGTGGCAGTTTGCATACGCCTTCACTGTCAACACAAAGAAGCACAGAAAAAAAAGACAACAATGAGAGGAAATGAGGAAGCCATCAGAGTCAGTTTTTACAATGACGCAGAGACACAACAGATAGTGCTGAAAGTGAGTAACATATGACACATCTGAAACTAAAGGCCCAGACCCTAAACAAATGCGTAGACAATGGTTTCCCATGGATCACTGAGACTGGTTCTAACTCAGGTCTTCTCTTGGAATAGACATCTGTCCCAAGATATCTGTCCTCAAGAGTCCAGTTCTAAGTGTTTCTCCAAATGTGTCAAGTGATCATTTGTGACTTCCCTTCATATGCATATAAAGATGCTCATCTATAACTTAAAAACATTTTTGAAGCTTTCATTTCAAGCTAAACAGCTTGAATTTGTGTCTTTGCAAATGTAATCCACTGTTCTGCCTACATACTTCTAATACTGGCAGCACCTTTTGAGAAGTGTTAAGATTTTTTTTTTTACTCACAGCATGAGGTGATAGAGATGTATGATGTGAATAAACCGAAACACCTCAAATATCGATATGTCACCATTGACAATTCTATTATTTCTATATACGATGCAAAGTATGAATTTCTTCAAAAAAAAGTCAGCATTTGCGGTTCTCAGGCAGCTCTGTGTGCATGAAGCACTTTAAAATTGCACTATCCAGAGCACATCAGTGAAGTAGTCAGTCCGTCACTGGTACTAGACAAATTCCTGTTCAGACTGATGACAAAACGAGATAAAGCTATACCTTAAAAGCTGCTGCAGGTAGCCTTTGAGCAGGACAGTGACTTAATTTGCAAAAAAACCAAACATTACAATTCAGTCAATTAAATTCAAAAGGAATCACATTTGACTTCTTTTAGTTAACCACAAAGATACTGGTTACATGTTAGTGATATAGGGCTGTGTGTGCTGATTGAGACTTCTCTCAAAAAACAATAAAATATCCCTTTAGTTAAATCCATCAAATTCATTGGGCCTCATGCAAGAAACCATTTCTGACCAAATTTTCTCTTTTTTTCATATCCAACATATTCTCTTATTTTGTTAGTACCCATAAATTTGTGAAATTGTCAAAAACAACATTTTTTATTGTTCTTCTTACTCAAAGTAAGCTAAAATTTTATGAGTGGCTGAGAGCACTCTTATCAGGATAAGAGAAAAACATTACTGCCCAGGATGTATTTGTGCAATGCATGAAAACACATAATTCAATCTAATTGAAATTATTTTATGTTTCAGAGGAATTTCTATAACTGATTTTTAAATTTGTGGTTGAAAAATATCTTATTCGTCAGTTGTACCACAGCCTTGCTGTCAAGTGGAGCGTCTGACTGGGCACCTTTGTATTAGAAATAATAAAAACTCAAATAAAGAAGTAAACAAAAGGACAACTTTGGGGTACAGTGGAAATACAGTAAAAATTCACTTTAATATGTTATCCTTCAGATTTGTTTTGTCATGATAACCCTTAAGTAAATAAAATAGGGGGGAATCCAATAAGTCCTTTCAGATTTTCTTGGAAAAGAAAAGAAACGGTGGCCCTCCATCTTGCAGTGAAAAAATTAATTTTTTTTAAAATTCTGAGTATAATATTAGGCAGTCAAACAATTTTTGTTCAGATCCTGATGAAGATGTAGTCCATATACGCTGTTCTGTTTGCCTATAGCCTACACTCAAAAATGTATAAATTTTTTCACTGCAAGTTGGAGTACCACAGTTTTTCTTCTTCAAGAGAATCTGACAGGACTTACTGGATCCCCTTTATTAGTTATCTTACCCTTCAACACTACAGCGCACCTATCAGAGATGATTTTTATATCAAACCACTTTCTTCTGATATCTGTGACTAGTCATCCCTCTGCTGACATTCACATATGTGTTTCAACAGGTGTGTCTTTGCTTCTCCTGTAACACTCGTACTAACTTTGAAAGATGACATGTTTCCTTTGTTTCGATCTCACTGCTACTACAGTCCGTCTTTTTCTTACTGCCCTTTATTGGTGGCATCTCTGAAATTTCTGACCCAAAGTCATCTGGTTGCACATGGCACAACATCTGCTCTTTAATGGTGTTTAGTGGGCATCAAATACATTAACTGGCCACACCCATCCCATTTACGAACAAGTGATATTCAACATCCAGCACACCTGTATGTGAGCAGATTTGGACAGTAAGAGCATTTGATACATCTGGAGTTGATTCCTCTTATTTTTTCTTTTAAAAAAATAACAAGAGAAAATGTAAAAGACATTTAAGAGAATGTTGCTGCATGAGGTTCATTGTTTGCCAAATGAGACATGTAATGAGGCACACTAGTAAATTCATGAAGAAAAGAACTGACACAACATTAAAGCAGCCACAGATGATACTGCCGTCCCATCAACAGTTAGCATGTATTTGTGTACCTTCCTCTCCAGAGGCTCCAGAGGTCTCCAGTTGTTGGCTCTGAGCTGGTGAAGCTCATCAAATTTGAGGCTAATGTTCTCAATTGAGAGCTGGAGCATATCCCAAAAACCAGCGAGGTCAGAGGCCACAGGACGCGGGTGGGCATTGGAGTTCTGGAGCAGGAAATAGAGATGAAACAGATGGAAGAAACAGACCTAATTATGACTGAAGATCAACAGTTTTCAGATATAAGCAAATATCAAGGCCTTTTTAAGAAGATGAAATTAATGAAATGAGAATATGCTCACACAATCCACAACCAGTGGAGGGAAAAACATAATAATTTTTAAAAAAAAATTGGCATATGGAGAGCTTCAATATTAATTTCTTTTACCCATGTAAACAGCCTGTTAAAATAATATATTTATTTACTATAAAGGCAAAAATGTAAATGTAAAAGTTTTGCAATCATTAACAGAAACATGAAGATCAATAAACTCATATATCCAGACCAAACCGCTTAATTTCATCTTACTTGTGTAAAAATGTGAATTCATGAGATGTGATTTCAGTGTCAATACTGACAATTCTATTATCAGAACAGGTATGAATGTCTTTTAAATTTGGCCTATTTAGAAATTAAAATATACTCTTTATTCTGGATCATGCTTTGGATCGCCATAAAAATGCTGGCTTAGATATTGTTATGCAGTATGTGTGTGATATTTTTATCAAGTCAGAAAAGCTTCACACTCACCAGATTTTCTTCACAGAGCTCCCTGAACTGCAGAAATTTCTGGGACATCAAAAGCTGAGCACTACCCACAGCACTCCTCATCTTGCCGAGAACTATGGACAGAGAAGAAAAGAGCCAAACCTGCATCACTCTGCCCCTGAGAAAAATGATGACGATCGTCAATACACAATGAAAAATCTGCTGAGAAAAGCCCTCAGGTTATGTGTTTAACAGTGTAATGGGGGTAAGATTTCAAGGTATGGTCATAGATGAAGACTGGAACCAGAACATTAACTACTATTTATTATTCAAGATCTGTTTAAAGACTGATCAGTTCCCAGTGTGGGGATAATGTGATGTTGCCATTGAATTCTAAATTTAGTACTTTCTATTGTGAATAAAACATGGGTTTATGAGATTTGCAAATCTTTGCATTCTGTTTTTTTTTTTTTTTTTTTACTAATTATTCCTACATTTTTGGAATTGGAATCATATTAGCATTTAAGTTTTATTGTATATTGTTTATCAAAAGTAATGAAGACAACACATGAGACAAAAAAATAAACACAAATAACAACCAAAACCTAACAATACAGATTAAACTACAATTAGTGGATGTGATTGTGTTTCTCTGTCAACCAGTCAGTGTTTATATCTATCTCACTGCTAACAGGGGACTGGCCTACAAAACAATAATGACAAATGTCATAATGTTATATTGGAATAAATATCAGGGCATTAAATATTTTAATTTGTCTTTGAGGTAAATTTCGTTTACACTGTCACCCAAAACACTTCAGGTGCTTCAGAATTTGTTTGAATTTAATTTCTTTCAATGTTGAAATTTCTTTTATCACTGTACCTCTACTTCTAGATTTCTGAAATATTTGTCTTGTTCAAGCCATAAATAATCATTAAAAAAGAGCAATTGCTTGATTTGTACAAGTCTCACTCAAAGAAAAATCAGCCTTAAAACATTTTGCATGATGATTATTCATGAACGAGGACATTTTTATTGTGTTAAAATTGCAAATATATTTCAGGAATGGGAAGTTGAGAGGCTGCTCCTCCACACTGAGAAGCCAGCTGAGGTGGCTTGGTATCTGGTAAAGATGCCTCTTGGCCATGACCCCTGGGGCAGACCCAGGACAGAATGGAGGGATTACATGTTTTGGCTGGCCTGGGAATGCCTTGGTGTCCCCCCAGAGGTGCTACAGGAGGTGTCTAGGGAAGCCTGGACTTCTCTGCCCCTGTGACCCAGACTTGGATGAGCAGTAGAGGATGGATACACGAATGAGTGGATGGATGGGAATGGGAGGTCCTTTAAGCTGTAGGTGTGATATACCCAATACTGTTGTCCATATCGTGTATGTCTGTCCATACTGTAGTCTGGATAATAATTAGCGGACATACACAATGTGACATCCCTACTGGTTTCTGAACTGAACTGATTTGAAGTCAATAGTTTGCAATTCAACCACTGCCATATTGACTTTTTAGAGTTAGAAGTGACCATATTTGGGTAAAACAACTGAGGAGGAAGTGGTGAGCTAAGTATTAGCTTACTGACTCAGTAAGACAGTAAACTTCACCAAGCATTATGTAATAAAGTCATTTTACGGTTTTGTTAGGGAAATCTATTAACCACAACTACAGCTGAGCTGTAGAAAAAATATCCTCTATGAAGTAAAATAAAATTCCAAAAGTCCGACTCAGCAGGTGAGTAAGCTGCCATATCGACCTGTTGAAAGGTCCAACCTGACAGACTTCAAAGCCTCTTATTTGTTGAAATGTTACTAATGGTGAAAGTTTTGAAGGTAGACGACTAGATCCCTTACTAGAGATTCAAAATAAAAAATATGAAACTAGAATCGCACCTAGAAAAAAAATATTGACTTAGCATTTTTAGAGACAAGATGTATGTCTTTAAGAATACAGCAGCTCAGGTGAGGCCATTCCTTCATAATAACATTCGTCTTGAAATTGTCTTGATAACCGTAACAGACACACAAAGACATACTGTCTTCTGGTAGGTCATTCTCTCGCTGGTCGAGCTCCATCTGTCGACACCAGCCCTCCATGCGATCTGTCTCAGCCTGCAGCAGCTTCAGAAACCAGCGGCCATCTCTTTGACACACTGACCGCTGCACAACCTGCCAATCAAATGTTCAGAACAGAACCTAACATAATACAAGATATCACAGGTATTTTGTGCTGAAGAAATAAACCTGAAAACACACAAGCATCAGCACTGGTGACTTCACTTCAGCAATATTCAGCCATAAATATATAATACTTTGCTGACCATGTTTAAATGCAATGACAGTTATACAGTTTTAAAATTATTAATATGTTTTCTCCAAAATGGTAAATAAACACAAATCAAATCTGTGTTTTGAATTTCAGCGTGAGTGAGGCCTAAACATGAAAAAAATATCTGTTGCTGTTATCTGTATTTGTGAGCAAGGATTGAAATGGGAGGAAATCTCAACAGTCTTCAACAATCAAAGTTTTGCTAATCTATCTATCTGCATGACCTATTACCAAAGGAAACGCTGTAGTCTTAAAACTAGTGGTGGACTACTCTTTTTGGCTGTTGGTACCAGCATACAGCATTACTACTGCAGGTATAGTACCTCTTGATGTGATTGGTTATTTAAAAATGTCTTGTGTTGCAACAAGTTGACAAACATATATATTGTTGCTGTGATAATTCTGGATAAATCAGTCTGTGATATGCATGGTTTGATCTCATCAGTACAGTATGTCATCAGCTCACTTCAAAACAGTACCTGATAGTTCCTACTATCATATAATCAAATAGACATGATCACATTTTTGATAAAAGGACAGGTTTGTAGAAGCAGTCAATTCACTTTAGTAAAACTGGAAGCAGGTAATGCTGTTATGGCATAAAGATTTTATATATTTGAGGTCTTTGAAATTATAATAAACTGACATGCTAAACACCTGAAATAAGATCACGGAATATTTTATTTGATGTTTTCAAAAATTGTATGTTATTAAATCCATACTACTTGTATATGTAGAATAACAATGTCATCAATACAATATTGGGCTTTTAAAATGTCTTTATCATCTAATTGCTGTAATGATGATATTTGTCTAATGAAACTTGTGGTGATTTTATCTTATAATCGGTCCGAAAATGTTAGAAGAATGTTTGCAACTCAAATAATCAATGACAGAGGCAGTTAGAATAGAACAATAACATCATTTTATCAGGCAAGGTGAGTGTATGTTGTGCTGATGATATACCTGTGTACTGTGCGTTCCTAATCTTGACTTGAGTTGACTTTTAACAAAATCATTGAATTGGTCCGCAGATACCTCCAGAATAGCCGCACTATTGAAGTCAACATCAAGTGGGTCATCAGAGACGGAGTCTATCCAGGGGTCTGGAGGGGGTAGGATGGACGGGTCAAAGCCCACATCCTCATAGTCATCAGAGGCACAGGCGTGATAGTGATTCCCTGAGCCCTGGATGCTGACAGTAGAGGTGGTGGCATCGTGAGAATATTGTCGAGAAAGGGCACCAGATGACAGGAGTTCCATGTCGGTGTCTGGGGAGTCTAAGGGAGTGTCCAGCAAATCTGGCATGTCTAGATCTGCCTGGATGGGAGGATTGTTTAGTGTTAGAGACTGAATCATTCATCTCCACGAAGCCATTTTATTGACCATAAATTCATTTTGAAAGTCAAAGGGTAAAACATCCATGGGGCTAAATACTCTATACAGGTTAGATTGAATATTAAGTGAGACAAGTGATCATTCATGATAAATGTGGGTCAAAAACACAAGTTAAAGCAGGTCTGACAGGCCCTCAAGCCAGACTTCCTGGTGTTATGTTTGACCTTCTTTTTTTTAATCTGAACACCATGCAAGCCAAACAAGAGCTAATGTTGATACACAGACCTAGTGACCTGTGGAACTTGAGATAACGGAAGTTTTTGAAGAACCTTATTCTCTTGATCTGAGAATTTGTATTTAAAGTTTGACATTCTCTGACTAGCTGCTGAGGCTTTTATGTCATTCATAAAACAAGGTGCTACCAAGCAATGGGTTCCACCAGTTATGCAGAAGGCCAATCACAAACTTCTAAGAACGTCTAACCTCTAAGAAAAAAGTTGTCTCTAAACTAACAGTTAACACAGTGCATCATTAAGCATCGTTCAGAAAAATGAGAAGGAAAAAAAAAATCTCTGAACAATTTCTATACTACATAAAAATAATACTTACTTATAATACTTAGGAAAAAAAACTGTTTGTGTGTACTTGTGTGGGGTTATAACACAATACCATCATACTCCAATTTGTACATGCCTAATGATTTGTATACTAACCACGCACCTAAAAATAATCAAAAATGGGTGTATAGGTGGACACATTTGTATATGACCTCTAGTTAATGGTGGTCAGTGCTGACACATTTGGAGGACGGACAGAAGTATAGGTGTTGTTGTCTTTTGAGTTGTAGTGTAAAGAAACATATTTTGTAAAACAAAGATTTTTAGCCACATTATAAAAATCAATCTTTGTGGATGGGCATTATCCTTCGCATGGATGAGTTGTTGCTCAAGACTAGGTTAAGGTGCCAAACTATGAGACAATTGGCAATCAGTTCAAAAAGAATATTTCCCAACTGAAAAATGGTAAAGAATTTTGGCCTTTCAGCATCTACATTACATAATATAGTGAATACATTCAGGGAGTTTATGGGAAACCCAGTGTGCAAGGGTGGAAACTGCTGTTTTGTGACATATCCCACCTTCAGGACACATAGGCACAAGAAGATCTTGGAGAACAGTTGTCACTTATCATATTCAGAAATGCAACCAGAAACTGTGTCACACAAGGACGAAGACCTATATCAGTTTTGTGCAGAAAGGAAACTGAGTTTACTGGACCAAAGCTAAACTATGGAAACGTGTGCTATGGTCAGACAAGTCCACATTTCAGCTTTTTTTCTGAAGAAATACAGGTTTTATGGGCCAAGATGAAAAAAAAGAAAAAAACAGACAATTTTATACAAAATGTGCAAAAACAGCATCTACAGATGAAGGTGCACATTGAAATTGCTGCAATCAAGTCGACATCTTTCCCCTGAAGTCTGTGATAATTTCAAGACAATGCCAGCATCTGTACAATTTCCAACAATGTTACACATTTGTTTCCTACTGAAAATATGAAGAGGTATCACACAATTACCAGCAGATACCATTGATCAGGACAACAATTCCATTTGAAAATGTGCAATAATTAGTGTCTGCAGTTCCAAAATGTTTTAAGTGAAACACAAAGGACAGGCAATACAACACACTGGGAAAAATCTCTCTGTCCATTTTTTTGTGCTTTGCAGATACAAAAGTATGAACTGGCTTATTGTTTGCAAAACAAAATTTAATTCATTTTTGAAAATAATGAAAATCCTCCCTTTGTACTTTGTTAGTTAAATAAAGGTTTAAACAAATTACATATTTTAGTTTTAATTGTATTTAAGAAAATGTAACAGCTTTTATGGATATGAGTTTTGTAGTTGCCTTTACAATAGAAAGAAGGTTTCAAATGTAAAATTATTGAAAATCATTTTATATCTAAAAATAAATTTTACAGTCTTATTTTAGACCATTCTGTGCAGAGTTACACTGTTCCTATTTTTATAGAATCAGGTTTTGAGAGGTATTTGACGTCATTTGCTTCTTGAAAACCTCAGAGATCTCAGAGAAGTAGGTAATGATTTTAATCTTAGTGAAAGCATTTCAAAGTATGAACAGCAGGAGTAGATGTCTTACCTGCACAGCTGCTGTCACACTGTTGGAGCGCTGGAATCTGCGATACCTGACCACCAAGGGGAAACAAAGTCAACAGCAAACACCAGAACTTGATTTTTGGAGGATATATTTGAAACCTGATGGATTACATTTCTAAATGCAAGTAATCATTGAAATTTCACTGAGTCATTTGATCATTCCATCACAAACCCCCCCCCCCTGAAATTCACTGTAAATGAAAAACTGAAAGTAGAAAATACAAATAAAAAAAAGTTATGTTTTAAATCAGGTGTGTCAAACATAAGGCCCATGTGCCCAAACTGGCTCGTCAATGGGTCCAATCCGGCCCGTGGGATGAATTTGTTACATGCAAAAATTACACTGAAAATATTAACTATCAAAGATGTCAAACTCATTTTAGTTCAGGGGCCACGTTTAGCCTAATTCAATCTTAAGAGGGGCAGACCAGTAAAATACTATCATAATAACCTGTAAATAAGGACAACTCCAAATTTTTCTCTTTGTTTTAGAGCACAAGTAAGTAACAAGTTAGAGAACTAGTAAAATTACATGTAAATGTTTACATTTACAATCTATCCTTTCACAAAAATGTGAATAACCTGAAAAAAACTGAACAACCTGAAATGTATTAAGATAAGTGTAATTTTAACAATATTCTGCCTATTACTAAATGTTTTGTGTATTTGTAGATCCACAGTGACGATAAGTTTTAATGTACACATAAATTATAAACTGGAGCATAATAGTGTTAAAATTGCACCTATATTTCTTAACAGATTTCTGGTTATTCATGTTATTTACATTTTTTAAAGGGTAGTTTGCAGATGTTAACATTTTCCTTAATGTAATTTGACTATCTTTCACTCTAAAACGCAGATAAACATTTGGAGCTGACATTATTTATGGGTTATTATGTTATCATTTAACTGGTCCTGCCCACTTGAGATCATATTAGCCTGTATGTAGCCCGTGAACTAAAATGAGCTTGACACCCCTGCTTTCAAGTGTTTAATGTTGCTTATAGAGTCAGTGCAGTGTTTGTGAGAATACATTTTTACACTTTTTGCAATAACCATGCCAGACAAGAAAAGAATCAGACTAAAAGAGACTGGAAGTCAGCGAGACCCATCCTCAGTCACAGACACAGTTATTGGGAGTTTTCAGCAGAGGATAACCTTCGCAGATGAGTGTGTGGGTGTTTGTTTGTGACCAGAGAGCGAAATAATTACATGACAGCAGGAAGTGACTCAGACTCAGATCTGCTCAGATCACAGTCTGAAGGGAACCACACCATATAAAACATAACATCACTGACAATATGACACGTATTCCCATTACTCCAAATGTACATAAATAAGTGTCTTACCCTCTGTCATCTTCTACTTGCACTCCTACAGAAGTAAACTTGGATGGGTCCTCTGGATTCGGAACGTCCTCTGGTCCATCCACCTACATGAAACAACCACCACACATGGTGCAACACAGTTACCAAATGCATCATAGTAGAATTATACCTATGAATAACATTGTTTCCTTTGAAATACTGGTTAAAATGGATGGGATACCAGTTATATTTTTGTAAGTAGATCTGCTGTACAACAAACCTGGATGCCTATGGAGAGACATTTGCCCTTCCTGAGTGCCTCTTTCCTGTATTCATCCCGGTGGTCTTCAACAACCACTCCCCTGCTCAGAACTGAGGGGGTAGGGGTGTTGACTGTCATAGTGCTGTTGCTGACATGCTGACTGGCTGGCCCATGGACCTACAAAAGACAGAATAAGAGCAATGAAAACATATTTAGCCAATAATTGTGTGTGTCTGAATGTGTGGTGCAAAAAGGAAACTACACTAAGTCACTTGAATAAATACAAGACACAGAAACACCATACAATGTGTAAAACAGCAACAAAAATGCCATCATGTTTGAAAAACAGAAAGACATGTTAGCAAACTGAGTTTGAAACAATTTTTTATGATTAAGACCAGTAGTTTGTGTCAGGTTAGGGGGCAACAACTATCACTTACCTGAAAATACTTCAAGTCAGTATCAGTTTCTTAATCTCAGGGCTCAATGAGTATTTATAATATAGTTTAGAATTACAGTAGTCAGTATATAGTAGATAGTATAGGTATAGGAGTTATTTTATGAAATAGAACTTTCATTCTCAATTGCCAACTTGATAGTTCTAATGATGATAATTACAGTGTGATGATGAGGAACCTCCTCTTAAAAGTTGCATGAACACTTAAGAGTGAAACACACTTAAATTTGCCTTTTATTTTGGTGAATTTCAGAAAATTTGGTTAAAATACAGTACTATGCAAAATTCTCAGGTAACTTTTAGCTTTGTTGTTTTTGCAGGGTTGAAATGGGCATGTGTGACAAAAGTCAGTATTTAGTGTGACTTCATTTGGATTCAGTAAGTTTTTAACTCTCTCTGGTCAACTGTCAGCATACTTTCTTAAATAATCTTGTGTTATACTACACAGCTTCAGAATGTCCCAGAGGTTTTCATAGTCTTTTATCCTTTTCTCTCTTTAGATGATCCCATATAACTTCTATAATATTCAGATTTTTTCTGAAATGAATTTTTGTTTTAATATTGTTTACATTTTTGCTGTGTATTCCAGTTAATAAAAAGACTGAGAAATGCATATCATTAGCCTCATAGCCTAGTTGTCTATGTCATATTTTTTCAGGTCATAGCTAATGATGCCAAATGAAGCAGCAGTGTTAGGAGAGTAAAGTTATGCAGACATCACAATTTGGCCAGAAATACTGACTTAGGCAATTATGCTATGAGGCTAACGATATGTTATCATGAATTTCAGATAAAAAATATGGAAAAGTGCTTTGTGGAAGGGAAAGAATTCTTCCCACTTGCGTTAATTTATTTGGAACGACAGCTCAAAAAGGAGTCACACGATCCACCCTATATCAAACCTTCACTATTTGGCTTCTTCTCACTATTATTATTATTAACAATAATAATAATTCAAAAATAACTGTTAAAGTCACACGGTCACTTCACAGGTAAAGTTAGAATGTATTCTAACTTTTACATGCTTGATACAAAACCACCAACCTGTGCATTTGCAGCTTCTATAGCAGCTGTCAAAGCCTTCATGCTGTCAATGCTTTCTGTGGAGTTACTCAGCCCTGATTGGATGGTCATGTCACCTCTTGGTCCCTCTTCTTCCATGTATGCATCCTGAGTGGTTTTAGAAAAAAAAAAAAAGAAGAGATGGTTGTTAATATGACTGACCATGTTGTTAATATGACATCATGGAGTATCATCATAAAACACTGAATTTGAGTTGAAGAATGACTGACAAAAGTCCCAATATGTTAGTCACTGAAAATTCTGTTTAATTGAGGTGTGTAATGGCTGAGACAGGAGTATCCATCCAAAACAAAGAAATAAGAAGACACTAAAACATACCAATGAACCATCTTTGTGTTTATTGTCCTGGAACTCATTTATATATTTCTGTGTCTGTTGTGCTGTTTTTGTAGCATCCCCCTCACCCCTGTCATGTGTGCCACATGTATTCCTACTGTCTGAATACTGTATATAACATGAGCAGATGTGACAGGAAATAAATCAAAACTCAAGCTGCACAAAACTGTTGTACAGCTCGGCAGTGTGAGAAAACTAACAAGGATCAGTTGAATATAAACTGATCCTTTGTCAAACAGAAACACCATTGTTGTTGTGTATTTCCCACTGCTAGAGACTATAGCAGTACTTTAAACAGAACAGAGCAGTAGCCAGTGCTCTCTGAATTCTGTATGACAATAAATGAAAGCAGTTTTTTTTATTTTGCAAATAACTTTAAAATAGCGTGAAAACAACAGTCCAGTGTATATAAATATGTGCACATTTGCATTCACTACTGCTTTGAAAACTTCTATAAGTGCAGACTTTTCTACATTCTTTTTATGCATAAACTGAAAGTGTGAAATAAAAACAGCTGGAAATTCAAAATTACTTCCTTATGTCTGTAAAGTGGTACTGATCAGACACTTGCAATGTTTCTATAAACATATTTTTAAGTATTGAGTCTTTTTTTTTTAACATTTCTGAAAAATCAGCATCTTTAATTAATGACGCTTTTACGTAGAGTAAATATAACGGAAATAATTTTAAAAAATATGATATAATGTGGAAACTTTGAAGTTACATAATTAATCAGCTGATTCATCCCCAGTGTACTCCAGGATTCCCCAATAAAAAAATGTCTGACAACATAGTTCAACAGGTAATAAGGACTCGTGAGGAAACCACATTATTCACTGGTTTTGTGTATGAAAAAAAAAAGAGACCCCTAGACCCATGGCTTATTCAAGGACATGGCTCTGGAGCGAGGCCTGGAGGTATGCCTGTTTTTTTTTTAACCATATAACATGGTTCAGTGCGTCCTGAAAAGGAGGGGGGGGGGGGTTGAGCCCACTGCCTGCAAGGTCCAAAGTAGGGAGTCTGGCATCATGGCTGTCAAGACAGTGGAAAGTAACTATTTTCACATAGAACAACACTTCTTTCCATGAGAAGTCTGATGTAGATACAGATGACTGGGAGAAATGGTCTGATCAAAACTTCAGCAGTGAGTTGTGATTTGAGTACTGTGTCAGACGGGGTTTGTCCATAACAGGCACCTTGTTAACCCTTTCATGTATTAAGTATGAGAACCTTAATCAATACTTTTTTTGCTGAGTATTCTTATTCCTCTTTAGGCATGAAAAAAACAATGCAATTGAATTTTTTTATGAACATATTTTTTCATGGAGTTACAAAAATGCCCACTCAGCCAGACACCAAGCAAATAAATATGTATTTAACAAACCAATATCAGAAAATTAAATACTGTGTGAAAACTATGAAATATTTTTTTAATACTGCTAACCAGATCTTTTCTCATATTTTTACACATTTTAATACTAGTTGTTACTCACTTTATGGAGATAATATACAAAAACCACTAAAACGTATTAGTGCATATCAGGTTTATCCAGAACAGTGATGTTACAGGAATGGTATGAATTACAGCTGAAAGACAGCCAGTGATGCACGGCGTCCAATTTAGTGGACATGGGATTAATGGCAAATTTCTTCAGATATAAAATAAATATGTGGATTTTTTAACAGTGACATTACTCCTTAGATGTTACTTGATGCTGCATATTTTTTCTACTTTCAGGGGTGTCTGCAAGATATTCCTGGGATTTTCAGCATTTCTGACTTCCTGTCGGCCATCTTGATTATGAGTTAAAAAAAAAAAAAAGCATTTCCACAACTGGCCAATAGGTGTCAGTGAATGGCATGATGCACAAGCGTCCACTGTGTTGGCTGATATGAAAATCAAACAATAATACCCATGAATATACAAGAGAACAGCTTTGAGTAGCTGTCCACTGTAGTGACCACTATATAAAACAAAAGCGTACCAGAGCACCTTGTGCCAGATCAGTCATTTCATCTGAACTGAATTAAGAAAGGAGCAATGTGGCCGACTGATCACTATTTAGCAGTAGCTTAGGGTAGATAATTATTCCAGTCCTCACCTCTTATAACATATATATTATTTTGCCAATGAGGTTATTTAGTGGCTGAAATGGAGAGAACTGGTTCAAGGTTAGATCTGACCCAGCCCTGAAACTCAGTGGGAAAAAACGGTATTTGAGAGGGGGGTCAAGGGAGACCCTGTTCAAGACGCAGTGACAAGAGGCTATGGTTACATGTCTGATGGTGGTGCCTGTCATGGTTATAGCCAAAGGAGCTGGACAAAGGAGGTGAACACCAGAGTGGAAGAAGGCATTAGGAAACCAGACATTCTGCTGCTACATTGGGTACAGGTTAAAATAGTGGAGTGAGGCTTTGTGCAATACCTGTGCAGACTCTGTGCTGCTCTGTGCTGTGATGGAGATGTAGGGTTTGGAGGCTGATGAGCAGGTAGAGGTTCGAGGCGGCACAGGTGGAGGAGTTTTTTTGTACGTGGTTATGCAAGATGACACTACAAACAAAAAAGAAAAGGAAAGAGAAAGGAAAGAAGGGGATTAAGATTTATGAGTAAAAGTTTGTGCTGTATTTTGACTATTTCATGTTGAACATGTTGATGTTACTGTTCAACAGGTCCGATGTCAACTACTGCAAACACAGTCACACACACACATCTAATGTAAATTCATTCACAAATGTGAGTAAGATAAACTCCCTCTAAACAGACACTTCAGGCTGATTTCACAGTGACTGAACTGAACTAGACTAAGACAATCGGACTGTTGTTACTGATAGATTAGTTATTTTAACTATTAACAGCGTAGCACCTTCAGTTAGTCAGCTCCATATAAAGACAAGACAAATGGACAGACAGTAGGCACATAACTGATAAATTATTGAAGGTTGAAGTAATTAGATTGAAGTTTCATAGGGAACACTGAATAATATTCCAATAAAAACATATTGAATGGATGGCCAATTATATTCCAAAAAAAATTCAAGGTTTTTTGTTTAAAGCTGTCCTTAAAAAACAAACAAAATAAAAAAAAAAATCATGATCAGCTGAATTTTACATTTGCTCCCTCTATTTGAAAGGTGACTTTGACACCAAACTAGTGTTATTATAGGGGAATATAATTTTTTTTTGAAAGAAACAGAAACTACAGAAGACTAAAAGGACTAAAGGGAACTAAAAGTCAAGTTAAAACGGCAAAAACAAAGCTTTTGTGCCTATTTCTAATCTGAGAGCAGAGCTTTTAATCAACTCTTAGTACATTTCCATAATCATATATTTGATCAAGATTTTGAAACGGTTCCCTTTAAAATATTTAGGTAAATGACAACACTAATTAATCAGTCAATTCTGAATTTTTGTTTGCTTCGGGTGGTTTATGATGTTTGCAGAATAATTGCCCACAGAGGACATTGAAAGAACTTTATTGAATAAATTTAACTCATGTCACTGATTGACTGACTGCTCAGCTGTTTGTAGCATCTATATATTAAGATTTTATACATTCTGATTAATGGTGTAAGTATATCAAATACAACAGGTAGAGGAGGCTGATGGGGAGCCTATATTATTCCTGTCTTCCAAGTGAATAAAGACATCACAGCCATTCTAACAAACAGCAGAATGCTCTGCTTCCTCTACTGTGTTTATTGGAACAATGTGAAATATAGCCTACAGTGCCACCTGCTGACAAAACAATGCAACCTTGTTTATTTCCTCCAAACCAGTTTGTAGAAATGCACATAATTAAGATTTTAATGTTTGCAACTTTTCAAATGTTTGCTTCAATTTGGAAATCACGTTGGAATCCTATTTTACGGCAGGTTACAAATGCGACTTCTCCATGCATCTCATCTCAGCGTTCCCTCCCCCTTCTGCAGTCACATGTATTGTGTTTTCAGTGTATACACCAAAATGGAGAAATTATCTACTTTGTGACAGTGATGAGTTAATGCTTCATTTGATCATCATCTACTGAACATTTCTCTGAAACTGAAGCCCAACTCACTAAACTAAGCTTCAATCTGATATACAGCACGCGTATCCATTTCCTTCTTACTTAGCCATGCAGCACCGGAACAGAACAATTTCATCTTATTCTTATCTGTATTGTTCTACAAATGTGGTGCTTAGCCAGCAGCCCCATAAAATCTAAATATAGATGTGAAATGACATTTATTCATGCTTGTGTGTTCATAAAGAAACACCCAGCCAGAGGGGGAAAATAGACCAGGGTGAGCTATGCAGTTAGCTGCTGCTAGATATGCTCTAAATATCAGTGCCCTGCTGCGAAGAAAGCAAATGCAGAGAATCAAATGCACAGCCACATATAACCACACTATGACGACTCTCACATACAGGAGATTATTCACCTTTGAAAAGAACATAGGCACAACCCATGAAGAAGAACAGTTAGTTTATGATTTAAAAGCAATTTAGGACATTTTTTCTTCAAAAGGAAATTGTTTAATGTGGTCAAAGGGAGACCGAATCATGACCAAGACCAGGCCAAACACAACAATGAAAATCATGTTTTACAAATGTTACACAAGAATGTGGTTGATATGGTATAATATGACCAAAGCAGTAACTACATTCCATAATAATGAAAATATGATTAAACTTTCACAGAAACAGGTGTGACAGCCTGGCTTTTAGACCTTGACAAAGATGGAGACAGATGAGGAGGTAAGTGTTCAAAAAATTATTTATTAAATCAAAGACAAGGATAACACAAACAAACCCAAAACCAGATAAACGAAAAGGATGGAGCCAGCTGAGAAGAGCAGAGCCAAGTGGACCAGACCTGAGAGACCAGACCAGAGAGGGAGCAACTGAACATCATGGTCACACCGCTCAAATATTCAAGGCTTCACCTGCTGAATACCAAGCTGAGAAAGAGACCCCTAGTGCCCAAAGGGTGTGGGGTCGTCACACCCCAGTCCAAAAAAAAAGGGCCTCTCCTCAGAAGGGCCGACTCTGACCAGATGACAACTTTCATAACATTTAACAAAAACGTTAACATTTATCCAACTTGACTTTATACTCACCCAAACCTCACAACCAGTTCCAGCCCACAAACTCACCCCAGTTACCCAGCAACCCCAGTGCCTGCAGAAGCAGTTTAAGAGTAGGGAGAGGATCATGGAGAGCATGTTATGTAGGATGAGGGGGTATGTTATCCAATGGTTGGACTCGATACAATGGATCTGCCACAACATTCTCAGATCCTCGAATGTGACCAGTACCTAAGCTATACACCTCCATGTCAGGCTCCACTGAATGAGTTTGGATCGAAACGTCACCAAACAGATGATTCCCAAGGACCGACAGCTCAGGGGAACAGTCATTAGATAAGTGGTCAAGCAGAAGATTCAGATAATCCACCATGTCCGAATTCTTTTTAATCAGCCACACAACAGGCTCACATCTGGTGAATGAACACTGTCAGTGTCCAGATCAGGTAGACCAGTCTGTGAACGCAACTCAACAGCAGTAGTGGCACATGCAGGGTTCACCTCCTGCTGTTGTACACTCCCCCTGCTTCAAGAGACTTTAAACCATGGGGATAATATGGTTTAAGCAGGCTAACTGGTTAACAGGACATGGCTGAGTTTCCTTCTGCATTCTGCAGTGGACAGCAAAAAATTAAAATGTGAGGTCTGTCGTAAAACTGTAAACAGCCCATGAAATTTAGCCTGGAAGGGAGAGTTCACCTATGGCAGGGGTCACCAATCCTGGTCCTCGAGGGCCGGTATCCTGCTTGTTATAGATGTATCCCTCTTCCAACACACCTGATTCAAACCATAAGCCTATCATCAAGCTCTGCAGAAGCCTGATAACGACTGTCAGGTGTGCAGGAAGAGGGAAATATCTAAAACATGCAGGATATTGGCCCTCAAGGACCAGGATTGGTGACCCCTGACCTATGGCAATAAAACCAGAACCTGATCACCAGGACTAAATTTATGAATTTCAGATTTGCCATACCAACCTTTCATTTTAGCCTCAGGCACCAGCTCATGTGCTTTTAACTCTGCCTTTTTAACCAACAGGTAAACTTTACTTTTAGCAGCACAGAGCAGAATATGGCTCCTGCGCCTGTCAGGACGCACGGGAGCAGCAACGTGCCCTCTGCGTCAGACCAGTCATGGCTCTTGGCCACGTGCTCAAAGAGAGAAAAGAACGTGTCCTGGTCTCGCTCCCAAAACTGAGGAACCAAATGCAAAATAGTAGACACCAGTGACAGTTGGTGAAATTTTTTTTGGTGGGGTGCAGTATCTAAGTGAGTTTTCAGCTGCTCTATAACCACATATCACCACTAGGATACACCAAAGTACATGCTGCACTATTTTAAAATATGAATTTAAATTTAAATTCAAACACACAGTATGTTTTCAGTCATGTATTTTTATATGTAAATTTCACTTGTCTATCCTTCAAACATGCACCTTTCTCTGTGACTCTATTGTTAAAGTCAGGCATGTCCCTGATAAGTGTCTTTTCCACTGATAGTATGAACAATGCATTTAGACCAGGGCTCAAGGTAATACACATAGATCGCATGGTATTAACAAAAATAGAAAATCAGCGTAAGGGCTAAAACATATCACCGATACCACTCATACCGAGAACCAATCCTGCGCCTCCCCATACCAAAGTCCATTGTGTTAACCACTAAGCTATCCAGTTGTTTACCCACAACTCAGTAGTATTACTTATGGACCTATTCGGTCATTTCATTTCTGAGGAAGGTCTTGATTTTTTTTGGAATGTGACGTTTACCGCTGTGGGTGGTGCTTGGGCTCAATTTTTTGTGCTCTGAGGCTCTTCTACCTCTTGTATTGGAGAAGGGTCCACTGTGCATGTGCCATTTATAACAAGAGTCTATGAAGTTCTTGGCTGGCGCCCCAAACAGGAAACACGTGACTTGACTGCTCATTAAAGTACCAATAACTTTTTTAAATTGCACTTGAATGCGGATTATACACGGTACTCACTGGCTGTATCATGTATAACTCGTTTATTTAAATATTAATGTTTTTGTAAAATTATTTTAAATGATTTTATCTTCTTCATGTGAGACAGGTGGGTTGGCGCTCTAGTGCCTTCTATTAATGAGCCCCCACTGGTAGACACATTAAAACAACATGGAGGAACAACATCAGCTGGTCTTGGTCCTCCAAATCCTGACGTTTGAGTTCCAGGGGCAGTAACAATAAGTCCCTCAGCACCGCCAGACTCTACAGTCAAACCGACCTGAGGCTTAGACTGAAACACCCCAACCTCTAAAAGGTTATCTTTATTAATCTGCCTCATGTTACCTTTCTGCCTTTTATCTCCCACATTCAAATCCAAATGTTGAGCAGTTTCTACAACAGATACCATGGCACAGTTCAACCTATCTGATGCACCAGAACTCACCTGAAACAGACCTGAGCTAATCAGCAAAAACACACCGCAGCGCCACCTCAGCCAGTCCCTCTACCTACCTACCAGAAACTGTCTAAACCCCCCCCCCCCAGTCATCAAGTGCCTACTCATGGTGGGTATTTATGCACCAATTCCCTAACACTTGGTGAAGCAACCAGACAAGCGGTGACTCCACAGCGTCAAACGTGCCCCTGAGACAACTGCTCTACCCACGTTCAACATCACACTAAGAACCCCCCAGCGTATTCCAAAGGGGAAGAGGCTCTGAACCAACAGGGACAGGACAGAGGTGACTCACACTGGTGTGAAACAGAGCTCAGTGTAATAACATTAATAATAATGGATTAGATTTCTATAGGCACCCAAAGTGCTTTACATTATTATTCACCTGAACAATTACAGACAAAACACATAGGCTACACCTGAGCCTCTGTACTCACACTCAATAAATTAACACTGACTCACCTCTCTCATCTCCAAAATCCTACCAGACTGTACAGTCATTCAAATGCACATTAAAACATTACTGGTGTGCCACATCACATGGACACTACCACCTGATTCATTCACAGATTCTCGCAGTCTCCGTCCACACGGCAGAAACTACAAATATATGTTAAACAAACAGAAGGATGAGCCCCCCCCCCAGCCCAACTCTTAGACTGTGACAAAGATGGAGACAGATGAGATGCTCAAAGCAATTTATTAAATTACAGACAACAATAATGCAAACAAACCCAAAACCAGACGAACAAAAACAAAGGATAGGGCCAGGTGGACCAGAGAGCAGAGCAGACCTGAGAGGCCAGGCCAGGCCAAACCAGAAAGCGAGGGAGTGAGAGACTGAACATCATGGTTACACTGCTTAAATAGACGAGCCACACCTGACACAGGTGGCACTCATCAGCATGGCTCCATCTGCAAAACAATAAGCTGAGATAGAGACCCCGAATGCCCAAGGGTGTGGGGTCGTCACACAGAGTAGATGGTTATCTTTCTTCCAAGTATTAACCACTTGTTTGGCAGATATCCATTCAAATGAGTCTCAAATCTGTATAATCTATAGTTTTCAGAAAACTTGCAAAACATGCATATGTAAATAACAGTTTTTTGTCCTCCTGAACCAAATCAAACTGCTAGTCTAGATCAAATAACACTGTTTTAAATTCCTCCATGGCTTTGTTTAACTGATTTGTTTCTCCACTTTATATGTGTAATTGATTTTTGTTTATTGTTGCACATACACATAATAATTTTTTCCTAAATCTACTGTATTTTCATTGATAGTATTTGCATTTACTCTCTATCCATACACCAACTTTTCTACCTCTTACAAGTGTAGGCACTTTTGGCTATTTGTGACGATCTGGTGATGCATCAGTCGCCCCATGACTGACCTGCATATGCGTGAAGGTACCACTGATGTGAAGTCATATATTGGAACTTTAGAGAGACAAAGGCTGCAATCAAGGCAACATCTTTACCCTGAAGTCTGTTGTTATTTCATGAGGACAGTGCCAGACCTCATTTTGTATCAGTTCCATCTGTGTGGCTTCATAGTTTCATGGTGTGTGCTGAACTGTCCTGCAGGGAGTTTCACACGTCTCTCAAATCTGTCTTCTATTGACATGTATGAATGGTGGATGTATGACCAGACATCACACAGCACCATCACAAAGTGTTGAGTAGCTCAGGGCTTGTAAAGAGCAAGAACAAACAGCAATTTCACCAATCAAAGTGCAGTAGTTAGTGTCCTAAATAATTAGTTCCAATATGATAAGAAAACGGAATAAAAAGGAAAAGACAAATAATGCAGTATGATGGTACTGCAATCATTCAAATGTAAATTTATTTATCTTCTCCAAATAAAATGTATGTCTTTGTTCTTTGCAATTTTGTCTATTTGTCAAAAAATAAATAAATAAATGACAGATTCAGTTTTTTTTTTTAAATATTCTACAAAATATCCCAGGTTTTCAGAAAATGGGTTTCATGGGGAAAAAAAATGGTACTTTGACCAATTTAGGCATCACTTTATTCTTTAGAGTGTGTCTTTGTCTGTGTGGGTGGGTGGTTTGCCTCAGTCTAAACTTAAATTGCCCTTAAAACATGATTCACAAACCACATGAATCACAAACCACAAAACACTGGCCATGTATGAGTTGTTGTGCTCTTTACAACCCATCAATATCCACTGTGAACAATATAATTTAGCAGAAAATAGGAATTAGTTTTAATGGTGTTTAATTACACACACACACACACACACACACACACACACACACACACACACACAAAACACTTCTTTTGATAGCAATCTTCCAGTTAAAATATGATTCACTGCCAGATTTTTGTGAACCATGTGAGAAATGTTTCACAGTACACAGCCACATGTAGGTGTACTACACAGCTCTTTCATGGCTAACTCATCTTAATGCACCCATAGACTGTACATAAAAAAGGGGAATGCTTCTGTGACATCTCCCACTGGCACCATTAATGTGACGGCATGTGTTACAAATTTAGAGACATATGCAGCAATCAATTTGACATCTTTTCCTTGAAGTCTGTTGTCACAGAGACAATTCCAGACCTCATTTTGTGCAAGTTCCATCAGTGTGGCATTTTCACCACCATCATGTTGATTTTCTGGAGGCAAAAGTACCCACATTTGGAGAAGATAGCTGAGCTGGTGAGGAGCAAGGGGTGAAACTCACTAATAGCTGACACTCACAGCAACCACACCCTTAAGTATGCATAACTTTAAGCCGTTATATAATTTAAACTGGGAAAACTCAACCATGTCATGTTAATTTAAATATGAGTTACACACAAATCCACATCTGCACCACTGTCAGAAATAAGGTAATAGGCTATATAGAAACCAAAATCTTGGGACTGAAATGAGTACGTGACTGCATTAAGAGAGCAGCAGCTGACAGTGAGACAAAAAGCCATGTAGTAGAAAAATAAAACATTACTTCTTCATTCTGCCACAGTGGTTGTGTTGCAAAATTACACATAAATACACACTTAACTGCCCGAAAACTCTGTGAATTACATAAGGACAAGGGGTGAGACGTGTTGGTTGAGAAGAACTAGTATTGGATTACCATTACTGGATAACTTCCTATTGTGTTTTTAAGGAAAATGTTACAAACTTTACATTTAAGTCCTCATTGCATATGCTCTAGCTCACTGCTGTTGATTCAGCATTTCAGTTCAACTCAAATTGTCCCTGTATGTGTAATTTTTCCTATTTGCAGAGGAAAAGAACAAAATCAATTCATCATCAAGTCTGTGATTAGTCAAGTGTTAGTCTGCTGTCATTTTGATAAGATATGTCCATCCATCTTTTAGAATTAGTATTGGTATTACTTCTCATAATTATCTTCATCACCACTCACCACTGTCAACATCTTCCCTCATATGTTTATCTGTAATATGTCTGAGACAAACTAGGTGTGTTGGCTATAAGAGTGCCTGAGAGCTAATCATAAAACACAGGGATAATCCTGCAGGAGTGGTCTTTTAGTCTGCACATTTCAATTCCCTGTCTGCTGCTCTCCACACAGAGAGCCTGTCACAACTCAAGTGTTTCAGCAGAATATTGAAGATGCTTTAGGACAGGGTCAGGGCAACACATCTCTTTGTTTTTGCTGCATCAGCAGCACTGGAATATGTTTAAAAATATGGACGCTCTGGGGGATTTATGTAAGTTGAATAAGTCGACTATAATGAATGAATGAACTAAATATAAATTACAGTACGCTACTATAAATAATGGAGGAAGTTACAAAGCATTGACAGGCTAGTATTAGTAAAATACGGGCTGACAGGGTGATCTAGTGGCATCATGAGGAGTTAAAATAGGCTATCTGTTTATTTTACCCATCTGCTGTTTAAATCTTTAAATGCAGGTGTACTGTCAAAATTATATCACTGACCTCCACTGATACAGTCCTTCAGTTATCTAACTTCAAACCCCTTGTCTTACTGCACTCACGCACTCACATCTTATAGAACATTCTACACCACCTATAACTCGTTATCTAATTGCAGAGCACATTTTGTTATCAAGAAAAGCAGCCGCCGTATCGGAGAACACAAAGCATCTCACACTTAGCCCATGACCAGCACCGATTCACACCATCAATGTTTTCCTTCATATGAAGGGCCTCTGAACCTATCCTGACCCCTTCTAGGGAACCCTTGATTATCTCATGACATCTCATAATCCCATAACACCAGCATGACAGGTCTACGTCTGGTGTGTGTGAGTACTGCATCACAGGTGCCACCCACTAAACATCCAACATCCACTAGAACGCCAGATCACATCCATATTGCGTCGGTTAGTCCAGGAGCATATCTGTACGTCTACACGATGTCCGAAATAGGTTGGCATCTGAACATTACACCACAACCTCCTGTGGATGTTAATATGATGTTCAAAATTTGAATCAATTTCTGCTCACACCATCTTCTCTTATATGAAATTAAATCAGCCTCTGTCATGACACACACACATAATAATAATAATAATGGATTGGGTTTTATATAGCGCTTTCTAGAGACCCAAAGTGCTTTACATGATTGATCCATTATTCATTTGCTCTCACATTCTACCTCTGGTGGTGGTAAACTACATATGTAGCCACAGTTGGCCTGGGGCAGACTGACAGAAGCATGGCTGCCAATTCGCGCCTCCGACCACCACCAAACATTCATACGCATTCATACACCAGTGTGAGTGGCGCTGGAGAAAGGAGGCACATGCAGACACATAGTGTGTGTGCTTGTGTGTGTGTCTAGGTGCCAGTCGCTCTGGACACGGGC
This sequence comes from Sphaeramia orbicularis, assembly GCF_902148855.1. Taxonomy (NCBI): domain Eukaryota; kingdom Metazoa; phylum Chordata; class Actinopteri; order Kurtiformes; family Apogonidae; genus Sphaeramia; species Sphaeramia orbicularis. The sequence continues at coordinate 5,143,467 of NC_043973.1, forward strand.
ATAGCAATAGGTGTCTGGGTGTTGTGCACAAGCGCAAACCTGCGCAATTTCAATTTAGAGGCTGTTGGTTTAGTGAGAGCAGAGCTGAGAGCAGGAGGAAGATTAGAGTGAACGTCGAGTTGAAGGTAAGTAGCTATATTTAGCTTATGTGAATGACCTTTTATTTAATGTTTGCATTACAGTCTTTTGTAACGTCCACCTTACTTCTTTAATGATAGGCCATTTTCCACAAAGGAACTTTGAGCATTAACCAGAACTGTGAAAATTCCTGGTGTGTTTCCATCTAAATTACCCGGGTAAAAATCTTTCCCTCGCCCCCAAACTTTCCCTGAAAAAGTTCCTGGTAGGGAGGTAGTACTTTTCAGATTACCCAGAATTCCTGAGGGGTGGGGCTGTGTGCTGGAGAACGCTGACTGGTGGACTTCATGTGCCATTCACCCGCCATTAAGCCACTGTGCGGCAGCAAACTTTGTTTTGTTTATTTCATTTCCACAAGCTGCGTCTTTTGATAATTTGGAAAATAGACCAAAAGAGAAGCTACAAGTGGACAGATGACGAGGTCCAGGCTCTTTTGAGCATATTTGCGGAGGAGAAAATTCAGAGGGACTTTGAATCGATGACACAAAACGATCGAGTTTAGGTAAAATTAGCCAACAAGCTGGCGGAGCTAAATGTAAGACACAGCAACTATGAGAAAAGCATGAGAAACTTAAGCAGGATTATAAGAAACTAAAGGGCCTCAGCTGTTGCAGTGGATCCGACCACCGAACAAACAAATGATATGACCAGCTGTGCTGGCTGTCCTGGACAAGCTTGTCCAAACACTTGGCCAGAAACCCAAACCTTTCACAGATGTTTATTCACCTTTTAATCTCAAGGCACCTTGTTTTTTGCACCTTTTGTTCTTTGTTTAAATTTTTAGTAGAATTAAATGCAGGCATTCGAGTAAATCTCTTTAACTCTAGGGTTTAACCTGGATTTAGGGCTGAGTGATATAGAAAAAAATGATATCATGATCATTTTTTTTCATATCAGACAATATCGATATGTATCACAATATACATCAAATCACTATTTTTGTCAAGCTTAAATTTTCTGTTCTTCATAAGGTAGTTGTGAAGACATCAGACGGTTATTTTTGATTTAAATATGATTTATTTTCTGTCAGAGGTTGAACATGACAGATGTGCTGAAGAACGTTATAAAACTGTTTCAGATCAATAAAATAGGTACATATTGTGTGTGTTCCGCTTCAAGGTTCGTGTGGAAAGTATATAATATAAACTTATCCATTTTATTGCCTTTTTGGGCCTTTACCTACTTCCTCTTACCACCACCTACTGGACTGGTTGTGTAGTGCAGTTTCTTTTACCGCTCTCCCATACATCATCAGCCTGATTTGAATAAATTACCCAGAACTTTGTGGCGCAGTGGAAATGCAAAGCACAGAGATTATCAGGAATTCTTTTACCCAGGTAAATAAATTCCTGGTAATAAAAGTTCCTGGTATTTTGGTGGAAAAGTGCCTAATGAGTTCATGTCATATAGCCTAGCTAAATTGTCTGAGTAGATCTCTACCTTACAGGGTTGAATTCTATGTATGTTGAATGTGCTTTTACATTTTCCAAGTGAAATACTAAAAGCTATGAACAAATTCTATGTTTAGATATTACAAAATGTCACTCGTACTGTACATGACAATTTTAATATCTATTATGGCTCTTCTGAGGCAATAACTACAAGGTCTGTTATTTCTGTAGGAGTTTCAACTAACAGCTCAACTCAACTGGTATCAGGTAATATTCTGGAGGTCGTTATATTACATATTATGGGATAGTACTGCCTTTGATCGTTGTAAGCCTTATGTTTAGCCCACAAGTGGTAAATCAGGCTAGATGACTTAATTACTACCGTAGTGCTGTATTACTGCTGTAGCACTGTGGAGGGGGGAGGAGCACAGCTTAATGGGGACCTAATATGCTTTTCAGATTTATAAATATGTTTAAAATGGTGGATACTTGCTCTACAGGACATAGAGGTGTCATATTGGCGTGTGTGAACCCGAGCATTTCAGAGCAAAGCAGGAAAAGGCACCAAATGGGGGAGTGCACTGACAGCTCATATGTGATAGTTATGGAGTTTTTTATTGATCAGAAGTTTCAACAGTGCCCCACTCTGATCCAATATCATTTTAAAAGCCCCTGAAATGAGCATATTAGGGACCCTAGTGGATAACAGATAATTTCTTTTAGAGGACAAATGTTGGTCTCAGATTAATTGTAGCAGCCACATTAGTTTGTCTGAATGTAAAGGTAAGTTTTATGTGTACTGGGAAGCAGAGCAGCTGCCTTGGGGCTCGGTTAACAAGGTATTAAGATATGAATACATAAATAGTTTATAATGACCTGATGTCATTCTATGTTTTGGTTTTTTTTTTTTAAGCTACATAACAGCACTGATTTTTATTAAAGCTACAGCATAGACCAAATAGCCTAGTGTCGAAACTAAATACAATACATTTGTCTCCCAACTCTTCCAGGTGCTCTGCTCAAAAGCTTTAAGCAGGGAACCGAGGTTGCTGTCCATCGACCTGCTGGAGAGCACCTCAACCATGTTCCCTCAAGAGTTGACTGGCACATGTAACACCTGAGATCGGTCTCGAGTTCCTTCTACTGTTACTGTTACCCTGAAATAAATTCTTTTTTTCAACATGACAAATCGACTAATGTTTCTGTTTATTACAAATCATAGACTGATCCTAATTTTTCCAGTATTCTTCAGTATTGTCTACTGTCACTGAATATATACTCTACTTGTATTTCAGTAACATTTCTAAAGAATGTTCTTCTTTTAAAGGAATAATGCAAATCTCAAGCTCTATGACTATTGTGATTACAGCATGTCTGTGTAAGGTTAAAATATGTTTAAAAAATAGTCAGTGTGGAGGACATCTTGTATGGACCAAATCTGAACATCATTTATATACACAAAATTATTTAAAATGTTGACCAAATTAAATGACTTAATTATGTATGAAAATGTTTACTACAGCATTCAAAATACATTTTAATAATGGTCTTGCACTGTGATACTGTGGTATCATTATTAAAATGTATTTTGAATGCTTTATTAAACATTTTCATACACAAAAATTGAGACAATTAATTTGGTTAACATTTTAAACAATTTTGTACATATAAATCAAACTTGGGCCATATAAGAGATCGAGAGGACGTCTACACTGACTATTTTTAAACCATATTGTAAACTTACACAGATGTCCTGTCGATGTCAAAACTGGATGTCCAGAAGACATCCCAAAAAGACGTCGTAAAAGCTTTCATTCTGCACCGTCTTTTCGACATCAGACCAAGACGTCGAAAAGACATCATTTCAACATTGGCTTGCTTAGTGGGCTATTTTTCAGGCATGAGGTAACTGGCTCACAACAAAAGCACACAGAGAAAAGCTCTGGAGATAGCCAAATCGGCATGGTGCCAGCAATATTTATAGCGGGCAGCCGATTATTGGCCTGGCCGATTATCGGCTTCAATATTCGTCATTTTGACCATTATCGTCAATAGTTTTTAAAGTGTCTGATGGCCGATATGATGGATCAAAGTGAAAACTCGGTTATTTTGGCTCTGATGCAGCCGGCTGTCCCAGCTCCGAGCATCGTCCCTCCCACAGCACCATCTGATTGGTTTACATGGCACATGCCAAGCAGCAGTGCTTCCAGTGCTGACATGGGGAGAAAAAGAAACATGAAAACAAACAGACACCATTCTGTTGTTTTTTCTGATGGACACAAAATTAAAATGAAACAGATACTCAACACACCTTGAAGGAATGATACATGCACCTTCACAGTAATACTGCCACTCCACTCCAATACTGCCACCTAGCCTTCAATAGAGTATTATTTAATAGATGTGTGTATTCAGGAGATTCAAATACAGTCAAGTAGATATGTATGTTTACACTAATTTTGTAGTTTGGCTCCTGTACACCACCACAGCCAAAGCGAACCGAAGCAAGCAAGATGGACTTAGAGTGTCGACTTTCAACTTTAATTCAAGGGTTTTAACAACCATTTTGAACATAGTCCCTTAAAGGTCCCGTATTATGCTATTTTTCAGTCACGTCATATAGGTCTCAGAAGCCCAAAAACATAGTATTTAAGTTTGTTCGCCCCAAAATCATCCTTTTTTCAGAGTTTCAGCGGTCGAAAAAGTCACTCTCACCAGCCCTCCTCAGAACAGTCTGTTTCTGGGCCTGCTTCCGGGTATGCAAATGAATGCATCTGTCCACGCCCACTCCCCCTCCCCTCTCTGGGAGAGGACGCGGCTTACGCTAGCGGTACTACGCGCTAATGTTGACGGTGAAGCCATCATACACATGTCTCAGACAGAACGTCTTTCCAAACACTGGCTTTCTTTGCCTTGAGGCGTGACTGAGCCCCGACGGAAAACGGCGGTGTTGTGTCGGGTTCGTGGACCTGACACGGAAAGACGCCTGCCGCCACTAATGCAGGCAGCTACTAACAAGCTTGATGCTAACTCTACTGATGCCAACCACAAAAGGCCCGTGTTCAGAGTAGTTCTGTTGAATGTCTCTTCATATTATCAGCTCTTGCATGTTAACGGGGACGCAAACGTTAGCAGCAGTAACCGAGCTATGTTAGCTGCCATGCTAACGTTAGACGCACACATCAACAACCACCAGCTTATCCGTAATGTAGGGTTATGCAGTAAAGATACAAACAAATGAGAAGAACTTACATCTCCCACACTTGTACTTGGGTCACGAAGCGTTGGTACTGCGTCCTTCTTGATTCGGAGTATTTGTGCTAAGCCGGAGCTGTATGGGCCCATGTTAAAAAAACACTCGTCCGTGAAATGCCGGGCACACACATACAAGCGTTTGGGAATGTTGTTTGGTACATGACCATCACAGATAGAATCCAGCCACTTTTTACAGAGAGGCTCGGAAGTGGGGAGCAAAAATAAACTATCGTGTTGGTGTGTGCAGCCAACAACACCACAACTTGCGTGTCTCGCCTTCGCCATGTTTGTTGTCCAAGAGGTACTTTGCCAGGGTGGGGGCACAGTCAGGGGGAGGAGTTAAATCCGCTTATGTCGTCATAAGCGGACCCAACTCAAACTCGGCCGTTTGAGCAGGCATTTTAACAACATGTGGTGTAGCAAGGCAGGGAGGAAACAGACAGTTTTCAAATTCGAACCTCATAATGAGGCTACTGCAACACACACTACGGTAAGAAAACTGTCACAAAGTGAGATTTGCATAATACGGGACCTTTAATTTTCAGAGGCTCTAAAGTAACTGGACAACTAACTGACAAGCAGCTTCAGGGACATTTGTGCCCTCTTTCCTGATTATTCTTCACCAGAGTAAGTAGATAAAAGGTTAGGATTTCATTCCAAATGTTGAGTTTGCATTTGGTAGCTGTTCACTGGAATTTGAAATATGAGGTGCAAGAGGTGTAAATGCACATGAAGTGTCCCATTCAGTGAAAAAAGCAAATGGCCAAATCAACACCTGGGAATGTTTTTAAAATGAAGACTCCACTAGTGAGCTCAGCAACACAAAAAAGCTGGAAGACCACAGAAGACTTCTACAGTGGATGATCATAGAATGCTTTTGTTAGTAAAGACAAACCCATTTACAACATCTACCCAAGTGAAAAACACACTTGAGGAGATAGTCATGTCACTATCAAAGTCTAGAAGTGAGAGACGTCTTCATGAACGTAAACTCAGAGGGCCAGATCTACTAAAGGTTTGCGTCTATAAAAAAACGCGTGCAAACTTATTGCACACGCAAAAAAATGTGCAAACTGATTTACTAACAGTGTGCACTACGGGTTGCATCTTTCAAAGGTGCAAAATAGTGCGTCTGCATCCAGTTAGTACGTTTACACAAAATTGTGCGTGGGCTGGGAGGAGAAAATGTAAATATATTAATTTAGCACATGCAAAGTGATTTATCAAACTTGAAAGCAATTTTGCTCATAGAAATTGCATCTATATTTAAAATGTCTCAGAGGGAGGTGCAACGCTTTGTATGTGTAATTGCACACATATGACATGGTTATTTGGTAATTGTTGCAAAAGGAGACAGCGAAACAATAAAACAAGACGCAGAGAATGCCTTTTTCACCCTCATGTGAACATTTTTGGATTAACGGAAGAAAATAAATAAATTAATAAATTAATAAAATAAATAAAATAACTGAGGAAACCCCCCCCCAACACACACACACTTAACGTGACTCTTTTCCACTTGATCTGATTGTGATTAAAAACACGCACCAACATAAGGCTACAGTAGGACAAACTGATGTGCGCCTGACAGTCATTCAATCCAACAACCCCCATGGCCCCCCACCTCTAAAATGAAAAATAAATGAATGAATGAGTCAAGCAATCTTTGCAAATCACCCGCAAACTGCAGTTCAACCCCACACACAAAATTCTAGATTGCGCATGCAAATTAGTACACTTACATTGGGACCTTAGCAGATCTGGCCCAGAGAGTTTACAAACTGCTTTTAACAGACACGAACAGGAAGGTCAGATATCAGTTTGCCAGAAATCATTTAAAAAAGCCTGCTGAGCTGAGGAATACGATTCTCTGGACATGTATAACCAAGATTAAAGTACCAGAATCATGGTTAGAGAAAAGTAACAAGAAGGAAAGGAACAACTCATGATCCACAGCATTACATGTCATCTGTTGATGTATGGCTGTATGTTGTATGGCTGCAGGTGGAACTGGGTCACTGGTGTTCACTGATGATGTGACTGCTGATAGAAGTAACAGGATGAATTTAAAAGATGAAAGTATAAAGGGCTATCCTCTCTGCACAGATTCAGCCAAATGCTGCAAAACTGATAGGACAGCACTTTCCGCTGAATAATGACCCAGCAAATATTGCAAAAGCAACCCAAGAGCAGTTCATTCCAAGCTCTAGATCTGCACTCAAAAAAACTTGTGCATCCATTGGTGAGTAATAGTCATCTTTCTCTCTCTCTCTCTCTCTCTCTCTCTCTCTCTCACACACACACACACACACACACACACACACACAAGGACACGTCATGCAGTGGTAATACAAATCTCCTGACTGACAGTTTATAAAAATAAATATGACATGAGCCAGATTGACACATGCAGTTAGACATGCAGTCTTAGAGCTTGCAAACAATAATACTTCCACACACCACCACCCACCTACCACCTTTTTAAGCCATGCTGGTAGGACCTGCTCTCTGATTTAGATGCAATAATCATCAGATGCATCAGAGCTTCCTCCCACCCACTAACTTCTTTAAGCTTGGATATTTGAAGTATTACTTTTCACTGCTGCTCATCCCCTATTAGCCTTTGGCAGCATATTTAAACTTCCTCCTGATTCCAATCCACCACAGAATCACCAAATTTATTCTGGTGAGAAGCTCATCCAGTTAACCCATAAAGACCCAAACACACACCATCGACCAAAAGGATCTGCTGATCTAATGTATTTAATAACTGTTAATCCACTAATCCTATAAATCTATGTAAATAATTGGTGTAAAATGCAGTTTGTCATCTTTTCACGGTCATCAGATTTGACCCATTTGGATGTTCAGGACAATCAAAAGTAGTACTAGGTCATTATGGGTTAATAATAAAATACAAAAAAAAAAAAAGAAAAAAAAAATTTCCTCTCTCCAACTTGTGAGTCTCTCAGTATGATGCCTGACCTTGAAGTTTGTACATCTGGAAAAGCAACACTTCCTGACCTTGTCTAAGTGCCAGCAGCTCAACAGGCCTGAACTGCACCAGCTCAGAGTCAGCTGCTCTGCCAATGCATCCACAGATATGTAGCTGCTGATCATTATGCTCCAGGATCACTCTAGCAAGTCTCCATACTTTTGTTATGGTCAACAACATATACTGGTGAGCCTTTTCATTTTCAGGAAGTCCATGAAGCTCTTATAGCTTTAGATCATAGAAAATCTTCTGGACCTGATTTAAGAGATCCTTACTTTTTAAAACTGGCAGCTGATTTTGTAGCTGAGCCTCTTATAATTCTTTCTAATCTCACAGTGTAAAAAATGTAATTCCCTCTGTATGGAAATCAGCTTTTGTTCTCCCTTTACTAAAAGAGGATGACCCTACAGTTTTAACTAATTATAGACTAATATCTAATCTATCAGTGTTGGCCAAAATTCTTGAAGCTCTTGTGAGTGAGCAAGTTAAGAGTTTTTACATTCAAATATCATCTTATCAGAATACCAACCAGACCTCAGAAAAAAAAACATAGAACCATCACTGCCGCAATGAAAGTGATGAATGACATTATTGTTGCCCTTGATAGGAAACAGCTTTGTGCATCACTTTTTTATCGATCTGTCAACAGCATTTCATATTGTTGACCATGATATTTTAAAATTTAGACTCATTCAGTCAGGATTCTCAGAGCATACAGTCACTTGGTTTGCAAATTATCTCAGAGATAGGACTCAGTGCATCTTTATTATAAAAGGCAAGTGGCCTCTGTGTGCGTGTGTGCATGCAAGTATTGGTGTTTGGGTACTCACACAAAATCTGTACAGAGCTGACTGCTGCAGTTTGGCGTACTTATGCATTTTTGGTCAAGGAACAGACTAGCAAAAATGGTAAGTTGATAGGACCAATATTTTGGGATATTTTAGTAATTTTGGAGCACAATAGCCTTACAATAATGATGTTATACTCAGAACGCTTTGGCGGTTACTGCTGGACAAATGCAGTACAGCATACATGAATACACAACAGCATAAAAACTACCACACCTAGAACCCATGGATCCCCGCAGGTCAACGCGCTAGTTAAATATAATGGTCTGTGTTCTGAATTTGTTACTATCCACAAGGGGGTGCCACAGGGTTCAGTATTAGGCCCCCTCTTATTTATTATTTATTACTTATATTAATGAACTGGGTGTACATGTGTCAGACGCTAATTTACACTTCTATGTTGATGACAGTTATTTACAGCTGTGGATCACCTCTTGTTCAGGCCATTGAATCCCAGCAGAAAGCCTTCGATGCTGTCGAGCACACAATAATTCACCTGAAATTTGTTTTCAAGGCAAATGAGACTAAAATTACGTTGTTTAATCAATTCAAGGAAAGTTCCACAAATGATCCCCTCAGTGTCCCCTCTCGATGGAAATGAAATAGAGGTGGTTCACATGTATAAATACCAGGGTGTCTTGAATGTTGACTCCCTCACTTTCAAGCCGCATGCGGAAAATCTTGTGAAGAAGCTGAGGCTAAAGCTGAGTTATAATTTTTGAAAAAAAAAAAAAAAAGTTGTGTTTTTCTTTTAATGCAAAAAAGCAGCTTGTTGCTGCAAATCTTTTTCTTTTTTTTTTTTCTTTTTTTTTTTAATCTGTGGATAATGGAGATTTTTTGTACATGAATGTTTCTGCTTAAATGTCTTCAAATCATTAGTCTCACAGCATATTTACTTCAGTCATATTTTTGTAGTCTGCTGAGAACCACTACATGCTTGCTTCAAAATGCCCTGGCTCCCATATACTGACTTTTTCTAAAACTATGACAGGTCAACTGTAGTTGTGGATAATAACCTACACCAACAATACTTTCAAAAGACTTGATGAATGATGAAATTCAGTGGTCAATCATGTCAGTAAGCTAGTATTTAGCATTAGCTCACCCATACAGCTCTGACCCTGTTTTGTATAAATATGATCACATGTAGCTCCAAAAAAGCTAATATAGGAACAGTTAAAATTCAGACTCCTAACTTCCGACCAGCAATCCATGAAGCAAGGGACAATATTACACTATCTCTATCTTCTAATTATATTACAGTCTATGGTCAAGATTTTACTTCTAATTTCATCTCTAAATGGAATTTGTCATATTTTAGTACAAAGTCTCATTTGAATCCTCATCCAATTGCCCTGTCACAGTTATTACATTAAGCAATTAATACTTGTTGAGCACTTCCAGTAACTTTCAAAAAATTTAAAGCCCTCTAGAACAGTGAGGTAACATTGTTGAATTTACTAAGTTAAAATGGTAGAAGTGAACATTATACTTCATTAACATGTACATTATACAGCAGACATCAAGAGTTTATCCAACATTGTTTTCCCCTGACCAGTACCAGTGGGTCGGTCTTTATTAAATGGTGCTTACCTCTTACTGGAGGTCAACATTTGGAAATACAGTGTTCTTTGAATGGAAGATAGTTAATTTCATTATGTTAGAAAGTTTAAAAACATAACAGTAACTATTCTGCCTGTACATTTGAGTTAAGTGAAGTTTTAGTATTATTGTGTTCATTTGTAGTTAATTGGTGCCCTCTTGTGGCAAAATATAAATAGTGTTTTTTAGCACAACGGGTGTGCAGTGCATGTGCTGTGAATACTGTGACGGGAATGTAATGAAGAAGCGGATTTGTGCAGAAGCTTCTAATTTTGTCTCAGCAGTTGTCACCTTGGACGTCCTTTGTCTTTTTATACATTCTAAAAGCAGTGCCGGAATTCAGTAAATGAGGTAAAGGAAACATCTTGTCATGATCGAAGCCTACATCACACGTGTTAGCTTGCTGTCTAGCATGCGAAGGGAGAAACTCAATGCAAGGGCAGTAAAGTAACATTATGTATTACTATATACTGTGAGACCGGCAAAAAAAATTATTAGTGCAACAGACTTTAATAAAATTGGCTTTTAAATTCCTAACGAATAGCAGTTTTGTCAATCTCCTCAGCTTGTGTATCTAAAGTCGGCTGTGATATTTCAGAAATACGTTACTCTGGTACTTTAAGATATTTGGCCGTGAGTGCAAAACCTAGTGGTGGAGAAGTTTTCCTAAGATATAACTGATGCTGTGAGAGGGTCTGTTCCATCCAAAACAATAGTCTTTCATCCTAAATTCAAACCAAAGCAAATAGTTTTGATAGATAGATAGATAGATAGATAGATAGATAGATAGATAGATAGATAGATAGATAGATAGATAGATAGATAGATAGATAGATAGATAGATAGTGTCAAGCCTGCAACCAGACGTTAGTCTGGTTTTGTCTGTCGTTCATGTTGTTTGTCACTTCCTGTTTTATTTTGTTAATTTTTCCTCATGTGTCTTGTCTGTCGTCTTTACTTCCCTTTCCTGATCAGGTTCACCTTTCCCCTGATTACCTGACTCCGCCCTGATTTGTTCCACCTGTGTCTCGTTGTCTTCCCTCCCTTTTGTGTATTTAAGTCCTGTCCTTTCCCCTGTTCAGACGCCAGTTTGTAATCTCTTGTAGTTACTTACCAGCGTTCTGATCTTGTCTGATTTCCTGTTTTTGACCTGTTTTGCCATCCCGGTTTTTGTCTTCTGCCTGCTCCCTGTCGGTTTTGTCTGCCTCATCTGCTTACCTGGTTCTGACCGCCTTGCCTGACTTTTTGGTATGTGAGTTTGTCTAACCCTTATGTCCTGTTGCCTGTCTGATAGCTTGCCCGTGCATGACCTGTTTCCGTCCCTGACCTCCCTCTGCTTTTCCCTAGTCGGGAAAACGGCTCCGGTAACCGAACGGAGCAAGGGGTTCACGTCCTCAGCCCGGAGGACGTATCCGAAGAGGATTTCTCCATCCATTATCCTCAAGATTGTGTCACTCATTATCATTACCCATTTGTTTGTATATTCAGTGACTAATAAATCCCTTGAACTTTATTTTCCGCCTCTGAGTACTGCATTTGGATTCTGTGCCTGTACTAGTATCATCACAGATAGATAGATGGATAGATAGATCATTTTCAACTATTCTTCCATTCTATTACCATAGATTTTTCTTCTTTGTTACAATTTTTAAGGCAAAATGTCAAAATATCCCTGGAATATTTCCTTTTAAACATAAAAGGGACTGACAGACCAGCTGACGTGGATGCATCGAAAACTGCCAACATTTAAACACAGTGTGCTTTTCACAAGCAACAAAGACAGTAATTTAGAAAGGATGAATTCGTAAAATCAAGAATTTTTGCAAGTGATCTCACTCCCAAAATAAGGGGAAGGAAATCAATCCTATTCCTCTGTTGAGGTATTATACAAACAAAAGTTGTTATGGGTCTGTTTAAGTGCTGTTCCATCTTAATATCAGAAGTTTTGTGTCAAGGCACCACTGCTGCCTAAACATCTTCAAAATACTGCCTACTATGTACTACATACCTAACAAGCAACTACACAAAAAAATCAAACATCCTCAACTGACGATTTCAAACGTGTCTTATACTGCTGTATTTAAGAGCATTTTATTTCATTTCTATTTAACAGTTATTTAACCACGTGGTTGCATAACAGGGGTAGGAAGCAGCAAACTATAAATTCAAACTATAAATTTTTCATTATTTTATTGAACTACAATTTTCAGTTTTCTAACTACAATTAGTCAAACTGCAATCAAAATTGCAATATCAGCCTTTGCAATTATATAATCACAAAAGGCTGCTATCTATTTTAAGTTTGTATGTTTCACTTGAGTAATGAGTGCATTTCCCTTATAACCGTAAGGAATATTGTCCACAAAAACTGCAGAATGACTTTTTCACAAAATCAGTAGCCTTTGTTTGAATCCAATGGAAGAGAATTACTAATTATTTATTTTGCTTCTTTGCCTGCCATTATACCATCAAGACTGATTTCAACCCAGATGGTTGAAACAATAACACAATGAAAACAACAAAAGGGACCAAAACCAATGTAAAAGATGTAACCACACCAAAATGTCAATAAATGACTGGATGGTGAGAAATATTCTATAGCCAAAAAATCTCTTGATACAAATAAAGTACATGTGATGACAAGGACTTATGACTTATGTGTGGAGTGCAGTATATTCAGGTGACATGCTAACACTGGAGATAAGTCAAGTTCTATGAGTATATGTTATATGTATAGTTGTCCAAAAGGCTTCAATCTCTGAAAGATAAGATGATGTAAAAATTGCTGAGTTAAAGAAACAGGGACATGCTCCTGATATCCATATGCAAACCTACACCCTTGGTACTTTTTCCACAGTCTTTTATATGTATGTATATATATATATATATATATATATATATATATATATATATATATATATATATATATATATATATATATATATATGCTGGGTGGGGAAGCAAAATTTACAATATTTTGAGGCAGGGATTGAAAGACAGTGTATGACCAATTAGTTTATTGAAAGTCATGAGAATTTATTTGCCACAAGAAAATTGACATAATAGAAAATGTTTTTATTCTATGTGTCCTCCTTCTTTCTCAGTAACTGCCTTCACACGCTTCCTGAAACTTGCGCAAGTGTTTCTCAAATATTCGGGTGACAACTTCTCCCATTCTTCTTTAATAGTATCTTCCAGACTTTCTCGTAATAGTTTTGCTCATAGTCATTCTCTTCTTTCCATTATAAACAGTCTTCATGGACACTCCAACTATTTTTGAAATCTCCCTTGGTGTGACGAGTGCATTCAGCAAATCACACTCTTTAAAGTTTGCTTTCCTGATTACTCATATGGGCAAAAGTTTCTGAAAAGGTATGGATAATAGTGTTAGGTATGATTATGACATCAATATATGTTTGGTTTCAAAGCAATTGACGTAGTGCCCGCTGAGAAAAAACAACTAAATGTTCACTGTAAATTTTGCTTCCGCACCCTGTGTGTGTGTGTGTGTGTATATATATATATATATATATATATATATATATATATATATATATATATATATACACACACCCACTTCACTATATAATACTATACTTTATTTCTGCTCAAGGAAACAGTGTGTGGTCACCTCTAGATGTTGCATGCATTGGATGTGTGTGATGGCTAAAGCCACACATTGGTAATAGTAAACACTCTACCGCATTATTTTTTCATATTGCATTATTTCCATAACTTTGGAATAACAATAACATGGTCTTTTTAGATGTATTTAAACATACACAGTCCAGTAAATTTGTATTTATTTATTACATTGGTTAAATAGAGTGCACATACTGTATATGAACATTATAAGGTGACCATTAAATTATTTGCTTGTGTTATGTTTTATTAATTCTTTGTTCTTTGGTTTGAGTTACTGGGTGTGGTGGCATGCCCTGTCCTGATGTGGCAAAAGGTGTGGCCGGGGATGGAGCTGGACTAAATACTGCAGCCACCTTTATCAGACCATGCCATGTGCTGTGATGCCATGGGGGCGATTTAGCTTTAACAAAGCTTTAGCTGTATTTAGTTATAGTTAGTGCCCATTTTGTTTTCCCCTTCTGTGTTAGATGGTTTGGCCAAGACACTATATATGTTTCCCTTTTTCTCATTGTGTTAGGTCAGTTTTGTCAGCTTGTTTAGCTCATCAGTTCATGTTCTCAGTCTTAGTTGCTATTATTTTGAGTACAGTTCTGTTTTGTTGTCCTCTTTTATATACTTAAGTGTTAAAATTATAATTTGTAACCATTTTTGGGTAAATAAAAACCCACATCTTACTCTTTAATCCTGTCTCCTGGTTGCCTTACTGCTTGGCCCCTAACAATGTGATTTCCCGACAGGCTACATGCTGCAAGGTGGGCAATACTTCAGCTCCCTGTCTGACTTTGTTAATGATATTTTCATTGGGTAGCAACCAGAAATCCAAAGAAATAACAAATGCCACACGAAATCTTCTGTCATTTGAGGCTCACTGGTGTGTACTTAGACTTTTCTATACAGTACCATACTGTAGATGAGTTAACAGTTTTAAAATGCCAAGTGATGTCATTAAAGTCCTGTGATGGTAATGCAGTTGTACAATAGGCCTGAGTGGATAATTCAGTTCAGTGGACATCAAAGCATTATTTATCAGCTTTATCTCCAGTCAACTGGAAACGGAGCTGTGTGCCTACTGTACTGTGTCACTGCACAAGACTGGCTTAGAGTGTGCATGACTGAATAATAAATTCACATTTGTGTGTATGTATATACACATCCTTGCTTAACTAGAGGGATCCCCAGAGAAGCAGTAAATGTAGGTCACTTGAAATATAAAGACAATACTTAATACCAAAGAGTAGTCTCCGTGTCCCTTGTGGCATCTACCCTGGAATGTGTTTATCTCAATACTACATATGAAAACAGGCTTTTTGGTTTCCACAAGGTTTCTGTCTGTAAGAGTGGTGTTACAAAGCAGAGGTCAGAGGCCAACTCCAACCACCACTTAAAGCTTTTGATCATTCTTTGCCCTGTTTGTATTTGTGTATCTACATCCTGTTGCAATGGGTAGGGCTGGGCAGTAAAACCATACAGTAAATACCACAACTGCAATAGTGAAATTTATTCATTTTGCACATTTTGTAAGCAGTTTGACTTTTGTTTAAGTCAAAATATCTTGACTTAATGTCTTTTTTTATCATGTCATTTTCAAATAATTTAAAACCACAAATAACTTTTCTTCAGCTTTGACTCAGGAACCAAAATCAGCTTTCAAAATTCGATGAAATAATTTGATAGTGGACATTCTTATGTTATATGATGACTAGTGTGTTGACCCCTGGGGATCCACAGGTTCTGGATGTGGTAGTTTTTATGCTGTCGTGTATTTGTGCATGCTGTACTGCATTTGTCCAGCAGTCACAGCCAAAGCATTCTGGGTATATCAACGTGATTGTAAGGCTATTATATTCCAAAATTACTAATATCTCCCAAAATATTGGTCCTATCAACTTGCCATTTTCGCTAGTCTCTTCCCTAACCAAAAATACATAAGTATGCCAAACTGCAGCAGTCAGCTCTTTCTGGATTTTGTATGAATCCCCAGACACGCACACAGAGGCCACTTGGCTTTTATAATATAGATATAAGGGAGACATTATACTCCAATGGCAATATCTAGAAATTCTTGCTCTTCCCTTGCCCAAAAAGACTTGCTCTTTCCCTAAAGGGATCTGACCAGTAAGCAGTTATCTGCTTATATATGGGTGCTTCTATGAAACTGGTCCCTAAAAACAGGATATGGGGTCTAAAGATTCAAACCAGGTGTAGACTAATGTTATGAAGCAAGTTTGGAAGCACTTTGGGTCTATTTTAAAAATAAATATTTACTGAGATAAAAGAGAAACTATTTTTCAAATTAAACACATTTTTATATTGTTTTATATTATTTTTTACACAAAAATCTGCATGTAACACGGTAAAAATAGGACCAAGGGCCCTGTAGCTTACTGGCCAAATTAAAAGCTTTGGGACATGTATCCAGATGCCATTTATTATCACCCAGTTATGTGTATTTATTATATTACAGAAATAGCCCATGTTTTGGTCATATTCCAATCAGATCTGTAAAAAAATTCCAATTCAAACATGATATCATTGATACTTACTGATTTATTGTATCAATCTACTTCCTATCTGTTATAATGGGAAAATTTTTCAAAGTCATACCAAATCCAGAATCAGATCCAGATCGAAATTATTTCAATACCTTGTGTTGACATCATCATACAGAGGCTGTATACCAAGTTTGAAGTCAATCAGAACTGTAGTTTCAGAGAAAAAGACGATTGAAATTTTTTCCCCATAAGAGCCCATGTTAAATTTTCCATAAGTTCCCGGATCCAGAAGAAGATCCTGATCAGCATGTGGCCATTATGTTTTGGTCATCTCCCCATCAGGGCTGTACTGTAGAAATTTACTCGTGATATCATTTATATTTACTGAGTTATTGCATCAATCCACTTCCTATCTCTTATAATGGGGAAATTTTTCAAAGTCGCACCAAATCCAGAATCAGATCCGGATCCAAATAATTTCACTAACTTTTGTTGACATCATCATAAAGAAGCTGTATACCAAGTTCGAAGTCAATCGGAATTGTAGTTTTGGAGAAGAAGATGATTGAAATTTTTGTAACAGACGACGACAGACGACGACGGACGCCGCATGACGACAATAGCTTACGGCCTGTCGGCCAGTAAGCTGAAAAGGACACGAAGGACACACTACTATTTTTTTGAATATTTTTTTATTCTCTCAGTGTACTCTCAGGTACATTTTGGGAATCGAACTAATTATGCAAGGCAGAGTGTTTCACAAAAATGGCTGTTGTTGCAAAATCACTCACAATTTATTTGTGTCTAAATGGGCAGGTTCTGCATGTAATGTGAGTGGACGCGATGGGTTACATGCAAAACCTGGAATGAGACCACCGATTCATGAAAAACCTGCATGTTTGGTTTAGAAAAACCACTAGGATCATCAAATTTAACACAGTGCCTTTATTTATAGCGGCATATAAGACCATTTCAAGCCATGTTTTCCAGATCAAATGCACTGACACCTCGGTAGCTTTTCCAGTCCCAATTTTGGTCCTACTTTTGACCCCAATATTTTATCAAAAATTCATTAATTATGGATGCTCAGAGCAAGAGTATATATATGTTTTTTGCATTTATCTGAGGTCGTCATTAGTACATCCTGGGGGAAAATATGTCTAAATTTCTCTTTAATTATTGGGTCTAAAAAAGCTGGCAAAGTGCCAGGCACCAGAATGAACCCAGTTTCACAGAGGCACCCATATGTAATAAACATTTAACTGTCACGATTAAATGGAAGAAAACAACCATTTAAAAAAAAATCTAAGAGTTTAAAAGCTAACTTTGAATCAGTGGCTTACATTTTTTTCTCTTACATTCATATAAGACATTGCTTCCACATACATTATAAAATATATGTGCACTATATTTTGTAAAGGAGATAGTTGAGTGTAACGTTGTTAGAGTCATCAACTCAAACAGTTTCATGAGGATCCATTTCTTGTGTTTAAAGCTGTAGTGCTTGATAGTTTTTTGGGTGACATTTGGCAGTAATCCATAATTCCTATTCAGCATTCAAGTAGTGTGACATTTATCTGGTTAAATAAAGGTTAAATAAAATAAAAAAAAAATACAACATACAAAACATTCTGCAGAGTTAGAGTTATGTAGAGTTAGACAATATGGTAAAAATAATTTTAAAAATTACCTTATCAATTATATTTGATAATCAACACAATAAATCATTATTTCTTTACATTTTAAAGGCTTTTTTTATCCTGAGTGAGTTGAAGAAAGTAGACGGTTTCTTCAACTCACATGTTAAGGGCATGATACTTCAAAACAAAGGTGAAACTAAACAAAACCTTAAAACTAAGAATCATTATATTGTGATAATGATTACTGCTTTGTCACTGCCCTACATCCATGTCCACAACATTTAGTACATCTCTCACTCTGTTAGCGGTAGAGATGCAGCGGAGTGAATCTGTTTTACCAACTGCACCTGCTGTAAGCTATATAGAACTAGATTATCTATAGACTCATGCTTACATGGGACCGTGGCTTGCAGTAGCTTACCTGTGCTGCTCTGGATGGTCCTGACAGTGGTGGCAGAGGTTCGTGGGGGGGAAGATGGCAGGAGGAGCAGCGGCCTCCCGCCCTCCCCTTCCTCCTCCCCAGCACAACCCTGGTCAATAGCTCTCACGTAGCTGTGGCTCCGCATACGAAAGCATCCCGGCATGGGCAAGGTGTCCATGGTGTCCATGCTATCCATGGCAGCTTCCATGGCCTGGGACTGCATCTCACTGTAGACCTGCTCACAGACCTGCTCAATCTGCCCATTGACCTCCACCTCACTGAGCTGGAGGAGCAGAGAAAAGACCATTAGAAAAGAGCAAGTCAGACAGAAAAAACAATGACTGATAAAGGCATGAGAAGAACATAAAAAGGGTGGGGAGGTAGTGGAAAATACATCCAGAAGGTTGTGAACATACAGACACAAATACAGCATTTAATCAAACATTTTATGTCTTTAACCTCTGTCACTGCATGTGTTTACACAGACCAAAATATTACACTAATGACCACATGTAACATTCCAGTCAGGATCGAAACACCTCATTCATCAGAGACAGGTCTAATCTAGAAGGAATTTTGAGTCAGCGTAACAAGAATGGTATAAACTTTTGACAAGGTGATCAGTTGGAAAATGTGGGTCTGATCATTTTGCTCCTGCTACAAATGTTTGACCCACATGGGGAGTAACATTAGGTCCCATGAGAGATGGACCCTTTTGAGAGACAGAAATATGGAGGGAGCAGAACAAACCTGCTCTTTGGCTGATTTAAGCCTTACATTCCTTATTTGGCTAAAGACTTATAATAATGAGCCTTTTGATCACCTTAATAATAAAAAATGGGATGTTGGAAAAATGATTTTAACCTTTTACTCTATTTAGAGATATGTGTTCTCTTAAAGATACTTAAAGGTACCAAGGTCCCTGGATAAAAGCCTTCATTGAGACAAAGTGTTCATTTATTTTTGCATGTGAATGTCAGCTATCATAACTTGTTTTGGGAACACTGAACCTATAAAATAAAGAGAGCAGGCATAGCTGTCCATTCACACTGCTCATCTAACTTGTTTTGGTTGACAAGTATAAGAATGAGACCAAAGGAAGCAGTCTTTTGGTCTTAGATTTGTTGATCATTGCTGTATGTGATGCAACTCTGCTCCTTCTTGTAAGAATAAATTGCTTGATTCACATCCTGGAGTTGAGTGACATTTTTCTAAAACTGTACAACAACTTCTCTACAATTTCTGGCAGAACAGAAAAGTTATAGTCTGATTAAATAATTTGAGAATATAAACTTAAGTCTGATTTGGTCAGTGTAAATGCAGCGTATCTTAACTGCAAGACATAAGTTGTTTTATGGAGTTTTTCAGTAAAATCATGCTGGTCAGGAGCTATTTCAGTGTGTTATTGGTTAGCAGGGACCAATTCACAATTCAGAGGTTGAGGGTAAGGAAAAGGTAGGAGAAACAAGGTGGTAAATGTGACACAGTTGCCTGTTGGGAGAAAATTAGTGCATGCAGTAATATTCAGGGAGGAGCCATGTACAACTGCTTCATGTTTACTAAAAGCTTTGTTAAACATATAGTAATTTACCCTTCAAGATCTGATTTAACTGTACTCATATTTTGATCATGGGCAGCGGGATGATCCAGAGAGACAATTCTGATGGTTAGTATACTGTGTTTTACTAACTTTACAACCAATAATGAACTAATAATCTACAAGCGCCACCAGGAAATTTTGATGGTGTTATTGTATCAATTAATGCAAATCCAACCAATACCAATCCCAGTGAATTCTGTAAAACCATAAAAGTTTTTCCAAGTTACTATAAATAAAGCAGACTTTGTTGGAATGCTTGCAATTCTGACTTTTTCTGTTTAGGTTATTACAGCACTCACTGGGGTGAATGAGGAGTTGGATATATACAACCACAAAGAGGATATATGCAGATAATGTGGGAGAAATATCAAAAAAAATATCCCCAAGAAGTTGCCATCACAGATAGAGGTACAAAGATTCTGTACGCCAAGAAATAGAGTGACATCGACTCCCTGATTCACCTCACTCAGATCTACAGCAAAGATATTGAGACATCATTTGGACTAGATAAATGTGGGCGGATGGTATCTAGAGGAGGGAAGGTGGTCACAACTGAAGGGGTTGATCTACCGGAAAGGAACTTTGCGGATGTGCAGGACAGTTACAAATACCTGTGGATTCCGCAGATAAATGGTAATTATGAGGAGGCAGCTTGGACGTCAGCCACAGCCAAATATCTACAGAGGGTAAGGCAGGTCCTGAAAAGTCAGCTGAATGACAAGAATAAGATCCAGACCTCTAACACCTGCGCCCTGCCAGCAATCAGATACTGCACTGGCAGAATATCCTGGCTGCTGGAAGAGATTAAAGCCAGTGATATCAAGACAAGGAACCTCCTTACCATACATGGAGGTCCAGCATCCTGAGACTGTACACAAAGCGAAAGAAGGGAGGACGAGGACTGGTGAGCATCAGAGCTACTGTCCAGGAAGAAACTGCAAGGCTCCATTTCAATGATATATTGATATACTGAAGATGGGACCATCTTCAATATATCAAAAAGATAGGCCCCAGTGACCAATTGTTAGGTGAATGCCTCAGGCAGAACAGACAGAAGCCAGGTAAGGGTGAGTAGCCTGATGGGCTAACACAGAAGGACAAGCCCCTGCATGGCATGTACCACCGCCAAATTGAGGAACTGGCTGATATCGAGAAAACATACTAGCGGCTGGACTGAAAGGCAGCACAGGGGTACTACTCATGGCAGCACAAGAACAGGCCCTGAACACAAGAGCAATAGAGACGAGGGACCACCACACCAGATAAGACCCCAGAGGCAGGCAGTGCAGAGAAACCTCTGAGATAGTGCGGCACATCACAGCAGGGTGTAAGATGCTGCCAGGAAAGGCATACATGGAACAGCATAACAAGGTAGTGGGCAGGTCCCAGGGTCAAGATGGGAGATACCCCCGAAGGTGATCGAGAACAAATAGCCAAGATCCTGTGGGACTTCCAGATCCAGACTGACAAAATGATGATGGCCAATGGTCGATAAACATCAGAAAAAATCGATAGTGATAGATGTATCAATCCTGAGTGATAGTATCATCAGAAAGAAACAACACGAGAAGCTTGAGAAATACCAAGGGCTGAAGATTGAACATACACAGTCCTAAGATCAGCTAAGATCCTGCACAGAACCCTCAGGAATATACATGTATATATATATATATATATATATATATATATATATATATATATATATATATATATATATATATATATATATATATATGTATTTTTTTTTTATTTATTTTTTTTTTCCCCCCAAATGTCTGTAGCAGCAAAACTATTGGTTGAATTCATACCAAATCGGGTTCATGGATTGCCAGTCACCCAGAATAGATGTGGTTACATTTTGGGAAAAGTAGGTCAAAGTTCAAAATTTTTCTGAATTTTAAAATCTTATTTCTTCTCCCATTTATTTATAAAGGGGCGAAATTTCGAATGTCTATAAAAAAACATCAATTTAGTTTCAATTTATTTCAAACTTGGTACATATATTGAGGCAATTGATATGCTGACATCACCACATGCATAGACATGATGACATCAACTGGATCCATGCCAAAATAAGCTACAATATATTTTATATTGAAAGACAAACAACTACCCATGAATTCTAATTTAAAGGACAGCATGAAAATTATTGCAAACACCATCAACGATGCCCATGTCTTGCATTATAGCTTAGTGTATAAGTGGCAAAAAAGCCTTAGTGGGGCATACTGTATATATCATGGCAGCAGTGTTGGCAACCAACCTGACTGATGGTGCTCATAGCCCTCATGTAGCTTTCATTGCGTGATCGGTATTGGGGGGAGGACAGCAGCGATTTGGGGTCGAGGAGGGTTTTGGGGTCCAGGGTGTCCAGGCTTCTATTGATTGAAACCTCACTCACCGCACGCAGGTAACTGTGGCTCCTAATTTGCAGCTTGGGAGAATGCTCTGTTGAAATCCTGCACATGAAAGTGAAACCAAAGCCATAGTTAGACACAGGTTTATCTCAATTTATGCAACCTAAACCAATTTTAAAATATTCAATTATTAAACCTAAACTAACTTCGGCAGTGTCTGGCTGTAGCAAATATACAACAGTCCCCAATGAGATCAAGTCCCCTTAAAAGAAGACCAAGAAGACCAGGGTGTATCAAATTTAGCCTCATGAAACATACATACCCACAAAGATGTCTAATATGTATAGCTAATATTTATAAATAGGTTTGGGTGAGATGTGGAATGATTTTGGAACATTTTTGTTAAAGAAGCAAACTATTAACAGTGTTCACAGTGTCACAACCAGTGTAACCAATAATTTGGCTAACATCTAACATCTAATTTAGATGTTTGGAGCTATCAACTAGCAACTGTAACTTCATCTCAATACAAATTGGTGTTTGTCATCACTTGGTCTTGGTTTAAAGGAGTGACATTTTGCTTTTTTTAAATGGAATCATGCATTTTTAAAACATTTCCCCATG
The DNA here is from genome assembly GCF_902148855.1 of Sphaeramia orbicularis. Taxonomy (NCBI): domain Eukaryota; kingdom Metazoa; phylum Chordata; class Actinopteri; order Kurtiformes; family Apogonidae; genus Sphaeramia; species Sphaeramia orbicularis. The sequence goes on from NC_043973.1 coordinate 5,166,475, forward strand.
GTCTAAACAGTAAAAGCTTGGGTCTGAATTCTTCAATAATTAAATTCCACAGGCCCATCTTCAATGCCGACTTCTGAGTAATGACAGGTCGTTTTGAGCGCTGGCCCTTTAAATGAAAAGGAGCCACTTCACACCCCACCGCCTCCAGGTTGTTGACTGTGCGCTCTGTCCCATTCAGCCACTTGTGTTCGTTAATACAACCAACAACGGAACATTTTAGGTAATCAGAACTTTGGACTTATTTTCAGCATGGACTACAACTGCTGCTGCTGCTGACAACTATGGCGTACTCAGAGAAATGTTCGTCGAAAGTCTTGACCTAATATGTGCAGATGTCGTGATGTAACTAGTTATAGATGTAAGAAATTAAGAAGGAATTGAAACGGGTCGTAGAAATCCACTCGATTTTTGCCGGAATGACTATAAAGATAGCTTTGCAGCACCTGGAGGGTTCAAATTCAAACTTTATGAACTGTTAGGGTCCAAATACACAAATAAATGTAACAAAGACTAGTTTGCTTTTCAAATTGTGAAAATATTTTAAAAAGCAAAAATCAACTTTCTAAAAAATTAGATACGATTATATATATATATATATATATATATATATATATATATATCCTCCTAAGACCACACACACACACACACACACACATATATATTATGTTTAGTAGCACAGATTCATGTCATTTTATTATAGTGAAATCAATTGTAGTGTAGTGGATTAATGTTAGTTTAAAGGGTTGTGACACCATTCACAAGCAACCAAATAAAATACACCAACATGAATGAATTTGATATAATGTAAGTCAAGAAAGTATACAACATAAATATAGCCATTTTTACTGTAGTTATTTTAATACAGAAATGCTACAAACTGTGCTTTTCATTGTAATGAAGTATGTTATGTCTATTTTAAATTATTTCATACTTTAATTTACTATGCAATTCCCTCTCATGATGATCACTACTGTGTTATAAAATTACACATAATTGGATAGTATATTTAGCCAGTATTATCCATCCTTGGTAAACAGAGTGATTTGTGCAAATATAATCCATTGAGAACAATATCAAACAATATTTTTTTTTTAGCTTCACACAGTATTGTCCTGTCATGCAGCTGTAATTTATAATTAAAAAAAAAACAGTACAATGCTGTCAAGTACAAAAGAGACATTTTGATCTTACTGCAGAGTGGTCATCTCAGTCAGTGAGGGCTGTGTGGCTTTTAGGTAGCTGGCCCGCCGTGCCTGGATTTTGGGGGAGGGTTTGGGACTTCCATCCGAGTCTCCACTGTCATCCTCAGCCATGGCTTTGACGTAGCTGCCACTCCTCATCCTTCGGCAGGGGATGTCGTCCTCCTTGGCCAGGGGGCAGAAGCCACTCCACTCATCCTGAGGTACCTGCCAGTCAGTGGGAGAACATAGAGAAACAGTGCAAAATGACTAAATCTGCTGCTGTTCAAGTCCCAGCCACCAAACTGGCTCACAACATCATCCCTCTGATACATGCAATCTACACACAGCAAGCACACATGCAGCACAACATTACAAAACAATGCTCAACTACATGAAGCATCCAAAGACTGCAAATACAAAATGATGTCTCACAGCTGTCAATTCCCATCACCCTCTAATATATTTATGCACACATATATAGCACACAAACAGCTCTGTGGTACAGTCTGTTCACTAATTAGCAGTGTGTGCAAGGCTAAGGTAGGTCTGAAATTTCTCTCTGGCAAATTCATACATCTGGTTCTCAGGAGTCAGCTCAGTTCACTGAAGCTCTCCGCACTGTACATGTGTGTGTGCGCAGGCTTAAATATACTATATGAATGTAAGAAAGAAAAAATCCATCCAGTATATGCTCATGAATTATACCTAATTGGTAAAGAAATGTATCATAAAACAAAAAGGATACATTCATTAAAGTGAAAAAAAGAAAAAGCTCAATGAAATAATGATGCACATTATTTCATTGAGCTTTTTCTTTTTTTTCCTACCAACTGGGTCTTTCAACCTAAATCACTGAAAAACAACATATTGAAAAGACAATCCCTTGGTGAATCAATAGTGAATAACAACAATAACATAAAAACAAGCCAAAAAAACAAAAAAAAAAAACAAAAAAAAAACAAACAAAAAAAAAACAAGATGAGTGCAAGATGCAACAAGTCAAAAGTCAGCACTATTACAAAATTAAAGCTAAATAAAGAAAATGATTCAAGAAATTCAAGCATTTTGTGAACGCATTTGCATGTATAACTAAGATGAAACAGGCTCAGTCAGGAAAACATGCACTGTGCTCTTGATAGATTGATTAATCTGCACTGACATATAAGTATACATATGTATATTAGGAGCATAAGTGTATATTTTAAACATAACGTGCATGTACTTGAAAACCCTCAGCCTAACTTATGAAAATCTTCAAAATATTGACTGTGACTGATACGTTGATTTGCAATATGTAAAATGTTTGAGACTGAATTAATACTGGAATTGGTTTGTGCAATAGATGTATAAAGGAATCCAAGATTTCTCTAAAACAGTACATACAGTGGAAAAGAATACATTTAAATGAACCATAAGTGGAAGAGAAATAAGTCTTAGTGGAATAAATATACAATGAGAAATAATTTAAACTGTTTAGATACTTAGCATGTTTATGAGATCATGTGAGTTGAAGTCATGTCTTTTAATAGTGAATAAGAAATAAATGTGAATGACAGAAGTGTAATAAAGATTTGCAATATTGAGGCTTGGTTATGATTTACTTAAGAGAAAACATGTCAAGGAAGTGTAAAAGGTGTGTACCAAGTTTATTATACAGATATTTTTATTCATCTTTTTTCTTTTTTTTTTGGCTTTTTGTCTGTAATTTGGTACCCCCTCCAACAGATGGCACCCTTATTAACATTCGCATTAACACCAGGGTAATTTTCACAGGCTCGACCTAAATATTAGTGAAAGTTATTGTTGTTTAGTTCCATTTCTCTCACCCATTCTTCCACTCTATCGTGTCTCCACTGTCAAGCCACAGTGAAGCTGGACAGGAAGTTGAGAGTCCAGTGTTTATTTTTCTGAGTGATTCCAACTGATGGTTCACAGAGGCATTTTCATTCATCCCTTTTTTTCCAAACCATGCTGTGCACCATTACATTCAATTTGGGTCCACATTGAGTGCAGTCCAAGTATGCGCAGATATCTGCGGAGTGTATATGGCCGACTCTGGCCAAGTCTTTGGGGGCCTGCCCCTAGTGGCCTGACTTATCAGTGCATGCCAAAGTTTTAGGACAGACGGATGGACAGACATACAGACAGACGACCAACTGATGACAATATCCTGTGGCCAGTGTGGCCGAGGGTAAAAATCAGATGCCATCAGCCTGTCATTTCGTCCGTCTCCATCCAGCCAGCCAGCCAGCCAGCTCTAAAGGAAAACATTTTTTCTTTGCATTTTTATGTCCTTAAGGGGATTTATTTTTTGCATCTCGGGGCCTATAACAGTTGAGGTAGTCGTTCATTTCTAGGGCCTATTTACTGGTGTACTTAAAATTACTTTACAGAGGTCATTACTCCAACCTATGTCAAAGACCCCTGTGAGTTTGTAACATTACTGCTGCTAGTACATAACACAAGGCTAGTGAGTCTATTTAAGTCTCTTCATAGCAATACTTAAGCAGCCATCTACACACAGTGTTTATCTTCAGTCTGTATTAAGTTGCAGAGTTTATGTAACATGTTGTTTTGCTGCCGCTGAAGAAATGATGGTGAAGGATTACCACTAGCCTGTCAGGAATCTTGCTCCTGAACTCTGATGTGCAGAGTCTGATTTATACAGATGTTTTAGAGTTAAGCAAGTGCGAAAATGTTACTGATTCATTATCAAACACTGACCCTGGGGGAAAATTGGCTACCACAATCTAGGTAATTAATGGACACACTGTAGCTGTGTGTACACGAAAACCCGGAGGTGTTGTTCATTAAATCTAGATATTGTCACAATATTGTAATAATTTCAGTCCATAATTATGTAAAAAAAGTTTCTAGTCTAATGATAACAACAAAAAGCCATCACAAGCAAACTGTAATTCAGACAGTGATGTTTACTTCAAACGATCGTCACACAATACAGATCTATGACTTTATTTTCATAATATGTGTTTATGGGTTTGTGATGAAGCTGTATGATCTCAGAACGTAGCTTCTAATGTATAGGTGGTATACATATGATAAAGTGCAGCTCATTATTTTTAATTAGCCACACTTTCATAGCATGGTAGTGACAGCTGGACAGATTTCAGCACAGTGTGTCAGAGTACGATGTTCAGACCAGAGGCCAGAGAACAAGAATCTGATAAACAACAAAGATAGACAGCAGGAGAACTCCATAGCGGCTCTGACTAATTATATATGAATCAAAGAGGGAAAAGGCTGAACAGATCTGCTCGGTTAAACATTTGTGTGTGAGAGACGTCAAAGAGACACAAATGAGCAGTTTGGCTATAAAAAGAGAACGTGGGGAAAGGACCAGCTGCAGCAGCATCAGCAGTGTTCTCACCCACGCACAGGCCTAGCTTCCACTGCAGCTCCAACAAAAGCTACTATAAAAGCTGACGAACACTGGTTTCTAGGCGCACAATGATGTCAGTGTAACTGAGGTTGATGGATATTTGAGGTTTAAAAAATGTAATCAATGCTCTACCTCTTTGAGCAGCAAATAAATGCACCAATATTTCCCAGTGACTCAGTGTGTATACAGTGTTTCCACAGCATCCAGTGTGTATCTTACATTGCTGCCTGTACATTGTTTCCATGGCAACGGATGTCTGTTTTGATGGCTTAAGACTGCAGCTTTAGAGAGAACAGGTGACAGTACAGTCAGCAGCTGTGCTGTTGAGGTGCTGTAGATATTAATTTGAAGATGAAAATACATTGCCAATGGCAATGGAGACATAATATTTTCTGTTACAAATAGGGATGGGTACCAAAAACCCTAGTACTAAATGTGTTCCAGGGCCAAATTGTTAAAGACAGTACAGGCTTCTAACATTACAGGGGGAAGACAAATAAAAAAAGCATGCTTCATATTAAAGCAACTTAAAAGTTGACAATTTTTTCTCCAAACATCGAGCAGCAAGACACACATGGAAATCCTAGCCAGTGTTCACCAGAGAACTACACAGGAAAGTGGGTATTGCACTCACTGACATGGTGCAACAAATCTTTGCATATTCAGGTAGAAACATGAGCAATCAGTTTTGCAAAGTGCACAGTTTGATGTTTAGTGTGTAGTTCATCTATCTGTCCTATTTGTGTCATGTACCACTGTTCAAGCAACCTGGAACCCAAATATGAACACAAGTTAATGATTAAAAGTGACCTGTACACTGCTGATTGTTCTGCTATGATTTTGCTAATAAATTTGATGTGAAATGGTCAGAGGAACAGCGTCATTATCATTGCGTCTGTCGCACAGATAAAGAGCAAGAGGATTGACAAATAGCAAACGGCTAATTAAAACTAGTGCCTGACAGATATACAGTAATATATACATAGATTCATGTTTTTTTGGCAAAGAGAATTACACATTGGCCACCTCTGTCAAAATTTGTGCCACCTCCAACTCTGGAAAAAATTCTAATCGAGCCTTTGTTAAAACAAAAAAACACTACTTTTTGATACTTGTGACTACAGATACAGCATTACGCAGATGTGATGGCTCTGGCTTACTTTACTGGTGATGAAAGGAGGGTTTCAAACTTGTTGTGGGATACCTATAGTCTGATCTCTTTTTTTAAGTTTTCCAACAAATGTTTCTGCTTATCAAACTGTAGGTGTTCTTGCACCTACATAAAGAAATAAGATAATAAGCTCATCAATAAATCTAAAATCGCAGTAAAGTTGACATAGAATTTCCTTTTTTACTTTGTGTGATAAAGTAATACGAAAAATGATTACCATACAGTTTTAAAGTTAAATATTATTTTCTTCAGTAATAATTATTAGAACACCTTATAAACACAATCACTAAAAAGCCTTGAACAAGTTGATACACAAGGTTAAGATGGTACCACTTCTGCCTTGGTTTCAAGTAAAATCATGTAGGTGGCAAATACACTGCCCGGCCAGAAAAAAAGTCACACATGCAATATTTCACTGAACCACCTTTGATTACAGGACATATTCACTGGATTTAACTAAGTAAATAGTGCAGATCCTTCCATGGGTAAGTACTGTAGTGGTTATTGAACTCTAACTGATTCAGTAAGTAGTCTCTCATGTCTTTAACGTCAATGCCAGTCAGTGCCATTGGACAATGCCAGGATTCATCAGAATCATCAGGCTTATGACCGAATGGTTCAGGGAGACTGAGACATCATTTACACACATGGATTAGCCTCTGTAAAGTCCAGACTTTAATTTGGGATGTGATGAAGATTTGATGCAGTGGTCTGATTCTACAGCATCAATAATCAAAAATTCATGCAACTATAGATGGAAAAAATATTATTAATTTTATTGTGACACTATATAAGCATTATGTGGCAAAAAAGATGTCAGAGTGAATGTCTCCTGTAATCAAAACCAAATGTGGTGCAGTGAAATATTGCATGTGCAACTTTTTTTTGGCCAAGTGGCTATTGCCACAGTACTGTGGGACTAACTTTCTCATTTGTCTATTACCACAGAGCCAGTCAGGGGCCTCATTATATCATGTGTAGACTGGTAACCTGTCACCCTGCTGCCACAGTACTGTGGCAATAAGCACTGCACATGCCATGTGCCTATCGGGTTAAGGAAAAAGGCTAGGGCACCAGTTACCAGATCTTTTGTGGATTCTAAAAGTTCTGCATACATACACATATTGTTTCAATAAATATCTGCGTCCAGGTGGAAACAGGAAAACTGGGTTAAAATGGTGTAATATGCATGCCACACCTATATGTGGCACTGTACACGAACACCGACAGGACACACTAAAATCACAGAAGAATGCAGTGAGCATGTTCTAACAATGTCATGGTATTACGACTAATTACGATTTTAAACGTCACGGTTAATTACTCATCAAGGCTGCCAAACACTACCTCATAAAGTACAGTAGATTTAGAGCAGAACCAAAGACCCACCATTATGCGCTTCCCGCATGGAATCAAAGCAACGTTACACAAGCACTGCATTCAACAGTCCGTGAGTGAAAATGAAGAGAAGGAACAAGCTGACCGTCTGTCTCTATCTGCTTTTCAGGAACACAATCTATATCCAGTTAGGAATCGGGTAAAATGCAAGCTCACTTTAGTTTTCATAGAGTTTGCATTTGCTACCGTCATCTACTCAGCTTCAGGCTACCATTGCACAACCCATTCACAACAATCTGGCTGCATAGCTTTGGTAGAGTAAAGGCGGCCATACACTGTGCAATTATTTTGATCGTTGCACGCAGCTCCATCTTAAACTGCGTGAATCAATCGTAAAGTCAGGCTCACGATTCATGTTCTCACACTGTATGGACCAATGCTCGTATGCGACCTGACTGCTAACACTGTAGGACCATACACCAGAGGACGCATGACACGTTCGAGTGTTGTATCCAGAAATACAACATTAAAATACCAAGGAATCTGGTGTATTGGTGTGAGTCATGAAATGGTAGTGCTAAACAAAAACCAACAAGCTGCTTTGGCAATATGTGCCATTATCTGCGGGGAATCAGAAAAGAAGAAAAGACGACAACGTGTTTGGTACAGGAATTGGTTGGCCAGACGTAGACAGTATGGGCTGTCAATCCTACAGCGAAGGGAACTAGAGAGAAGCTGCAAAGGCTAAATTGCACTAGGCCAATAGCCAGCTACTGTAAGCTTAGAATTAGCTTACAGTAGCTGGCTATTATTGTATTCGTGCATGCACAGTGTGAAAATTTGAGGCACATCGGCTTGTGGCACTGCTTTGACAGTGTGATACCCTCACAAGGAGCGAGCAGGATTTCAAACAGCTCTGTTTTCCTTGCGAACACACGATTGCTGGTTGTGAGGTGGTCGTGAGGTGTTAATCGCTTCTCCTTACCCCATGTACACTGCACGAAGCACAACACACGATTAGAGGCACATCGGGCCAGATCCCAGAAATAGTCGCACGAGTGAGAAATCGTCTCTTAAATCGCACAGTGTATGGCCGCCTTAAGGCCATTCTTCTCCAGCAGCTCAGACTGTCATACAAGCTAAGGGAGGGTTAACTTGTGAATTGATGAATTAAACATGCTCTGTTTGATCACAAGGCAAATTGCATAAAATAGTCTCATGCACCGGTAGAGACTACAGCTGACATTGGAACAGGTGATTACAGTTCAAATTTGAACTTTTTACCTTATGCTCACACGAATACTCACAGTTTGAATAAAAAGTGACAGCCCTAATAAGTACTGTTGTGAAATGAATTTGCACAGAATAATTGTAGTAATCGTGAAACCACAATTATTTCTCTGACAATAATCAGAGCACCAAAATCTCTAATCGTTACATCTCTAGCATGCACACGAGGTCCTTCTTCTTCAGTGTGCTGAGTACAAACATAAACACAACAAGAAGACGATGGCAGGTTTGTTGTAGTAGTGCTAATAAACTTAGCAGCGCCTGCAGCACAAACACAACTCTGTAATCCGCCAGTGTTGTTGCTGTTATTGTTTCTAAAAAGTGGTGCTTTGCCTATCCATACGGCAACACGATGGTGGGTTTGTGAGATTTTTCCGCTCTGGGACCTGTTCTCCATGTCAGGGCACCGACAATGCCAGTGTCATGTGGACAAAATGCCGAAACCACATATAATTTTTGTGGGTTGACATAATTTTGTCGTCGTGTGTATGGGGCGTATACAGTATATCACCACAGTACTGTGGCAACAAGAGGCTAATGAGTTCATGTAATGGCACTCCTATTTTCGGGGGCATTTCGCCTGGGGCCGGGGTTACGTTCTACGTGTTAATGTTAGGGTTAGGGGTTAACCGGATTATGACACCGCGCTGACGCAAGAACACATATCAAACACAACACATCAGATGTAACCCCGCCCCAGGGCAAAATGCCCCCACAAAATAGGAGTCCCTTCATGTAACAGTAACCGTGATTTGGTCTGGGGCAACAAAATGTCTCACTGCTTATTGTCACAATACAAATGCTAACATTTGATTGGCTCTGTGGCAATACATAAACCAATATTTCGTGCTACAATGCTGTGGCAGTAGCCATTGCCTTTTTTTGGCCAGGCAGAGTATGTGTTAAATGCAAAAGCATCAACAATCACATAATATGAGAACAGATCATAGAATTAAAAAAAAAGGTCCAGTCCTTTCATCAGTAGAAGTAAATAAAAGCAATTATGTAAAAGCTTACAGTACAGTTGATTATCTAACATCTATGTTATATATGTGTAAAGTATCAGCATTACAAATCCTAACCCCACACACACTCATATTCAAACATTACCAAGCACCACACGAATTTATACACAAAAGCCGCAGCAGGTGCTAGAACAGCCTATGAATGTACAGCTACCACTTCGATAGAATTTGCCCATGTTTGTCAATGGCCTGTATGGCATCCATGTGAACCCAGTGTTTCCCATTAATTATCATGACTATGGCAAACTGCCACATTCTATTTTGCTCTGCCCCAGTCTTACAATTAACTGAAAATACTGTGGCAAGCAGACTCTCACTCAAGGCTGGATTTAGACTTGATGAGGCCCTAAGCTATATAAAGCCCTAAGGCCCCCACCCCTTTTAAATAACACCCGCTGGTCTTGGAAAGCTTTAAAATATGTATGCCTTTAATTATATGAAACATTTTAAATATACTGACTTTTAATTTTTATTAAAAATATTCAATATTAAAGATTGTGTTGTAAAATCACAAAAATTATATAAGAGAATCCTCTAAATTACAACTTAAATCATTATCTTCCTAAATTAATCTTGTCTTGAAAGATAATTTGATACAGATATTTGTGTGGAATTTGTTCTTTTCCAGGATAATTCAGTTAGACATAATCATTGAAGCGCCCCAGTTCACCATGAGGTTAAACATAATTATATCCAGCATAATTCCATGAATTATCTATGGGCTACTTACATGAAGAACACTGATACTAAATATCACCTATGATTCAGCTATCTAGTCCACACAATCATACATGATTAATTTGCAAAATTTAAATTTTAAGACAAGACACTGAGTTAAAAAAAAATAATCTGGATTTTTTTGAGGCCCCTGCAGATCATGAGGCCCTAAACTGTAGCTTATTTAGCTTCTACCTACATCCGGCACTGCTCTCACTTGACCATGTTGCTTACAATGTTAAGTAATTTTGGAACAAACTTAAAGTGCACTGTTATCGTTACAATGCACAACATTACAATGTAACAGAGTGACCTTTTCAATGAGGAGTGCTAGTGTGAATAAATGTACTGTATATAAAACAAAATTATTTTTATAAAGACATTTAAAGATAAAGACATCTTAAAATCCATTTAGACTTTAGATTGGCCAAAGCTTATTTCCTAATGAATCTTTTTTTATTGGATATGGGCTGTTTTTATCCCTTATCAATATATGTGCAATTGGTTAAGTGGTATAAAGGTATCATATGTTGATTTTTCAGGAGCTGATGATTGGAAGTAACTGAGAAATGAGTTACATGACTGTCTTCAGTTGTGAGAAAATACAAATGGGTAAAGACAGTGCCCATAAGCTGAGGCAAATGCTTTTATTTCAGTTTTTCTAGCTAAAAGACTTGAACTGGCCTTAGACAATGGTGTAAAAAAACACAAAGCACAACAGACATCTCACCCTCCCATGAGGTCCCTAGGCAGTACTAGTCATGTTAAATTTAAAACGTGATATGGCTCACACAATACTCCATTTAACCAAAACTAATTTTTAAGATTCTTTTTCATCCTGTCATTTAATTCATATAGTTAAACTCCTATAGCAAGACTGCAGGTTTTATTATAATTTAGAGCGAAACAATTAATTGATTAATTAACTTGAACCAATTAAAAAAAAAATTTGATTACATTTTTGCAGAATCAAAACTTAATTTGTATGTCCTTTATTTTTATACTTTTTGTGGTAGTTGTTTCAGCTGGTTCTGAAGTGAAGGACAAGTTGTTTTTTTCAAACATGTCTTTTTCCCTTTTTTTTTTTTTTTTTTTTTTTTTTTGCCTAATCAAATAATCATTTAAAATGGTCATATTTTGCTAAATCCACTTTTACTAGGCTTTGGTACATTACATTTATTTGTGTATTTGGACTCTAGTTAGTTCAAAAAGTATGAATTTGAACCCTCCAGCTTCTGCAAAGCTATCTTTATATTCATTATTGCAGAAATTGAGTGGATTTCTACAACCTGTTTTAATTACTGCTCAATTTGTTACGTCTATAACCAGTTACGTTAACACATTTGCACATGCAAGGTCAAGACTTCTGACGAACATTTCCCAGAGTACACCATAACTGTTTGCCAGCAGCAGTGGTTGTAGTCCATACTGAAAATATGTCCAAATTTCTAGCCGATTACCCATAATGTTCAGTTGTTGGTTGAACAGGACAGAGCAGCACAGCCAATAACCTGGAGGGGGTGGGGCCTGAAGTGGCTCATGTGCATTTAAAGGGCCAGCGCTCAAAACCACCTTTCTGGTGTCATTACTCAGAAATAGGGTTGAAGATGGACCTGTGGAGTTGAATTAATGAAGAATTCAGACCCAAGCATAGGATTTTTTCATTATTAGTACTGCTCTTCTATTCAGTGTTATATGGCTTCTGATGACAGCTTCTACTAGAGTTTTGTTTGCTCTAGGTAATGCAAGCTGAAACTGACCTCAATCATAGAATTTCAATCTTAATTTTTAGCTGAAAATTTCATTTTGTTTATTAAAAAAAGAGGGGAAAAAATAAACAAAACAACAACATTTCTAAAAACCCTCCCAACACCTAGTTCCACACGGCACAGCACAGCACAGCACAGCACAGCATGCCACTACACCAGAAAGACAACACCAAGAAAGAGCAAGGAAACTGGTAGAAAGGCAGGAAGGAAAGTATTATTAAATTAAAGATGAGATCTACAAACAGGCACGGATGTTACTCTTCATGAGTTCATGTCATTACCTAGCATTCAGAGAGTAAGGCTGCTACTGGCTCTGCACTTACTTCTCTCTTTAACTCAAAAGGAGGAAAGAGGAGGAAGAGTAGAAGGAAGAGGGAGGCTCTCCAAACCAAAAGGAAGTAAAGGAGGTAGAGGTGGATGAGTGGAGCAGGAGGTTAGGTGAATGAGAGCTGTGGGAGTCAGTTGGGTGAGTGGGGGAAAAGCAAGGGAGAAGGAGTGGTGTTAAAGAGGAGGTGGCAGTGGAATCTGGGGAGTTTACAGTAGTACATTTGTGGCAAGGAGCAATGTTCCCTCCCTGGCTGTAGACACACTACAACAGCACTTCACACTTTTCATTTATGATCTATTGACAGTGATATCTTAATTTACCTATTTTTTTTTTAGCTAAAAGCCAACTGAATTCACCCAAAGGATTAATAAGACTGATCTTTTCTCGTTTGAACAGGTGAGTTTCGATATCTTAGTAGAGGGTGATTCTACAGTGCTTGAACATTCACTGAAATACACTAATGTACAAAGGTAAAGCGGCACTTTGCATTCATTAATGGAAAAATAGGACCCCTGTTTTCATAATTACGAGACAGCACCTCACAATCCAGAGATCTTACACACATGCTCATATCAGGAGCAGGAGTTAAACAGTGTCAATAGAATCAAACAGGTGCATCTTATTTACCCCATGTAATATTTTTCCTGGGACTACACATGAAAATTAGCTCTTAGTCATTACTAAGAGCTAACACTATATTGTGGTACAATATATGTATTGTGCACTGCCTCTCCTAAATAGACAATAAAATTTAACATAAATGTGGAGTTACTGGGTCACATTCACATGCATACTTTGAAAAAACTTTTTTTTTTCCTTTTCTTTTTTTTAAGCATAAAAATTCAAGTACACATAAAAGAACAATTTAAAAATTTTTTTTAATGAAACGAGATGGTCTTATTTAATTCATTTATTTGGAGCTATCGGATTAGAAGATAATTGTAGTTTTTCCAAGTTTCATTGTCCTGTGACCCACTGACTCCAAGTCCCTTTTAGATATTACTCCATAGAGTAAATAAGGCACATTTCTTCTTATCATATTTAAGTGTATTTTAGATGAATATTTTTATGTACTAATTAACATTTCTTTCATGCCATATGATGCAGTGACTCCAAATATAGATTGAATTGTAGTACTTAACAGCACAAATAAGAAACACATCCTTTTATTGGATTTTACATCATCTACATTACAACTTTCAAAAAGGAAATTTCATGAAAATATTACAACTGTAATAACCATTCATCAAATAAAAGTTCAGAGAATGTACTTGTACTTGTTGTGAAAGTACTACATGATCTTATGTGATATTATATTATTTACTAATTATTAATAGTAATCACTCATATAGATTTTAATACAAATATTTCTGAAGTAAAACATATGTTTAAATAATTACTATTCTCATTCTGTGGTGTGTAGTGTGTCCTGTTAACATTTATTGAAGTAATTTTTAATTGTATATTCTTAATTTCTATGTGAATTTGTTCACCTCCTGGTCACACACTCTGGACACATTCGCGTCTTCTGGCAAATCGACTTTTACTTTCTTACACTTACACTTTCAGGACTCCATACTGAATATAAAGCATACAACAGACCTGCTTTACATAACACAGGTAAGTCATTTTAGCCCTGTTCAGCCTCTAACACCTCTGTTTTTTCTACCTCAGTGTTTTACACAAAGACTATAGTAACAATATATAGCTTAGCTAATAAGCTATATATATATATATATATATATATATATATATATATATATATATATATATATATATATATATATATATATATATATATATATATAATGTAAGGTTGAATCTGATAAGCAATTTTAGAGAAGTGTTCTGTTATTTTGTTATGTTGTTTTTGTGACCAAATAAGTAAGTACTAAATTGTTGAAATACTTTGGTCAAAAAAATTAAAGCAAAGACTTATGACATGTCAACACATGTTGACTGAAAGAGCAAAACTTTGGCTCTGCATCCTGTATATTCTGTTGTACCCAGTCTTGTGTTGCCCCAGCCGCAACTGTACTATTTAATTATTTTTAGGTAACAATTTTAAAGCATATATATTTTGTAACCTAGAAGACAGTTAAACAAAGAAAAAAAAGTATGACAGCAAGCATTTCACTCAGATAACTATTTTATGATAATTATACAAATCTCAAGGTCTGTCTCCATAATGTTGTTCAATCTCTATAACAGTTTTCACTATACTTTAATAGCTAAAATTTTAAATAGTTGTTTGAGAGTTACTGCACACTACACCTCACTCTGTACTTTATGTCATTTTACTAGATCAACAGTTTAAAGGTATGCAATGGTCAATGGGTAAATCCTCCCTAAAGCTGTCATCATAGCATTTCTAGTGTGTCCACAGCCTCAGCCAGTGATATCCAGCCATGACAATGTCATGTACATCTGCAGGTGTCATTCAGCCTTCCTTACAACAGCAAAAGTGCTGAGCTTTAAATACCTTTAGACTTTGGCCCAGACAGTTGGACTATAGAATGCATTATTAACTGAGAGGATAAATGTGTTTTAGTTTGCTAGAATCTCAGCCATTATCTAATGTAAATAAATAATTGTGCAGTCAATGCGCAAATCAAATACAAATACAGCATATTTTTTTAAGTTACAACCAATGAATTCTTTTTGTCTATTTTACATGATTATGGCCACAGTGAACAAAGTGTATGACTGTATGTCAGGATCAGACTACACGGTATCACCCCGCAGCTTGGAGAGTGATGGTTTGTGTTGGTAACAAGCTTGTTGGTTAAGGCGACAACAACTGATCTTTGGCAACTGTTTTTGTCCTTAATTTTGTTTAGTGTTTTATGGTGGGTAAAAACATCACATGAGATGGACTAGAATTAATTTTTTGGTTGTCTATGGCAGATTCTGAAATGTTTGTGACACTGACCAATACCAACACTAAGAACTCTGCCGTGCTCAACTATAAATCTGGAGGGGTAAATTTTATTTTTATCTCAAATTTTCTTAGAAGGACAGCGAATCCATACTGTGTACAACCCAAGAGCGTCTCCAGTTGTTTTTAAGCTTTTCTCATGTAATATGGACACCATGATAGACTTTCTAAAGTGAAGTCAAAATATCCTGATCTCCCCCGGTGGGTTTGCTGCAGTACAAGTCCTAAATCCCTTCCCCTCCATTTTATTCTGAGAATTTGGCCAAATTAAAAACTTGATTTACAAATCCAATAAACCTTTCCCGATCATTATTTCTTATTTTTTAGGCACATTTCATTGGACTGACTTAGGTTTGTTTAAATAAAATATTTGATGTTACAACCCCAAAAGAGTAGGAACATAACACAATATTTTATCGGTTTTATTTCATTTCCTTTGTAAATTTACTTCATTGCCTGACAAGCCTGCAGATTCCACAAAAATTGGAATTGTTTTTTGTTTGTTTTGTTTGTTTGTTTTGTTTTGTTTTTTAAAAAGGGGTAATTAAATTCTCTGATGACCTAACATGATCCTGAATTGTAGCCCCTGAATTTTGGCTTCATTTTTACACAATGACACATCTGAGTGTCACCCATTGGTGGCTGGGATAGGCTCCAGCAGACACATGACCCTCCAGAAGACTTCAGAAAATGGACGAGCGGGTGGAAAATTTATGAATAAATTAATGATGTGCCAATATTCATCTCTTTATACAATCCATCACTTTCCAAACACAACTTCCCCAGAGTATGGAAACATTAGTGTAAGTTGTCTGTAGCATTCTATACACAGGTTCACATGCCTGTTTTATGTTTGTGTATGTTTTATGTATTTATTGTGTGGCTATACTATATGACAGTTACAAATTAATAACATGGGCCATATTCTGAACCTAAAACAACTTAAACCCAACACTTTTGTTGTTAGCTTCCACAATAAATGTATCACATAAAACTTCCTTCCATCATGTGTTTATGTTTATGTTTATGTTTATGTTTACGCATTTGGCAGACGCTTTTTTCCAAAGCGACTTACAGGGGAAAACCAATTAAATCACTCAATCAATCAAATTTTATTTATATAGCGCCAGATCACAAAAAAGTTATCTCTTGACATTTTATATATAGAGTTGGTCAAAACCAGACTCTAAGTCAATTTACAGAAACCCAACAGAATCATGTAAATAGAAAAATATGGCAAAATTAGTCAAAAAATAAAAAGCAGTGTGAGAAGCAATATCAAGATTAAGATTCTTAACAAGCCTAGTATGACATAGTGACCACTATAATGCTCCAGCATGTCTTGTGGTTCTCTTTGGTGGAGTTACCCATTAAACGGACATTGTCTGACCAGCCTAAAAAGATTGGCCTGATCTTTGCAACCTTTCTAACTCTGAGCCATAGCAGGGGATGACGCCAAGATCTTTGTATTACCCATCTCAGATTTTTAGTGTCTAGAGTCACTGAAAACCTGCAGTCTTGTACAGTCTTGGACTGGACACCACTGGCTCAGAGGAAACATTGGTGAGAAAATTAAGTAGTGGAAAAAAGGGGGGGGGGGGGAGGGGGAGGGTGAATCAATTGGACTGGATGGGAATCGAGGAGGAATTATTTACCTGTAAGAAATGGCAAGAGCGCTCCTGCTGCTGACTGGCCTTAGATTTGACTAGAGCTCTATCTAGGTTTAGGTTACCGGATCCTGCGCTGGCTCGTGGTTGGTTGTGGCTGCTGTTGTTGGTGTAGACCTCTCGGGCCCTGCTCACCGTAAGGCTTGATGACCATGCCCCTTTCTTCACAAGGGGCCCATCCACAAGATTCAGTGGCAGCAAGGGGCCACCTCCTCCACCAGCGCTGTTATTGCTGCTACCACTAACTGGCACACATGCCGACGACGCTGCGTACTTCACATCGTTGTTGCTCCGGGAAGGTTTGAGTGCAGTATGGTGGTGTGTGTAGCCATGGTGTGTGTGGGTGTGTATGTGTTCATTAAGTGTGCTGTAAGGGTCCATCATAAAGTACTGTTGGGACTGTGAGGAGGGAAGTGGAGTCTGGGGGAACTTGTCTGGATTATTGCCAGGGTATCGGCCCATTGTCATGGCGATGGGTGAGGGGGAAATGGAAGGTGAAGGTGAGGGTGGAGGTTGGTGGTGGTGGGGGTGGTAGAGACACAGCTCCCGTTCCAGGTTGTCATCAGAGCTCCAATACCCAGAGCCCGGTGCAGATGCTGATCCGTGGAGCTGGTGGTGGTGGTGGTGGTGGCTTCGGTGCTTGGGCTCCGCTGATCGACAGCGCTCACGGCTCTTGCTGCGCTTCCTGTGGCGCACTCCCACTGGTGGAGTTTCACCCTCTGGGCTTGCCCTTGAACCACCACCACCACCTGCTCCACCACCACCACCACCATTAACGCTCCCATTACTGGCCCCCTTGGAGGACTGTGTGTGATGTGGGCCTTCCAATGAATGTGACTTGGTGAAAAGTTTCTGGACTGAATGGACCAAATGGCGAATCCTCCCTGGGCTGTCGTTGTTGTTGTTGTTGGGCCCCATCCCCCCACTGTGGGCAAGCACTCCTCGTTTGTACTGAAGTGTATGGTAGCCATCCCTGGAAAATGATGACTGACGCTCAAACGGGTCCGCAAAGTTTGCTGGTACCCGGGTGGGCGTTTTACCTCCATAGCCTCCTCCTCCTCCACCACCCCCTCCTCCTCCTCCTCCACCTCCCCCTCCTCCTACATACGGTACCATGGCCATACACTCATCCTTTACCTCAGGATGGTGGGATGAGGAGGTGGAGTGGCACCTCCGTGGGAACGTTCCATATGGGACGATGCTGTTGCTGTCAGAAGCATATGAGGTACGCTGAGCATTGTAGTAGGGCAGCTCAGCTGGGTGTGGCATGGGAATGGGCACTGGCATGTCCATTTGGCTAATCAAATATGGTTTGCGGTCAACATGGTGACCCAGTGGATCATATGATGGCTCATAGGAGACCACATGATGGTGGCTCCGACTACTGGACAAGCCTTTCATGATAGGGGAAAGATAGGTGATGGACAGAGTGGTCTGTGTCTGAGAGGCTGCAAAAGACTTTCCCTGAGAGGAGTGCTGCAGACTCTGGAAGCCTGGAAGGAGAAGAGCAATAAGGCAAACTATTAATACAAGGCAACAAGTTAAACAACAAACAGTTCAATTAGTACCATGTCAAACAAAGAGGTCCAACATTATTATAACCTTTATTTAACAAGGAAAAAAGGAAAAAAGCTCCTGGTCAAGACAGCAGCAGCAGCAGCAAAAGTTACACAAAATAGAAATCACAGGCATACATCCACACTAAAAATATACATAAAAATTATACATAAAACACAATAAAAGTCAGCATAAAACCATACTTAAAACACTAGATAAGAAGATACATATAAAACATCACCATTCCTTTAGTTCTATCTCCTTCTGTAGGTTGTTTCAGGCTTTTTTATTTTAAAGCTTTCTTTCCCAGTTCTGTCCTGACTGAGATAACAGATCCTGGGACTGGAGACTATAATTATTTAAGTCATTCCAACAGATGTAGACCATTAAATATAATGGAAGCAGACTTAAAATACATTTATAGATAAAAGAAGACCAGTGTTTCAGTCTGCGTGTAAAAAGATCTGTCCATCCAAATCGAGTGTATGAAAGATAATGATGAGTCCGGGCTCTGAGGCCTGTAAGAACCCTCAGAGCACCATGATAAACAGTATCAAGGTCATTTAAACACTGAGAAGACACATTCATATGAATAATGTCTTCATAATCAAGCACAGACATAAAAGTGGCAGCAACAAGTCTCTTCTTAGTCTGTTCTTGGAATTTCATTGGTTAAAATAGACAGATTGAAAATGTATGTTAAAGGAGATGCTATAAAGTCTGCTGCTAAACATATTAAAAAAAGGCTCTAATTTATCAGGACCAGTTGATTTAGAAGTGTCTAAAAGTCTGAGAGCTTTGTGCACCTCAGAGACATTAAAAGGAGTAAAACTGAAAGTTGGAATCTCAGACAGTTGAGCATCTGACTCTTTCCATGACTGAAATTTTGAGAATTGAACAAATCACCTGCAGATATGAAGTGTCCATTAAAACATTTTAGCCTTTCTATCTTATCAGTAATTTGCTGTGAGTCCTTGACAATCAGTGCAATCAGTGTTAAAAATAACGGCATTACTAACGCTGTTATTGTTTTCCTGTAATGGGTAATCTAATTCATTACTATTTGAAACATTACAATGCCGTTGCTGTTACCTACAGTGAAATGTGGTGTGGTATTCTGCACTGATATCTAACAGCTACTATCCGACCTGGCTCGCTCAGCCAGGCACTAGAGTTGTGACGTTCGCAAATAAGTTGAGTCTTTTGGACAGCTCTTTTAAGTGAATGATAGGACCGATTCACAGTTGCAAGCCATTCGTTTGTGAGCCGTTCTCATATTCAAATTGCCCACGCTGCCTTCATGTGTCACCTGTGTGTCCCATGAGTCAGAGTTGTCAACGCTGCCTTCACACGAACGACTAATGACATCTCAGAGTTTGAGTTGTCCGCAGCAGACCCTATTCACTTGAATGCATCTATGTGTGCAGCTAACTTTGAAAGGAGTTATTAGTGAGCCCTGCCTGAGTCCGACTGACTGGACTGGAGCCACATTTACTGTAGTGTGAAAAAAATGAGACTGAAAAAATGGAGATGCAGGACTATCTGGAGGAGCCTCTTCTTCCTAAAAATGCAGGTCGACTTATGTGGTGGAAAAGATGGGCCCTGGTGTACCCTAGTCTTACCAAAGTCATGGTTATGAAGCTCTGTTTAGTGGCAACATCAGTTCCATCTGAAAGAGTATTCTCTAAGACAGGACAAATACTGTCTGAGAGAAGTCGCCTCAAGATGGCAAAAGTGAGATCACTTGTCTTTTTCAACTGAAATTTCCCAAAGGATAAGAAGGAGAGGCAGTATATTTGTTCATTCATTCATTTATTTATTTACTTATTTATTTATTAGGGCCTACAGTATGTCTGCCAGTTGTCGTTTGAAGTCGAATAAATATTAAGCTATACAACTGGCCCGGAAACCCACTCAAAAATCCAAATCCTTTTACAAATTTCAAAGTTTTTCAAAAAAGTAACCCAATAATTACTTTCCCTGGTAACTAATTACATTTATGAAGGAGTAATTCAATAACTAATTGAATTACTTTTTGGGGAAAGTAACTAGTAACTATAACTAATTACTTTTTTTTAAAGTAATTTGCCCAACACTTTTAGAGGCAACTCAGCAATAGTATTACTGTCACTCAAAGATGCAACGGTCTTCCAGAATTTAGATGGGTTGTTGAGATTTTTGGTAGTTTGAATGAGGAAATGCTCAGATTTAGCTTTTCTAATTGTAACGTTGCAAGAGTTTCAGAGTTGCCTGAAACACAGCCAATCTGACTCTTCCTTTTATTGCCTGGCTTTTGCCCAAATCAGATTACACTCATGAAGCATATCTGCTAACTGGGGCATGAACCACGGATTATTTGACTATAGCGTTTAAGAGGAGCAGGTTTATTTATAAGACCAATAAAACCATCATAAATAAATTAAAAAATAAAAAATAAATGAAACAGATTTTATCCCATTCAAAATAAAAAAGATCATGAAGGAATTCTTGTTCTGAGAAGTGTTTCATATCACATTTGACTATAATGGAAGTTTGGTTTTAGGAAGTTTTGTATTTCACTGCAATAAGACAGTGATCACTTATATCATTTGCAAATATAACAGTTGTATATTTATGAGGCATATTAGTTAAAATTAAATCAATTACAGACCTTTGGGGATCTTTCATATTTAGTCAAGTGGGACCATCTACAATCTGAAACAGATTTAAAGAATCAAACTGAGCTTTGCAGTCATCTGATTCTGAGTGCACACAGTTCTAGTTTAAATCTCTCAAAACTATTATCTCCTTATAGTCAAGATCAGTTATGAGTTGTATTAAATTGGACAGAGTATCGTTTTCAGATGAAGAGTGTCCTATAACAGCCAACAACAGTTACATGCAAGGATTTAGAAACCTCAAGATCCAAAGCAAGAAATTCAAATTGCTTGCTTGCTCACTGATTTGGAGAGTAAAAACTTTACACAAAACATTTTTGTTTTTTACACATATTGCAATACCCCCACTCCTTCTAAGATGATCAGTCCTGTGAACATTATACCCCTTAATATGAATATCCTTATTGAGTATGGATTTTGTTAACCAGTTCGTAAGACCAGGGGACAGTCCTGGTGCTTGACCAGTAGCCCCCCCTCCTCACCTGCGCTGCAAAGGGAAGTATTGGACACTGAATAAAAAAGTAGCAGGCTCATTCTCAAAATTAAAGCGCAACAAAAACCAACTAGCAATTTTGTCCATTGAGAATGAGTGAGCCAAGACAATGGACATACGGCACATTGTGGACAAGTTCGCGGAGTGCAAGGCTCGCTGTGTGCCCTTTAAATAGCGGTGAGTAGATCTACTACTTTTTACTCAATTTGTGATCGTACTTGTGGGCCACTGTACCAACTTTACAAAACGTTCTAGCTATTGATACAGTAGCCTACTGTGCTGTCAGTAGTTGAAGTGTTTCGTTAAAGTGAGAGTCAGAATGATGTGTCCGTTGGATAGATGTCAAAATGACATGTTTGCTGTCCATGGTGCTGAACCCTTACTATCAAATTCTTTGAGCTGTGTGTCAAAAATGTAGTAACGCTTGTAAGACCTGCTTTTGTGGGCATGTGTATGTTGTAAAGCGATGTAATTACAAGCTTTATTGGGTTTAAAGGGCCCGGTCATGTTCCACCAATGGCGGAACATATCTGAGCACTACAATTTCCTGCCACACGTATGTTGTAATAACTGATTCCCTGGCATTTCTTTAAAGTTTCTTGCCTAAAAGTTTGTTTCCTCCACCTTGTTGTGATCTTGTAGTGACAGAAGTGGATGTGTATAAAAAATTTTAATCATAAAGAGTATGCATTAATAAGAATTTCAGATGTTTTTGTCACATAGATCTAGATCTAGATATAAGTATAGAAACGTTCAGTGTGTAATCTTTCGTTACATCTGGTTTTGAAGTTGTGGATTGTTATACTCTGGGTTCAACCTATCCTCCCCTACAGGCTGCTAAAAACATGACCCTCATTAGAGCCAATATTTGTCTTGAAAATTTTGGGCTTTTTAGTTAAAACAACATTAACTGTAGAAAACACTTAAACATAATAAGACAGCACTGCACCGTAAATCTGGGTACATAGGGTCATGGTGACACAACATAGTGGACTTTGTGGAGGCAACCCATGCTCTCTGTAGATACAAACATCTCATTCTAAGGAATATTATATTCCATTTGTGTCAGAATCCTAAATCTTACACACTAAAGCTTAAATACAGAGTCTAATATCTGCTTTGTGTCTTTTGTATCTGTGTTTACAGAATATTTATTGCGTTGCATTACAGATCCACCACATCGGTTATTACCTTTTAGAAAAAAAGCATATATGCACATATGCACCGCATGACTAAAGTTAAACACTCAGAGCATGTCACAGAAAAAATCCAAGATCATATTTTCATTACTTTAATTATGTTGAAGATAATAGATTTTAAAATATTTCAGAATAGAATCACAATGAAATATATGTTGATGACAGTGATAACTGTCTTACACCCTATCAAAAAAAAACAAACAAAGATGTCACCTAGGAAGATTTTCCATTTGTCCAGGACATCTTGTCAGATTGGTAGGTATATGTTGCGTCATGTAGGAAAAAACTCTGCACTGCACTCTTTACACTTCTGGGGTTTTGAGTTATTTACAGGTGCATTACTTCTGCTGCCTGTGTCAGACTTTCAAGAACATAACACCAACACTGCATTCAGACATCTACATTTCAATGGACAAGACTTCAAATTCACAAAGTCCATGGTGACATATATTAGTGTGGTGTAATTTCATTATAGCACAAAAGTAAGTAAAATTTTCCTAGTCTGAATGTCACAATTTTTCACCGACAGAGGATGTCTGACAAAAATAATGACTACTGAAGCTTTAATGCATGACTTTGTATGTGTCTACCATTTACTATCACTGTCTGGTATCATTTAGCGAAACTTGCTCGATTGGTAACAAATAATACATTTCACCCTCAAAAGTGTTACATACGACAAAGCCATAACTACAAAGGGAACTACAAACAAGGAAAGCAATTTCTTTCAAGCAGATTTGGTCTGAAGGAATAAGTGTGAATGTCTTTCTTTACTTAGGTGACTGTCTCTTACATTTTTACACAGTGTTGGTAAATGCATCCATTCTGAGTTTGTACATTAGAGCAGGTAACAGCACCATGAGAAGTGGCTCCTCTTCGACCTTATATAACAGCAAGTTCACATCTCAGACTACTGTGGGAAAAGGCTCCAGGGATCAGACTGCTCGCAAGGCACTTTTATTACAGATGAACAGCCATGCAGGGCCGAAGTGCTGGTGTGTATGGTGCATGCATGCCTGTGTGTGTGTACTTACATATTCACATTTGTGGTGTAGTTGTTTGATAGATGTGTGTATGTCTGGTTGTGTGGTTCTCTGTCCTACTTAGCCAGTGACACAACTGCTTCACACAGCATGACAGCTCTACTGATAGAGTGAGATGCTGATAACAAGTTACAAAGTACTTTATCATCTTTTCACATTTATTTGACATGACTTCATTAAGAAATATGATGTACATTTGTCAAATGTATTAAGGGTGTCTAAATGAGCAGATATTAGTCACATTTATTTTTTACAAAAGTGCCTCAACTGTATCTACTTCCATTGTTTGAAATTATGGAAGCAAAAAGATTTGGAACTTAACTGTAATAATAATAATAATAATAATAATAATAATAATTTCAATTATGTGTTTGTTTTTAAATGATTAAGTGAAGTAGATATTCATAAAGAAATCAGAAAATAAAATAAAACTAGAAAAGCACTCAGAGAGCGAGGACCTCCATCAAGGCAGATCAGCCTCACCCCGATCACCACCAAAATTTAATCATTTGTTCCTTGTGCCAGTATCATTTCCTGAAAATTTCATCCAAATCAGTCCATAACTTTATGAGTTATCTTGCTAACAGACAAACCAACAGACAGACAGACAAACCCTGATGAAAACATAACCTAATCACACACCTACAAATAAAGGTAGATGATAGACATGGTGGTGTAGTGGTCAGTACAGGAGTAAGTACAGTGATCTCACAGTAAGAGGATCCCTAGTTTGAGTCCAGCTCCAGCCAGTCAACCAAACTGGTGCCTACACTTTTAAATTTTTAATTCAGCTGAATAAAATTTTTACTACCCCAAGCTCAACTAACTAATAAATCTGCGTCCAAAACACAAAGACAGAGATACACTCAACAAGGGATATTTCATTGAGACAACATCGTGTATGTTAGGAGAACAAGCTATGTTTGTTCATTTGACATAAAAATTTAATGCAACCCTTTCACTCATATTTTTTATGAGTGAAAGGGTTGCAACCCTTTCACTCATATTTAGTTTAGTTTTGCTGCAGCAGCTCCTAAACTATGGAACGATCTGCCTCTCCATATCAGACAGGCCTCCTCCCTGTCTGTTTTTAAATCCCTTCGTAAAACCCATCTTTTCTCCTTGGCTTTTGAAACTATGTGAGATGTTTGAAGGTACTATCTTTATTTTATTGTTTTTATTTGGTAGTGGTTTTTTGTTCTTATTTATCTATTTTATTTATTTATTTATTTTGTTGTTTTTAATTGTATGGCTTTTTAATCTATTCTTGTATTTAATTATTTTATTTGGGTTTTATTTATTCTTCTGTATAGCACTTTTTTCTTTTTTGTAAAGTTTCTATGTCTTTAAATCTATTCTGTATGTTATTGTTCTATTTTGGTTTTAATTATTCTTCTGTACAGCACTTTGGTCCACTGCAGTTGTTTTAAAGTGCTTTACAAATAAAGTTGGATTGGATTGAAAACAACACGTTACATTTTACAGTGTAGAAAGCCCAGAATTAGTATGTCTCACTGCAGAAGCTTTACACTCACAACACTGGACTGTGGTAAAAAAAAAAAAAAAATTGTATTAAATCAAAGGAGGAAGTGATTCACTTCAAATTATGTGTAGTCAGACATTACTAGACAAGGATCCAAATGACAGGGACTGAAATAAGCTGCACATGTTCCTAATACATAAAATCTGACTCATGCAAATAGGATTAAGATAATTGATGTATTGCAAAAGAAATGTAGAGAAGAATGTATCAGCATCACTACGAAGCTTGATTCTTCTGAATCCAAATTTCTGTACATTTCTGTCCAATATTTCATTCAATAAACAGAAGCTCTACTCAAAGTAGCCATACCCTTTATTACTGTTAATGTTCTCTATTGAAAGATGTGACACTATATCCTACTCTGATAGTAGTAATTGATGCTTCCTGTCTCTTGTTATGTGGCGACAGCACAGGACACCAGCATTTCACTGGTATTTTTCTGCACAGATTTGTGTTTCCAGATGTCATAGTGTATTTTTGAGACAGACAGGCTTCAAAGATTTTTTTTTTTCATGTTCTGTGTCTTAAAATTTAAATTTTTATGTCAAAATGTTCAAAGGATACAAACAATACTTTTGAAAAGGGTCAATGTTTACTTTGAACAGCCTATGTTCATATTCACTTCTCTCATTGGAATAAAAAAAAATCTGAATCTGCCTCTATCTAAAGAAGCAGAACAGTGGTAAAACTCACCTGAATTTAATAGGTGAGTTATATTATAATTCACTTACCATGCAGTTGTGATGAACTTGGAAATAGCTATTTAGACCAAAAGTATTTTTGTACCAGGCTGTAATAATGTTAATTTCTGTAGTACAGATGGAAATTTTACCTTTATCTCAGAGGTCTATGAGGATTGGCTCATTTTTGGAGCTAATATCAAGCCCTGGACATTACTGGTTGGTTTAAACAAAGGACATTAATCTTTTCATCTCACCTAACAAAACATTTTTAGAATAATGCACATCACGTTACCACCTACCCAGAGTAGATCTTACTTGATTTTGTCATAGATTTTGCTACACAAAAATGACTACAACTGGCCCAAACTACTGTATTTCCACCTTGAATCCTGTATGGTTCACACTTCTGTGACATAAAATTCTAAAAACACACGTCAATCAAAACCACTTATCACAGTGTTACCCATAGAGAGCAGTGTTCAGTTGTCTGCAACAGAGACTCAGTTCCACAGAACACACTTGGCAGCACTGGTGGGTGGAAAGCTGGTGAGGGACTGTGTCATGATGACTAAAAAAATAATAACTATAAAAAGAATGAAACATAATCACATTTCATAACAGTAGAAATCAATCAACCAGTATAAAATGAACATAAATGAGACAGTGACAGATTGCATCTTTCAACTACATTCGAATGTCCATTTTAACACTGAGAAGCAGTTCTATGAAGAGTGGCAGATGATTGCAGTTGACGGCACAGATTGAAGCAAAGTCAATTCAAAGATTATGTAGAACAGATATTTTTTTTTAACGATAAGAGATTGATAACACCCTCCCACCCCTCTTACCACCATCTCCTGCTGCAGTTTTCAAAGAGCCATATGTGCCAAGCAGGCTGGGTTGATGCTGTGTGTAGGCGGAAGGAGAAATGAAAATAGGGCTGGGATCAAGTTATTTTAGGCTAAATGGAAGCTGGTGAACAAAAAGCCTTTGAGTCACTTTCTGAGGGTGGTTACCAGTACTGGAGGCAGACAGGATCATTTAGTACAGCCCAGTGGGCATTCGCTTCTATACCAGTGCACATACATGTATGCACACACACACATGCACACACACACTAATGTAAGATATTATTTTCGTGTCTTACAGAACAGTGGCTCTCTTTTGAGTACGACATTAAGGAGCTGTTTTAATGAATCAGATTTTGGTGCGCAATCAGTCCTCCGCATGCAGGTCTAAGCTTCTTTGAGGTACTTCTGTTTCTGTAGAGCATTCTTTCCTGTTTTGGTTTAGCTCAGAAAAAACTCGCCAAATGCTAGGACTGCTACCAAACCTCCTTAGTTTTATATTTTATATTCAATATGGAGTCAATCTTAATTTAGGAATGTTAATGAGTTAAAATAAAGAAATGTGATTTGAAGAAGGTAATTGCCATCACGATTGGGGCCACAAGAAGCATCAAGGAAAGTTCTGGTCCTTGAGGAGCAAAGCTGGGCTGATGATTGCCAGTTTGTTGACAAATGCATTAGATAATTCTCACAATGTTTAAAAACAATGTTCCTAAAATAAAGATTGTATGGGATTTGGATGTTTCACCCACTAGAGTGAATAATATCACAATACATTTAAAAGACTCAAGGACTCTAGATAGTTTTAGTGCACAAAGAGAAAGGACTCGAGCTTAAGACGCATACTGTGATCCCTCAGATGATACTGTATCATTACTCACTCAGGCTGAGCCCAGGCCATTCACCACCAGACCGAGGCTACCTGCTACCTCCTGCTACCACCAAGTTAGGCTACTGTATTAGAGAAAATAGATGGCAAGGGCAGGTAGGACAGGGGCAGTTGTAGCCCTTCTTGTCTACGTGCTACTTATGGACACTTTAAATCACACTGATATAAATTATTTTTGTCAGACCTCAGTGATCTCAGTTTATTCGGTTTATTCAGAGTCTGGTTTAGACCAGCTCTAAATGTAAAGTGTCATGAAATAACTTTGTTATGATGTGGCGCTATATAAATAAAATTTGTAGATTGATCAATCGATTGATCAATTGATACAAAGCAGAACTAAGTGAACAATCATTGAAATTATTATGCAAGCCAAGTTCAAAAACTCTGGATCTGTGACATGCTGCAGCTGCAACATTTATTTTCCCATCTCTCTACCACTGGGTAAAAAATTGTAACAAAGCCGCACTGAAAAATTCTATAAAGCCACGCTCTAATAATCACCATCTGCCTCCTGTTAGCTGGAAACCAGTGTCCAGGACCACTTATAAAGCCTTCAGAAGGTGAACCCCATGTCCCCATTACCACCAACAGCAATGTCTGTCAAACACTATAGGCAGTGATACATACGTGTAGCAATTTAACCAAAGACTAACACCGTCTGACACAGTAATTATTCCAAACAATATTCCTGCTGCTGAAAACAGACAGAGAACAACTGAAAAAGTGAGCAGAGCTTACAAATACTCCCAGCCCTGCCATACGACTTTGCCCCTCCTGCTCACTCTACCTCAAAATTTTGAATTTTAAATTAAAGATAATTGTAAACTAGATTAAACTTAATTGCTGTCCTTTTTGCATAGTTCAGTCAAACTAAGACAATATTCTGCCCAAGTCTTAACTTTCAATCTGATCGTATTTTGTCTGCCAAATTGGTTGAACCATCTTCAAGAAATTCAGCCATTACTTGTCTTACTGGTAAAGAAAATGTGTGTCAAATTTGAAAAGAATGAGGTGACTAGTCTTCGAGAAAATGGTTGGACTAATATCTCGGACGAGCAGGCAGATGGACGGACAGATGGAATTTCTGGTATTACTATATGCCCATGCCTACCCATAACCTAAAATATTTTGATCCACATAATTCTTTTTGTCAGTATTTTGACACTACTGTACTCTCTACTTGTTACTGATATTGGAATTTTATATTTTGGGATTCTTCATGTGGAACTTTATTTTGAAAATGGCTGGATCCTCTACGCTTTTCATGTTTTTGACTTCTTGTCTGTCTCATCTGCTCTGGACTACTTCACATGACCATTAAGTGGGTCCATAAAAAATTATACTCGGTGCATCCTCTCTGTGTGCCTGGTGGAAACATTAACTGTTATAATGTGATGCAGGCAGAAAACTATGTCCTGGGACCCAGCTGGTCTAGATGATGTGTATTCGAGGCTGCTTAAGGGCTCTCTCTCTCCCAGATCCATGGAAAACATCATGTATAACAGAAGTATGCAAAGTAAGGTGTCCACCTGAGCTAAACAAGTACAGACTAGTGGCCCTTACATCACATATCATGAAGGCCCTAGTGCAACATTCTACACCTACTGGACCCCATGTTGAACATGCACTGGATCCCCTGTAGTTTACATACAAACAACACACTAGAGTGAATGATGCTCCTCTACATGCTACACTGAGCCAGCTCTCTGGGTGAGTTTGGTGGTTAGGTGAAGACTATGCTCTTTGATTTTTTGTGCATTTAATATTTAGAGACAAGCACACAAGGGAAGAGATTGTTTAGTACATCACAGGCTCCCTAACAAAACTGTAGGCAGAGGAACTGCGTCAATGGGACAGGAATGAGCTGAACTGGGGCTCCACAGGGGACTGCTTTGGCTCCCTTCTTCTTCATACCATACAGAGCACACTTGAAGAACAACTTTTGAGTCCTGTCACATCCAAAAATACTACAGTGACACTGCTATTGTGGCATGAATGAACAGGAAGAGGAGTGGAGGGACATTACCAAAGCCATCAGTGACTGGAGTCATAAACAGCCCAACACTAAAGACTAGGGATGCACCAAAACCACTTTTTTTCAGGCCGAGTACAAATACAAGTACTTACATTTGATTACTTGCCGATACCGTGTGCCGATATGAGTACTTAATAATACCATTACAGTTCTTAGTAACTTTTGTAAATGTGCTTTATTGTCGTTGTCATTAGTCTGACTGGAACAAAGTGCTGCTACTGACATTTAATGTGTTGGAATGAGCGTTTCTGAATCAATCCACCTGGGGGCTCCACTCTTAATTAACCATACTGGCTGAATACCACGACGAAGAAGAAGAAAGTTTTTTGAGAAGAAGAAGAAGAAAGTCAGTAATAATAAACATGGAAACGACAGAGGTAACACTAATGTGGATACTAATGTTGCTGCATTTTTTGCTGGTGAAGTTTAAAAGTGAAGCTTCAGGAGGTAGAGAAAAGATAAATGAACTTTAAGTTTTGTTTTCACTTCTGCTGGCAGCACAGTCTGCACCGCTCCATACCCCCATAGTATTATAAGTAGGACAGAAATCAGCCCAGCCCTGGGTAGTTGTCATACATATGTCAGTAGTTTTTCATTAACTCACACAGTTGCTCTTTGGACAGATCCTCTACCTCCTCGGTTCCTTAACTGTGAACATCACACTCCCATAAAGTGACATCAGTGTGTGTGTATCGGAGCATTTTTACAAGTATGAGGAGAAGTACATGCGGTCAGTATCGGACCGATATCCGATACTGGTATTGGCATCGGTGCATCCCTAATAAAGACCTCCCCGACAGTCTAAGTACAACCCCTATCCTCAACCAGTCACCATTCCCGGGGTGTGAACAACAAGGTGGTACTGACATAATATTTTGGCATGCATCTGGACAACAAGATGAACTGTTTCAATCAGAGTTGTACTCTACGATGCTGACATGTGCTCAAAATGTTCTAAAAGTGCTTATACACACACTGAAATTATTTAACCAAGTTTTATTTTGAAAAAAATAATAAAATGACACACACAATGTACTTTCTGTTGGCAGAAAAATTTAAATATTAACATGTAAACATCAAACATACAAATGTGCATTAAAGATGGTACCTTATGGCCATGAGAGGTATCTGCACTTTGTGTAAATTGTAGATAAGAACCGAGAATACTTTTCTTTACATTCAGCACTCAAGACTAGATCTAGTCTTACAGATTTAAGAACTGGTACAGAAAGAACACTTTTACTGTTTCATGGACCTTATCGAGAAGTCAAATGAGCATATAAAAGCAACACCACCATTTTAAACAAAGTAATGTGGCAGAAACAATTTCCAGATTTATACGTATCCGGGTATTTTTGAAAACGGAGATTTTCCCCTCTCCATTTTCATAAAAAAAAAACCTTGTGCAGACGTGATCGTTTTCGGAAAACTCTGCGTTTATGCCCATATATCTATACCATCAAGAGCATGCCAGGCCTGTAGATGGCAGTGTAGGGGGACGACCGAGTACCATTAACCAATCAGAATCCTGAAAAGAATCACAATGAAACGTTACTTCCGCTATGAACCTATGGAGATGTAGTTTTCCTGGTTCCGCGTCCGAGATGTGTAACCAATACAATGCAATGTAAACGGATTAGATGGTGACTTTTTTACAATCACAGCTTTTCTGATGTGACAGAGGGGATGAAACAGGGTTTGAAGTCTGAGTCGAACCATGTTAGTTCTGTACTCATTAACAGCTGCATCTGTTTTTCAGTCATGTTTTGTTTAAGCATTGCAAAACCTTGAAGTAAGTTACCTTATATGATTCAGATGTGGCACAGGCGCTTTTATTTCACATTCATTAATTAATATGGATACTTTATTAGCGTAATCAATCCACAAATGAGTAGTGTGTGAGTATCAATATATCAATACCACATAACTGATGGCCCATCGCTATCATTTACCACTGCAGCTGAGCACAAGCTGAGCTCACGTCACTATTTTACAGTATCGGTAGGAAATTGTGTTGCACAAACTCCTTTGGTGTTTAAGGCCTAATAAACTGTAAATGGACTTCATTGCAGCCTAACAACATTAAGATCATAAACAAACAAATTAGGCAACATTACTTGTATGTATTCTGTGTATGTAATAAGCTTTACCTTATTCTAATATTATACTCCAAAATACACCAAAATGTATATAAAATGCATTTACACTATGGTACTAAGACACAGGAAATGCTTTGAGTGTTTTCCATTTTTTTCCTGTTAACTCACTGCTATGGTTTCCATGGAGACATGATTTCCCTTTTTGGTAATGTCTTTTTAGCAGAGCAAGGCAGAGACAGAATGAAAGAAAAGGAAAAGGGAGACAGGGCACACACACAGAGACAGACTGTATAGTGTCCTTTAAAAGCATTCATATTTACTCAGTGTAATGGAAAACACCTTCTAAAAGCAGCAGAGGCAGTTGACGCAGATAATGCAGCACACTGATTCTCAATCTGACCTATGGCACTTTCTAAGGTAGCTGTTAAAAAGTGTACTCCACTGATATTCTGTCTGTCTGCAAATGAGTCACTGTTGTATTACCTACATACAAACATGCAAACTACACACAGTATTTTCACACATAACTCAGCTAGTTTGAGGCAACTTCATCTGAAGAAAGCTATTCTTCAGTCCTGGATCTATACTAATACCATTCATAGGTAATTTTCACTTTGCATTACTATAGTTTTGAATATGCTGTAGTACATTAATACCACATTCAATGATTGAGACATTTTTCGAGATTCCAGAAATTATTTTGGCCCTGGTGAAAAGTCCCGTCAAAGATTTGATGGCATAGGTTGAGACAGGGCCAGTTCTATCTTCTCTTCACAACCATCCATAAATATCTGGGAAGTGTGGAGACCAGTTCCTCGGGTTTTTGAAGAGTAATATTGTCCCATTCTTGTATAAAATAGGTCTCTAATTGCTCAACTTCCTTGGGGGTTCTTTGTCATATTTTTTGTGTCATTATGATGCACCAGGGATTTTCCATTGCTCAAAGGTCTGGACAACAGCAAAGCCAATTTATGACAAGGAAATTCTTTTAAGATGCAATATGCTTGGCAGGTACTGACCAGACTGATGAGAAATTCATTACAATGAGAAAGCAGTGAATGGGATGATTTTGGTGAAGTCTGATTTTTCCTGTAGCCCCATAATCATTTTACAATCTTCACACAATCATTGACAAAATCTGTAGCACCAGCATGTAGTGTTGCAGTAGTAAGACCATGTCATCAGTGTATCAAGCAGTGGTGACTCACCAATAGAGGGTGCTAGGGTGCCACCCCACCTGTCTGGATGATAGGAATCATATAAAATAATTTTACAAAAACATGAATATTTAAATAAATGAGCATGATACAGCCCCTGAGTAATGTTTTTGGTCATTTAGTGGGCCAGTCAAGGGATGTGTTTCCCTTGGGTGCAAAAATCTGTGCCTCCTTTTACCATACAGTCTTGTTACAAATGGCATGTGTGCAGCAGATCCCCTCCAATGCAAGAAACAAGAGAGCCTTAAGGATCGTCCACAGGAGTAAACGTCACATCCCTAAAAGAATCAAGACCTTCCTCAGAAATGCAATGTCACACAAGTTCATCTAAACTAGGGGTGCTCACACTTTTTTGGCTTGTGAACTACTTTTAAAATGATCAAAACAAAATGATGTACATCCACTTTATACTGATATATACATCAGCGGATAGCTCAGTAATATTACTAGTAATAATACTGGTGCATTCTGTAGTGGTTGTATAGCCTAGTGGGTAACAAGGCTGACTGCAATGCAGGAGATCAGGGTTAGAATCCTGACAGGAGTGGTATTAACAGTGCTATTTAGCCAATGCCATGCGATCTACCCACACTACCTTGGCCCCTGGTGAAAATGCATTGTTCATACTATCAGTGGAAAAGACACTTGTCAGGGGCATGCCTGACTTTAACAATAGAGTCATGGAAAAATTTGCATGTTTGAAGGATAGACGGGTGAAATTTACATATAAAAAATAAATAACTGAAAACACATACTGTGCATTTTTATTTTAATTTAAATCATTCATTCATTCATTCATTATTAAAATAGTGATGCATGTGCTTTGGTGTATCCTAGTGGTGATATGTGGTTATAGTGCAGGGGTCACCAATCCTGGTCCTCGAGGGCCGGAATCCTGCATGTTTTAAATGTATCCCTCTTCCAACACACCTGATTCAAATGATAAGCCTATCATCAAGCTCTGCAGAGGCCTGATAATGACCGTCAGGTGTGCTGGAAGGGGGAAACATCTAAAACATGCAGGATACCGGCCCTCGAGGACCATGATTGGTGACCCCTGTTATAGTGCATCCAAAAACTAACTTGCATACTGCACCCCATCAAAAAATAATTTCACCAGCCACCACTGGTATCAAGACCAGGACCAGAACAAATACACCAAATGTACCAAAGACAAACGAAAATGCTGACATCAGCAACAGTGGTTAATAACAAGAACTAGAGGCAACAACAGCAGACAAGCCCTACCTATTATCTACCTATTCTCTTCTGTGTGAGATTAAAGAAAGATGATACTTTGTCTTTCCTCTAAAGTCAGTGTAACCTGCTGATGACAGCTGTTGCTGAGTGAATCCTCTCCCTCTACTCTCATAAACTGACTGCAACTGTCACTAAGACTGAACATAGAGTCCATGCAACATTGGAAATGCTGATGCTATATATAAAGTGAGCAGAATTCAAGGAGAAGCCATGCTTGCTAAGTGCTTTCACTTGTTAGTCTAGATCTACCTCACATGAAGGGACTCAAGGTGCCTACCTTGTACCGCAGCATTATGCACACTTTCTTTGAAAAATGCTCTGAGTCTAAATTTGTAGATTTTGCTCTTACTTGTCACATCCAAGCGCCCCAGTTGGTTCTCGGTGCATCTACTGTACATTTCTGGGATGAAAGCAGGAGAATTATCCAAGTGAACCAACAGCCATAACTAGGAGCTTGTGGCTTGTTACCTTTAGTATGTCACTAAAGGAGGGTTGGTGAATATTTTAACCCAAGCACTGACAACTTAATACGATATGCTTACAAATATTTTAGAGCTTTCAGTCACAGTTCTTAACTTCAGTGAACTAAGTCCATTGCAACTGAGGCAAGGACATTAGCTACAAAGGCTGTGAAATGCAGCAGTTATAGAAAAGGTACTACATTTTTCAATCAGTGTTAAGTAGTGCTGCAACAACGAATCAATTAAGTCGATCCAAATCAATTCTTAAAAGAGTTGGCAACGAATTCGGCAGTCAATTTGTTGGGTCTTGAGCATGTTAGTATTGAGGCATGCCCGCCATTTTTGGAAACCCAAGATGAAGTGATCAATCAGAATTTTTTCTTTTGCGAGCGAGAAGAAAAGAAGCAGCAGTCTCAAGGTACTGTAAAATACATTTTACCATGAACATGTAATGACAACAAATGCTTAATGGTAAACTTGTTAGTCTCGGTGGAGTGTTTGCACACTGTCTTTTTAGTGGCCGGCTACAATTTAATGCATTGTGGCAAAGACGTCCTGAGTCGTTGTAAATACCACTTTTTTGCATTTTTGCACAAATGCATTTTTGTCAGTCCAGTAAATACGTTAGGGTAGAATAGATAGGAGGACAAATTTCACAAACTTACATGTATGAGTATGACAACCAGTGGGACTTTAACTTTAAGTGGAGCAGTTACTTTTTAAAATTTTGTGGTTAATGTTGGTCACATACTCATCATACAACATTTTATCTATGGCAGTCATAAATTTACTGATTATTTACACTATATATAACATCTTATACTAGAATGGACAGCTTTATTCTGGAACAGCTTCCAAAATGTATATTTTTTACATCAACTCCACAATACTTCTGTTTAATTGTATTTTTAAATTTGATGTCATTAAGACGTATTTTGGCACTGGAAGTGAAATGCTCGCCACATGAATACCTGGTATGACAAAACTTCCTAAATTCTTTGTTTACGTGAAAGCTGGCTGCAATTGGTAGTTTCATCATAAAGTTGTTGTCCATATTAATTTCGATTATTTTTGCACTAATATTTTTATCAGTTCTCACAGCATCCCCTACTAATGGTGAAGAGGATTGGACAGCGGGGTTTTGCTGAATACCCTTCACATTCACCAGACCTCACACCACTAGACTTTTTTTGTATGGGGATACCTAAAAGACAAAGTCTGCGCTATGAGACCTGTAACAGTGGCTGAATTGAGAGCAGCCACTGAACTTGAATGGACACAAATACCACGGGAAATATTTTGTGATGTGTGCAATTCCATTGCTTCGAGTTGTCAGCAGTGTCTGGACCAGAACGGTTGTCAGTTTGAGAAAAGGCAGTGACAAAACAATAAAATGATGTTTGTAAATTCTATTACATTTTGAAAATTAAATGAATTTTAATAAACACCTACTTAACAATTATTTAAAGTGTGTATACACACACACACACACACACATATATATATATATATATATATATATATATATATATATATGTATATATATATATATATATATTTTTTTTTTTTTTTTTTTTTATTTTATTTTATTTTTTTTTTCCCTACAAATTGTGTCTCAATTTAAACTGTACATTGTGCTGTAAATTTATCTACATACTTTCTTTAACAGCTACAATGAGGACTTCAAATGAACAGCAACCTTCAAGCTCAGGAAAAGCCACTCAGGCTGAGCCAGATCCACTTGTTCTGAGACTCTGAGTTTCCCAAATCCCATTTACCTAGAAGTTTCCATTACCATTATACATTTAGGAAACTTGCTAATAGAGAAAGAATCAAGCACACCTGGTTATTATACTCATTTCTAAAAAAAAAAATCCTCAAGACTCACGACAGAGGGCCATAATGATTGGGTCAACATTGTATCTACATTAAAATCACATGAGACAAGCCCAGACCACAGAAAAAATGTGATGCTATGGAAGGATTTTGAAGTTAGATTGACAGTGGAAAGAACACTTGATGAGACAGAGATGGTTCTCTTACAAGTAGAGCAGAATAGATGGAGAGAGGTGCTTACACATCTAATTGCAATTATTCAGTTGTTGGAGGAGAGGAAGCTTGGACTAAGAGTCTCAGTGGACATACTGAATACCTCAAACAATGACAGTTTTTTGAAAGAGGTAGAGCTTCTTGCCATGTTTGATCCTGTACTGAAGGAGCATGTAAGACATATTACTGCTGGGGACAACATACTTGAGAAAGACTAAACAGAATGAACTAACTGGATGCATCTGGAAAAATTCTCAGCACTATTGTGAGTGAAATTAAACAGTCAAAATACTTTTCAATCATTTTAGACTGCACCCCAAACATTAGCCACCAAGAACAGATGTCTGTGGTTGTAAGAATTGTCAGCATGACACGGCCTCCAGAAATAAAGAAGCACTTATCAAGAGTCTGGTCTTGACCACCTCTAAATGTCAAGTGTCATGAGATAACTTTTGTTATGATTTGGCACTAAATAAATAAAATTTGATTTGACTTTTTAGGATTCCTACTTGCCCTTGAGAGAACTGGCCACAGTTTGTCAACACTCATTTTAAACAAGCTGGACGAACTTGGCATCAATTTTGGTGATTGTAGGGACTGGGTCTTAAGATAATGGCTCAAATATGAAGGGGAAAAACTAAATGATGTGCAGGGACTGTCTTGGCTGACACGTCTCTGTAACATCGCGTGGCAGTCGGAGACAGTACCTCTGGACTGGCAGACTGGGGTGGTGGTCCCCCTTTTTAAGAAGGGGGACCAGAGGATGTGCTCACACTACACGGGGATCACACTCTTAGGCCTCCCGGGGAAATTCTATTCCAGGGCACTGGAGAGTAGGATCCGACCGATAGTCAAACTTCGGATCCAGGAGAAACAATGCGGTTTTCGTCCTGGTCGCGGAACACTGGACCAGCTCTATACCCTCCATAGGGTGCTCGAGGGTTCATGGGAGTTCGCCCAACCAGTCCACATGTGTTTTGTGGATTTGGAGAAGGCGTTCGACCATGTCCCTCGTGATATCCTGTGGGGGGTGCTTCGGGAGTATGGGGTCCGGGACCCTCTGTTAAGGGCAGTCCGGTCCTTATATGACCAAAGCAGGAACCTGGTTCGCATTGCCGGTGTGAGATTGTAAAGGCAGTAAGTC
Source organism: Sphaeramia orbicularis (assembly GCF_902148855.1). NCBI lineage: Eukaryota > Metazoa > Chordata > Actinopteri > Kurtiformes > Apogonidae > Sphaeramia > Sphaeramia orbicularis. Next base: position 5,204,476 of record NC_043973.1, read on the forward strand.
AGACCTAGACCTGTTCCAGGTGCATGTTGGACTCCGGCAGGGCTGCCCTTTGTCACCGGTTCTGTTCATAATTTTTATGGACAGAATTTCTAGGCGCAGCCAGGGGCCAGAGGGGGTCCGGTTTGGGGACCACAGGATTTCATCTCTGCTTTTTGCAGATGACGTTGTCCTGCTGGCCTCATCGAACCTGGACCTTCAGCATGCCCTGGGGCGGTTTGCAGCCAAGTGTGAAGCGAGCGGGATGAGGATCAGCCCCTCTAAATCCGAGGCCATGGTTCTCAACTGGAAAAAGGTGGTTTGCCCTCTCCGGGTTGGTGGGGAGCCCTTGCCCTAAGTGGAGGAGTTCAAGTGTCTCGGGGTCTTGTTCATGAGTGAGGGAAGGATGGAGCGTGAGATTGACAGATGGATCGGTGCAGCGTCTGCAGTGATGCGGTCCTGGTACCGGTCTGTCATGGTAAAGAAGGAGCTGAGCTGAGAGGTAAAGTTCTCGATTTACCGGTCAATCTACGTTCCTACCCTCACCTATGGTCATGAGCTTTGGGTCATGACCGAAAGGACAAGATCCCGGATACAAGCGGTCGAAATGAGCTTCCTCCGTAAGGTGGCTAGGCGCACCCTTAGGGATAGGGTGAGGAGCTCAGTCACCAGGGAGGAGCTCAGAGTAGAGCCGCTGCTCCTCCACATCGAGAGGGGCCAGCTGAGGTGGCTCGGGCATCTGTTTCGGATGTCTCCTGGACGCCTCCCTGGGGAGGTGTTCCGGGCATGTCCCGCCAGGAGGTGACCTTGGGGAAGACCTAGGACATGCTGGAGAGACTATGTCTCTCGGCTGGCCTGGGAACGCCTCGGGGTCCCCCCGGAAGAGCTGGAGGAGGTGTCTGGGGAGAGGGAAGTCTGGGCATCCCTGCTTAGACTGTTACCCCCGTGACCCGGCCCCGGATAAAGTGGAGGATAATGAATGATGAATGAATGAATGAATGAAAAAATAAGGGAGTACAAGCTAGGCAGATAGAAAAAAAATTGGAATTGGAAATTGTAATTATATGTATTTTATTTGCATGTTAACTGCTTAAATCTTCTAGCTTGTAAACTTTTTTATATTTTTTGTCATAGATAATATTTTAGTTTAATCTGAGTGCACTGTATTATTTTAATTGTTGTTGTTGTTGTTTCCACCTTATTTTACTGTTTATTTTAAAAATAAAACAAAATACAAAATTCATGTCATGTCATCTTCTACTGCTTATCTGAAACTGGGTGACAGGGGAAGCAGCTGAAGCTAGGATCTGTCCACTTCCACTTCCTCCCACTGCACAAGCTGCAGTGCACCAGCCCATTGTGGCCCTTCTGACAGGTGGTGAGCCCATCGGAAATTGGGAACATCCTGACCAGGATACAAACCCCAGTCTCCTGCACCAAAGTCAGTTAATATCTATTCCAATCTTTATCATTTAGGTTTGGCGTCATCTAGTGTACATTTCTTAAAATATAATACATTGATATCTATAGCTTTTCTTGAATTAGTGTCGTAATTCAGAGTGAATCATTTTTGTGCTTATGGATGTATGGTGTAGTGTGGAGGGGCCCAAACTTGTCTTTCTTAGGGCCCGCACATGAACTCCGATGATACCGTCAGCACAGGTTGCTGATGTAGGATACTTCAACATTTGACTGGACCTGTCATAATGACAAAGCTTGGTTCAGCAGGTTGTAATGTATCAAACTGGTTTAAATACCTACACAGTAACTGTTTTTGTTAATTTCTTAATACAAGTGTGTCTGACTGATGTCTGTGAGAAAGTGGTGAGAATCTCATCCAAATTCACTAACTGTATAAGGAAAAAAAAGTTCCATTAATATTCTATAGAGACCATGAGACCGGAAGTCAGCATTTCTGAAGGCTAACAACAACGCTCTATCTATTCCTCCTTGACTTCTCATTTCTCCTATAATCTCATCTGTATGACCCTCAGTTGACTAGAGATGTACGTCAGAATCCACGTGGAGAGGATTTTTTCTCTTTCTTTTCGCCCACTGACTGGTATGATTCAACTCAGCATTTAGAGCAGGGTTGAGAAGAGCGTAGGCTTAACCCGCTTGTGCCTATCTCTCTCGCTTCATCTCACTACTCCTTCCTTTCTGCACAAAGCTTCACTGCTGCCGTATTTTATGAAGAAATTAAATCCTGCATTTCTGTATGCCTTGCCATGAAGCCTACAATAGACAGACAGATAGAAAGGAACAGCTCAGTGGTGGGATGTGTGACGGAGGTGGGGACCAAAATGACCAGCTGACTGTGAAAGAAGCATGAATCATATCTTTAACACCTATCTTCTGTCAGATTTGTCCTTAACTGTTCGCTGAAGACTACTTGTTAAGGTTATTTATTTTTGCAGTATTTCTGCATCAAATGAATCACATTAGAGTAAGGTTAGTGGTCACCGCAGAACAGCACTTCGCTGTGTTCAGGAAGCACAGGTAAGCCTGCTGTGCATCTAGGACACAGGTAAATCATTTTAGGAAGAAGCACTAATCAATACAACCAGCTTTTTCCCTGCGTTGGCACTAGGATTGTGTACTGAACAGTAATTTACTGGTGCCAGTCAAATTGCTGAAATACTATTGAGTGCTTTGTCATTTGTTGAAGGAATGCACTGGTGTGACTATTTCAGCTCATATAACAATACTGATTGCCAAGCTTTCAGTATTTGCTGATACCCGATACCAGTGTAACTAATAAGCAATATGTCACTCTGAATTAAAGAGATTGGGAATCATTCTGTTACATTAAAAGTAATAGGCTTGACTTGAAACACTGCTTTCTGACTTGGGGTGTCAAACATACCCGCTGAAGGTTCCAATCTGGCCAATGGGATAAATATGCAAAGTGCAAAAATTACACTGAAGATATAAACAGTCCATCGTGTCAAAGTCATTTTAATTCCAAACTTCAATTTCCAAAATTTTAACAATATGCCTAAAACAAATGTTTTGTGTATTTGTAGATCCACTGTGATCTGAAATTCAAATTTAAGTTGTAATGCACATATGTAAATAATAAACTGAGGCATAAAATTGTTAAAATTCACTGATTTTTCTTCAGAAATTTCAGGTTGTTCATGGTTATTCAGGTTATTCACATTTTATTGTGAGATGATAGGCTGTGGAAGTAAACATTTTTATAATTTAACTTTTTTGCACTAAAACAAAGCAAAAAAAATGGAGTTATCATTATTTATAGAGTATTGTGCTATTATCTTACTGGTCCAGCCCACTTGAATTCAAATTGGGCTGTACTAAAATGAGTTTGACATCCCTGCACTAACAGCCTCTTAAAAAGTGTTACTGAATATATGCCTATGGATCAGAGTAACTGTCATGATACTAAATAATGAGAACAATGTTTTTCAATGTACAATTGCAAGGGATTTAGGACTTTCATCATTTACAGTCCATGGTATCATCAAACGATTCAGAGAAATCTCTCCACAAAAGAGGCCAGGCTGAAAACCAATACTGAATCCCTCCCTCCCTCCACTGCATTAAAAACAGACATCATTCTATAAAGGATATTACCTTGTAGGCTCAGGAACATATAAGAAAACCATTGTCAGTTAATACAGTTCATCACTACATCTACAAGCTCCAGTTGAAACTCTACCATGCAAAGCAAAAGCCATATATTAAAAGCATGTCATTGCAAGGCACTGCTCTTTACCTCAAATCTGTGATGGCATCATGTGATGGGCCAACAGAAGCGATACCAATGTAAGTCAGTGACAGGCATCAGTCATGCGTGCGTGCATGGGCCACGTAACATTAGTGATCCCCATGTGGTTATATTTAAATTGGGGGATCCGTGCATGGAAGAGACTGACCCAGGACATGCTGGAGGGATTATATCTCTGGGCTGGCCCCTGAGGGCTGTCTGGGCTACTCCGCTGAAACTTTTCTGGACTGGAAGAAGATGGTACAGTACGAATCCATGCAGGACAATGTAAGATGAACGATCCTCATGCAGTTATATTTGAATTGGGGGATCTGTGCATAAAACCACGGCCTACCGTGGTATCACTACTGTGGACCCATCACAGATTTAACGTCCGTGGTCATTACATGGACTTCTAGATCCCTCTCACAGACAGGAGGAGGAGTCTATGGTAGCCCGCAGGCATGTGGCCTGGAGGTGCGAGAGAGATGAAATCGACGACGATTTGACGATTTCCTTTTAAAAATCATCCTAATTAAAAAATCCAATTTTGATTTAAAATTGATTAATTGCGCAGCCCTAATCCACAGTATAAATTTGGTGCAGATATGTCAATGCATTCTTCAGATAATGCAATTAAGTCATTGAATGGACAGACTGAAAAACAGATGGATGGACAGACAGACATCAAAATGATTGCAATACCCCTCGACTGAGGGATTAAAAAATATACTGTATAATGTAAAAGTGATTAATTCAACACATGTGCAGCCAACTGATGCTTATAGTCTCACAGCTAGTGAAACAGAGATCACTTGAATGTAGTGAATGTGTCGAGTATAAAGACATCTACAGTAATGTGCAAACGTCATATGCCACCTTTAGTTTTATTGTTTTTGCAGGGCTAAAAGACATGCATATTTATTTCTCATACTCTTTTCTTCAGATACAAGACAATACAGAATTACATGCACAGCCATAAAAAGACACAAAAACTGAACTAAATCTGTTGTAAAGATTAATGTTGATTTACTGTGACCCCTGTCACCAGGACAAGAGCAGGTATAAAACATCAAGAAATGCAATAAATCTCATATTATCTGAACAAAAGTGTTAAAGGCATCTCAATTGCAAAGGGAATTCATATTAAATACAACCACTTTGGTTTATACAAGCTGTTTTTCCCCTGAACCTCTTTATTTCATGCTGAACATGCGTCCCATATATCCAAACTGCATCTTCATAAAGAGACTGAGAAATGCATGTGTGGTCATTAGAACTTTATTAAAATAATGAACATAATTTTGCATAGCACTGTATGTCTGGAATGGCCAGTAACTGCTCATTCAGTATTCCTGGCTAAAATTACACCAAAAGAGTACTCCTAATTTCTCAAAGATGAGGTTATTGAAAACAGTAGGAAGAGATGGATAGCAGAAAATTTCCACATCACTGATCATTCCCTGGAGTAGAGATGTAAGAATTAGATATTTTGGTGTTACGATTATTGTCAGAATCACGGTTTCACAATTACTACAATTATTTGGCACAAATTCATTTCACAACAGTACTTAGTAGGGCTGTCACTTTTTATTTGAACTTTGAACATTTGTTCGAGCATGAAGTAAAAAGTTTGAATTCAAACTGTAATTACCTGTTCCAATGTCAGCTGTAGTCTCTACCGGTGTATGAGACTATTTTATGCAGTTTGCCTTGTGATCAAACAGAGCATGTTTACTTCATCAATTCACAAGTTAAACCTCCCTAAGCTTGTATGACAGTCTGAACTGCTGGACAAGAATGGCCTTACTCTACCAAAGCTACGCAGCCAGATTGTTGAGAATGGGTTGCACAATGGTAGCCTGAAGCTGCATAGATGACAGTAGCAAATGCAAACTCTATGGAAACTAAAGTGAGCTTGCATTTTACCTGATTTCTAGTTGGATATAGATTGTGTTCCTGAAAAGCAGATAGAGACAGACGGTCAGCTTGTTCCTTTTCTGCCAATTTCAATCGTGGAATGTTGAGTGCAGCGCTTGCGTAACGTTGCTTTGGTCCCGTATGAGAAGCACATATTGGCGTGTCTTTGATTCTGCTCTTAATCTACTGTACTTCATGAGACAGTTTTTGGCATCCTTGGCAATTAATTATCGAAACGTTTAAAATCACAATTAATCGTAACACCATGACATCACTACATTCCTACCCTGGAGTTCAGTTAGATGCATTATTAACAAATAGAAGGAGTATGGCACATAGTCATACTTCTGGGCTGAAGGAAAAGCTACTGAAAATGTGGGGTGTGAAGGCAACAGTGGTGCCAGTAGTAATTTGGCACTGGGGCAGAAACCCCCAAGTTTGGTGGGTAGCTCCAGAAGATACCAGGAACAACATCTGATATTCTCTGTCCAGAACACTGTCCTAGGAACAGCTGAGATCTAGCGCAGAACCCTCAGTCTTACCAGATTTTGATCACTTCTCTGAAAAAAGCTCCTGACTTCAAAACTCTGTCTGAAGTAATTCTGCAAGTTCAGTGTTCAAACAAAACTATATTAAATGATTGAATGAGGTATGTTGTTATGTTGTATGTCAAAGAACGTTACCTTTGTGTTAAGAAAGTAATGAACAGATCTATCTAGCTAATGACACACAAGATCATCTAAACCAGGGGTGGACGCACTTTTTCTGATTGTGGGCTATTTTTCAAATGACCAAGACAAAATGCTGAATATCCACTATATATTAATATATATCAGGGGATAGCTAGGTAATACAAAAAATTTGCATATTTTATGGATAGACTGGTGAAATTTACATATAAAACACATGACTGAAAACACATACTGTGTATTTTTTATTTTTGTTTAAATTACTATTTTAAAATAGTGGTACATGTGCTTTGGCGTATCCTTGTGGTGATATGTGGTTATTATAGTGCATCCGAAAACTGACTTCTATACTGCCCTCCACCAAAAAATTAATTCACCAGCTGCCACTTCTTGCACACACTGAGCCTTTCAAACTGTAAATCTAAAAATGTATGACAACAGATAAACACAAACAAGAGAAACAAATGTATGCTGACTAAACTAAATTTGTAGTACACTGGGAACTGGCAGCCTCAGCAAATCAATGCATAGTAGCAATGAAACTTTCCATGATCAGATGGAGACTAGCGTTCCTTCCAAAGAAATATTGATTTGTTTCTACAACTTGCTGCTTCAAAAACATAAGGTTTGCTTGCAGTAAGATTTCAAGGTATGGAGGTAACATAATGTTGTTATTATATAATGTTAATGTAATGTTATAACTAAAAAATTATCTCAAATTGCACATGTAGTAATAGTAATGTAGTAGCTTCAGCTTCTATCATGTGAACCTGTTTGTGTTTGGAAAGGCAAAGTTCTACAGTCATACTGAAGTACACCAATTTGAGCTGCCAAAATAATTAAATTTGAGTTGACAATTTACTGTCATACAAACATTTGCCAGGGTGTCCAGGGTGAACCCCACCTTCACCCTTAAGTAGCTGGGCTAAGCTCCAAGCGACCCCCGTGACCCTAGTGAGGATAAAGCAGGTTCAGAAAATGAATGAATGAACAAACATTTGCCATTAACCATATTGTCCATATATACCATCACTGTACTATGAGTCCAACAATTGTTCAATTACACATGTACGCCTGCTGAAGAAATGACAAAGAATTTTGAACCTAAAAATTAAAATACATTGGTTTGTCTTTTGTTGGATAAAAATGTATGTGCAGATATGATATAATAAAATACAAAGGACATTACTGAAATATTAAACCAATGTACAAAATCTTATGAACAAAAAAATCTGGCCACAATATTTTATACATATTGATCGGCATCAATATTTATCTAAATACATAATAGCATGTCTACTGCCTACCATACCAGCTTGTTGGGGCAATGTCTAGGGTTGCTCCAGTTGGTCTGATCTAGGATCAGCAACCTTATGTGGCAAAAAAATAAAACAAGGTCAGGTGACTGCCTGAATGTAAGATTGTCTGATCCTGAGATTGTCTATTCCAAAATATAAAACAAAAATGGTTCAAGAGCTGTATTCTAGCAGACTACTACTACTACTACTAGGGCTCCTGCGATGGGGCGGGTGTCCCGTCCCGGTGCATTGAGTCAACCAGGTGAACCAGTCTAGCAGACAGTCTTCTAAATATAAGAACTCAGTGTTGCTAAAAGCAATTAACCAGGCACTGTTTATACACTTATTATTTTAATGTATAGTATTTATTTGTTTGTTGTGTACAAGTGGATGCCTTTTTTCTGTACTGCTAAATCAATTTAGCTGTGGGTACTAATAAAGAAACATGGACACATTTACACCCCAGTGAATACATGTTACTGACTTGACTTCTTCCCCAGTCTCTGTGCTTTATCGCCTCACAGGTTTTCCTAGGATCATCACAGGTTTTCCTTGGACCAATTCTGGACCTGCTGCTGTGGTCCTGCCCCTCTCCTGCCTTCATCGTCATCACTCACTTACCCATATAGTTGTGATACTGTTTATCATATAGCTTCATAGATGGTAGAGGTTTCTATTATTTGTACTAACTGTTGTAGTAGTAGTAGTACATCCGCTGTTAATACTTGTTATGTAGTAGTAGTATTAACAGCCATGGACCTTTGTTCTGGTTTTTAGTAACTATACTAACACCAGCTGATCTACTTTTGACAGTTCTAGTTCAGTTATCTGTGCATCAATAGCATCCATGTGTCTCCCCCTACTTCCACTCTCCCCTAGTCTCCCCCCCCCCCCCCCCCCCCCCCCCCCCCTTTACCCTCTCTCTTTCACCCCAACTGGTCAAGGCAGACAACCATCCTCCAGGAGTCAGGGTCTGCTTGAGGTTTCTGCCGATTAAAACGAAGTTTTTCCTCGCCACTGTCACCAGTCACAAGTGTTTGCTCCTGGAAAATTCTGTTGGGTTTCTGTAAATTGGCTTAGAGTCTGGTTTCGACTGGCTCGATATGTAAAGTGACATGAGACAAGTTTTGTTATGATTTGGTGCTATGGAAATAAAATTTGATTTGATTTGGAACCTGAACCTGAATACACTATATTTTTTTCCTTCACTAATAGCACAGGCCTTTTCCAAGATGGCAATGCATCATTCATCGGGCTCACTGTACTTCTGAAAGCGTGGATCGTAAGGGAGCATAAGACATCATTTTCACACATGGATTTACCACCACAGAGTCCATTGAGACCCTTTGGGATGTGGTGAAGAAGACTGTACACAGTAGTCTGACTCTCCCATCAACAGCTCTTGCCAAAACAATTAATATGACTCCAGCCATAGTGCATCAACATATGCATCCCGTAATCAAAATTAAAGCAGTTCACTGTAAAATTATGTGACTATGCCTCCAAAGCGGTGTGTGAAAATGTGTTAAGCTAAAGAAACCTTAATTAGCTAAAAGTTACAATATCAACATGGGAAGGATCTTCATTCATGTAGTGTAGTGTAATGACGGATGCAGTGCAAAGTATTCAGACACAAGAAAATGAAAAACTTCACTGCTGTAAACATTTTCTGGCCATCTGAGTAGAGATCCCTGAATTTACACAGTATAAATGCTCAAATGGTTTGCCCTTCAAAACAACTGAGACTTTAGAATTTCTGAGGTGCCTTAAAACGCAGTCCCATTCTTGTCTGTGTCAACAAACTCAGAGTTGGACATTAGAAGGAACGGAATCAGCATGTCTTCATTATATTCTTACCAAAAGCAATCCACTAAATGGTCAGAGGGCATTGCATCAGTTACCCACAAAGAAAGCAAAGATGCAGCACTGTGAGGGATATATAGACCTATTAATTTGTAATGATCAAGACCAACATTCTCACATAAAGAATGCAGATTAACATAAATTAATCATCATCAGATGGGTTTTATTCCCGGCGGACAAGCAGCTAATAATATTTAAAGCTAGGGATGGGTACCAAATTCTGTACTTTTGTTGGCACTGACCGAATTCCGTCGGTACTACCAAGTATTGATTCACATAACGTCAAACGGTACCACATTTCGGCCCTTGAAAGCGTCCTCACTTTGCGTGTGTCACGTGTGAGTGGAGGAGTGTCAGCCTGACACGACAATATCTGCAATGCTAAATGTAAACCCAGCCATGGCAACACCTCAAATCAGAGGAAACACTTACTCAAACATAATATACACCTAAAGGCTGCGGAATGCACAATATTCAAAAGCCTCAAAGAAGCACAGGCTATGACTCCCGCACTAGGCGCTGGCACTGCACCTGCAGCAGCCGGCAGCTCCTCAGGTACAGCCAGCATCAGGGGGTAAAGAAGTGGTGTCCAAAAAAAAAAAGTCAGTGGGGAGCGGCTTTTGCCAGAAAAAGTAGATATGTTGGTCTCCACACACCAGTACAAAAAGGACAGTGAGAAGTTCTAAGGACAGTGAGAAGTTCGTGGCTAAAAATAGCAAGAGCAAGTTGGTTGTGTGGAATTGGTACGGCGTCAAAGTTTCCAATGAAGACCAAACCATTCCTCACTGCAAACTCAGCCTGAAGGCGGTATCAGTCAAAGAGAGTGGCACAACCACCTCAAACTTCATCACACTTGAGAGTGGGAGCAGTGTGTTGCATTATGGCCTGCAGATGAAAATGACACCACCAGCCTGAATCAAAATTGAAAATTGAGTTTTTAGAGGAAAAAATCTGGATTTTAATTTTGGCCAAAATTGTACGTAACGGTACAGAAAAATTTCGGTTCGGTATGTTTTCAGTATAGGAGTCTTCAGTTCAATACATTTTTGATATGTTTTCAGTACAGTGAAGGAGACCAGTGAAGGGGGGGGCATGGGGAGGTGTGCTCCGTAACTACCAAAAACTGTCATCAGGCTGCATGACATGACATATATCACAGTTAAAATTTGGTATGTTTATTACCAACTGCACAAATTAAAATCAGATTCAGCTCATTCAATTGCCTAACAAATTGCATATTGTCATTAGTGTTATTCTTGAGAATCCTGAAAAGCAGTATTTGTTATTAGCTGCTGACCACATGTTTTGGGAGACGTTTTTGAAATCTCTCATTTGTTAGTCTGATGAAGCCTCATGCACAATATGATACTTTTATCCACCTCCAACGGTAAATTTGAATAATAGCATTAAGCCACCTGACTATAAAGGTTATAGACACAAATCCAAAGTCATGAGTTAGAGTGAATGGGTGCTGCTCTTTTTTTTGTTGTAATCTTAAAAGGTGTCCCCTCTCAGACTGATGGTCAGATAGAACACAAACTTTCGCTTTCTGCACATGATGCATTAACATTCATTAGTGACCCAGGTACTTCTATTTCTGAGCTGATGCAAAAACCTAAAAGAATATAGACAACATTCAGGTTGTCAAATTAACCTAAATCTAAATTAGAGGTAATGAGGTGGGGCAGCTGTTCAAGGGCAACTATGGGAAACTGATGGGATGAAAAGGCTGACTACAAGTTGGGGAAAATAATACCCAACTCTCTAATAGGACAAGTACAAGCAATACGAATGAACATCTTGCTAAAACTGCTTTTTATGTCCCAGGCTGTGATGAAGTAAGGTGAATGCCTAAAAGTGTTATCAGACACAATCCTATTTATAAGGCATGATATCTGGAAAGCAAATAAAATAAGCTACCATTGGTTAAACCCACTAAAAGTTTGGTCAGGTGTGACAAAGACATTAACATTCTGCATGTCAGTATCTACAGAAATAAAGGTTACTGTTAAAAACTGCACTTCCTTTTTTGTTTTTTTGTTTTTTTTTATGGGCTCAGCTGGCTGACAGGCAGCTGTCTGTACCAATAAGGCAGCAGCCGACACCAACTGTACTCCTAGTCATCATTGCCCATTTTTCTGACACCTATGCTTGTGTATCCTCTTTTATTTGGACATTTTACCAGGGAGTATCTCACACTATTATTTTTTTTTTTCTACTTGTCTTGTCCAGCGTCCTAACAGCAGAATGGTAGTCTGGTTCCTCCCGGTGCTGAACAAATTTGCTTTGCCAAGAGTAACTTCATAAAGTATATGAAGCGCCCTTTGATATTTTACTGTGTTTATTATGAGTTTTGTTGAACCACATTTTGATGCTGGACCTGACATGGGGGGTGGGGGTGGGGGGTAGAAAAAGGGGAGAGAACAAGAGAGAAGAAGGTGGAGAAGACCCTCACAACAAAGTATCAACAATACAAACAGCAACAACCATGGAGACAATTATAATGGTAACAATAACTACAACCAGAACTGAGTAAACTGGGCAGAAGAGAGAGAAAAAAACCAAAACAAACCAAACTACAAAAAAAAAAACCCAAAACACAACAATGAGATACATAAGACCTATGAAATGAAGAATATAAGAAAGCATAACAAAATATCGTATACCACGTTCACATAAATAATACCTATAACAAATAATGCCAGTAACAAATCCACACAACATCAGTTGTTCACATTAATCTGCTGTGACAGAGTGAACCAGGCAAACAGACTGAGGTGAAGAACACAGACATGCAACCACAACCGCACTCCCTCCAAGGATCAGGGGCTGACCAAGAGGGCCCCAAGGCCCGGCCATCCAGCAGACACCACAGAGAGGGGGGATCCAGCCCGCCCACCCCGAGAGGCAACAGTGTGCCCACCCTGAAGATGGTCGAGGGAGGCCCCCGCCAGAGGCCCCACAGCAGCCGAGCACAGGCCCCAGGGGGCCAGGGACGCCAGCCGCCACCCCCCCGCCGGGGGCCGGCCAATCAGGGGCAGGCAAGGCGCCGGTCCCTGAGCCCCACGAGCCCAGGAGCCACCCGTCTCCCCGGGCAGGGGTCCCATCCAGCACACCGGGCGGCCAGGCTGGCCCAGACCGCCACCCGCTGCAGGCCAGTGCACACCCCGATGCCACAGCCAAGCACCCTGGGGGCCCGGAGGCCCACCTCCCCATCCCACCAAGCCCAACCCCACACACCCCCCAGTCCCCCACTCACCTACACAAGCATATGCACACACACCCACTGACTCTCAGACATACACACCACCCATCCCACATGTTCGACCATTCACACACACACACACACACACACACACACACACACACACACACACACACACACACACACACAAACACCTCCATCCATGCCCATACACCCACCTACCCACATGCATGTCCACAAACACACATCTACATGTACACACATACCCACACATGTACCCATACCCACACATGTACCCATGTACCAAAAACTGCACTTCCTGATAGAGGAAGGACAGGACCTGGCCTCACCTATCAAGCCACACCCAACCCTTTAAGAGGATGGATCAAGCCCAGCTCCTGTCTTTCCTTTGTCTGATGGAGCATGCAGCCTGTGTGAGATTTGATTTTAACCCATTGACAAATCAGTATATGCACATTTGAGTAAGTTGCACTTTATGTTTTGGCTATTTGAGTAAACTTCCATAGTCTTGTCCGACTTGACCTTCGAAGAGAGCAGACGTGTTTTCTGAGCTGAGCTGTCCTGCCTTTCTGCCTCCCCCACTCTGCTTTGGCCTTGCAGTGTCTCATCTGACTTACTTTAACTTTTGGATCCCCTGCTTGTTGAGCTCTTGAACAGCAAATATGGAATTGATCAACTGGTCACTCAGTGCAATTGACATGACATTTTTCACCCAGGAAGAACGGCCCCAGGGAGCCTGCCTGCCCTGACGGAACATTTGCAGCCGGATACACCTAGGACGCTTGGGACAAGTGGAGGATGGTCTGTCTCTCTGCTCTGTCTGTGGAGGACATCGAAGACATCTACCTATTTGGATTTATGATAGCGGGACACCTTTTGATTGGTCTTGGAATGGCCCTGATCTATCGCAAAATTGGTAAGACAGCAGCATGCAAAGAGACCCCGCTGCTGTTGGTTGAAATTGAGAAGCACTTCGGAGCAGTGAGTGATAATGTGAAGGAATTACAATGGGTGGTGACGCAGTCAGGGGACAGTGTGTGAGACCTGGCCAGACGGGCTGCAGACTCGTATAAGAAGTTGGATCACATCGCGGGCCAGACTGCAGAAGGGCTGAGAGTCAATGTAGAAGGGCTCCGTCAATCTGCGGGACTTAAGGAGAAGTAGATGAACTGTGTAGAGACTTCACTGCTTGGAAGTGAGAAATGCTGAGGCAAGGTATAACAAAATGTAAGTTATACTAAATTAAAGCAGAAATCAAGTTTCCCCCCATGGCCTAAATTGTTTTCCCCTGGGAGCTGAGGAAGTAGCAAGATTCATCTCTAATCTATTCCCCCTGCAGTCAAAACATCTTCCATGGTCAGGACAACAGTAGGATTGAACTGATAAGAACTGGTAACAACTGAAGGACAGATGGACCTACTGTGTCTCTTATTTTGCACACAATCTTCAAAGGACAAATACACAACACACACACATTTCCCCCACTCCCCACTCCAACTGTCTGCCCTCAAACTCTGTTTTTCCACCCTATCCCCCAAATCCTACCAAATCCATGGAAAAAGTACCAGCATGTGTCCACATGTAATGTGTGAAAACTGTATGATGTCTTATATTTGTGCTTTGCATTATTCACTGTTCTTCACTGCAAATTTCGAAGAAAAGGGTTCTGTGGTGGCGCACCAGCTAGGAGCAGTGGCCCGATGTCCCTAATCATCGATCTCAATTTTGTTTGATATACTCTGTGCTGTCAAATGACAATAAAGGCAATTCTAAGAGCGATTTGGAATTGCACGGTTGATTGAATTATTATTTTTCCTTTGTTTAAGATTTACATCATCTCGAACCAACATAAGTAGAAATATGTACATAATCCTGCTGGAGTTTGAAATAAAATCAAAAAACCTAATCCCTGACCACTTCATACCTGACTGTGTGCCGATGCAGAAGCTTTAATCATCTGAATCTCAACCAGCCCTTTACATCATCAGTCTTTACAGTTGCACATAACTCTTTTCCAAGTTAAAAATTAGAGGTGGACTTCAAAAAGTCAAGTATTTAATCATGCTTAGTTAAGGCGGCCATACACTGTGCGATTATTTCGATCGTTGCACGCAGCTCCATCTCAAACTGTGCGAATCAGTCGTACAGTCAGGCTCACGATTCATGTTCTCACACTGCACGGACCGACGCTCGTATGCGACCTGACTGCTCACACTGTAGGACCATACACCACAGGACGCACGACACGTTTGAGTGTTGTATCCGGAAATACAACGTTAAAATACCAAGGAATCCGTAAAAGTGCATTGACGATTGTGTATTGGCATGAGCCACGAAATGGTAGTGCTAAACAAAAATCAAAGAGCTGCTTTGGTAATATGTGCCATTATCTGCGGGGAATCACAAAAGAAGAAAAGACAACGATGTGCTTGGTGCAGGCATTGGTTGTCCAGACGTGGACAGTATGGGCTGTCATCCTACAGCAAAGAGAACAAGAGGTAAGCTGCAACAGCTAAACTGCACTAGGCCAATAGCCAGCTACTGTTAGCTTGTATGCTACTGTACCCGTCTGTGTTTGCGCATGCACAGTGTGAGAATTTGAGGCACATCGGCTCGTGCCACTGCTTTGACAGTGCAATACACTCACGAGGAGCGAGCAGGATTTCAAACAGCTCCGTTTTCCTTGCGAACACACGATTGCTGGTCGTGAGGTGGTCGTGAGGTGCTAATCGCTTCTCTTTACCCCATGTACACTGCACGAAACACGACACACGATTAGAGGCACATCGGGCCCGATCCCAGAAATAGTCGCACGAGTGAGAAATCGTCTCTAAACTCACACAGTGTAAGGCCGCCTTTAGATACTTGAAACAGGTTGTGTAATGTCCTCTGAACATATCTACAGTGACAGCCAAGTGTGTGTGTGTGTGTGTGTGTGTGTGTGTGTGTGTGTCCAGGGATTCGCACAAAATCCGAAAAGAGCTGACTGCTGCAGTTTGGCATAATTACGTATTTTTGGTCAAGGAAGACAGTAGCAAAAACAGCAAGTTGATAGGACCAATATTTTGGGAGATATTAGTAGTTTTGGAATACAATAGCCTTACAGTTGAGTTGCTATAACCAGAACGCTTTAGCTGTGACTGCTGGACAAATGCAGTACACAAATACACAACAGCATAAAAACTACCACATCTAGAACCCATGGATCCCCACGGGTCAACACGCTAGTAATATATGATCAATATCATATATAAGCCCAGTGAAGAGGAAGAGCCATCAGAGGTCATTAAAAGAGCATCAAACAAAGTACTAGATATTATGTGAAAATAATTATTAAACATTATGTCTGTTAATCACCCCCCCCAAAAAAAGAAAAAATCTTGATACATGTAAATGGAGACAAGAATGACAATGTAATCAAGATTACAGTGGTACCTTGACTTACAGTTGCACCAACTTACAAGTTTTCTAAATTAAGAGCCGTCACTTGGTTGATTTTTGCTTTGAGTTGCAAGTTAAAATCCGAGTTACCAGCGAGCTTCAGATATGCCACTGCTAGGTGTCATAGCCAATTAAAAGTAAAATGTTGGAGGACAGCTAGTTGGTATTCTTGAGTCGGATCCTCCATCTCTCTACTCACCACGGCATCTTGAGGAGCACTGACGGGTTCCTCCTGTTTTATATAGCCTACCAGGCACGTCAAGTCACGTGGTTCTTTCATCCCTCTGCTGTGGCTCCCTGTGACTTTGGAAAATTAATGAGTCTTTAATTTAAATTTAATTTTTCTTAGTTCATTAGTTTTCTAAATGTAATTCAAAATGTGAAGATTATGGTGATATAGGTGATACAGTTATTATCTCCTATTCCACAATAAAGTCCAGTCGCTGTCCAGATCGTAGGTGCTGAAATGCTTTGCTACATGTCTGGAAGAAGTTAAAGTAAGGTCATCCAGAACACATCAAATCAAATATGTCTACATACAACAATATGCATTGGAGATCATTTTGATATAAGTTACACATAGGTTCAAAGCACATTACTCATAGCTTAGAAATATGTTTTGGATATGCTAGACATTATCTCAATGTATTTTGAGTTAAGGGGTGGAACGGATTACCAGATAACTGAGACTGGCCAAAATGAAAGTATTCAAAGTTGGTGTAAAGTAAATCAAATAAACTGTAGGTAAACTATTTTCATCAGTTTTGAGTTAAAAGCAGTAGCAGTCCCACTACATACACTCTTCCCTCTCCCCTGATTATGGGTACCACGAACTCAACAAGCAAAAGCCCAACTACATCATTCCCTTCATTTACCCCTCTCACAGAGAACAAGGTGTCTAAACTCCTTTCCTCTAGCTGTCCTACGACATGCCTGCCACACCTTATTCTATCCAACCTCTTACAATCTGTAGCCCCTACTGTCACAGCACCGATCACATATGTGATTAATGCTTCACTGACATCAGGAACATTTCCTACAGCATTCAAAACAAGTGCAGGTAACACCACTGCTCAAAAAACCTTCCCTCACCACCACTCAATTGGAGTATTATCAGCCAGTCTCACTCTTCCCATTCCTTTCAAAGACCATTGAAAGGGCGGTTTTCAAACAAGTCACAGAATTCCTCTCCTGTAATAACCTCCTTGACATCAACCAATCTGGCTTTAAAATCGGCCACTCTACTAAAACGGCTCTGTTGTCTGTGACAGAAGCCTTGAAAGAAGCTAGAGCAGCAGCCAAATCCTCCGTCCTCATTTTACTCAACTTATCAGCAGCATTTGACACCGTCAATCACACCATCCTATTATCCATACTCTTAAACATGGGCATCACAGGCAATACACACTCCTGACTTCAATCTTACCTCACTGGTCGGTCATTCCAAGTGTCCTGGTTAGGACATACATCTGCAGTACACTGCCTCACCACAGGGGTCCCCCAAGGCTCTGTGCTGGGGCCCCTCCTTTTTGCCATATACATCACCTCACTGGGTCAGATCATTCACTCACATGGTTTCTTATTTCACTGCTATGCTGATGATACCCAGCTCGATCTGGCATTCCCACCTGATGACTCCAGTCTCAGTGTGAATCTCAGATTGTTTCTCTGACATATCTGCATGGATGAAAGCCCATCACCTTCAGCTAAACCTGTCCAAAACTGAACAGCTGGTCTTTCCAGCTAAGCCAACCATACAGCACAACATCTCCATCAAAATTGACTCCTTATCTCTGGCTCCTACCAAAGTAGCTAGAAAGTTGGGAGTCATGATTGATGATCAGTTGACCTTTACAGATCATGCTGCCTCTGTCACCTGATCATGTCATTTTACTCTGTTCAATTTAAGAAAGATCAGGCTATACCTAACCCAACAGGCCACCCAGCTCCTGGTACAGACCATGGTTATCTCTCGCCTTGATTACTGCAATGCCCTTCTAACAGGTCTCCCAGCCTGTATTGTCAAACCACTACAGATGGCCCAGAATGCGGCAGCGCGTCTGGTCTTCAATCAGCCTAAAAGGGCACATCACCCCCTTGCTCAGTGAGTAACACTGGCTAACCATAGTTGCCTGCATCAAATTCAAATCATTAATGTTAGCCAACAAAGTTCTCCATGGGTCTGCTCCTACTTACTTAAGTGCACTGACAAAAATATATGTTGCCCCACGACCACTACATCATCTAGGGAATGTTGTCTGGCAGTTCCAAAACCTTGTGCAAGACAATCCAGGCTCTCTTCATGGGTTGTTCCACATCGGTGGAACGATCTATCAAACACTACTAGAACAGGGGCGTCCCTGCCTGTCTTCAAGAAGCTCTTGAAGACCCAGCTCTTCAGAGAGCACCTCCTGTCCTAGCACCTTCAAACATTCCATTTTAAATGCATTATTATGTTTGTTCTGTTATTTTACTTGGTATTTTTATTTCACTGTTTTTAATTGTACAGCTGTTTTTATGTCTTCTTAATCTATTCTTGTATTTTAGTCTATCATTTTGCTTTTTTATTCTTCTGTACAACACTGTTTTTAATTGTGCAGCTGCTTTATGTCTTGAATCAATTCTTGTATTTTACTCTTTTATTTTGGTTTTCCCCGGTAAGTCGCTTTGGGAAAAAAGCATCTGTCAAATGCATAAATGTAAATATAAGTGTAATGTAAATGTAAAAAAAAATTCTGGACACAGCGACTGCTGTGAGTTTGGTCTTGACCAGCTCTAAATGTAAAGTGTCATTTGTTAAAGTGTTGTTTTGTTATGATTTGATGTTGTATAACCAAAATTTGATTGACTGAATTTGACTGAGTGCATGATGCACAGTAACTATAATTAGTACGCCTCCCCTAACACTATAACATAAACTGTAGTTTACCATAGCAACCATAGCAACGGTGGTTTTACCACTCAATGGAAGACAACTTAGGCCTAGGAAAAAAAATGTTGTGCTTCCGGTTTCCCGACCGACCCTAGAAAAACCTGCCGACCCTAGCCTTTTTTTTTGGGGTGGGCCGCTGGCAGGGGACATAAATTTTGCGATCTGACACCAGAGTGATGAAACGTTGTAGAATAGGTTTTCTAACATGCTCTGCTTACTCCTAGTGTAATAGAAAAGGTTAAATAAAGACATCCACCAAGCCTAAGGTTCAACGATGACATCTGGGTTTAATTAATAGGATTGGAACAGATCCAAGTCGCGCCAGGCTTTGGGGGTTTCACACTAGGGCAGTGGTTCTTAACCTGGGTTCGGTGAGTCAGTCTCAGGGGTTCGGCGGAGGTCAAGACACACACTCGACTCATTAGTCGGGTGTGTGTGTCGGGCTAGGTCCGTGTATGTAAACAAACGGCTTCGGAGACTCTTTCTCTGATTGACATCCAATATACGTGATGTATTGTTGTTTCTTATAGCACTACAACACATCCGGAAGTGTTTATAATCTCTTCCACTCGTCTGACGATGAATTATTTGAGTATTTTCCACATTGTTGTTATGACTTTTGCTCCTTCCTGTTAACCACAGAGGCAGCCATGTGTAGCGTTTGTTTACATTTTTCGGTCACCGCACTGGTCAGTTACAATCATGTGACGACCGACGCACCGTCGCGGATGGAGAAATCGTATTACGCTAAAGCCGAGCTAGTGCCGTAATAAGGATGCTGGACATAAAAACGAAGAAAAGGAACAGACTTTGCTGTGAAAATGGCAAGAGAGTGGCACTTACCAAGGTGAAGCCACGCATTTCTGAACTGGTCTCTCAAAGGCAACAGCAGAAGTCACACTGATTTGCAGTAAATATTCATTATTATTGTAGCCTGATGGAAATTAGGTGATGGGTGTGTGTTAAAATGTTAAAAATGATAAATAGCATAAATACAGTAAGTTCATTATTGGAATACAAAAATTAAAACCATTTCAGTGTGGTAGTATTAAAAAAGGTCATGTCTTTGTGAAAAGGTATGTAATTTGTTGTGAGTTCATGCACTGTATTGGTTTTGTTCTTTGAACACAGTGATGTTAATGCACGGTTCATTTTGTGCACCAGTAAAACATATACCTGTGTCTTGAATTTGGAAAAAAATCATATTTTATTTTTTAATAAAGAAGGGTTCGGTGAATGCGCATATGAAACTGGTGGGGTTCAGTACCTCCAACAAGGTTAAGAACCACTGCACTAGGGGTTTCAAAGTGTTGTTTGCTGGCGTGCGACATGCGCGGTAATTTGATTAACATTCTTTGAAGGACGGGACATCGTAGGTTCACAAAGTAACATGTGTGACCCAACACCTGTGCATAACGTAAAATCTGTTCCATTGACAAATTATAGCTCAACTGGGCGGGCAAAATAGCTCAAAGAGTATCACCTCTTTATCACCCCCCCCCAGCACACAAAGGTCATGTGACTGTGGCGCATTCCATTGTTAGAGGAGGTACGTGTGGGGAATAGTGGCCAAGTGTGGCTTACGATATGGTCTTAATCTATGTCATTAGGTACTGTAAACTGATTAAAAATTGTCGAAACAATCGAAAATGAAGATAAAAACTACATCATTGTTCTAAATGCTGCAATGATTGTTATGTAAAAGCAGACAATCACTTTGTGACAACATGGACTAGTCCAAGGTGAAAATGACTTTTGATCCGTAAATAATAGCTCCTTTCACTGTAACTTGTGTAAATTTGGCTTACGTACCGTTCTACAAAGAAATTTCATTACCTGCAGGCCGTGTTTTAGATATTTTCTGTCACCCATTTCACTATGTGACTCCACTTGTCTTACTGAGTGATGTGTCTCCATGCATTTCAGTTTTACTATGTTCTACTGCATTGTATTAGTTGGATCACTAGAGTTTGGGCCAAAGTGTAAAAAAAAAAAAAAAAAAAGAGAATCCCTACCTACCTACCCTAATTTTTTCAGGGCTGAAACCGGAAACACAACATTTTTTTTCCTAGGCCTTATTCAAGTCAGTGGTGTGGCTTCCTCACCTGTATATGTGTTGAAAAAAATGACTTGCGTAAGTGGCAAAGAAAATGACTGTTGTAGTATTTGACACTGGAGAGAGGCTACACCTTTCATATGTGTCAAAATGTCTCCGGAGAAACAAGCAGAAGTAACTGCACACTAGAGAAGTAACTGTGGATGTGGGCATCAACAAAATGCATTTTAGACACCTCCACCAGACCCATCTAGAATACCTACATTGCTCTGCTCTCACAGTGATGCTGAAGCCTATTGCAGCTACCACTGGGCACACACATTTTCAGATTATCAATGAGATAAAGTAAAAGAAAATGAAGTAAAGAAAAAAATTGAATATTAAAAAACCTTGTTTTCTTAGTGGTTATGTTTTGTGACACAAACACGCTCACACAATCACAAAACTTTATGAAAATGTAATAACAAGCAGTAATAAGCAGAAGGTTCTTTTTGTCTGCAGTGTGTATCACCCCAGGTGCATTAGTCATAACATTAAATGAAAACAATGAAAACAAAATAGGACCAATGGCCCTGTATCTCACCAGTATGTTCCATCAATAATCAATACCAAGTTGAATTTGCAAGGTTATTAGGTGCTGCCACTATGTTAGAGTCCTGTGGTCTTGATGCAGGAGATCAATCTCCCAATAGAAGTAGGTGGTGCTTTCACTGGAGGAGAACTCAACAAATTAAATTAAAGTCCATATATGACTTATTATCAGTGCTCATGTGATATCTATGTTGATATCTCTAACCATGTCCATGTTATAAACCATCAAAGTATGACCCATTATAAGTAAAGGCAAATTTTTTATATTTCAAAAATTTGTAAAAACAAACAAAAAAATTAAATCTCAAAACTGTGAACAAGCTTTGTAGACAATGTCCCAAGGACGCTACATATACATTTTGAAATGAATCTGACCAATAGTTTTGTCAGAATAGATGTTTGAAGAAATTGCTGACAAAGACAACAGCAATGACAAAATGATGACAATGAAGACAATGACAAAGATGATGGTGAAGACGGCGATGGACACAGCGCCTTCACAATAGCTCATGGCCTATCGCCTGATGAGATAGAAAAAAAAAACAACAACCACAAAGAATACAGGTGTGTTTTTGCATCTTGTCTTTTTCATCTTGTCGTTTCATTATCAGAATATTTAAGTTGTTGCACTCTTTAATCTAAGATTTGACACTGCTGTCAGGATTTACTCAAGGGGAGCTGTGCAAATTGGAGCTGGAAAGGGGTGGTTTTGTGCCTGACCCAATTTCATAAACAATTGGGGGGGTTTCCAATTTCAAAGTGCAAATTTTGGACAAGAGAGTACTTAAATGAGTCACACAACATGCTTTACTAAGGTCTGCAACTGTAACTTTACTGCTGATTGTACCATTATTCAACAGGGAAGAAAAGCATGTCTTTACACATTAGCGCCTGGTATGACCATGACAGTTATGCACAGAGGAGGTGCTGCTGAGAGCAGAGAGCAGGTGGTAGATGGGAGAGAATTTTCTGTGCTTGTGTTAATTTTTTTAGAATCACAGAGGAAGGCCTGATATGAACAGAAAAACCATAAAGTCCACATTTTCACCTGCATTGTCCCTGGTCCACAAATATATTTTTACCAATTCACCAGAAGACTCAATATTCAAACAGAGGAAGCCAAAATAAATCTCTATATATAAATAAATAATAAATCTTCAGCTCAATGGCAGTCAAACAATATCAAGTATTTTTTCTGGTTCTCTAGCACAGGGGTTCCTAAAGTACGGGGAGTCACAAGTTGCCAACAGGGGGTCGCAAAAGAACTTCAGGGTTCTCACTAGGATCTTTTTCACAGCGTAGGGGCACCATGTATGCAGCGCGCGCCGCAGTACATGACGCAAGTTTTGTAGGGGGGTCCGGGGGCATCCTCCCCCAGAAAATGTAATGAAATGTATAACTCTCTGAAACACTATTTTCTGCATTTTGAGGGGAAAATTTTGAGGAATGAAGCCAAAAAACGATGCAATATTACCCTTGCAGTTGGCGTTGCTCCCACGTGTCGACGCAGACATGATCGTAGAAAAATATTCACTTGCACGAAATTAGGGATAATCGGAGCGGCACTCACACTACACGCACGCACAGGCTAAATTTTAGATATAATTTTCCATAGGTGATCAGTCCATTTAAATACGATAAACTGACTGAAGTCTCATTGTCAGCCAATGAGCGTAAGGCAAGTGATGTTGCTGGGCAGGCGTCAGACAATACCAAGGCACACAAAGGGCTGTTGATTATATTGTTCTCATTTCCTGTCTGCAGTGCTTTGCGCCAAGACAAAGGAATATATTTTTTCAAATTCAAATCTCATAATTACGCTGGACGATCACACACACACTGTGATGTTCTGTTGTTAAAAGCAAGCAAAGGGGGCCCTCCGGTGGTCGGAATAAGTTGCACTGGTGTGTGTTTTGTACTTTCGGTGTTACCGTAGCCAGTTCAGACATGGGAAAGAAGTAGCAGACACGTTTCTCTCATTCTGTTTGTATGGCCAGAAAGAACGTTTGCCTGTGAGTATTTTATGTTCAGTTGTTGTGGTAATGAATAGTAAAACCTGTCTCTGATGTAAACTTTTGTTGTTAGATTAAAAGACGTTGTAAATCTTAAGTCAATCTGAAGATGCTAATCGTTAGCATGTCTTATGGATTTTCCCATTTATGTTAGCATCGAGCTAGCGATCTTTTCTCATTCATTTGAATGTATAATGCTATGTTAACATGCTGTAACAAAGAACATAACTGAAACATCTTTTGTATGTATGTTGCAGTTTTACGGGGAAGTCTTGAGTAGAAGCTTTGGAGAGAAGTTTTCGGTGTCCAGCTTTTCTTGAGAAAACTGTTATCTATCTGCCGAGCTAGCCACTATACACACAAGCAGGGGCAGAATACACACAAAAAAACACCGCTACGCTGGTTGAAAGACAGTGTCGTGGGTCAAATCTCAGCATCGGGGCCCCCCAGGGACAGGACTGGGGGCCCTGACGTTCAATGACGCTAGCGAGAACCCTGAATTTTCAGAATCCTCCTGATGTGACCCCTGAGGCGATTATGACATATTAACAATGGCATATTAGCTATTGTAGATTGGAGGTAAGAAATTTGCTCTATTAGTCATAAGGCCCACCAGAAATACCTTTACTTTGTAGGTGCAAAGTTTAGGACAATAGCACATGAACTACAACATGACATTAACAAATAGTAAGGCATTGTTTGGCCTGCAGGTTTAACTAATGTTGTCACATTAATAAAAATTTAAATTTACATAAAAAGGCCAATAAATGTTGTAAAACAGACACATTAACCTAAATAAACATTAACACAAAACCCCCCTTGAACCCCTGCACATAAAATAGAACACACTGAGTAAAATGTCCAGTACCAACAATGCAATGCAGCAAATATGCCACAGTACCATTTACAGGTGACACATTACTTAACAGTGCCACAGTAAACATCACTTCAGTGTGCAGGCCCGTGTGCACATTTTTTTTAATGTTTCAGTCATTTTGGGGGATAGTCGGGGTCACTAGTCTCTGGCACCGTTACTTTGGGCGTCATGAGTTTAAAAGTTTGGGAACCCCTGCTCTAGCAGATGCAGACAACCCACAATATTTCCTCTGTACTACTGATATTAAAAACAACTGCCCACCCCACCATATAGAATAAATGTATCTACCACTCGGGTTTGATCACAGGGTGTTACGAATTACGGAAGTCACAGAATAGAATTGAGTGCTATGGCAGTTACAAATGTCGCTTCTCCATTCATCTCCTTTGTGCCATGCACTGTGCCATCTTTTACTTTCTCTGCGGTATATGCCTTTTTCTTCCTATAGTATATTTATCTTGCAATAGTGATCTAAATATAACTTTTTGAACAGGTTAGACATCACAATTTATTTATATTTATAAAACCAGTATTTTAGAACACTATTTTAGAATAGGTAACATTCATCCACAAATTGAGTTCTACTGCAGAAAACCCCTCCCTCTGCTGCCTCTCCTTGTTCTGTGTTTCTGTTTACAGACAGAAACATGTGTGAAACTTACATATTACAGTAACAAGCTGGGCTGTTTTCCCCACACCTTCATCAGGTGTGTCTGCATAATGTGGCTCTGAGCCAATTTCTGCTGGTCTTGGTAGCGCAGGTCATTATTGATATGAACTGGCTGCCTCTATGTTCATAATTTTGCCAGTCTTTAGTCAGTCACCCACAAAAGTGGCCATTCCTTTAGGTACTTTTTTTAGAACGCACCTTCACCAATTGGCACTGCTCTAGTAATCTGGACCTTAGTTTGATAATTACTGATATCAACTGATATGAACATTTTTATGATGATAAGATTTTGGAACATAGCCAGCCTCAAAGCTAACAGCATGTATCTTTAAACACAATCTGTAAAACATGTGCTCACTGGTTCTCTTCTGGAACCAGTATCTCTGAAGCTCCTTACTCTCATTATCCACCGCCACATTGTAGTCATGTAGCTCTGTAATCTTATCTAAAGCTACACAATGTGCCAAGACTGCAAAAGCAAGCAAAGGCTCCTGTGGTAAAAGCTGCTTTCTAGCTCCTGACAAATCGAAAATCTTGGATAAGTCTGAATGCAATAGTCAGCATTTGTGCAATAATTTTATGAAGATTTATTTGGATGCTTCTGTGTGTTCTCATGATGATCCAAAAAGCTTACTGCAAATCCTGCATGAGAGTGTTGGTACACTGTGTACTGAGACAAAATGTTTCATCTGGGATCACTGTATGCTCCTCACAACATCAACATTTTCTCGGTGTACCTCTGAATGTTACAAACTGAGACCCGAGTACCACAACACATGGGGATGCTCTGCTATTACATAGATACAATTTGTTAGGTTTTCTAAGCACATAAGGATTAGCTGCATGATCTGATCATCAAAATGATAAGTATGACCATAAGAAAGCTTTACTTTCATTCATTCATACATGAAAAAGAACTGTTTCAAAACAAATCAGAGAGATTTGACTGCAATCTAGGGCTGGGTAGTAAAGCAATAATAAACTGGGATTGTGTGATGTGTGTTTTTATTATGGGCATAACATTATTATTCTATGTGGACAAATTCTCTGCATATGACACAGAAGAGACAAAAGCAACATCAGATCTCAATACATACCAATCCCTTACAATAATGTGTGACCAACAGAACCAGAATACTTCATTAATCTCAGTTGAAAGACATTAATTATCAATACTTTAAATTCCATATGTATACAAATATTAGGGCTGTCAAAATGAACACGTTAATGCGATTTAGTCCATCACGATGATTCATCTGATTAAAAATTTTAACGCAATTAATGAATCTGCAGTGCAGAAAAACTCCGAAAGTCTCTCCTAATGCATTTCGGGCAGTTTGTCCAAGTAGAGTTAGAACCACCTGATAATGATGGAAAATGCTAAACAGCACGTCGGTCCTCTGGATGGGAAATTTGAGTACAAAAAAACCAAGACAGAACAGTTGTTTCAAGTTGTTTTGTTGAAACTGTTGAAGGTGTTTGTTAAACATGTTAAGTGCATATATATATTCCCTTCTTTCTTGAGTCTGTTTGCTCATACAAGTGATGTCCCAATCTGGATTTTTTTTTGCTTCCGATCCAATATTTTTTTAGGATGTTTTGCTGATACCAATCTGATACAGACTTTTTACAATGAAATTTTGATTTAAATTTGGAGTCATCATTTATAGGTTATTATGCTATTATTTTACTTGAGATCACAATTGAGCTGAATGTGGAACCTGAACTAAAACAAGTATGACACCTTTGACTCTTAATAACTTTAGTATAACTTTTGCACTTTCCAAATTCACACTGTGGGACAATTTCAAACCTTTGGCAGGCTGGTTTTGGCCCACGGGGCGTATGTTTTCCATTGCTGTAGCGCGTCTATGGACAGGTCCAGGTATTATACGGGGGTGCATTCCGTGCCGTACGTCAGTGGGTTACTCATGAGTAGGGCTGAGATGGGTCAAAAGAATGTCAGTTTATTTGTGGGGTGGGTTGGGTCTGGCCAAATAATTCCACAAAGGCCCCGCGGATTGAAAAAACCCAACTTGCTCATCACTACCGTACATACCTCATAATGAGTATGCACCGACCATAAAGTTCAAGTGAAACCTATTGACGCTTTAATTTGAGGGGGCAGGACATTTGTTTACCCCCCCCAGAACATGCACGGACCCAGTCCACGCTCGTGTTAACCCCTCCTCGGCTCCCACTGCTTCAGATCCTCACCCAACAGAAAAACCGTCTCAATATAGATACTCGGGACAATGATTGTGTTTCACTTTCTGTTTATGTGTGTACAATGGTGTATATGCGTGATATTATGAATGATTTGAGATGGAAAATGGTCAAACAAGCTCCACTATGACCTGTCCAACTACTTTTTTTCCCACTCAAACAACCACTCAGGAATCGACAGGAGGATTGATAAGGAATTGGATTGGTAAGCAGAATCGACAATGGCATTGATATTGATAAAATCCTATCAATTCCCACCCCTAGTGCACTTATGTCTTATGGCGTTAAGGTGCCATCTTTAATGCACATTTGTATGTTTGATGTTTACATGTTAATATTTTAATATTTCTGCCAACAGAAAGTACATTATACGTGCTATTTTACTTGTTTTTTCAAAATACAACTTGGTTACATTATTTCAGTGTGTAAGTACTTTTTGAACATTTTTAGCACATTTCAACAATATCGCGATAATAATGATAATTTTGGTCACAATAACCGTGATGTGAAATGTTCATATCATCACATCCTTAAATATTTTGCACTCTCTTGTCTGTGTTTACCTGGAGTAAAGTGGGAATGACTTCTGCGGTAGCAGCAGTGATTTACCGTCACCCGTCAACACTTTAGCAGCAAAACTATTGGTTCAATTCATACCCAATTGAATTTATCGATTGCCAGTGACCCAGAATAGATTGAATTAAATTACAAGAAGATACTCAAACAAATTATTCATTATCAAAACAGTTGTTAATATTAACAGTCAATGAGTTATTAATCATTCTCCCTCAGTTCCTACACTGAAGTGTACTGGAGCTCATTTAAACCAGCTACTCAAACAGCAGGATCAGCACTACTCTCCCTTTTCTAAAAATATCCTCATCTCATCACCTGCATGTATGAATACTATTTACCCACAGCAGCACATTTCCCTATCATTTGGTTTATTCAGCCTGGTTTCCACTGATGCTTAGATGCCATTAGTTATTGTGACAGACTGTTCTTCACATGGGCTCGCCCTCTATCCTGTTAGGTCAGTAGGCAACCCAGGCACTGTCTGACAAATGGGGAATCTCTCTCTCTAGCACACACAGACTGCACTATCATCCAACAAAGTGACTCCATCTGGTTGGGCAATCCCCACACTTAACTCTGCCCCACTTTCTGTAGTGGGCATGATTCCAGTACTACAATGTTAAACTGGATTAGAACTCATTGTGTATAGAATGTGTTTTTGTGTCTTAGAAAATGTGTATATCCCTTACAGTGCAGGTGACTGTCATGGTGATTGTGTGATGCAATCTGGATTGAAACTCTGTGCAGTTATGACAACAGGATGTCACATGTGCCTTGCAAGTTTGGAACCATGAAGAGAATAAAGCATTTCTTAGCACTCACTAGCAGTATCACAACATCAGCAATCCAACTATATTTACATTATACATAACATGATAAAGAGGATTAACCAGATCAAAGAGTAACGTAGAAGAGAAAAATGAACTGAACAATGTCAGAAATGTCCATGAGTTGTTGATACATAAACCAGGACTTCACTGTCACACTTACTGAGAACCAGGCTCAATGCACAGTGAGATCTTCATGCATGGGCACTTGGAGTTGAAGTTTAACTGAAAGCATTTTAATATTGTGACTTTATGCAGTTTTGTGAGAAGTTCTGCTGGTTAAATTGAACAGTGATGACAAACTCTAAACAGTCACAGTCACACAGACTGCAAGACATTTTCTTTATTTTTGACAGATTTCTAATTTCACCTGCTCTGATCTATGAAGCTATTAATATAATAAATAAAAAGTCTTTACTCATTTAGCCCTGGGGGCTTAGTATTGTGTTTCGGTACTCATCCCTACTTTTAGATGTTTGTCGCTATTACTAATAGTGATGTCCTGATCTGGATTTTTTGCTTCCAATCCGATCCGATTTTTTTGGGATTAGTTTTGCTATGAAAATTTTGCTGATCCGATATGGACATTTTACAATGAAATTTTGATTTAAATTTGGAGTCATTATGTATAGGTTATTATGCTATTATTTTACTTGAGATCACAATTGGGCTGAATGTGGAACCCGAACTAAAACAACTATGACACGTTTGACTCTTAATAACTTTAGCATAATCTTTGCACTTTCCAAATTCATACTGTGGGACAAATTACAAACTTACATTTTCCACTGCTGTAGTGTGTGTACGGACAGGTCCATCCAGGTACAATATAGGGGTGCATTCGGTGCTGTACGTTAGTGATGTGAAGCAGGTTACTCGTGGGTCAGGTCGGGGTGGGTAGGTCAAAAGAATGTCAGTTTATTTGTGGAGCGGGTTGGTTCAGGTCAAATAATTCCACAAAGCCCCGCGGGTTGAAAAAAAAACCCAGACTCACGCATCACAACCGGACCTCATTATGAGTACAAGCACAGAGTGAAAGTGAAACTTACAGACGCTTTACTAGTTCCTCTAAGCCTCCCGCTGTTGTGCAGCTTTTCCCTACCTCTGGAAACTTTAATTTGAGGGGGCAGGACATTTGCCCCCCACCCCCCCGGGGGCAAACAATTACTGTCCACTATACTATGATTTGGTTCACAAGTTGTTGTCAATTCTAAAGTCATTCAACATCATTCAAACTCATTAAATGCCATCTGACTGTTATTTTCTGCTGAATATTGCCCATTCTGAGCACCATTTGCTGGCAGAATTTCTAATTGTTAACTCTCAGAATAAACCAAAACAAAGCAGTGTCAGTGAGTCTCTAACTTACTAAGTTGGTCACATTTAACTGAAGAACATGCAAGGCTTACATAAAGCTTAGGAGAAACACTAAAAGCCAGAGGAAATGGAAATTACTTCCCTTCACACAGAGCATCACACTCTGAGAGATAGAGTGGAGGAGTAACAGCCCATTCAGACAGAACTTGTCACGTCATATTTTAGGTGTCAACTCACTCATTGTGTTCACACGAGATGTGATGTCTGGGCAGCACATCAAAACTAAGAGCTGTAAAAGTACAAACAGAAATGCCACTGGTGACTCATCAACTAGATCATGCACTACAATGATTCAAAGAAAGTTGTAGACTAATTCTCTTAACTGCACACAAGAGTCTAAGGGGGATGTAATGTGGTTTTCCAGTGTGAGGTGTAATTCCTATGAATTCTGTACAACCTTCCAGCCAGTAAAAACATTATCTTTTTTTCCCCTGGCTGAAAAGAAAACAAGGTTTGATCACTGAAATCTATTGATGTCCTACGCACTTTAATAGTCAATTATTTTCAATCAATCAAATTTTATTTATATAGCGCCAAATCATAACAAAAGGTTGGACATGCCCAGAACACCTCACCAGGGAGGTCTCCAGGAGGCATCCTGACCAGATGCTTGAACCACCTCAGCTGGCTTCTCTCGATGTGGCAAAGCAGTGGCTCCACTCTGAGCCTCTCCTGTATGGCTGAACATCTCACCCTACTTTAAGGGAGAACCCAGCCACCCTGCAGAGAAAACCCATTTCCAACGCTTGTATCTGCGATCTTGTCTTTTGTCGATCACTACACAAAGCTCATGACCATTGATGAGGGTAGGAATGTAGCTCGACCTGTAAATGGAGAGCTTTTTCTTTTGGCTCAGTTCCTTCTGTACCACAACAGACCAGTACATTGTCCACATTACTGCTGATGCTACCCGATCTAACTGTCAATCTCACGTTCCATCCTTTCCTCACTCATGAACAAGACCCTGAGATACTTAAACTCCTCCACTTGGGGCAGCCATGCTTTTCCAACCCAGAGAGGGCACTCCATCCTTTTCCAAATGAGATTACTTACAGGAAGACCACAATTTGCCAGACTGACTAATGGCCAACACTCAGGCTGTTTTGCCCCCCTTGCATTTCACATTGTACACAGTGGACTTCAAGCAGAACTCTGAGTCCTGTCACATCAAAAAATATTCTCATGACATGACTATTATGGCATGTATCAGGGATGGACAGAAAGGGGAGTACAGTCATATGACTGAAGCCTTTTGTGACTAGAGTCACAAAAACTGCCTCCTACACTGCTAGAACGAAATAAATAGTGATAGATTTCAGAAACCTTAAACACCGTCATCAGCCAATTTATTGACATCTGCCCTAAAGTAGGTGCTACATATGTTTTATCTGTTGGTTGCAGTCAGTACATTGGTCTATGCTACTGTCTGCTGAGGAGGCAGTATTAAACAAAAGGATGTAAAACAGCTGGACAAACTGATGAAAGGGCCTGGTTCTGTGTCTGGAGAAAAGCTAGACTCACTGAGCTAGACTGTGGTGAAGAGATATACACTGAATAAGGTGAAGGGCTTCTTAGAAAATCCAGATCATCTTCATCCTATTCGGACAAACCAGAAAACCAACTGCAGTGGGCGACTCACCTCATTAAGATGCAAGACGCAGAAGATCCTTCACCCCCACTGCCATCAGGCTCTACCACATATAAATCTGATGACTGATAGACTAGGGTGACCAAACATCCTCTTTTGCCCAGACATGTCCTCTTTTCACGTCTTGTCTAGAGCATCCAGGCAGGATTTATAAATTAGCAAAAATGTCTGGGTTTTGATGACTGTAAGTCTGTCACTGTTCGTGCAATCGGAGAAGTTCCAAATCCCACTGGACGAAAAGACTTTGCACCTTTCAGTGATATATGGGATATTACAGCATTGAAAGTAGGTGGGTGCCAAAAAATTGAATCATATAAAAATCGCGATTCTTATTTACTATGATTGAGAATCGATTTAAAATGTCCCAAACTTGATTTTAAAAATAAAACAAATCTGCCGGCAGT
The DNA here is from genome assembly GCF_902148855.1 of Sphaeramia orbicularis. Classification (NCBI taxonomy): domain Eukaryota; kingdom Metazoa; phylum Chordata; class Actinopteri; order Kurtiformes; family Apogonidae; genus Sphaeramia; species Sphaeramia orbicularis. The sequence goes on from NC_043973.1 coordinate 5,236,815, forward strand.
CTGGCTCTGTTTTGTACGTGGAAAAAGACATTTTAATGTCTGCATTTGTCAGTCCGTCTTGCAAAGCAGCCTGGAGTAGATCATGAGGATCCTTTGCACACCTATAGAGTGAAGCAGAAATCATTATGAATAAAATTGTTTTGAATCAAAAATCGTTTTGAATCAAAAATAGTTTTGAATTGAAAATCAATTTGCATCGAATCATAGCCCCAAAAATCAAAATCGAATCGAATCATGAGATAGTAAAAGATTCCCACCCCTAATTGAAAGGCACTGATCCACACCAAGCCTGTGGATGTGGAGATGGACGGACCTGTCCACAGACGCACTATAGCAGGGGTGTCAAACATGCCGCCCGTGGGCCAAAACTGGCCCGCCAAAGGTTTCAATCTGGTCCACAGTATGAATTTGTGCAAAAATTATACTGAAGTTATTAAGAGTCAAATGTGTGTCAAACTTGTTTTAGTTCAGGGTCCATATACAGCACAGTTGTGATCTCAAGTAAAATAATGGCATAGTAACAATGAGTCCATCTGGCCATGGCTCAGATGGTAGAGCAGGTCGGGTTGTCCAAAATCCGTGTATCATTCATTCATTCGTTTTTCAATTTAAAACCAAAAATGAAAAAACAAAAAAGATTTGTTTTTTTGTTTTTCATTTTCAACACCAGAATGAAAAACGGATAATGGTTCATTTTTCCATTTCCCGATTTTGTGCTCAAATGAAAAATGGAAAAAACGGATAATGACCGTTTCATCCGACTTTGCTATTTTCAATATAGTTCAGTTGTCTGGCCCGGAAGTAGTCGTTACAAGGGAAAAAATAAACAAACAGAATCATGGCCGGTGTCCTGTCTACCTGTCGAGTTGAGCTCCCTAACGCAACTGACCCCTAAGCTTTTCACAGTTTAAATGCCCATCGATTTGTGCTCCCCGAGGCAGAAGTGAGTCATATTTTGTAAGTATATTTCTTTTATAGTGCCTTTTGAGCAGTAAGCATGGAAGCAATTACGTGCATGTGCACGAAAGATAGACGTAGAATTAGGGCTGCACGATTTTGGCAAAAAAAAAAAATCCCAATTTTTTCCTCTAAAACTCGATTTTCGATTTTTATTTCAATTTTTGGGTAAAATTACAAAAGACAACAGAAGTCAGCATGTCGTTTTTGTGAGCAGCCAACAATGCAAGGCACTGCTCCCTACCTCAAATCTGTGATGGTATCACGTGATGAACCCACAGAAGTTTTTTTCTTAATTAAATCTTTATTGAATGAAGTAGAGTATACAATGTATACAACAAGAAAATAACATAAGTTTGCCAGGGGAATACACTATAATACAATGTCCAAATCAGAGCAAATACTTATGTTTTTTATAGCCTTTTTGTTTCCAGATTTATCTAACAGCTTTAAATAAAGTTCAACATCTTTAAAAAAATAAATATTTGGTTTTGTGTTACAGAACTTACATTTGTGAATGAAAAACTTAGCAAGTAAGAGGACTAAATTAATTATTATTATATATATATATATATATATATATATATATATATATATATATATATATTTTTTTTTTTTTTTTTTTTTTTTTTTTTTTTCTCTGGGTATCTGGCCCACAGAAGAGATACAAATGTAAGTCAGTGACAGGCATCAGTCGTGCGTGCGAGTGTGTGTGCGTGGACCACGTTAATATGAGTGATCCACATGCGGTTCTATTTAAACTGGGGGATCCGTACATGGAACAGACTGACCCAGGACACACTGGAGGGATTCTATCTGTGGAGCTGGTGGATGTGTGTGGGCACAGGGCTGTCTGGGCTCCTCAGCTGAGGCTGATGACCCCGAGACCCGGACCCGGACCCGGTTCGGAAGAAGACAGTACGGTACGGATCCGGGACAACGTAAGAAGAGTGATCCGCATGCAGTCATATTTCAGTTGCGGGATCCGTGCGTGAAGCCACAGCTTACATTGCTATAAGTACTGCGGGCTCATAAACACATTTAAAGTCCGGTCATTGCACGGACTTCTGTGACAGACCGCTGTGACTGATAGGAGGAGGAGCCTACGGTAGCCCGCAAGCACGCGGCCCGCAGGCACGAGAGAGATGAAATCGATTTTACGATTTCCCTTTTTTAAAAATCGTCCTAATTAAAAAATCCGATTCGATTTAAAATCGATTAATCGTGCAGCCCTGCGTAGAATATTAACGTGAGATGATAATAGCATAAGGAAGTTCTCATTGTATGATATTAGCGTTAAGTCCATGGGTCAGGTAGGTATTAATGGCGTTTAGATTATTGTTTAAATTAGTTCAACAGACGCCATTAATGGTAGCCTACCATTTACCTGACTAAATCTAGACAGATAGAGATAGATACTTTATTGATCCTTTGCAGGAAATTATTTCGTTACTACAGCAGCAGTACAAGAAAAACACACTGACCCATCCCGATGAACATCCCACAAACAACCAACAATGGAACAAAGAAGTAAACAGAATAAAAGATATATATATATATATATATATATATATATATATATATATATATATATATATATATATGTATATATATATATATATATATATTTACATATACATATATATATGTATGTGTGTGTATATATATATATATATATATATATATATATATATATATATATATACATATATATGTACAATACAAGTAATGTAAATAATACAATAACCCAAACACCTAAGAATGCACAGCATACAATAATTTATTGCACAGCGATATTAAAAAGTCTAATGGCAGCAGGCAGGAAGGACCTTCTACTGCATTCAGTCGTGGACCAAATCTATGTTAACAATTCCTGTAAGCAATTACATGTGCACGAAGGATAGACGTAGAATATTGAAGTGAGATGAGATGATAATAGCGAAAGGAAGTTCTCATTGTATGATATTAGCGTTAAGTACGTGGGTCACCTCGGTGTGATAATGGCGTTTAGATTATTGTTAAAGTTAGTTCAACGAACGACAACAATGGTAGCCTACTATTTAACTGACTAAATCTATGTTAACAATTCCCCTAACTACCCACACTTGTGTTAATTATGTTATGATTCCATACACGCTGAGGACAAGTAGGCTAGGTTTAGAAAACCAAAGAAATGCCTTACTGCACAAATACCTACATACCTAGTTCCCCAGTCTGTCTTATTTGTCATTTATCATATGCAAATCTCTAACTTGTGTGGGTGTACGTGTATAAAAGTGTCTGAATGTGGCTTTTACAAAAAAATGTGTTTTGTTGTGTGTTTTCCAGTTTTTCCATTCGTGAAGGCTTATAGGTATGGAACAGAGGTGCAAGGAGAATCTACATGACCTGTCTGGGAGGAAATACCCAGAGAGGTCAAATAAATCTCAAAAATTAAGCTGAAGGAGATATGCTGACAGGTTTAGACTAAAAGGTGAGTAGGCAAAGGTGTATTCAAATATATCTATGTTTTGGTAAAATGCAGTGACGAGCAGTCAGAGGAGGCAGGGGAGGCAGAGCCTCCCTTGTCAATCTTGAAAAGGAAAAAAACTTGGCTATAAAATATAATAAATGTTGATAGTTGTCCGCTGGTATGTCCTATAAACTCATTTTCCGTTCGAATCCAACATTGTTATTATTATTATTATTTTTTTTGTCAATTAGAATAGCAGAATTTCCGCATGCTCCGTTCAAATACAGGGAGGAGGCAGCGCTGTGCTGTGCCTCCAGGAGAACTGTCTCCTCCCCTCATGAACTCTGCTGGTACCGGATGAAAATACTGTGTCGCTGTCCCTCTGTATATCGCAGTTAAAATGCTTTCAAACACTCTAATTATATGCTCTATCCTTCCATAATCTGCATAACGTATGGAATGTATTTCTGTAATGTGTTTAGGCTCGCAGATTAATCATAAAACCGCAGTGAAAAAGTCACTAGGGGAGGCAAACAGTACCCCTGCCTCATGATAGATGGTGCCTGTGAGTCCACAGATTCATGCGCTTATAATCGTCTTCGTTCTTTTTTATACACTTTAATTCACCTCATCAAAAATGGAGGATTACATTTCTGAGCTGGGAATGGATGGATTTCATGTACAAATAAAGGTAATACCACAAACTTTTTTTATTTTTAGTTTGAAATGGCTCTTTTTGAAGGTTTCCTGTTGAGTTCCTGCCAGTCTACCTATGCTGACTTGATGCAGAGCCCATATACCCAGGCCATTCCTTTTGCTCACTCTCTCTATTCCAGTTTCTCAGGCCACCATATATTTGTAGATCTGGCTCTGAAAGAGTCAGTGCCTCCCCAGCCATGAACCCCACTGCACGTCACTGGTAAAATGTCTTTTTGTTTATATGTACTTTATGAATGTTCAGTGCAGAAGGACAGCTCTTCTATGGGAACACAAAGATGATCCAGTCCCCAACAGAAGCCAGATCACTGGATGGATGATGACGCAAGTGACAATTCAAACAAAGTATTACCAAACCACAATGTGTTTTTTTCCCTATTACTGATTTTTTTTTTTTTTTGGGGGGGCGTGCATTTGTTTTTGCAATACAGGTAATTGATGCATACATTCATATCCTTGCTGAAAAACAGCAGGCAAATGCTGGATGTAAAATTATATTGTTCTCAATGCATTTGTTTAATGTTCCCTGGAGTACAGTTTAGTGTTACACACTTAATTTTTTTAACAGGAATCCATTCATCAGCTCTGTGCTGTGGTTGCTGGAAGTTTGTTTTCCAGAAGATTTCAGCCTCTTAGAAAAGCAATCTATTTGTTTGTTTTTATCTAGCCATATCACCTAACACCAGTAACCAGAATTAACAATAATTTGATATGAAACCCATTCTTCAGATGAAATTTCCAGTGTTAAAAAGATGGATTTGTCCTGTAAATGTAGGTGCTCACTGGATCTTCTATTTTCCTCAGACCTATTTCTGATAGATTTATTTATTTATTTATTTATTATTTTAAATTTTATTTATTTATTTATTTATGTATTTTTTGTTAGTTGACCTGATACAACAGAAGTCAAATTTCATAAAAGGGTTTGCTACACAAATATGTCATAGTGTGATGGAATAACATGAATACAGTAAACATTTATAGATTGTCACCATGTCACAGAGGACACTGCTATTTGTTGATCCAGACAAGTATATTGTGTATTTCGTATGCTTGTTATGCTTTTTAAACAGTATTTAGGAATGTCTTGAGGATGGTGGGCCATGAAGTCCAAGGAGATAAATGGACTTAAAAACTGTTCACCACAACAAGCAGCAAGATGCCAGTAGCTGTGGGATTTAGGAGTTAAAGGTAAAGATTTTAATTCAGACTGTTTGTAGTAAACATTTTTTTCCCTTTATGTTAGCTAGTCATATGTAACTGAATGCCTAAAATGCCATTTTGCAGTTTGCAGAAGGGTTTCTCAACAATGGAGACATCACAAGCATCCAGACACATCCTGCAGAGGTCTGAAAGGCTGGATGGGAAGCAGCATGTGCCCTCCTACAGGTGGGAGGTCTGTGGAAAGAAACATGAAGCTAGGGCTGCACGATTTTGGCAAAAAAAAAAAATCACTATTTTTTCCTCTAAAAACTCGATTTTCGATTTTGATTTAGATTTTTGGGTAAAACTACAAAAGACAACAGAAGTCAGCATGTCGTTTTCGTGAGCAGCCCACAATGCAAGGCACTGCTCTGACCTCAAATCTGTGATGGTATCACGTGATGAACCCACAGAAGTTTATTTTTTCTTAATTAAATCTTTATTGAATGAAATAGAGTATACAAACAATGTATGCAACAAGAAAATAACATAAGTTTGCCAGGGGGAATACACTATAAGAAAATGTCCAAATCAGAGCAAATACTTATGTTTTTTATAGCCTTTTTGTTTCCAGATTTATCTAACAGCTTTAAATAAAGTTCAACATCTTTCAAAAAATAAATAATATTTGGTTTTGTGTTACAGAACTTACATTTGTGAATGAAAAACTTAGCAAGTAAGAGGACTAAATTAATTATTTAAATTTTTTTTTTAATATATATATATGTGTGTTGTTGGTTTGTTTTTTTTTAATTTTATTTATTTATTTATTTTTTCCTGGGTATCTGGGCCCACAGAAGTGATACCAATGTAAGTCAGTGACAGGCATCAGTCGTGCATGCGTGGACCAGGTTAATATAAGTGATCCACATGCGGTTCTGTTTAAACTGAGGGATCCGTGCGTGGAATAGACTGACCCAGGACACGCTGGAGGGATTCTATCCTGGAGCGGGTGGATGTGTGTGGGCACAGGGCTGTGTGGGCTCCTCTGCTGAGGCTGATGACCCCGAGACCCGGACCCGGATCGGAAGAAGACAGTACGGTACGGATCCGGGACAATGGAAGATGAGTGATCCGCATGCAGTTCTATTTCAGTTGCGGGATCCGTGCGTGAAGCCACGGCTTACATTGCTATAAGTACTGCGGGCTCATGAACACATTTAAAGTCCGGCCATTGCACGGAGTTCTGTGACAGACCGCTGTCACTGACAGGAGGAGGAGCCTACGGTAGCCCACAAGCGCACGGCCCGCAGGCACGAGAGAGATGAAATCGATTTTACGATTTCCCTTTTTTAAGAATCGTCCTAATTAAAAAATCCGATTTCGATTTAAAATCGATTAATCGTGCAGCCCTACATGAAGCCATCACGGATGGGATAAATATGGAGACCAAATTTCCCTCACAAGATCAAAATAGTGTATATTGTGTATATATCAAATAAAGTTGACTTGATTTGAATGTAATGTTTCTTCTGTTGTCCCATGTTCAATGTGTCGAGTATCACGAAGGTGAGGTGTGTTACCTGTAGTAGAAGCCTTATTTAATAGAAGTTATAAGTGTCTAAATGAACTACCTTTACCCATATTCACATGAATACGTAAATAATGGTGTTTATATAGTAGGAGCTTTATTTAATAGAAGTTACAAGCCTATCGAAATGAGCTTTCTCTACCCATATTCATACGAGTAAGTAAATAATGGTGTTTTTCTACAGTAGAAGCATTATTTCATTTTCAAATAGGTGTGTCGAAACGTAAGGTAGCATGTTTTGACAGGGTAGCATCAATCGATTGACGTCACTGTCGATATAAGCTACTGGTAGCTGCTTGACGGAGCAGACTGGTGCGCTTGGAGGGCTTGATATGTGCGCGAAGTGAGGAGCACAGCTTGGTTCTGAGTTCTGTAAACAAAACTAGTTCCATGATCCTCAAAGGGAACTGGTTCCGACATCCTTAAACGGAACGGGTTCCTTAAATGGAGCTCCTGCCTGGATCAGCCACTACTGGCCCATTGACTAAGAAAATCAGAGCCGAATTTTTATTTTTTCATAATACAGTATAAAATTAGTTTTTAAAAACTGGCTCTGTTTTTCCAAATTAATGAGATACTGTCTTCTGAAAAAAATTAAATTCAAAAACAGAGCCGAATTAATTTTTTTGTGAATGCAATACGCTTCTGTACATATCAAACAGCTGCTTAACTATAGCAAATATTCCTCCAGTCCGGCCATGATTCCGTTTTTTTATTTTTTCCCTTGTAACGACTACTTCTGGGTCAGACAACTTTATTGAAAACAGCAAAATCGGATGAAACGATCGTTATCCGTTTTTTCCATTTTTCATTTGAGCACAAAATCGGGAAATGGAAAAACAAACCATTATCTGTTTTTCATTCTGGTGTTGAAAATGAAAAACAAAAAAACAAGTCGTTTTTTTTGTTTTTTGTTTTTTGGTTTTAAATTGAAAAACGAATGAACGAATGATACACGAATTGTCCAATAACCGAAGGGTTGGCAGTTCAAATCCCGCTCTGTCCCAGACATGTGCTGTTGTGTCCTTGGGCAAGACACTTCACCCTCCTTGCCTACAGTGCCGCTACTCACAGTGGTGTATGAATGCATATGAATGTTCGGTGGTGGTCAGAGGGGCTGTAGGCGGGGATTGGCAGCCACGCTTCCGTCAGCCTGCCCCAGGGCAGCTCTGGCTACAAATGTAGTTTACCACCACCAGAGTGTGAATGTGTGACTGAATAATGGATCCATTGTACGCGCTTTGAGTATGCATTCATAGAAAACTGCTATATAAATCTAATCAATCATTATTATTATTAAATTATGAAAATATTTACATTAACAAACTATCCTTTAACAATTACAGGGTTCTCGCTACCGTTGTTGAACGTCGGGGCCCCCAACGCTGTGATTTGACCAGCTACGCTGTCTTTCAACCAGCGTAGCGGTGTTTTTTTTGTGTGTGTGATCGTCCAGCGTAATGATAACGAGATTTGAATTTGAAAAAATATATTCCTTTGTTTGGGGCTGCACACTTAATCGATTTTAAATTGAAATCGGATTTTTTAATTAGGACGATTTTTAAAAAAGGGAAATCGCGAAATCGATTTCATCTTTATCGTGCCTCCGCCGCACACTTCTGGGCCGCGCCTGCGGGCTCCCATACACTCTTTCTCCTATCTGTGACAGCGGTCTTTCACAGAAGTCTGTGTAATGACTGGACTTTAAATCTGTTAAATCTGTTATTATTTAAACGGACCGATCACCCGTGGAAAATTATATCTAAAATTTAGCCTATGCGTGCATGTAGTGTGAGTGCCACTCCGACTATCCCGTATGGAGTAATTCCCATCAATAATTACCATTCACAAATTGAAAAAAAAAAACGGTTTTTGCTTTTAATCATTGTTGTAACAAAGAGAAAAACTTGGCTTCATTCCTCAAAATTTGCCCCAGAGAGTTATAAATTTCGAAATTTTCCGGGGGGAGGATGCCCCTGGACCCCCCTACAAACTCACGCCATGTACTGGTGCATGCCGCATACATGGTGCCCCTTTGCTGTGAAAAAATCCTAGTGAGAACCCTGAATTAAAATATGAGTAACCTAAACAAATATGAACAAACTGCAATGTCTAAAGAAAATTAAGTGCAATTAAAACAATATTCTGCCCGTTAATAAAAGTTTTGTGCTTTTGTAGATCTGATCCGTAATGCACATGTATAAATGATAAGTTGCCTTATTCAGTAAAATCCTACAAAAATTCAATTCTGTTTTTTTGTTTTTGTATATTATTACACCCTGTAACATCACCTAAAACATACAGTAAATTAAAACCCGATCTTGCCAGATCCTGACAGTAGAAGTAGTCCTGAAAAAAAGGACACAGGTATATACACACAGCAACTTTTATGACACTTCTACAGCTAGAATAATAAAATAATTCCAAGTAGAGCCCGACTGATATGGGATTTTTTGGGGCCGATACTGATACCGATATTGGGGGGTAAAAAAAGCCGACATCCAATATACAGCGACAGCCGATATCCGATAACGGCCGATAACTGATATATTGGCCAATATATGAAATAAGAACATTGATCTACACAGGATATAATAATCTCATATTAGATAATTGTGAACAGGTGGATTAACAGTTGCATAAATCTTTGTTTATCTCACAAAGATAATTTACACAAATTTCAAATGTTGTATAATAGTCTTATGTTAGACTAGTATGCGACCTGTGGGGAACCACGGGTTGTAAATGTGGTAGTTTTTATGCCAAAATTGTTTGGTAAATCATTCTTTAAAATGTAGGTGGCACCTACTTTTAATGAGTCCAACTACAAAGCAAGCTATGCAGTCACAAAATAATTAGAGCAGAATTTATTACTTACAACATAATTATGTTTTCTCTCACAAATTTTGATGTGTCTGCCTCACAGCACTACAACTCCCCATGTGGACTAAGGACTAAACCTAGCATGTGCAGAGTGAATTAGGAGAGTCCGAAGTTGTTGTGGGGGGGTTCGGAGCGGGGGATTAGCGATCCATCCGTGTAGGAATTGGGGGGGGGGGGTGTTGTGTGTGTGCATATATGTGTGTGGGGGGGTGATAACGTGATTGTCTGAGCAGAAGTGAAAGTGAAGCCAACACACTTTACCGTTCCTCTGACTCTCCAGGCAGCACACACAGGAGCAGCGAGTGACAGAATCTCCGCAGCAAAAAAGTTAATAAATCAGTTACATATTGGCCGATGTTGATTAATCGGTGATAAGCTATAATCGGCCTGATTAATCGGCCGGCCAATCAATCGGTCGGGCTCTAATTCCAAGCGGCCTGTTTCATTTAAATAGGGGATGAATGTAACGTTAGAACATTTCATGTATTCATTTTTTTAAAAGCACTATTTTTTTTTCACTTTGTTGCAGAGGAGCAGAAGAGGAGAACTGTGCAAGATTTTTACCTTAATTAAACAGCTTCAAAGTAATTGTGATGGCTAAATGTCTTGTTAGGGGGAGAATGGAAGCCCTCCCCCTTCCCACTAGGGCCTCTAGGGCCGAATATGCCACTTACAACTTCTCTGCACCGTCCCAGTGGCCTAGATCTCACCTCCCGTGAGAAACGTCATGGTTTACGGCACTACAACACAAACACCCCCCCGGCCAGGTACAGCTGGCTAGCTGTAAACACAAGCCAGCCATGCCTTCATTTCACAGGAGTTTACTATGGCAGAGCAGGTAAGAGGTGGATGTTGTTAGAGGATGGTAGGAATAAGAAAAGAGTGAATGACCAAACCAGGAACAAGACTATAGTCTGCCTTGGTCCAGCTTTTGCAGAATGGTGAGAGATGAAAGAAAAAGAAGCATCAAAACAGATGCAGGCTTGGCGTTGTTGCTGCTGCCCTTGTAAATATAGCTGAGATCATTGGCGTCGGAACAGGGGGGACCAGGGGGCCATTGGCTCCTCCACTTTATGGGCCTGCCCCCACTGCCTGGTTCCACCAGTGGCAAATCACCACTAGGCCAGGACCCGACTGTGGTGAGAGACTGTGACTGAGAGGCATCTCTCTCTATTTCTCTCTTTCTCTCTCTCACTTGAGACCGAACAGGATGGGTTCTAGCGCTGCGCCCTCTGCCGCCGTGAGCCGTGTGCATCACTGACCCCGCGACTCACAGCCTGTAACTATATAAGCACTGATATGGAGGGTTTTCTATCATGCCCACGATGTACCTTACCTACCACTCTTCTTTTTCTTCCTCTCTCTCACTCTCTCTCTCTCTTGAACTGAACAGGATGGGTTCTAGCACTGCACACACACATAGACACAGTGCTGTCCACAGTGTTGTGACTGGACTCCTGCACCAGCTATATAAGCACTGATGTGGAGGGTTTTCTATCATGCCCACGACATACCTTACCTACCGCTCTTCTTCTTCTTCATCTTCTCTCTCTCTCTCTCTCTCTCTCTCTCTCTCTCTCTCTCACTATCTTTCAGTCTCTCTCCCTCTCTCTCTCTCTCCCTCACTCTCGCTCTCTAACTTCACTCAGTACGCAAGAGGTACGCACCGGCCGTACGGCTGCAAGTGCCAATTGTCACCAAATTCAAAACCCCCACAGCCCCCCCACTTCTAAAATTAATCTGGCGCCACTGGCAGAGATAAATTCTCTATACTCTATGTATTTTCAGTGGATTTGGGCGCTCTTGATGATTGCTAGGTGTTAGCCGCTGCAGATGGTCTGAGGCTCTGTCTGCAGCCTTTAGCACTGAGCTGCTGAACGTTTGCTGTACAGTTTCAGAACAGCTCTGGTTCTGCGACCTCCTCTGTGAAGTGAAAACAAATGTCCGAAACTTCATTGTCGAGCTAAAGTTTCCCAAACTGCTCCACTCCAGTAGCATTGCAGGAGGAGCTCAACTGAAAAAAATGTAGGAATGGGAATCGAGAACCAGTTCATTTTGAGAACTGCTTCCCAGTTGCTCAGTTCTTTGGAACTGTTTGCCTGCCTGCTGAACGATTCTGCTTATCGATTCCACCTTTGTTGCGCATGTGTGATGACGTCACATGCATGCTGTGTTGTTTTGAATGCAGAATGTAGCCAACATGGCATTGAGGCAGAAAGTATGGATATATTTCACACAAAAAGATGACACCAGGGCCACTTGTAACATTTGCAAATCTTCCATTTCTTCAAAAGGGGGGAAATCCCTCCAGTATGGTCAAACATTTGTCCACACAGCATGCAATTCCTTTGCAGGAATGTAACATATTTGATACAGTACTTAGCAATGCTTGTGACTAGCAGCAGAGTGAACAGGGCCCGGTTCTGGTGGGGGCAACAAACATCCTGTCTCCTCAGATAAATGTTTCTGAAGGTAGGGAAAAGGAAAATGAGGTGCACAACAACAGGAAACATAGAGGAATTAGTAAAGCATTTTAAGTTTCAGTTTCACTGTACAGTGACACCCCACCCCCAAACTGGGCCTGGTTTCATCTGTTATTAGTATTGTGCATACTGTATATGTTCTATCTTCCGTGCAGAGATGGAAATATAAAAGACACTTGATGCAAACACACCCATTTGTACTCTTTTTTTCCCTCACCCAATGATAATCGATAAGCAAAATTGATAATGGAATTGGAATCATTAAATTCTTATCAATTCAATATGTCTTTTACTTAAATAAAGACATTTACAAGACAAACTGATGGCCTAACTAGGTTCATAAAAATCATCAGAAATGGAAATTATGTTATGTAATTATGCAGGAAATTATGTGTTTACTGCTAAAACTTTCCTGAGGGAAGATCCTCAAACCCCCACGCTGAATGTGTCCCCCCCAAACTTCAAATGATGGTTTTACATCTACATTACACAAAGTCCATCACATACAAGAGTTTGGTTAGTTAAAGAGAACAAAGAACTTCATACCTGCATTATTATGGTTTAAAACACTTTTGGCATTGGATCAACACTATTTAATTTGTCACTCATCATTCCAACATAAAATGGAAAGCACTCTCTTGGGCAGTGCTAAGCATTGTGCCTAAACACTGACCTGCTGCCATTCTCAATTTCCCCTCATAAAGAAAGGTAACAAATGCCACTGACTTTTCTATTGAGGTGAGGAGTGTTACAGTTTTGTGAGTCTCTGAATGCTCGCTGTTATGCAGCGCTCTACCAATGCCATCAGTACTTGAACCAAAAAATATGAGAATCATGAAATTAGTTCTACCATACTGCTGGGACTCAGTCCACTCAAATGATTTCTGGTGTCCTTGAGAATAAAAAAATAAACTGTCACCATGATAGAGAACACAGCAAGAAGGAAAAAGAAAACAAACCAAAAAAAAAAAAATAGGTACCAGAATTAGTGGCATATTTGCTCAACATAGTATTTTTATGTTTTAGGACACAGGCTAGGCATGCAAACCAAATATTATTAAGAGTTCTTGTAACATGGATCGCTGTTATGAAATACAGGCCTACAGATACAGATGTGTATGCAGATACATATGTGGAGCATTTGTACGTTCTGTTAGGGAAAAAACTGTGTAAAACTAACTGTTCAGTTTCCCATGGAAATGATGAAGGACACCAAAAAAAGAAATGTTTCAGTGCTGAAACTCTCTGCCCACACTGTTATCGTTACCAGTTGGTCTTCTTGAATTAGAAACATGCTAGGATCATCCTCAGCCTCGGGCGACATCTGACGCTATCTCCTCCGCGCTCTCAACTTCTCAGTGAAGCGGAAGATATTGCGAACACACCCCGGCTGAAAAGGACTGCATCACACAGCACTTCTGACATCATAGGAGCCTTATATTTAATCTCCTGTGAGCTTATTTATACGCAAATATATGAGTCTTCCCTCCTTAATTCCAGCTGTGCCGCTGCAGCGCGTGCACGTTCAAGTCAGCACCATTACCGTTAATGAGGTGCTCGCGCGTGTTGGAGACCCCCCATCTAGTATCTCTGAGACATGGACCAAGTGTCTAATCGAATTTCCAACCAAAACAACCAACCAACCAAATCCTATGGAGCCTTGTCAGCAACTGACACAAACTATGTTTATGTGATGATTCAATGGCGTCCTTTGGCGCATTTTTTATATTAAAAACGGACTGCAACCTGCATTAAAAATGAATTGTCTCTATATTATCACTAATTTCTCCAGTGTTTAAACCCATATCTGGGCGGTAGCGAGCAATCACAATCCGCAAACTTTCCTAATAGCCTGTAAGAATGAATGGTGCGCTGCGTTTTCATGATATTTTCCACATTATGTGAGGATAAATAGGGCGATTTGGAGGTAAATTTCTCAGGCACGTAACATTACAGTTTAGGAAATACCAAAGTCTGATTAATTTAACCGAAAAACCTGAAGCGACAGCAGCGCCAATCTCCCCACGCGCGAGAATGGCACGTATTCAGTGCTGCTTCCATGAACACCAATGCAGCTGACAGGAAAATGTGATGTATACAAGCTTTCATGGTGACTGCTGCATCGAAATAAATAAAATTAAATAAAACACAACACGTTTCTTTTGCACATTCATCACTGTCTTTCTTACCGGTGAGTCATTCGCAGCGAGTGGCAATTGTATTTCAGCTATTAAATCCAGGGCTCATTGCGCGCGGACCTGAATGAATCAAATGACAGTCGGAAGCGTAGCTTACCTCAAACAGCTCTTCACATCATCGCTTTAGGGAGGCACATGAAGCTAAATCCAAAAGCACATCCGTTTTTGGAAACGACTATGACTATGAGAGTCACTGGTGGAATGTGTGTGTGTGTGTGTGTATGTGTGTGTGTGTGTGTGTGTGCGTGAGTATGAATGTGGGGGCATCAAGTGGCGCAAGCCTGCGGTTCACGAGCTCCGACAAGTTAACTAGCATAGTTATCTGGAAGAACACCGGAAGAGGCCACTGCGGTGGAGAAAATAAAAGCGGGCCTTCAATCCTACAAGAAACAAAACTTCAGAGTAAGCACTGAGTCTCTAGTCGTGTGTCTCCAGGCCTGCTTGTTGTGAAAAACTGTGGAGGCATGGATACTGGTTTCATACTATCTCTAAAGTGAGGTTTGGTAATGTGAGACAGTTTCACCCCCTAAAGCATTCTATTGACCTTAAGGATTGGTTTGTAATCTAGTGGCATCCAGAACTGGGATTGCAGATTGGAACCTTAATCCTTGCATGTCATCCATCATCAAATACAAAAAAAGAAGTTTATTCTCACCTTCCACAGAAATATGGAGACAGACTCCAAAGAGGTGAACAGTTCTGGTCTTCACGTGATTCACAAATAAAAACATTTGTCAGCCCTATGATGAACCGGACACAGGGTGTACCCCACCTTCAGCCGTTCATAGTTTGAATATGTTTTAGTGGGAGCAAATCGGAGTAGCCAAAGAGACCCATGCAGACACAGAGAGAACATGCAAAGTCCACACAAAGGCCTCAGTTAGCCTGGCCAGCACTGATTTCAAACCCAGGACGTTTCTGCTGTGAGGTGGAAGAGCTAATGACTGTGCTATAATACTACCATTTAAGAATATTAATAATTATCCATATTACACTTTTATGATTTATAAAATGCATTAAAAACCAATGTAGCACATAATTGCATATAACAAACTCAGTTAAGAACAAGCAAAAAACAGGCTGGTACTGACAATCTCAGCTGAAGCTCACATAAGACATTTTATAAAATAATCTCATTTTACTGTTTTACTTGAAAACAAATCTGGAAGTAGAATCATCTTAAAACAGTGCACTTTATTATGGCCATTTCCTGCAGCAGCAGGCTGGGAAAGCAAGGAAGAATTTTCACATAGCATGTTGCTGGTGAAATAACCTTTTAAAAAAGGTGTCCTTTGTGTTCATTCTGTAACTTTAACATGCAGGTGAATTTTATTAATTATGTGATTATTTTTGTTTCTTGACAAGGATCTTAAATGTCAAACAGAGCATTGATTCTATTGAGACATTTCATCAGCTCTTTGGCTTCAGGGCTGAGGTTTCCAATAAAATTTTAGTATAACTTAATTTTGATATGAAATAATATTTACTTTATTTCCCTTGAAATACATTTTTGAAACTGTGATTTGAATGTTTGATGACATAACATTAAGTCAAGCCCAGATACTAGCTTTTTAAGATCTCAAACTACCGTGTTCATGAGCAAATTGTTATTGTGTGGCAGTCAAATCTATGTGAAAGGAATACTTTTTTTTTTGAAGTACTTTATGTATTGATTTAGATGCCGTTTCCTATTCATTATTCAAAGGTTCAGCATGCAATAGCAGCATCTCGCAGTGAAGCTGCAGATTATGATCACATGAATACATCTACTCCCTGACCTACAATTGCTGTAAAAAAAAAATATCAAAGCCTTTGTAACAGTAAGTGCTTGGTGTGTTTGTTATGGGAAGAGAATATCAACTCTGGTCCACACTGAAACATAGTAAGAGATGATGATGCGCCTTAGTGCTGGATGCTACCTTAAATACCAATTAATTCATCTTCTGAACCGCTTTGTCCTCAAGAGGATTGTGGGATTGCTGGAGCCTATCCCAGCTAGAACTGGGTAAAGGTAGTTCATCGAACGGCTGACATATAGAGACAAACAACCAATCACTCTCACATTCACACCTATGGGCAATTTTAGCTCAAACAATTAACCTATTAATGCATGTCTTTGGACACAGGGAGAACATGCAGACTCCACACAGAAAGGTCTGGTGTTGGAATCTAACCCAGGACCTTCTTGCTGTGAGGCGACAGTGCTAACCACTGCACCACCATGCCGCTCCTTCAAAAACATGAAAAAAGGCGAGGTCCTTCCCAGCTACTGTTGAAACGTGGACTGAACATCAACCAGTGGAGGGACTCAGTTTAAGACAACAAGAAGACATTTTACACACACTAATGATAATATAATTATGAAGAAAGCATAAATGTTCATTCAGGTTACATTTTATTCTTCACTTGTGGCATCTTAAATATTCTTATTTAAGATGTTTTATTTATCTCATTTAGTATGGAGTTTGTACTTCCAACAGCCAGTCTTTGGTCTGATTAAAAGGTGTGGCCCCAGCTCCAATCAAACTGAATTCTTCACACATTTACTGTGTGAAAACACTGGAGAGGTGGACAGCTCAGACTGTCTGAAAACTCACAAGAAGTGGCACTGCTATTGTTACCAAAAATAGAAGAAAAACAAAGTTAAAAAATTAGGGAAAGGAACATATACAAGTACAGATGAACTTTATTGATCCCCAAGGGGAAATTCATTATTTTAATAAGCTCAATAAAAAGAAACCAAAAACAACCAAAAAACAGAATTAACGAACAAGTAATCATCAGTGGGCATGAAGGATCTTCTATACCTCTCCATGCTGCATCTTAATGAGGTTAGTCACCCACTACAGCTGCTTTTCTGGTTGGTCAGAATGGAATGAAGAGGATGATCTGGATTTTCTTTATCAGTGTGCATCTCTCCACCACAGGTCCCAGGTTTTCAGCTTCTTTTCAAAAACCCAACCATCATTTTTCACCAATTTGTCCAGCTATTTTGCATTCTTTTTTTTGATGGTATGTCTCCAAAGACAACAGCATAGAAACGAGACCTGGCTACAATCAATTGGTAAAACGCATGCACAGCATCATCAAAGGACCTGAGCCTCCTTAGGAAAAACAGCCGACTCTGTCCCTTTTGGTGGAGTGCATCTGTGTACAAGGACCAGTCAATCAAATTATCAAGATGTACACTAAGATACATAAAGACAGTCAAAACAGTCCCTTGTGCAGCCTCAGTGCTGTTCATTACTGTCCCTAGCGAACTGTGGTCTTTCTATCGGGTAGTCTGTAAATCAGAAAACAAAGGAAGGATTCATTATGTCAAATGTACTTGAAAAGTTGAAGAACATAATCCTCACATAGCTACCAGACTCATCTAAATGAGAGGAGGGGCATGTAAAGGACAGCATGATTCACTCCAGTGGGTTCTTTTTATGCAAACTGCAGGGGGTCCAGTGCACATTTGACATGGGGCCTCAGAAGATGCAGAAAGGGCTTTAATAATGTGTAATGTTTGGGCCATTGGTCTGTAGTTGTTAAGCTCAACTGGACACCCTACTTCGGGTATAAGACATGATGTTTTCCATGGAGCTGGAACAATCTGTAGTTGCTCAGGTTGAAGATCTTTTGGAGAACTTCACACAGTTGAGCAGCACAGTCCTTAAGAAGCTTTGAACACAAACCATCTAGACCAGCTGCTTTCCCAGGTAACAGTTTCTGCAGTTCCATCTGCACCTTTGCTATTGTGACAGACAGCATAGGACGTCCTGATGTGGTAGTGGATGTAGGTGCTGTGGTAGGGATGAACACTTGTTGAAGAGATAATGAAGGAGAAGGTGTAAGCTGAAGGGACAATGGTAAGAAGATGGAGCTGCTGCTGGATTGATGGAGGATTATTATTATTATTATAACCTTTATTTAACCAGGAAAAAAAGCTCATTGAGATTAAAAATTTCTTTTTCAAGAGTGTCCTGGCCAAGACAGCAGCAGCAGCAGCAGCAGAAGTATGGATGATTGGATGTGGCTGTGCCAGCTATGTCAAACCTGTTGACAAACTGGTTGAGTTCACTGAGTTTTTCCACATCACCTACTGTTGCCTGGGTATCCTTTGATTGTAGCCAGTGATGGTCTCTCTGATGTTATGCTGTTGCTTCCTCTGCTTCCTGTTTAAGCCTTGCTCTGTCACCATTTTTAAATACCTGTTTATTCTGGTTGAAAATGGCTTTCATATCACTGGTGATTCAAGGTTTGTTAATTGGGAAACAGAATACAATCTGTCAGTATAATAGTTCATGTAAGAAGTTGCAGAAGTTGATGTAATTGTTAGTATAATCAGCCATCCTGTCAATGTTCATTCTGTTCTCTTTTGTCTCCAACACTATAACATAATTGACACTCTCAAAAGAAAAAAAAAATCCCTTAGCGCTTCAGTGGCCTTATGTATAAGTTTCCTGACAGTTTGTATAGATGCAGGCTCAGTATGCAGGATTCATATCTGAGCAGCAGAAATTCCAGGTTGTGGTCTGATCTGTGTAATAGTGGTCGAGTAAAAGCCCTGTAAGCCTCTGACATCGGTATACGGCAGATCAACGGTATTGTTTTTACTGGTAGGACACTCAACAAACTGTATAAATCCAGCCAGGTGAGCGTAGAGGGTGATGTGATTGACCTTCAAAATTGCAGTAAATGCATCAAGATATTGTTGGGTGTTGTTTTGTATCACATGCCACAGATGCCACTGACCTGTGTCTATTGTAAAAACAAAGGTGATGCGTGAGAAGTCTTGTAGTACATAAAGATCTAAGACCAATTGCTAGCAGTTCACTAACCTCACAGCAGATCTTTTCTTTGACAGTAATATGACCAGGAATACACAACATACTAGAACAGGTCTTCCTTACCACTTGCTGCATTTCTGTCTGCTCAAATCAAGGTGAAGGCAGGCATATCCACTGAGGTCTTTGGAGTTGTTATTCAACTAACTTTCAGCAACAAATAACGCTGGACTCTGGATAGACACTCTGGTTTGTCAATTTTGCGTCCAACTCATCTATCTAGCTGTGGAGTGAGTTAGTATTTCCTATAAGAATGGATGGCAGAAAGAGCTTGTATCTCTGTCTCCTAGCCTTTAGCTTACCACCAGCTCTGAATCCACATTGTGGTCTATTTAGCTAGACTGGAATAAGGTGAGGAATCCCAGAAAATCTATGCAGATTTGTCCATCAAACAAATAAACAATTTAATGTAAAATTGCACAAGTTTGACAGAGGCGTTTCAAGTATGTTGCCATTCCATCATTTGTGGGAAAAAAACAGACTGAGCTATATCTACTTTAAAAGATTAAAAATGACCTAAAAGTATCATTAGTGTGTGTGGAATTAAGAGTTTAGACATTATGTGGTTATGCTGTATTACAGAGATGATAGCCTCAGTAATGCATTTATGTCATTGCTACACTCAGTAGCACTAGGCTTTAGTCAGTGTGTTCACAAACCCACTCACTGTTTTAACCACACCCTCGACCTAGTCCTGATTTATGGTGTGAAACTTGAAGACTTAGTTTTTCCACAAAATCTTCTCCTCTCCGACCACTGCCTAATAACTTCTGAATTTTTGTTATTTAATGATTCTCTTCCTGCTAAAAATGTTTACCAGACATTTACCAGATTGTGCTGTATCTAAATTTAAGGACGAAATCCCAACAGTGCTAAATTTAATCCCGCATCTGAATTACACAGCAGATTCTTTCTCCAACTCAGTCAATATTAGTTCATCTCAGTTTGATGAGTTTGTTGATAGTACAGCAGACTCTCTGCAAAAAACATTAGAGCTAATCACTCCACTAAAATAGAAGATTATGAAACAAGGGAAGTGGGCTCCATGGTTTAATTCTCATACTCGCCAATTAAAACAGCATACCAAAAACTTGAGGGAAAGTGGCGTTCTACTATACTGGAAGAACACCATTCAGCCTGGCAGGACAGTCTAAATAAATACAGGAGGGCACTTCGTTCTGCTAGAGCAGCTTAGTATTCATTACTATTAGAGTAAAATAAGAACAGTCACAGGTTTCTTTTCAGTACTGTAGCCAGACTGACAAATAATCACAGTGCATATGAGCCTAGTATTCCTTAATTCTAGTCCACCTTTAAATCAGACCCAAAAACCACACCTATTGAACCATTCAGTTATGGACTTCTTTTCTCCCATAGAGGTCAATCAGCTAATTTTGATAGTCTCTTCATCCAAACTGTTTATTTGTCTCTTAGACCCAGTTCCAACAAGGCTCATTATAGATGCTTAACCTTTACTTAGCAGTCACTTCCTTGATATGATTAACCTGTCATTATCAACAGGCTATGTATGTACAGTACCACAGTCCTTTAAAGCAGCTGTAATCAAACCGCTTCTTAAAAAGCCCTGCCTTGACCCTGCAGTTTTAGCTAACTATAGACCCATATCAAATCTTCCATTCATATCTGAGATTCTGGACATAATAGTAGCTAATCAGTTACGTGACTTCCTTCAAGCCAACAGTTTATTTGAGAACTTCCAGTCAGGTTTTAGGGAACATCACAGCACGGAAACAGCATTGGTCAAAGTTACCAAAGACCTTCTAACTGCTTCAGGTAAGGGACTTGTTTCTATACATGCATTTATTACATCTAGACTAGATTATTGTAATTCACGTTTCTCAGGCTGTCCCAAAAAGTCTTTAAAGACCTTTCAGTTAATCCAGAATGCTGCTGCCCGTGTACTGACTAGAACCTGTACCAGATACCATATTTCTCCTGTGTTGGCTTCTCTGCACTGGTTCCCAGTAAACACTTGGATAGACTTTAAAATGCTCCTCCTAACTTTCAAAGCCCCTCATGGCCAGGCACCTAAATATCTGAAAGAGCTCTTAATTCCATACATTCCATCTAGAGCACTACACTCTCAACATGCAGGCTTACTGGTGGTTCCTTGAATGTCCAAAAGTAGGATGGGAGCTCGAGCCTCCAGCTATGAAACTCCTCTATTGTGGAACCACCTCCCTGCCTCAGTCCAGAGTGCAGACACTCTCTCTATGTTTAAGAGTAGGCTAAAAACTTCCCTTTTTGATGAATCCTATAGTTAGGGCGGCTCAGGCTGCTCTTAGTTATGCTGCTGTAGGCTTAGACTGCTGAGAGACTCATCATGATACACTGAGCTCATCTCTGCTCCTCCTGTCTGACCTTTTCTCTCCTCCTCTCTTCTCTGACTTCCTCTCTCCTCCTCTTCTCCTCTATTCATGTCTCAGCAAATACATGTTACTGACTTGACTTTTTCCCTGGAGTCTCTGTGCTTTATGTCCTCACAGGTTTTCCCTGGATCATCCTGGACTTGCTGCTGTGGTCCTGCTTCTCTCCTGCCTTCATCGTCATCACTCATTTATCCATATAGTTGTGGTAGTGTTAATGATATAGTTACATAGATGGTAGACGTTTCTATTATTTGTACTAACAGCTGCAGTAGTAGTTTATCCACTGCTTGGAGCAGTAGTATTAGCAGTTATGGACATTTGTTCTAGCTATTGGTAGCTAAACTAGCACCAGCTGTTTTAGTTTTTACCCCTCTGCCAACTTCTGGCCGAAGGGGTATTGTAATTGCTTTGTCGTCTGTCCGTCTCTCTGTCTGTCTGTCTGTCCATTCAATGACATAATTACCCCCGCCAGGAGGTATTGTGATCACTTTGCTTTGTGTGTTTGCGTCCGTGTTTGCATGTTTGTTTGTTTGTTTGTTAGCAAGATAACTCAAAAAGTTATGGACAGATTTTCATGAAATTTTCAGGAAATGTTGATACTGGCCCAAGGAAGAAATGATTACATTTTGGTGGCGATCGGGGGAGCGGGGGGACAGATCTGTTGTGGTGGATGTCTGCGCTCTCCGAGTGCTTTTCTTGTTGCATTATGTGAACAATGCATTGAGATATCTGCACCAAATTTATACTATTGATGCATCTTGGCATGGAGCAGAAGACTATTGAAAATAGGTCACCTTGACCTACTTTTTCAAGGTCAAATGGCCTTGTGCAGTTATAATATCTGAGTACTTTCAAATATAAATGTGTATGCAATAAGTTTAGACAAAGACTATCTAATCTAAATTATAGGGCAGTAACTTTCAACAGAATCTTAGACTATATTTGGCCGAGGGGTATTAAAAGTGTGTAGCACGTTATGTTTAACAGTTACAGTTGTCAAATCTCTCTCTCTCTCTCTCTTTTCTCCGTTTAACACTCTCTCTTTAACCCTAACTGGTCAAGGCAGACAACCATCCTCCAAAAGGAGGATCTGCTACAGGCTTCTGCCTGTTAAAAGGAAGGTTTTCCTCGTCACTGTCACCAAGTGTTTGCCCCTTGAGGATTCTGTTGGGTTCCTTTAAACTGGCTTAAGAGTCTAGTTTAGACCAGTTCTAAATGTAAAGTGTCATGAGATAACTTTTGTTATTATATGACACTATATAAATACATTTGATTGATTGATTGATTGATTGATTGATTGATGTTACTGTGAATGTGTTGGACTACGACAGGGAGTCATGAGTCTCCTACAATAATGAAAACTAATGCCACGGCCACTTTGAGGATGAAAACTGCTAAGATAAAGCTTTCAGAGTCAAAAAAAGTGACAAAGTTGTAAAAATAGAGACATTACTGTTGTTTCCACAGCTAGACACAGTTCTCTGATGTTTGATGCTAAAATAACATTTCCTCTCCACTGCTGAATTAAATTAAATTATGAAGTTTATGAAGATATAAAGTTACCATGTTATGTTGTTATGTTGGCTATGTTCAATTGGTTGACCCTTGTCAACCAATTGATGAATAGCAATTTCTGTCGAATAATTTTTCCTAAAACCATATTGATGTTCATAGAGGACATTCTGCTTCTGCCGATGCAGCTTAATTCTGTTGTAAATCAGCTTCTCTAAAATCTTTGAGAAACATGGAAGAACAGAGAGAGGGCAGTAATTGCTAAATAAACTACGATCTCCAGATTAATATACAGGAATTACTTTAGCAATTTTAAAGTCCTTGGGTATTATTCCAGTTCCTAAAGATTTAGTAAAGATATAGGTCAATGGCTTGATTATTGAGGAACTAATTTTAATAATTAAGCTTGCCCTGACGTCATCATGACCAGCAGCTGAATCTTTCAGATTGATGATAATATCCATAATCTCCTTCTCAGTAGGAGGATCAAAGCTCTTAATAGAAGGACAGCAACCTTTAAAAAAAATCAGATGGTGATCCAGGACTCATCCTCTCTGATAGAACTGAGCCGGTATTGACAAAATAGTTGTTAAAGGCACATGCATTATCAGAAGGGTCAGAGTAAACTTTGTTTTCAACAACAAACTGGCGTGGGAGAGTGTCTGAAGCCTTTTCCGTATTTAGGAGCTGGTTGATGACTCCCCATTTGGTTTAATGTTATGTGATGCATTGTCAAATTGGCCGACAAATATTTCTTCTTTGCGGTTCTAATAAGTTGGCTTACTTGAGGTCACTGATGGAATATGGAATACTGGAAAATGGTCAGATATATCAGAATCAGAATAATAATTATTAATATTATTATTAATAATTATGAATTAAAATTATTTTGACTGAATGTCTGAAATCTTTTTTGAAAGAAAAAACTTGCTGATGCAAAAAATAAAATAAAATAAAACAACAACAACAACAACAACAACAACAACAACAAAACATTATATATGTGTAATAACACTTTGTAATTGCCTATACATTGAAAACATCAGCTAACCAGTACTTTGGTAATTTGTTTTCCAATTCATCATATTAAAGTATGTAAGTCTTGGCACATTTCTGAGGCAGATAATGTCTTCAACACTGTAGACCATAAACAAAATAGAAGATCTCACTGTCAGAGCTTGTAGGAACCACAAGATGGCAGCAAACAATTAGTGTCTAACCTGTGTGCTGCATTATTTTTAGTTTTTCCTGATTGCTTACACAGTATTCAAACACTACTTATCAGAACCCAAACCTAATGACCACGCAATTCTGTGTATGGAAACACTGCTTGTCAAAGTTGTTAACGCAGATATCAGAAGCTCAGGATAGACAGTTGGGGCCTGTTTTGAATTGACACAGAAAATGTGTAGCTGTAGTGCCTTTATGAGTACCATTATTCATTGCAGTAAGAAGTTTTAACTGTAGAGGTTTTGAATTAATCACACTTTTTTTTTTTTTTTTTTAATGTTTTTTTGTGTTTGATCCCTAATAGAGGAGTTTTTGATGTCAGATTTCATGGTTTACATTTGACTTAAAGGTTTGAAATTTGTGTAGATGAGAATGTAGTTTTGAATTTCTGTTTAGAGTCTTGGGAATTGCATACTGAATTTCTGAAAATACTTAGCCAAACAGTTATATTCAGAGTTTTCAGAAATACAAAATGAATGTTGATTTTTTTTTTTTTTTGGTCTGGTGTCTCTCTGGTCATGTTGAAGCTGAAACATCATTTTTAGTTGCTCTGAGCAGACTGTGAGGAGGAGGGAAAAGATGACATCCTTTACATCTACATACCCCAGTGTACTAATCTAATAGAGCTTTTCTGCTAAGATTTACTGAGTCCAAGCCATGGACAGACAAAGGTCTGTACTGAACTTAACTTTGCTGTCAACAGCTTGTGTTATAATGTGGTGAAGTACTGTATGTGGACTTAAATCGACCTGAAGTCCCTGAATAATCCATAAATGTCCTGACCTTGAGGGGATTGTATAAAGCTTACGTATTTTTGAAACATAAAAGCCAATGATCATTTCTGACTATTGTGTATTATGAACTTTTAACCAATTACAGCCTACAGATGCAATATGAATCCCAATTATGGGGATGCTTTAATATAGTTCTGGCTGTCAGGTTGGAGGTGACTATAGGAACGTTCATTCTACTTTGGATCCCAAAAAGGCTCCGGTCTCGTGGCTCCATGCGGCTTTGTCAAAAAACATATGGACATTTTTTGTCCACATTTTGCTATTATTGTCGCAATCATAAAGTCATTGTGATGTTATGCAGATGTAAAAATGTAGACTACGCTCCTAATGAATCAAAAACAGAAGTAGCCATAGTAGTGAAAGTAGATTATTGGCACTGAAGGTATTCATCTGTATACTCCATTGCAAAGAAAGCCTTCAGATACCAGTCAATTTTTGCTGCACAGCACAGTAATGACGTCACTGTTTTCTTTAGTGTAGTACTTGAGTTTCTCTGTAGTTCCGTAAATGCACTTTAATTAACTTTAAACTTTATTGAAACTTGATTTATTCTCAACATATCCCATACAAACTAATCCAAAAGAGCAGTCACCACTTTGAGGTAAAAAAATATGGACTAAGGATATCTTTTGGCTCTTTATTTTTTCTGTCCTAAAATGGCTCATAGATAGTAAAGGCTGCAGACCCATGCACTAGCCTAAACCTGGAGCAGGTTAATTTAGATCATTGTAGACCGGAAAAATGGAAAAGGAAAATGTCGACTTGTGGATGCTGCGACCTGCGCATCCAAACTGTGATAGCGCAACAAAGCCGTGAGCAGCGGTGGGTGATGGATTTGACGGATGTGAGCGGATCATGAGTGCGCCTCAGGGACTAATCCACCTTTGATGGTGTACTGAGGAACAGGGATCACGAAAACATCTCTGCAGTCTGCTACCGCTCGGTACGTGGGGAAAGAGAACGACAGGCGAGCACAGAACGATACGACGCAAGGTGGAGATGCAGGGGGGATGGACATCCTTCTGCTGGATGTCCTTATCGACCAGCCAGTAGCACGACAGCCGCGGTAAGCCAAACCCACTGGCCTGAGGATCCACAGCGCGTGTATAAAAGCCCCTGTGCGGGTGTCACCAGATCATCATCCACGTCGAATTATTTACAGCTATTGTTTTGTGTCATTCATAGTAACCTATCGCAGCAGGAGCCATGTCTCACGGATGGGGATACGGGCCAACTAACGGTGAGGATGTGGGTTCATATTCATTGAGTGGGTGGTGAGGATGCGTTTTACAACAGGCTTCTTTTGGCCAATATTGCCACATAGAAAAGTGAAACAAAACTAAATTCAAGTAGCGGAAACACTTTACTAACTGCTAAAAAAGTGGATTTTATAAGCTGATAGCACAACCATAATTTGAAACAAACAAACAAACAAACAAACAAACAAACAAACAAACAAATTATTTAATTAAAAAAAGAAAGAAAGAAAGAAAGAAAGAAAGAAAAAAAAGAAAAACAATAACATATAATCAGCCAGACAACGCCTTCGTAAAATGACAATAACCGCATAAGTAAAAGATGTATTGTTGCAGTGCTAGACTATCTAGGTCAGGGGTCTCAAACTCATTTTCTTTCAGGGGCCACATTCAGTCCGATTTGATCTCCAGTGGGCCGGACCAGTAAAATACTAGCATAATAACCGATAAATAATGGCAACTCCAAAATGTTGTCTTTGTTTTAGTGCAAAAAATAAAAAAAATAATAAAATAAAAAGTCACGAGAATACTTACTTTTATTAACTATCCAAACAAAAAAACACGTGAATAACCTGAAAAAATTTAAATTTCATAAGAAAAATAAGTGCAATTTTAACAAAATTGTGCCTCATCTCATCATTTCTAGATATGCATTATGGATCAGATCTACAAAGACACTAAACACTTGGTAACAGGCAGAAAATTGTTAAACTTGTGCTTAATTTTCATTAGACATTTCAGGTTGTTCATATTTGTTGAGGTTATTCACATCTTATTGTTACAGGATAGTTTGTAAATGTTAATATTTTCGTCATTTAATGTTGTTTTTTGCACTAAAACAAAGACAAAAAATTTGAAGTTTGTATTATTTATAGGCATAGTGTAATATTACTTTTTTCACATCAAACCGAGAAGAAAATATGGAGTCATTATTTTTTGTAGGTTATTATGCTATTATTTTACTGTAGATCATATCTGGTCATGGTCTGTATGTGGAACCTGAACTAAAATGAGTTCCACAGCCTTGACTGTGGAATTTTTGCATTTTGCAAATTCATCCCACGGGCCGGGTTGGAACCTTTGGCGAGCTGCATTTGGCCCCGGGCCGCATGTTTGAGACCCCTGATCTAGGTGTTCAGACAAACTTTTATGGCGGTAACTGTAATTGTACTTCTAAAAGGTTGAATCACCAAAACAACATGCATACTGTGAACAAAACAATTCACTTTGTCAACAAAATATTACAGCAAGGAAGTAGCAGAGTGTGGTCTATGCATATACAAACTTTGTACAACCTCCGTCCTCACAGGACCTGACAAATGGGCAGATGATTATCCAGTAGCCAATGGACCACGACAGTCTCCCATCAACATCGTCCCCAAGGAGGCCCTGTACGATTCGGCTCTGAAGCCTCTGAAACTCAAATATGATGCTTCAAATGCCAAGGGCATCCTCAACAACGGACACTCCTTCCAGGTGGACTTTGTGGACGACATTGACTCCTCCAGTAAGCTCACTTTTGCTAACGTCAATCAACAATCAATCAGATTTTATTTATTTATATTGCACCAAATCATAACAAAAGTTTTCTCAGGACACTTTACATTTAGAGCTGGTCAAGACCAGACTCTTAAGCCAATTCACAGACACCAACAGAATCCTCCAGGAGCAAACACTTGGTGACAGTAGTGAGGAAAAACTATCTTTTAACAAGCAGAAGCCTTGAGCAGACCCAACTCTTGGATGATGGTTGTCTGACATGGCCAGTTAAAAAGGTTAAAGAGAGAGGGTTTGAAGGAAGAAAAAAAAAAAAAGACAGAGAGAGAGAGAGGGAGAGGTGGTGATGGTGGTCTTGGGGGATAATGGATGTACAGTGAACTGAAACTAGAACTGCTGCTGCTAGTATAACTAGTACCAACAATAGAAATCTCTACCATCCCAGTGACTATATGATGAACACTATCAGAACTACATGGATACATTTATAGTAATGACGGAAGCAGGAGAGAAGCAGGGGGTCCAGAGAGGATCTAGGCAAAACCTGTGAGGACCAGAGACTCCGGAGAAGCATTCAAGTCAATGGCATGTAGTTGGAGGAGCATGAATAGGGAAGAAGAGGAGCACAGAGAAGGTCAGACAGGAGGAGGAGCAGAGAAGAGGTGTCTTTTAATTATTTTAACATTGGATATCTGATCTGCATGTCTGCTGTTTTTTTCTAAAAACGCCATCTATTTCTTTCTCCATTAATCCTTGCAACATGAGCTAAATATTTAGGTACTGAAGATAAAGCATAACATTAACTTAATTTTCTCTCAGTATGTAAGATCAGAAGTCCACAGGGCCTTTACTCCAGTAGAGGTACAGACACTAAAAAACAGACTGTGGTAAAAGTAGAAGTACTGGTTCAACTTCTGTACTACAGTAAAAGTGAGAATGCACATGTTCTGAAGTGTCCTACAAATATAAAGGTCACAAGTGACTTTTAGTGACTGTGGGCAAAATGAACTGAAAGTCATGTGGTATTGATAGAATGTAGACGATTAAAACGCAAATCCATTCAAAAGTAGTCGTAGTTTGGCAACTTTCTGTTTTGCCATGTATAGTGTATATCTCTTGGCACATTAGTTGCCGTCATTTTCAAGTTGTTAAATCTTTGTTGTTTTTATGCTGTCTGCCCTGAGGCTGTTGCTACAAGGTCCATTTGCCTGCCTGTACCTTAAAGTCTCTAGCACAGTCTGACTTGAAATTTTTACACAAAGTAGGTCTGTCCTATATTTCAGTGTACTCCAGGTTAACACTTATAGTACTGACAGTGTTGGCAGTGACATCACATCCTCTACATTTCAAGTACCTTCAGAAAAATTAATGATAGAAGCATGAATCCAAATCCTGGAAGGATGTTTTAAGGGTCATGCAATTGATTTATAACATATGTGTTTCTTTAAACGTTTTCTCAACACAATGGAATTAATCAGTGTGGGAGAAGGGAGGTAATGGTACATTTGTCATGTGTGATTTTCTCTATAAATCATCTTTTCATTGTCTTAATTTTGTGAAGGTGTGCACATGTTGCAAAATAAAAGAGTATAGAGTACAAAGTAAAGATATTTGTGTTAAAATGTATGCAGTAAAAATACATGTGTATATAATACAGTAACCTGCAAAATATTTGTCCTTTTTTTAACTACCCCTATCTAACACACAGGCAACCTTAAGCATAACATACTGGGCAAAAGTTGTAAATACCATGTAGTCAGATGTGTCTACATTTAAAACATGACACTAAAAGCCAGCCAGTCAGGTCTTGTTGACATCACGTCTTTATCTGGCCATCCTGTTTATGCCCCTGCTGTATGTACTGTACAGATAAGAACCTGTGATGATGTCAGCAGTGCTATGATCAGCCCTCTCAGGAGTTTTTCTGCATTGTCTAGATCTCAACAGGACATTTGAAGTGCCTCTCCCTGCTGAACTGACCCCACCTCTACATATCTAGCAGTGTACCACAGAGAAAAAAGAAAAACATTAAGAATAACATAATGGGCCCCTGTTTGAAACATATTCTGCCAAAAGAAAATAAAAAAGGAACTTTGAGCTGCTTTGATTATAGAACAAATTTGTTGTGACATCATTTCATGCACTAAATGACACTCAATGTCACAATAAGTGGCACAACTTTTATTTCCACCTAGAGCTGCATCACTTTTTGGACAAGATCTTGTATTGATAATGAGAAAATTGGACCACTGCATCTTCTTCAGGGTGAAGTCAAGGGAAGGTTAACATCTGGTCAAAAAAATTTAATTACAATTATCTACACCAAACTTAGATTTTTGGGTAGGTAATTACTTATATTTTCAGAAAAACGTATTTTGAAATGAGAAAAAAATTGTGGAAAAAATTTTTTTTGAGGAGTTTTATGAGTGTGAATGTTTGGAAAGTGACAAAGTTTTGTGTTGTCATTCTAGGTTCATTTTATAAACTCT
Source organism: Sphaeramia orbicularis (assembly GCF_902148855.1). NCBI lineage: Eukaryota > Metazoa > Chordata > Actinopteri > Kurtiformes > Apogonidae > Sphaeramia > Sphaeramia orbicularis. The sequence continues at coordinate 5,267,239 of NC_043973.1, forward strand.
CATAAATAAACTAAATTTATTCCAAATACATTGATATTTGACTATTATACTATATATGTCGTATTCTAAACACACAGTCTTTAAAATGAATAAATGCATATATCTTTGCAAAATACATTTGAATATAATGTTAATATTATTTGTATGTTGTAGATATTGTAAAAAAATGTATATGATATTGATAATTGAAATAAAAAATGTTTAATTTGATATTTACTTTTGTTGTCCATCCATGATGCTGCCATTTGTCAAAACTCTTGCTATTTAGGTATGATAAATATTTTTTTTTAGGGCGACACGGTGGTGCAGTGGTTAGCACTCGTGCCTCACAGCAAGAAGGTCCTGGGTTCGATTCCAACACCAGTCGACGGGGGGTGGGACCTTTCTGTGTGGAGTTTGCATGTTCTCCCTGTGTCTGCGTGGGTTCTCTCCGGGTACTCTGGCTTCCTCCCACAATCCAAAAACATGCACTAATAGGTTAATTGGTTAATCTAAATTGCCCATAGGTGTGAATGTGAGAGTGATTGTTTGTCTCTATATGTTCAGCCCTGCGATGAACTGGCGACTTGTCCAGGGTGTACCCCACCTTCGCCCCTATGTAGCTGGGATAGGCTCCAAGCGACCCCCGTGACCCTAGTGAGGATAAAGCGGGTTCAGAAAATGAATGAATGAATAAAATATTTTTTTCTTCTAACCAATTATTAGGTTCTAAAATAGAGGGTTTAAGGTATACACTGAATATATTTAGGATAAAAATGTCATAGGAACTTGCAAAAAATAGATGTTAATTTTTTGTCCATCCGTGATGCAGTAGTTTTTGATATTTTTTCATTTAAAACTATTTGAACCTAAAATTCGCCCTTTGAGTATGTTTAAGATGGCAATTTAGACCTTTCCAATTATGTGTAGTATTTGTATTAAACTTCTCTGGTTCAAAAGTTATGAATCAAAAAGTAGTGGGCTGTCCATCTGTGACGCCCTTGACCTCACCTTTCAGCACATTCCAAAGATTGTCAATGGGATTAAAGTGATGACCAATGATGATGACCAATCAAAAGGTGACAATGATGTCTCATGCTCCCACAATTTCATGAGCCTGATGGCTACTGGCAGTGCCATATTGGACTATGTCTTGTGCTGTCAGAGAACCAAAAAAAAAATTCCACTGATGGAAAAACCTGGTCATTCACTACATTCAGGAATTCAACTGACAAAGCAATAGCATTACTGAATCTAGACCCCAGATCATAACACTGTACAGTAGGCACAAGACATTATGGGTGAATCATTTCACCTTCCTCTCTTCCCACTCTTATACACCCATCAGTCTTGAGCAGGGTCAAGCTGACCATCAGACCATATGATCTTTTCTCCATTGCTCAAGGGTCCATTCTGTATGCTCTCTAGCAAACTGATGGTTGTTGAAATTAGAAATTATTCGTTACATCACTGAAATATAAATCAGTGCAGTAATTATCCAATCTAATAATTTGATCTGTTTGCTTAGTTAAACACAGATGACAACTTTGTTTTTGGCCAGGATGTGTTATTAATTAACACTATCTTCATTTATGATATACTACTGATCCAAAACACTAGGGTAACATTTCTAATAAACTTTAATAGGAGTTGCAATTATGTTGAACAGAAAACAAAGAAGCAGCAGAGATTTATTACTTAATCATAATTTAGGGGCGCAATGATTCAGTTTTAAAATGAACAATAAAAAATACACTGTGCAGGAGGAAGAAGACCCAGTTCATTTTTTCCTTACACTCTCCTGTGTTCCTCTGCAGTGTGTAACTGTTATCGTAGAAACATATTAGCTGACTTCAAAAAAGACCAGCACAGATTCCACTACAAATGTCATTTATATACATGGCTCTGGTAACTGTACAATTTGGATTTTACAACGTTGAAATATTGACAGTTTGTAACATTAATTTTGTTCGGCTAGCAAGTTCATTTCAGGTTCCTGTAGCTGTTTTCAAAATATTACAATAATACTGGTCCAAAATAATATGGAAATGAATTAAAAAAAAAAAAAGCCATCAGACCACAGCCTGAACTCTCCAGAAAACCAAGGAAATCTAGGTGGAAATTTTGTTTTGTGAGAAGAATCAGCAAACAACAGTATGTATTTATGTACTTGGCAAATAAAGATGATTCTGATTCTGAAATGTCATTCAGAATGTGATTCTACCACAAAAGATTGTCAAATGTCCTCTTGGCTGTATTACCCAGCCCCACAAAGAGCATAATAATCAAATACCTAACTGAATGATTTGTTCTCATTCTCAATGTAGCCTACAGTATTTTCTGAGTGTTTCTGTGATGATCCTTTTATTTAATTCTTACAGCGTTGACTGGAGGTCCCATTTCTGGAACATACCGTCTGAGACAGTTCCACTTTCACTGGGGAGCCAGCAACGACAGAGGTTCAGAGCACACTGTTAATGGCATCAAGTTCCCTTGTGAGGTACTGGAGCTTTCTGAAGCAAGATGGTTTAAAATATTCTTGCACCACACTGGAAAATACCACAAAACAGATGCAGACCCATCATCACTAAATACTATCTATTATTTAGAGACCTACCTCCAGAACTGGCAACAAAGTGTGAAGAAAAATCTGGCTATATAGTAATCCAGTATTGTAAATTCATGTAATTAAATAATTCAGTTGAATTTGTTGAGTGTTCAGGACGTTTGCACACATAAAGTCAGTATGGCTGAAGTCCTGGTAGTAGCCATGCTCCCATGATGCTCAACAGGAAATGAATTTGTGTCTGTGTTCTACATGTAGCCTCTGTTTTATCCTCTTCACACCCACCCTCATTTTTAATTCTTTGATAATTGCTGGCATAACACACAACTATGCGCAAAGACTGTGCTCAAAGACAGAACACAAGCACTGTTACAGTAAAATTGTTCATTGCTGAACAAACATTGTGTTTCATGACCATACCTATGGCTTTCTGTGGTACCAGTGGAATGTTGTGTTGAGGTTAGTGTCTCATTAGTGAGTACATTTTTGTATTCGGACACCTTCAGTTTTAGGCAATATATCAAGCTGACTGTACATTCTTTTTCAGTTGCATCTTTGCATTATCCCTTTTATCTCATTCTTAATTTATTTTCCCTTGTGATAGCTTCACTTGGTGCACTGGAATACCAAGTACCCCAGCTTTGGTGAAGCAGCCAGCCAGCCTGACGGACTTGCTGTGGTTGGCGTCTTTCTTAAGGTGATTCATCACTGATTCATCACCAGTAAAACATCAATGTATCACTGTAAGACACAGGGGGTGCTGTGCTGTGCAAACCCTGAAAGGGACAATGTAAGATTAAGAGGAAGCTAAATAATAAGTATTGCTTTTAAAGAAAAAGAATATAGTGGAATGTTGCGTGTTTATTCTGTGCCAGATTGGTGCTGCCAATCCCAGACTGCAGAAAGTTCTGGATGCCTTGGATGCCATCAGGACAAAGGTAAAATGCAGAATTAACAAAACACTTCTTCCTTTTCCACTTATTTTCTACACATCCTCTTACACCAAAAAACAAAAAGAAAGGTATAAGCTTAGCAAAGTAACATTTCATTGTCACGATTACTGGTTTACATGAATTTTCTCCTGTTCCACTTTCCATACTTGTAGGGAAAGCAGACCACCTTTCCAAACTTTGATGCAAAGACGCTTCTTCCTACTTCTCTTGACTACTGGACTTATGATGGCTCCCTGACCACTCCCCCCCTGCTGGAGAGTGTCACATGGATTGTTCTCAAAGAGCCAATCAGTGTCAGCCCTGCACAGGTACATGAAGCTTATGCGCAACCTTTTCTAATGCACTTCCAGGGTCACCGCTTAATTTCCAACTTTTTTTCCACTATAGTCAAAATTAAAAGAACTGTTTGAGAATCAGCAATATCAACTCTAGACTGTAGCTGCTTATGTCAGGGGGTCGGGAGGGACTGTTGTGACAATAACAACAACTTTATATCTGAAATTGTTACAGTTAATTTTCTAGTAGGCTCTAACTGGTTAAATTAACCACAAATTTTATCCACACTACTAACTGCATTCATAGATAGAGCCCAAAATGTACTATTCATAGCCTGCTTAGTAACTTTAATTGTATGTATGCAAGTGTATATATGATGACTCTGTAGTCTTTCAAAAAGCTTGTTCTTAAAACACCTAACCAGCAATAGCACTGACAAAAGACAATAAAACCATCAGACAAGGTGCCCATTCAGACATAATGAACCAGCAGATAATGTCATCAAAAACAAACCTCAAGAAAGAAATCTCAGAATTATCTCAGAGAGAATAGTTACATCGCCAGTAGCAAATAGATTATAGCTGGTAGGGGATTTTGCTTGGTTTGTCAATAAAAATCGGAAAAGACAGACTTCAGCAAATAGAAAACAGAAAAGGGTAGCTTACATTTTATAAAAACATCAAAGGAAAACAGCTGATATTTTGGAGCTTATACTATTTTGTGAAACAGGTATCTGTTACAGTTCATTTTCAGATTCGGGTTTTAAACTGTCTGTATTTGGTCTTGTTCTGTTTTTGTTCTGGCAGTATACTGTGTTGTAACACACCGCTATAACACAGTGTACTGCCAGGACAAATACAGAACAAGACCAAATACAGACAGTTTAAAACCTGAATCTGAAAATGAACTGAATTTAAATCACAGCTCAATTACACACTGGCTATAATTAAAACATGCCTTTGATGTTTTATGGTTGTGCATATGTATTTAGTAACATCATATGCAGACATTATTCCTGTTAGACTCTCATACTCATATGTTGGTCAGAAATATTGTTTCAGTACAAGGACAAACACTGAAAGTCCTCAACTTAAAATTAGAAAAGAATTCAAATTTAAGGTAGTCAGAAAATTTGCAGAAACATCAGTCACTGATTTTATTATTCAGTTATCGACTACTCTCATAGTCTGTTTGGATTGTGCCTTTAAAATTGCTATTTAATGCTTTAAATAGGGTTTGGATAAGCTTTAGAAGGACTAAATGTTTGCCCAAATTTTGCCAAGGTCATCAGTGTAAGAAGCTCATGCTTCATGCTTCACATCAGGGCGGGTCTCAGCTTTGAGAGCTTATGTTTTACTTAGATTACACTGGCTGACTGTATCTCCAGTGAACAGACTGCACTCTATCTCTTTGCATAATTAAACATCCACGCTGTACTTTGATGTGACATGAAATCCACATAGACCAGATACTGGGCTTTTATGCATCTTAATGCATTTGTGTGACATTTTCTCTTGCTTAAAATAAAGAAGAGAAAGTTGCTTTTGTGGAGTAGGAAAGAACGCTTCACAGACAGTGAAGAACAGTGCTGTGTATACTTTTGCTGTGAGTTACAACTGCATTGCTACGTGCAGTGCTCCCAAAGGACTAGCTGTTTATGCCACCTATCTGCTTTATTGCCCAGACATTACATAGAAACACTGCCAGGTCTGCTGCACACACCATTCTTTCTAGTACTGCTTGGGTTTTTTTTTATCATCAGGTAGATTTGGCACAAACATCATATATAGGAAGGGAAATTAGATTTGTACCAGTGACCATAAAGTTTCTATCAATATAGGAAACATGGGTAGGTGGGTAATGTGGCTGTCCACCATACTGGAATAGCTTATTACATTGAAAGCCAGCTTTCACTGGAGGCTACAATGATCCAGACAGCGTTTCCAGTCCCAGGTTCCGTTGACAAGGCACTTCACACACTTAAGTACTGTGCTGAGATAGCAGACCTGTTTTGGAGCGTTTCAGTTTGAGCACAGGGGAATTCCTACTCGGGTTGCTATGCAGCAGAAAGTCCGTGTCATGACTGGATTTCTCTATAGCACAAGGCATGGTACATACTGTATTTGGGTGACAGGTTACCTCAGCCATTGCATACAATACCAGTTTGGTTTCTGAGTCAAGAAGGTAGATTTGCTAATGGACAGGGACATGTCCCTACCTAGATTTTGGAAGAACAGAATTGTTCCGACCTATATTTATGTGAATTCATTGAGATTATCCTTACTTAAATTGTTTAATTTTGCTAACATAGGTGCTCTAGCCTGCCTTGCTGCTCTTCCTGGAAGATGTTTGCATTCACAGAGCACATGATTCATTCAAGTTTGATTAGGGGTAATTTTTTATTTTTTTTTACAGTATGGTAGTAGCTTTGTAAAGCCTGCTACATACTCAGAGAACAGAGAAATTCCTTCTTGCTCCCAGGAAAGAAAGACATCTTTTTTTCTTACAGCCCCAGTGTGGCAGTTCTTGCAGCGTGTTCTTGACACATCACCCGGGCAGAAATATTTTTGTGCGGTATTGTGTAATTGGTCAGAAATTTAAAGTGGGCATGGTTAATGCAGAAAAGCAGAGGACGTCCCAGGAGTTTGGCATTTGAGTTTTTTGTAGAGTATGAAATGCCCTAGCCCAGTGGTTCCCAACCTTTTTTGGCTTGTGACCCCATTTTAACATCACAAATTCCTGGCAACCCCAGACATTCAAAAACGGAGACATTTTTTTGCTAGAGTTATTTTGTTTTTTTTATCATGTAATAGTTTGCTATACTATGTTACAAATAAATGTTAATTTTAGACAACATTTAGTCAATATATTGTATATTATTATGGATGGAGGCAGAAAAGCCAGGTGTTGATTACTGCACAAAGTGAGAATTTTATTTTCCTTGGTCAGGATAAGTACAGTCAGTCCAGCTTGTATTTACAAGGCTGCAAATGAACACTGAAAAAACAAAACAAAAAAACAATAACTCAAACTATGAATTATAAAATAGCTGCAGCATCTTAAACCGACCACAATGAACATTTGAAAGATAGACAGTACCACAGTGCTTCAGTTTCAGCTTCAAAGTTTGTCATATCTTTTATGTATTGGGATTGTCTCTCTCAACTCATCATACATTTTTTATTAGTGTTTTTTTTTTCTTTTATCAATTACTAGAAATTTCAGGTGACCCCATTTGAATTACAAGTGACCTCACAAGCCACCTTGAGAAAACGAACAAATTTCTCTGTTCTTATGGAGTATGTGGCAGGCTTCAGTCATTATTGTTGTCAGGCCAGGGACCTTTTCAGTGGATTTCAACTCACTATTATGCTGCTTGTGCTTTGGTCTCATTGGCCCCATTATTGGTGACATTTCATATTTTGGTTAACATAGCTGCATTTGTTTACTTTTCGGTGTGTGTTGATGACTGTTCAGTTATTCTTATCCTTGCTGTGCATCTTGGAACTATAAGAGTATAGAATATCAACATTCATAGCCTCTGCATTTAAATTCAGTTTCTGGCTGATCCATTTATTAAGCTGCTGATATCTCTATATTCTGCTGGTTCTCTGAATATTAATTTGCTACCAACATTTTATACTGCAAAGTATGTGAATTCACTTCCAGTGTATATATTCATTGATATTCAGATAATCATAAAATTGCTCTTCCACTCATAGTTTAAATTGTTTGGTTCCTGTGCCCCTGCATAATTTATAGACTTCTCGCTTATTCATACCCTAATGAAATTACATTGAATAACATTTGTTATGACTGGACTGTTGGATTGTATTAAAAGACCTGCATTAATAAGATTTAATAGACTATGCATGAAGTCCCTTGTGTATTCATCTGAGTATAATCAGTTTGAGCTCTGTGAAGAACAATATGGTCAAAAAATTAAATCTACATTTTTTCAATATTCTGAATAATTGGCAATGTTTAATCTGTTTTTTACTGGCTAGATGACGTGAAGTGAAGCCAAGGCCTGACTCAAAAATACAAAAAGTTATTTGCCATATATGACTGAAGAAACACATTCATTTATTGTATAATTAAAATATGTATTACAAGAATGAAGCATGTTGCATTTCAAACTTGTTGAGCAAGAAAGCTCTCCACAGGAATACTCCACAAATTTCAGAAAGCAAAACCTTGGTAAATCCAATTAATTCAATATATTTTCCAGGTATACTGCTACTTTTAACTGATATCGGGTCTCATAAATTACATCTGTTTTCTTTTTATCTGTCTCTCACCACTAGATGGATAAGTTCCGCAGCCTCCTCTTCACAGGAGAAGGAGATGCTCCGTGTTGCATGGTGGATAACTACCGGCCTCCACAGCCTCTGAAGGGCCGTCTGGTCCGTGCCTCTTTTAAATAAGTCCTTCAGCCATCAAGCCTCCCCTTCTTTTGACCCATACTTCTTAATTTACCACAGTTACAAACATACAAACAATACTAAAACCTTCTTGCCTAATTTTGCTTAATTTAGGGAGGTGAAATACATATTAGTGTGTCTCTGTGTGTGTGTGTGTGTGTGTGTGTGTGCGTGCGTAACATTTAGGTGCCAACAATTACTAGGTGACAACAGTACTCCCTTGTGATTTGGTATTGCTGCTGCCTCATTATGAAAGTATTACATGCAGGTGCACTTATAAATGCCATCATGTGTACAGTTGTGTGTCACAATAAGCATTGCCTTGTTTGCAAATGAAAGCCTTCATCACCATCTTGAAGATTCTTGTTATGTATTTTCTTGCATTTACCACAGCATTGTGCAGCTGCTCAGATTGTGAGAGCAAAAATAGTTGTATTTTGTCTGTTTAAGACAAAATCATAGGACAGTGAAAAAAGGTTGTGTCTGTTCCTGTCACTTTTGTTCTCTGTGATTTACTAACTAGAGAAAGAGAGACCTATTTATAAATGTTTGAATTATATATTTTGGTCCTTCATTACTTAAACAGAGGTGACATAAAAAAAAACAAACAACAATTTTGCATTTTGCACACATTTTTATTAATGTCTGCATCCAATTATAATGTCCTCAGTGCATCTTAATCAGCCTCCACAAAATCTATAAACCATGAAAATGATAATAACTTCATTCTGCCTCAATTCATAAAGCAGGTGAAACTACAGAAAGTTTTACCTTTTATTTCATGTTGCATGTCCTTGAAATCATCTTACACCGTTTGTATGTAATGCAGTCACATTGTGACCATTTTTAGGAAATGACATCATTTCTTTTTCTGCAGGAATTCATCCTCAAACTGAAATAAGCTTCACCTGTCACCCCTATCATTTTTCAAATATCATCCTGTTTGTCACACATGTCAAGTTTCATCCTTTTTGGCTATTCTATCCACATTTTTGTCTGGCAAAACATGTTCACTAAATCTCACTAAACATCACTTAAACTTGACTCATCTTCTCATGTGACCTTACATGGTGGAAAATAAAATGATGGATGCTCTAATCTTATTAATAGAAAATGTATAGGTTGAATATTATTTTCTTATCTGTTCTGTATATTTTATAATATGTATTTATGATGTTTTTAGTCCAAGAGTTTGATAAAAATGTATTCCTATAATATATAATTTTCCTCCAGCTATTTTGAAGCTAGTATCACTGAATATGAGTAAAGATGCTTTGAAGAGAACATTCTATGGTGTTGAATAAACAGTTATGGATGCAACTCTTGAAGTGGCGCTACAAGTCAAGTAGGTTTTTAAACTCAAATCACCTAACAGTGCCAATTCTAAATGTGGAGGACAGTCCTACTCAGGTCATACTGACAAATAACAAAACATTTTTTCATTCTCTTTTGGCTTCAACCCTCACAGTTATTTTTCCCATCTACAGTTGTCTCCTCAACCAGACTAACGTACCAGACTAACGTATACCCATTGTCATCTCTTTCTCTCTCTCTCTCCCCACACACACACACATATATATATATATATATATATATATATATATATATATATATATATATATATACATACATACATACATATACATATATATACATATACATATATATATATATATGTGTGTGTGTGTGTGTGTGTATAAAATGGGATTTTTTTTAGTGATTCATGTTGTAGTTGTCAAGGAATTTTAGCAATAAAAAGTGACTTTTCATATCTCAGGCTTTGTTCTTTCGCCCTGTTAGATTGTCAATTGTAACAGAATTTTTGTATAATAGATTTTTCAACACACACATGAATGTCTCCTTTGCCATGAGTGAAGGAAAACCCTGATTTGATTTGGTTTATTAAAGTTTATTTAAACAAGACAGGAATCCTGTAAGGGTTACAGTTATCATTTTTCACACTGAAAATTTCTGCATGTGTTTGTGTATCTACATGTAGTTTATGTGAGAGTCTTTACATGGGAGTTTTTTTTTTTTGTTTTTTTTTTAAATCTGTTTACTTTCTTTACAGTAGCTAACTTACTAAACTCTAGTATTTCTGTGGAGTGGACAACACAGATTCTAACACAGACTCCATGTAAATATGAATCTTCCATATATTGCACCTTAAAATTATTATTATATAGCAAACAACTAAATAACACAATTCTAAATGTCATGCTGTCAAATGTAATATATTACTGCTGTTGCATTTGGCAAAGTAATTACTGGTGTATGCTTTATGTAATACCAATTTGGCATCTTCTGGGGACTCCTTTGTTAGTGTCCTCATCATCACAAACCATTTGCTGAAAGATATTTATTGGACATTTGGTATTCAAACATTAGCTTTCAATTTCACATAAAGTGAAGGGGGTGGGGGTTAGATATGGAAAGAGATGAAAAGCACGAATTAGAAATAAGACACAAATACATTTGTCTGAAAAGGAATGACACAGACATTGATGAACCTGGAAATAAATGAAAGGCATCTTTTTTTTTTTTTTTTTTTTTTTTTAACACTAACTCATTACCACTGTTGTCATTCCTATTTTACAATGTCAGGAAGCACATGCAGATAAAATACAGAGTTACTGCTATAACAATGGTGTATTGCTTCTTGTTGCATTGGTCTGAACTGCCAAGTTTCATAATGTCACAAAGCTTTCTAAGTAGTTGCATGCTTTCAGCTTGTCTTGTCACAAATTTTCGGACTGATGTAGGCTTTATACAATCCATATCAACCTTTGACATGGGAGCTGAGCAGCAGTTATCTGTGTCTAAGTCCAAAGGTTTGTTGTCTCATCCATCCACCCAGACCACTTTGGAATAAGGACTGTGCCATCCAACTTGTCCTGTCTTTAAGTAAATAAAACAATATGATCTGTATCACAACCACAACACTGTATTAACAAGTTACAAAGAAGAGGACAGGGTTGATTTTGTAAAACCAAAATTCCAAATAAGCTGGGATGCTTATTTTAGTCACAATAAAACATAGAAAACAAGTCAAATGTTTAAACTGAGAAAATGTACCAATTTAAGAAAAAAAGCAATTTGATGGCAACAGCAGTTCTCTATAAAGCTGGGAGAGGGCCAACTAATAGGTGAAAAAGTAAGTGGCACTAAGAAATGCTTAGGGGAACATTTTGCAACTAATTTGGTTCATTTGCAATAGGTCAGTAAGATGTTTGGATTTGAAAAGAGCACTGTAGAGATGCAGAGTCAATAAGACTAATAACTTAGGAATAACGTTCCTCAATGTAAAATTGTGAAGACTTTGAATATCTCATCATCAACAGTGCATAATATAATCAAAAGACTCCAAGAATCTCTGAGCAGAAGGCCAAAAATCAGTACTGATGACCCGTGATCTTTGGACCCTCAAGTGACACTGCATTAAAACTGGGCATTATTCTGTGGTGGAAGTCACTGCATTGACTCAGCAATCAGAAATCATTATCTGTGAACACAGTTTGCTCTATCATGCAAGATAGAAGCCTTATGTGAACATGATCTGGAAACACCTGGGTTAATGTTCATTTGACTGAGGCCAAGTGGAAAATTGTTCTGTGGTCAAATGAATCAAAATTTGAAGTTTTTTTGGAAGCCATGGACACCACACCTCATTGACTAAAGAGAGATTGACCAGCCTGTTTGTTCTCTGTCCCCAGTTCAAAAGACTGCATCTCTGATGGTACTGGGGTGTATTAGTGCCTATGGAATGGGCGGGAATCTGGAAAGGCACCATCGCCTTTGAAAGCTATATACAGGTTTCAGAGCAACAAATGTTCCCAAATGATATGGTTTCAAGACATGTCTTACATATGCAAGATGATTCAAAACCATATACAGTATCTTTTCCAATAGCATGACTTCATAGTAGAAGAATCCGGATGCTTACCTTTGTCTAAATGAAAACATTTGACACATTATCAAACAAAAAAAAAATCCAACAAAGATGCAGCAGCCAGAGTCCTATATAAAACAAGAATGGGACATTCCTAATCATAAATTCCACTAAATAGGCTAATCTCCACAGATGTTAAAAGAAGAGCTACACAGTGGTAAACATGACATTGTTCCAACCTTTCAGATGTGGTGCCACCATCAAATTCCAAATGACCTTTTTATTTATTTATTTTTTTAATCTTAAAGAGGTACATTTTCTCACTTTACATTTTCAATATCTTTCCTATGTTCTCTCATGAATAAAATATGGGTTTGAGATTGTCAAGTGATTGTATTCATTCATATTCACCTTTTGTCTCAGCTTTTTGGAATTGGGATTGTATATTTTAAAATTAACTGTGTCCTTTCTCTCTGTGTACTGCATGTATGCCTGTTAAGAGGTTGCTTGGGTGGGTCTATGGTCTGCCTGTTATCTTGTCACAGCCATAGGCAGGCAGGACAATTTCCCAGAACCCACTTAGAGAGAAATTATCAGACAGACACACCAATTTTTCAATATTGCCTGAAAACTCAGAGAACCACCCAGAAAAATAAAATACTTAAATTATCTGTGACAAAAATTGTGTCCGAAATGGTCCAGATCAGTGAAATCTGTAGAAAAGCATAATGTTTTATTACCACCTTATGTTTTTCCAAAGAAAACAACACAAACAAGAAACATAAGAGACACTTAATTCACAAACCACCAGGTTCCCAGAGAAGGGTTTTGCATTTCTTTTTTGGATATGACTACTGTACAACTTGGATTGTAACAAAACAGGTTGATTCAACAGGAAAAGATCAACAACTGATTCCAAAAATCAAATTGTGTAGCACAATTTCAATATGGTAAGACCAGGCTTTTACAGCGTTTTTTTCTCCTTACCCCACTATTGCCATGTTATCAGTGAACTGTACTTTAAAGTCCAACCAAACTTTGTTTCATAAGCTTGTGTACATCATGTGCACAGTCTGGAGGATTACTTCATGGGCCCAGGTGTGGGCATCTGTCAGTGGTGGAATTGGTGAAGGTGAGGTACACAAGGACAAACTTGTCATTGTTCTAATCCCATACATGAAGGCCATGCTATCTCAAATGAACTGTTTTGTGATTACTGCCATTCATATATTGAAGTTTAAACATTATGTTCTGCATTACTAGTTTATTCATTTATAACTGTTAAATGCTGTACTTTGAAAATTCTGTATTTTCTTGATGCACTGAATGACTTACAGACTTTAAGGCTGTTATTACTAATTAATATTATTGCACTTTTAGCTACAATACACTGCATAGCCACATCTTAATTAATGTATTTTTTTATGCAGAAATCATAATTTCAAACTTAATAACAGATCCTTCACCACCTCCAAGGTTAAATGGCTCTTGGATCCCTATGTTTTAAACTACAAAACATTAAGAGCATGATCAAACCCTCAGACTTTAGAGACTTAACAGTCTTTATCTCCAAGACTACCACAGAACTGTATGGCCATAACTTCACCTGGATTAATCACCCTGCCAGAGACTGTTCTAAAAGGGCAAGAAATAGCTTAGTTAAGAGACACTGTCAAGGCACTTAGCAAAAAAATTGAACAATGTAAACAATAATGGTAATTCTGATGTAACTGAGTTTGACATGAATATAACTGTATAGCACAGAAAAAACTGATCAACCTTGTTATCAAGGGGAATACACTCCTGGTGATAAAGCATATTCAGAACCTGCACTTCTGAACTCTATAGATATGTAAATGAACAGCATGCTGATGCAGATTTCTTTAACACAGCACACAAAACTCTACTAAATCTGTACCAGTCTGCTGTCAAAAGCAGCCAAGGCCCCATGCTCCTGCCTTAAATGTGCCAAGCTCCTTTACTTACCAATCAAGGGTCTCCAGTTCACTACCTGCCATAGGAGCCCCCCAAGCTCCTTTATCTCCTAGTCAATCCAGAATCTTTCAATCAGGTGTTGTCAGAACCCTTCCACCCCCGCCAATTGTTTTCAACACCTATGCTTCCTAGCCAAGCACACAGTGATTTCTGTGCATTTTGATCAACTGCCTGTACCCCATGAACACTGCAACAAGACCATATGGATTTAACTCGAATACACTATATTGCCAAAAGTATTTGCTCACTTGCCTTGACTCACATATGAATTTAAGTGACATCCCATTCCTAGTCTATGGGGTTCAATATGACGTCGGTCCACCCTTTGCAGCTATAACAGCTTCAACTCTTCTGGGAAGGCTGTCCACAAGGTTTAGGAGTGTGTTCATGGGAATTTTTGACCATTCTTCCAGAAGTGCATTTGTGAGGTCACACAATGATGTTGGACGAGAAGGCCTGGCTCTCAGTCTCCGCTCTAATTCATCCCAATGGTGTTCTATGGGGTTGAGGTCAGGACTCTGTGCAGGCCTTGCCTTGTGCACTGGTGTACAGTCATGTTGGAAGAGGAAGGGGCCAGCTCCAAACCGTTCCCACAAAGTTGGGAGCATGGAATTGTCCAAAATGTCTTGGTATGCTGAAGCATTCCCAGTTCCTTTCACTGGAACTAAGGGGCCAAGCCCAGCTCCTGTAAAACAACCCCACACCATAATCCCCCCTCCACCAAACTTTACACTTGGCACAATGCGGTCCGACAAGTATCGTTCTCCTGGCAACTGTCAAACCCATACCCGTCCATCAGATTGCCAGATGGAGAAGCACGATTCATCACTCCAGAGAATGCGCCTCCACTGCTCTAGAGTCCAGTGGCAGCATGCTTTACACCACTGCATCCAGTGCTTTGCATTGCACTTGGTGATGTATGGCTTGGATGCAGCTGCTCGGCCATGGAAACCCATTCCATGAAGCTCTCTGTGCACTGTTCTTGAGCTAATCTGAAGGCCACATGAGGTTTGGAGGTCTGATCGACTCTGCAGAAAGTTGGCAAGCTCTTCACACTATGCGCCTCAGCATCAGCTGACCCCGCTCCGTCAGTTTACGTGGCCTACCACTTCGTGGCTGAGTTGCTGTCGTTCCCAAACACTTCCACTTTCTTATAATACAGCTGACAGTTGACTGTGGAATATTTAGGAGCGAGGAAATTTCACGACTGGATTTGTTGCACAGGTGGCATCCTATCACAGCTCCACGCTGGAATTCACTGAGCTCCTGAGAGCGACCCATTCTTTCACAAATGTTGTAAAAGCAGTCTGCATGCCTAGGTGCTTGATTTTATACACCTGTGGCCATGGAAGTGATTGGAACATCTGATTCTGATTATTTGAATGGGTCAGCGAATACTTTAGGCAATATAGTGTATATTTAACCGTGGGTGAAACGACGCTACAGTGGACAGCACTCATGCCTCACAGCAAGAAGGTCCTAGGTTTGATTCCAACACCAGTTGACGGGGGTGGGACCACTCTGTGTGGAGTTTGCATGTTCTCCCTGTGTCTGCATGGGTTCTCTCTGGGTACTCCAGTGTCGTCCCACTATCCAAAGACATGCACTGATAGGTTAATTGGTTAATCTGAATTGCCCATAGGTGTGAATGTGAGAGTGATTGTTTGACTCTATATGTCAGCCCTGTGATGAACTAGTGATATGTCCAGGGTGTACCCTGCCTTCACCCATGAGTAGCTGGGAAAGGCTTCAGCAACCCCTGTGACCCTAATGAGGATAAAGCGTGTTCAGAAAATGAATGAATGAATATTTAACCTATTCGTATCAAAGCTAATTGCCTTAAACTAATGTGCACTCTTGTGAGGTGCCATCATTGCAAACCCAGTGTAAGAGTCAGTGTAACGATGTAAGCATGGAAGAAATTTATGTTTTGTTTTAAGAGTTAAAATATTTGATGGAATATTATAATTATGTTATTATCTTCATTTATGGAAATATGTTTTGTTTCATGTATAGGAGGCATTATTTGTTATATTGAGGATAATGTAAAGCATTTTATTTATTTCGGTCTATTTATCGCTGTTATCGCGAGACTTGGTGAGAGTTGGAGAATATTTGAGTTCCGTTTTGGCCCAGACATGCTGAAGCCTTCGATGAAGCCACGTTTGCAGTAGCTGCAAAAGGAAGCTAACTGTATAAGAATTCATAAAACGAAAAGACTGTTTACTACTGAAACCTCCGAAGTGACAGGTGGTCACGAGGTAGGATAGCCTTTTGTTATGTACATTTCATGTTGTTTAGGCTTCAGTGCCTAAATCAATTGTATTTTATTTCTTTTAGTTTTCACGGCGTTTGAAAGGCTAAATAAAAGCGCCCGTCTTTAAGAAGCCCGTGCTGTATTGTCATTTTGGAGCCACAGTGAAAACTCGTCCAGCCCAGTGCCGGTGAGAAGCTCGTTGAGATGATAGCCGCTGCAGTGAGTGACAGTACCGAGAAGCGACACAAGAGGGCGCCATCACCAAGCTCTTCGCTCACAAGCAGCCAATACCATATCAACAGGGTCATTAAGAAGTAATGTAGAAATTAAGAAAGGACTGTGCTAAAGGTAATAGGCTATAAAGTGGATTAAGTCAAGTTTGAAGTTCCACTATATGTTTTATAGCACATTTGTCAAAGGTTACTTGATGTCTACTGTAACTCATAACGATGCATTGTTGATCAATTTTGAAGGGTTTTGTGCATTCACTTATGGTCAAAAGTATAAGTTTTCAAAGAGATTTACAAGTTAAACTGTACCTGTATTAAGAGTGAAGCTTGTTGCTGTTTACGCGTATAGTAAATGTAATATCAAAGTAATCAAGTCATATACAACACACATTTTAAGAGATTTATTGAAATCCAAACAAGTGCATCATCAGACGTTAAACTTAACTCACAAGATGACAGATAAAGCTAATGAAAATCACTGTACTGTACCAGCTACTCAAGCTGAAGAAAAGGACACTATACAAGTTACAGGAATACAGAAGGTCCGTCAAAGTGAAAGAGTAAAAACACTAACTGAAAAAGGAAAAGAGCTTCAAGAAGAAAAACTCAAAAGCCTCCAGCATAAGTATGCAGTTGTTTTTGAAAAATGGAGATATGAAGCAAGATTAAGCAAAGTAATGTTAAGAAAAGAAGCTTCAGAGGGTGAATTAAGTGAGATGATTAACAATGTAAGTGTCACTTGTAAGAATGTGCAAACCGTGTATGATCAAATACGTCAAATACGAACTCCTGAAGCAGACATGAGGCGTAAAGTAGATTCATGTACATCACTCTCTGCATTCATTGTCAAAAAAGCTGAGAAACAGCTAAAAGGAGAAGATGATGGAGAGCCATGGCCAGATGTTGGGTCATGCTTAGGATCTGAAAGTTCTCAATCGAGGTCAAACTCACGAAGGTCCAAAGGTAGTTCAAGCCAGTCATTCTCACAAACAATCAAAAGAGTGGAAGCAGAAGCTGAGATAGCTGCATCTCAAGAAATACTAGCAGTAATGGATGAGCAAGAAAGAGAAGCAGCTGAACTACAAAAACTGGAACGTGAAAATTTGGAAAAACAGCAAGCAATGGAAGAGCAGCGCAGAAAAATTCAACGTTTGGAAGAAGTTAAAAAATTTAATGCTGCCAAAGCCCGCGTAAAGATTTATGAAGAAGTTGAAAGCACTTTTGAAAGTCAAAGCTCATCACACAGTAATATACAAGTGAGTAAAACTCAGCCATTTCCTATTACACCATTAGCTCCCTCTCATGCTCCAAACACAAGTCAAGTCTTTAAAGACACCAACTCCATATATGTTCCATATTTTCATACTGATATAAACCAACAAAATAATGATGTACAACCCGAAGCTACCACAAGCCGAACACTCAAAACCTCAAGTCCACCATTCATCCCTCAAGGTGCACAACTTCATACAGCTGTAACTCAACCTCAGCTAAATTCAGATTTAGTTGGCATTCTTCCAACTCCAGAACCTGCATTGTTCACTGGAGACCCTCTAAAATTCAAAGACTGGCAGTTATCATTTGAAACCTTGATTGAAAGAAAGAATATTCCCAAGCATGAGAGACTCTACTATCTCAGGAAGTATCTCGGTGGATCTGCAAAAAGAGCAGTAGAAGGATATTTCCTTGTAGGTACTGACGAAGCATATGATTCAGCTTGGAGAGTACTGAAAAAGCGGTTTGGAGATCTATTTACTATAGGAAAATGTTTTAGAGACAAGCTTCACAGTTGGCCTAGAATAAGCTCCAAGGATGGAAGTGAGTTGAGGGAATTTGCTGACTTCCTTGAGAGTTGTGAGGCTGCAATGCCACACATAAAGACACTAGAGGTTCTGAATGACTGTATGGAAATTCAGAAGCTCTTACTGAAACTACCAGATTGGTTGACCACAAGATGGAACCGCACAGCTATGAAAATAAGACGAATATGTAATGGAGAGTATCCGTCGTTTCACATGTTTGTGGAATTTGTATCCACTGAAGCCGACTTAGCATGCAACCCCATAGCCTCAATGCAAGCATTAAAAGGTTTGGAAGCAGGTAAACCCAAACACCCACGCAGTCAAGTCATTCAAGCTAAAACTCTGACAACAAACTCAAGTCACACAAGTACGGTGACCTGTCTCTTCTGCAAAAGAACTGGTCACACGCTCGACAAATGTCATAAGTTTATGGAGAAAACAGTTCAAGACCGCATCGAGTTTGCACAGACAGAAAAACTTTGTTTTGGGTGTTTAAAGATTGGACTTCATTCAAAGAAATGTGATAAGAGGAACACATGTGAAAAATGTCAAAAGAGGCATCCAACATGTTTGCATGATGACAACTTTGTAGAACGTAAGAAAGCACCACCTACAAAGAGTGATGATAAATTTCAAGAAAAGGATAAAGAAACTAAACCAACAGTTGCCATCTCTAATAGAGTTGCTCAAGAAACTGTAAGCACGTTGACATCCTCCATATTACCTGTCTGGGTTTCATCCACAAATCATCCAGATCAAGAAGTACTTGTGTACGCACTTCTCGACTCCCAGAGCGATACATCTTTCATCTTGGATGAAGTAGCCCAAGATCTCGATACAGAAAAAAGCAAAGCCAGCTTGCGATTATCAACAATGTCTGCAAAGTCAACAATCATACCATGTCAGAAAGTAATAAACCTTCAAGTCAGAGGATATAAGCGTGATAAGAAAATTCTATTACCACCATTATTTACAAGGGAGTTCATTCCAGTTAACAGGTCACATATCCCAACGTCTGAAACAGCCTTAAGGTGGCCTCACCTTGAAAGACTAGCAGATAAGTTACCTCCAATGCTCGAATGTAAAGTTGGTCTACTTATCGGCTATAACTGTCAACAAGCCCTTCTACCAAGAGAAGTTCTTGCTGGCAAAGAAAACCAACCCTATGCCCAACTAACTGATCTTGGCTGGAGCATAGTTGGTTGCTCGTTTCAAGTCCAAAATCATAGTGACGCCATTGGCACAAGTCATAGGATCATTGTTCGTGAAGTAACTCCTATGCCACAACCATCAGTTGAACTTAAGCAAGAAGTGCATTTTGTATGCAGAACTCAAGTGAAGGAGGTCTGTCCGATTGATGTTATAAAAGCTCTGGAGTCTGATTTTGCTGAGCATGCAACAGATGACAATCCAGTCTCTCAGGAAGACATATTGTTCATGTCAAAGGTGACCAAAGGTATAACACAAAAGAAAGACGGTCACTACGAACTCCCACTACCATTCAAAACAGACAATCCAAATCTTCCAAACAACAAACAATATGCTGAACACAGACTGTCTTCATTGGAACGTCGATTCAGAAAGGATGAGAAATACTACAAAGATTATGTCAAGTTTATGGATGATATCATAACCCGCGGAGATGCAGAAAGGGTCCCAGAACAAGAACAGGATAACAAAGTGGCATGGTATATCCCACACCATGGGGTTTACCACCCCCACAAGCCTGAAAGGATTCGTGTGGTTTTTGATTGTTCCGCTCGCTTCCAAGAAACTTCTCTCAATGATCATCTTCTAACTGGACCAGATCTCACCAACGCACTGGTCGGAGTGTTATGCCGATTCAGAAAGGGTCCCATCGCCATCATGTGCGATGTGGACAGGAGGTTCCATCAATTCCATGTTGTCCAGGAACATCAGTACTACCTGAGATTTCTTTGGTGGGATAAAGGTGATTTGAGCTCCAAGCCTTCAGTGTACAGGATGAAAGTACACCTTTTCGGGGCAGCTTCATCTCCTGGATGCTGTAACTTTGGACTCAAACATCTTGCATCACAAGGCCGAAACAAATTCAGTAAAGAGACTATTAAGTTCATCCAAAGAGGATTTTATGTTGATGATGGACTCGCCAGCTTAATGTCAACAGCTGAAGCCATCCAGCTGGTTGAAGAATCAAGAGCACTTTGCAAAACTGGCAATCTTCGTTTACATAAGTTTGTGTCAAACAACAAAGAAGTGCTCAAAACAATACCTCAAGAAGAACAAGCTCATGTTAGAGACCAAGACATGGCTCTGGGAGAGCTCCACATTGAACGTGCCCTCAGAGTGCAATGGTGTATCGAGGCAGATGAATTCCAATTTAGAGTCCAAGTCAAAGACAACCCCCTGACTAGGAGAGGGGTGCTCTCAACAGTCGCTTCAGTCTTTGACCCCCTTGGATTTGTCGCCCCATTCATACTGATTGGAAAGCAAATACTACAAATGTTGCGCAAAGACAAAGTTAATTGGGATGATGATCTACCCGACCACATTCTACCACAGTGGGAAGCATGGTTGAGAGACCTGCCCAAACTGGCTGCTCTGAAGATCTCACGAAGCTACTCACAGAACATCAGTGGGATACAGTATGAGTTGCATAACTTCTCGGATGCAAGCCTGAGTGGTTATGGTGCATGTTCATATCTCAGAGTAATAGGCAAAGAAGGACAGATTACCTGCTCACTTGTGATGGGTAAAGCCAGAGTTACTCCCTCTAAACAAACGACCATTCCAAGGCTTGAACTGGTATCAGCTGTGACTTCAGTTCGCAACTCAGATGTTATCAAAAGAGAACTTGAAATCGAGAATCTCAAAGAATTTTATTGGACAGATTCACAAGTTGTACTGGCATACATAAGCAACGATGCCAAAAGATTTCACACATTCGTCGCCAATCGAATCCAGCGCATAAAACAAAGCACAAGCCCTGAACAATGGGCACACGTCAATTCAGAAAATAACCCGGCTGATCATGCCTCAAGAGGTTTAAGCGCAACTCAGCTGAAAGACTCAAACTGGTTAAAAGGCCCCGCTTTTCTTTGGAAACAAGATCTTCCAGTCAAAGAGGAAACAGTGGGAGAAATAGAGGACACAGATCCTGAACTCCGTAAAGGTTACACACATACTGTACAATCAAAAGAAGCCAACCCATTGCTGGAACGTTTAAAGAAGTTTTCTGAGTGGTTGAGAGCAGTAAAGGAGATCGCCAGACTCAAAAGATTTATCAAAGAGTTCAAAGGTGTCCAGCAAAGAACAAACAAAGTCACAGATCTAGAAGAGAGAAAAAATGCAGAAATGTTCATCTTTAAACTAGTACAAACAGAAGCTTTTCCAGAGGAAATACAGAATATTAGAGCCAAAAGGGAAAACATTCTGCACAAACACAATAGACTAAGACAGTTAAATGCTTTCCTGGACAAGTCAGATGTTCTCAGGGTGGGAGGACGATTATCTCAATCAGCCTTACACTATGATGTCAAACACCCTGCTATTCTCCCTAAGGAATCGCACGTGTCAGCCCTACTCGTGAAACATCACCATGAACGTGTACATCACCAAGGAAGAGGCATAACTATGAATGTATTACGTGCAAATGGATTATGGATATTGGGATGTGGAAATTTGGTTTCTTCATACATCTACCGTTGTGTAAAATGTAGAAGATACAGAAAGGCAACAAATGTCCAACAGATGGCAGATTTGCCAGAAATAAGAACAGAATCAGCCCCTCCCTTTACCTACTGTGGCGTCGACTGTTTTGGCCCATTTGTTGTAAAAGAAGGAAGGAAGGAAGTTAAAAGATATGGATTATTGTTCACATGCTTATGTTCACGAGCTGTGCACATTGAAACACTGGATGACTTAACAACAGATGCTTTCATGAATGCCCTGCGAACTCTGATAGCCATAAGGGGTCCTGTTCAACAATTAAGATGTGACCAAGGGACAAATTTTATGGGTGCTAAGAGAGAGTTCTCAGAGTTAATGAAGGATATGGATCAAGAACCACAAAGAGCCATTGGTTGTGAGTTTGTGATAAACGTTCCATCAGCTAGCCACATGGGAGGCATGTGGGAACGCCAAATTCGAACGGTGCGAAGCATATTAACAGCAATGCTAGACAAGTTCTCGAACAGACTTGATACCACTAGTTTAAGAACACTCCTTTATGAGACAATGGCAATCATCAATAGCCGACCCTTAAGTGTTGAACATCTCAATGATCCCACAGGTCCAGAACCGTTGACTCCCAATCATATATTAACGATGAAGTCTTCAGTTATTCTTCCCCCTCCAGGACAGTTTTGTAAAGATGATTTGTACTTGAACAAAAGATGGAGAAGAGTCCAGTTCTTGGCAAATGAATTTTGGCAAGAATATCTGTTAAATCTTCAACAGAGACAGAAATGGCAGAAAGTTTCACGAAATCTACAAGTAAACGATATCGTGATACTACAGGATGACAATGCTCCAAGATGTAAATGGAAACTCGCTCGAGTGATGGAGACTCTAGAAAGCTCAGACGGCAAAGTCCGAAAGGTGAAGCTCAAGACCAGTGAAACTATCTTTGACAAAGGGAAACCACTGACAAGACTGATACATTTAGAACGACCTATTCACAAAGTCGTGACTTTACTTGAGACTGACGCACAAACTAAAATGGACTCAAATTCTAACTTTGACTCTTAATAGAAAATCACCTTGAGAGTAAATGAGTGATTTTGGTGGGAGTGTAAGAGTCAGTGTAACGATGTAAGCATGGTAGAAATTTATGTTTTGTTTTAAGAGTTAAAATATTTGATGGAATATTATAATTATGTTATTATCTTCATTTATGGAAATATGTTTTGTTTCATGTATAGGAGGCATTATTTGTTATATTGAGGATAATGTAAAGCATTTTATTTATTTCGGTCTATTTATCGCTGTTATCGCGAGACTTGGTGAGAGTTGGAGAATATTCGAGTTCCGTTTTGGCCCAGACATGCTGAAGCCTTCGATGAAGCCACGTTTGCAGTAGCTGCAAAAGGAAGCTAGCTGTATAAGAATTCATAAAACGAAAAGACTGTTTACTACTGAAACCTCCGAAGTGACAGGTGGTCACGAGGTAGGATAGCCTTTTGTTATGTACATTTCATGTTGTTTAGGCTTCAGTGCCTAAATCAATTGTATTTTATTTCTTTTAGTTTTCACGGCGTTTGAAAGGCTAAATAAAAGCGCCCGTCTTTAAGAAGCCCGTGCTGTATTGTCATTTTGAAGCCACACCCAGCATACACATATGTCCCTTCCTCAACCAACTATGTTTCTTTACAATGAAGGACTGGACATGAAAGACATATATGCTAGAATGCTATTCACTGACTTTAGTTCAGCCCCCCAAGGATGTGTGTTAAGTCCCTTCCACTTCACTCTGCACACCAAGACACAACTTCAACCTCTTCATCAAGTTTGCAGATGACACGACCGTAGTGGGTCTCATCAGCAACAGGGATGAGACAAACTACAGGAGTGAGATGAGCTGCCTGGCCATATGATGCAGATTAAGGATGCACCGATCCGATACCAGTATTGGGCATCGGCTCCGATACTCAGTGTGTATACTCATATTTGTACTCGAAAAAGTAATCCAATACAAATGCACCGATACCACTTATGGCCGTGTGACATTCACAGCTCAGTGCAGCAGGTACACGGCGGTGGAATAATGTGTGGGGAGTGTGAAGAGTGTGGAGATTTTTCAAAATAAATGACGGTGATAAAAGTAACGCTGACTGCAAGTAACGTTAAAAACACAGACGGATACGGATGGAGCGTTCTGTCCATCCTCTGCATAGATTCCATCTGTTTTCCAGGTGCTGGTAGATGCATACCCAGACAGAAAATACCAGTGGGAACCATGGAGGTAGAGGATCTGTTCAAAATGCAACTGTGTGAATTAGTGAAAAAACTACTGACACATTTAGGACAACTACACAGGGCTGGGCCGGGGGTATGGAGCAGTGCAGACTGTGCCGCCAGTGGAGGTGAAAACGAAACTTATTCCTCATTTATCTTTTCCCTACCTGCTGAAGCTAAGCTTTTAAACCTTACTAGCGAAAACGCTGCAATATTAGTATCACATTAGTGTTGCCTCTGTCGTCTCCATGTTTGTTATTACTGACTTTCTTCTTCTCAAAAAACTTTACTCTTCTTCGTGGTATTAGTCCAGTATGGTTAATTAAGAGCAGCGCCCCCTGGTGGATTAATTGAGAAATGCTCATTCCAACATATTAAATGTCAGTAGCAGCACCTTGTTACAGTCAGACTAATGACAATGACAATAAAGCTCATTTACAAAAGGAACTATGAACTGGAATGGGATTATTAAGTACTCGTATCGGTACTCGGTATCGGCAAGTACTCAAATGTAAGTGCACATACTCGCACTCGGTCTGGAAAAAAAGTGGTGTCGGTGCATCCCTAATGCAGATATAACAATCTCTCTCTGAACGTGGATAAAAAAAGAGATTGTTGCAGACTTCAGGAGAGTGCACACACAGCACGCTGCCCCAACCATCAATGGTGCTGCCGTGGAGAGGGTGGGCAGCAAAAGTTCCTGGGTGTGCACATCACAGAGGACCTCTCCTGGACTAACAGCACTGCATCACTTGCCAAGAAAGCTCAACAACATCTGTACTTCCTCTGCAAGCTGAAGCAAGCCAGAGCCCCATCATGTGCACCTTTTACAGAGGCACCACTGACAGCATTCTTACCAGCTGCATCACTGTGTGGTACAGTGTCTGCACCACATCCTGCAGAAAGACCCTCCTGCACATAGTGAAAACAGCTGAGAAGATTGTTGGTGCCTCTCTCCCCTCCCTTGTGGACATTTACAGCTGCCCTCTCACCTGCAGCCCTCTGTATTGTAGGAGATCCCACCCACCCTTCTCACAACTTCTTCAGTCTGCTGCCATCAGGGAGGAAACTGCAGTCTCCAATCCAGGGGCAGCAGACTGAAGGACAGCTTTATCCACCCGCCTATTCGGAAGCTGAACTCCCCCCTGCTCAGCCACCTTTACCCCTTCTATGACCTACATATACAAACCCTGAATTCTGACCCCCTACCCTCCTCTGCTCATCTTGGACATCCCCAGCAAACTTTTTTTTAAAAAAACTTTTTGTTTTTTTTGTATACTGTACATATGGCAAAAACTGACAAATAAAGCTGACTTTGACTTAAAGATGCACCCCATCTTGCACATCAATCCCTGCCTACCTTCCTACTACCTCAGCCTGCTTCCCTGCCTCAGCCTTATCAGTTACAAAACTAACACCTGACGCCTATATCATATGCAATACCAGTGGCAACATGACAATATCAGGCTGGAGGTTATGACCAAAATATGCTTCACACATTCATGGACTTTCATTTCCTAACCTCACATATTAGGACCCCCATTACTTTCCAATGTAAACAATGGCTTTTATTAACCCCTTACCAACAGAACCTGAAATTATGCAAGTATCATATTTTATTTGATCGCCTTTACTTGAGCTCATCCCATCATATTGTGTGTGCCTTATGCTCATGACCCCTGTTCTTATACTATATATACACTATATGCATATTTATGCTTTATTAGAAATAAAAACTACACTGAAATTCCCAAAATTCCAGCCGGTGAATACATTTGCAGTAAGAGAAAGATCGATTTTAGGTATCTTACTGTCTCTAGGACAAGACAGAGCAGCAGAACGTATTAGTGCAGCCCATATTCAGTGACCAACATATCACCTAATTGGTAGCAAACTATGCAAAACATGCTTATGTAGGGCACCTTAATGGCCATGGTAATTTAGTAGGCCTCTCACGGTGGCTCCAAGGAGAAACAACATGCCAGTCATTGTGTAATGTAGAAAGCCCATTACTGAATCAATTAGACAAAGGGACATGCTCATTATATATCTTTTCAGAATGTTAATTTGTTATTTTGTTGTGTCTTACTCTTGGGGGCAGGTGTAGACCTGCAAAAGAGAGAAAAGTATAAGTAAAACTAAAGGTTAGTGGTGTGTGTGTGTGTGTGTGTGTGTGTGTGTGTGTGTGTGTGTGTGTGTGTGTGTGTGTGTGTGTGTAAATTGGACTTACCCTTTTCTCTCTGGTCTGGTTCCAGGTGTTCTGGCTATAAGAGTCCCCCTGGGAGCTGGAGCACCTTAAGAAGGTTCCGGGAGGGACCATTGTGGGAGGAATAGCAGGGGTGTTTTAATTTAAGTGCCACCAAATCTAATTGATGTTTTAAGTTTTACATTGTTAATTGAATAAAATATATATTTTTGTACAATTTTGTGAAATGCAGTTAATCACGGTACTGTTTGGAAATTGGTCATTTTAAAAAATGAATGGCGGGGAAAGTTAAGTTACCTGTGCTCCAGCATAGTATAGGCTAGTGCAGTGTTTCCCAGCCAGTGTGTCACGGCACATAAGTGTGCCGTGAGAAATCATCCAGTGTGCTGCGGAAGATTATCCAATTTCACCTGATTGGTGTTATCAGCAAGCGGTGTGATATAGGTACGCACCAATAATCCAATCTGCAACAACACTTGTTTCCCTTTGCAAAATAAAAGTGAACCGGCCCTGATGCAGTTCCCCATTCTGGGAAACACTGCTATTTCAGCTTTGTTCCCTTTCTCCACATGTGTGTTTGTGAGGTGGACTTTTCAAGCATGACTGACATAAAGACGAAAAAAGAGAGACTCAGAGCTGTTGAGGAAAATTCGTGTGTGTCTTTCTTCAATTCTTCCAAGACTATCAGCTATGTGTTCAACTAAACAGGCCCCAGTTTCACACAGAGTAAGTAAATTGAGACTAGATTTAGGTTTATTTCAAGACATACACTTTTTGTGACATCTTTGTTTGGTCGTGTGCCTTGTGATGTTTCTAATCTAAAATATGTGCCATGGCTCAAAAAGGTTGGGAAACACTGGGCTAGTGAATAGGCCAACCTATAAAAGGTTGCTTTTCTCCATTGTTCAAGAGGAGTGCTGCCTGAAAGAGATGATGCCTTTATGCATATTTTAAATGTTGTTTTGCTGTCTCTTTTTGTAAATATTTTTCTGTGTTTTGGCTGAATATGAATAAGATGCACTTTGGTCTGCACCTGGACGCATTGCCTCACCTCTGCTCTGCTCCTCCGGACTGTTGAGAGATAGGCCTACCGATGACACAGTGTGAAGCCTCCGTAAGGGCACCCCTCAATTTCAGTTACCGTATTCCACAGTGCAAAAGACATAACTGCACTGTGGCCCATAAAGATGGGATAATTTTGTTTTCAGACACATTTGTCTTTTCCTATTTCAATTCATGCACATCAGTAACACACCTTTGACCAGGAGCAATGATTACATTCTGAGCACAGTAACACTTAATCTATCAAAAATAAATTACGTCAGAATCACTTCATGAGAAATGAAAAATATCCGATTCCAACTTTATGGGCAACAGTGTATTTGAGACAAGACCAGACCTAAATTCAAATTTCCATTTGCTACTGGTAATCTGCTGATCATTTCATGACTCATTGTAAAAGGCTATAAGACCTAAGCACTAGCAAAGTGGCAGAATCCCTTAAAGGCTAAGGAAGATGTTGGGGATGTTATAGGTCACATAGGGCTGTGAATTTCAACTTTGAAATATCTTGCCCTAAAGCATTTGTAAATTTTGCCTGATTTTAACTGATCTGACAGTGGATTTAAAGGGAAAATTAAGTTTGGACATACAGCTTTAATATGAGGCGAGATGGCGGCACACACAGTTGCAGCAGCTCAGTGCTGTTCTAGTCAGTGCTTTGTATGTGATATGTGTGTGTATTTTTACTAGTACTGTATACGTTCTGTTGGGCGAACTATAGCTCCAGCCGGCATGATCTCCTTAGGATAGGAGTTTGTTATGAGTGGTGTGTTACAGCTGAGTTTCTCCAAACACACAAAATCCCAGTGGTCATAGCGAGGCTATCCATGGACTACCATCCCCATGGTGAGGAAAGGGTGGCACAGAAAGAGGACGTAGAAGCAAGGCTGCAGGGCTGGAGCTGTAGCTAGGCTACGGAAGCAGCCAAACAGACCACTGCTCCCCAGTCTTTTTCTGAAAAACGCCAGATCACCAGTCAACAAGATGGAAGAACTGAGGCTGCAGATTACTACAAACAACATCGTGCAGGGTTTTTCTTCCCCACCAAAAGAAATTTGACATAATCCACATTTAACACTCAGTTGGCTTCCGTGGTCTTCGAGGCCTTTTAGTATTGCTGAGCTCACCAGTGGATTTCTAAGAATGTCATTGTTGATTTTTGCCCCTCCAAAGGTCTTTGCTATATCTCTAATATATTTATTATGTTTTTTCAACTGAATGACTACCTCCTTCCCTTGCACTAACACCTCTTTGGATCTCATCGTGAGACTTTGAGTGAACAGCTACACAATGCAAATTCAACTTCTGAAATCAACTCTCGAAATAATGCAAATAAATGCTTAATTTGGCAGAGAATATGTCATGACCCACTTTTTGGTTTGGTTTTCTTGTGTTTCCTCCCTTCCCCCCTCTGTGTGCTGACCAGGTAATGGCACACACCAGGAGCTGATCTGCAATCAAGCTCTCCTCCTGCTTAAAAGCCCTGCAGCTCCTGTGTTGTGTGCCAGAGTGTCTTCTCTTCCATGCTGTTAAGATGGTCTCTCTCATTTAGATTTACTTTGTATGGTGGTTACCTGGTGCTTGGGTTTTTTCTTAAGTTTTTATCCTGTGTTTTTTCCTTGGTGTATGTTTTAGTTTTATATTCTGCTGTGTTTCAGGTCTGGCTCCCCTGGTTTAGTTCATGTTTGTTTCCCGGTTCAGTGACGCCCTTGGCTCTCCGTATTTAGTGTTTGTTTCCCCTCTGTATCTTAATATATGTGTTAATACATTTTTATTTGCATATACACTCTCCTGAATCAGTCTGTTGTCGTTCACCACATGCAATTGGGTTCTTCTCGTTCCTGGTTTGTAACAGTACGCTCTGGCCAAAATCATGGACCCGGCTGTGGTGACCGATATACAGAAGGTTTTAGGTACTCAGAGCACCAGGGTATCCACTCTTGAGAGGGCCACACAATGTGCTGGAGCAGCTGCAGACCCTTTCTGTTGCAGTAGAGCAGATTTCTGCTCAGTCCTCTGCAGCGGACGCTTCCGCGTCAACCACATCAGCTCAGTCTGCAGCAGCTCCAGGTCAGTCTGTTACCAGCATTAGAGAGCCTGTTATCCCCACTCCTGAGTTTTATGCCGGTAGTCTAGGGTCATGTAACAAGTTCCTGCTTCAATGTTCGTTAGTTTTTGACTTGCAGCCTGGCACCTATGTTTCAGATCGGGCTAAGATCGCGTATGTGATAAATCTTCTCCGTGGCTCGGCTGGTGAGTGGGCTCTCTCTCTGTGGGAATCTCAGTCTCCTGTGCTAGATTCATTTAAAGCCTTTTCTGCTGAAATGTGCAAAGTATTTGATGCTCCTTTCCAGAGCTCCTCTAATTCATCCCGCCGTCTTATTACTTTGTCCCAAGATTCTAAGAATGAATCAGTAGCTGAATTTTCGTTGCGTTTTAGGATTCTGGCGGGTGAGAGCGGTTGGAATGACCCTGCTCTCAGATCAGCTTTTGTTAGAGGTCTTTCTCATGAGATTCAGGATCAGTTGTCAACTCGTGATGAACCTGAGTCACTGGAAGACCTGATCTCATTGGCTATTAAGATAGACAACCGTATTCGGGAGTGCCGTCGGGAGACTCAGGCCAGTCTCGGATGCGTGGTCTGCCTTCCCCTCCTGCCGTTCCGGTCTGTCCCAGGTCTTCTACTGCAGCCAGTGAGACAGAGGAATCTATGCAGGTGGGAAGAACGCGACTCACACCTGAGGAGCATCAGCTCCATTTGTCTCAGGGTCTGTTTCTACTGTGGTCTGGGGGGGTCACGTGTTACAGTCCTGTCCTGTACGTCCTAGGGGTCCTCGTTCTCCTCCTCCCGTGGCTCGTACCCAGGTGAGTAATACAGTTTCTGCTTCTTCCTCACTTAACTGCATTATGTTCCCTGCTTCACTTCGTTGAATGACTCAGTCTTTCCGGTGAAGGTGTCTATTGATTCAGGTGCTGATGACAACTTTATTGACGCTGATTTTGCTCGTTCTTTGTCACTTCCCCTGACTATGTTGGACTCACCTCGCTCCCTGTGCGCGATTGACGGCCGACCCCTTCCTGACGTAACCCATCGGACTGTTCCCTTGACCCTCACTATCTTGGGTAATCACACACAGAGGTGATTTCTCTTCTAGTTTTGCCTTCCTCCTCTTCTCCTTTAGTTCTTGGGTTACCCTTGGCTTTCGGTCCACAATCCTCATATTGACTGGACCAACACTAAGGTTTCTGGGTGGAGCACATTCTGTCATGCTCACTGTCTGTTCTGCTCTAGCAACCACTCGTCACTCTGCTCCCGCTGCTCGGTCTCCTCCTGATTTGTCCTCTGTTCCTCCCGCTTATCACGACCGGGGTGAGGTGTTTAGTAAGGATTCAGCTCTCTCCCTTCCACCTCACAGACCCTATGACTGCGTGATTGACTTGATTCCTGGTGCCCCTCTTCCCTCTAGTCGACTCTATAATGTTTCTCTCCCTGAGAGGGAGGCTCTTGAGAAGTATATTAATGACTCGCTGGCTGCGGGTCTCATCCGGCCATCCCCCTCTCCTGTTGGGGTGGGATTTTTCTTTGTTTCTAAAAGAGACACGACCCTTAGACCTTGTGTTGACTTTAGAGTACTTAATGACATAACAATTAAGAACTGTTATCCCCTTCCCTTAATAGACCCCACATTCGAACCACTTAATAAGGCCACCATATTCACTAAATTAGACCTCCGCAATGCTTACCATTTGGTGTGAGTCCAGGAGGGGGACGAATGGAAGACCGCCTTTAAGACCCCTTTGGGACACTTTGAATACCTGGTTATGCCTTTTGGTCTCACAAACGCTCCAGCTGTGTTCCAAGCTCTGATCAATGATGTCCTCCGTGACATGATTAACCAATTTGTCTATGTCTACCTTGATGACATTCTGATCTTCTCCTGAAGAACACTGTCATCACGTCCGGTTAGTGCTACAGGGACTGCTAGAGAACAGACTGTATTGTAAAGCTGAGAAATGTGAATTTAATGTTCGTGAGGTCCACTTTCTCGGGTTTGTCCTCGGTCAGGGGCAGCTGCGACCAGATCCCGTCAAGATTGACGCTGTGCTGAACTGGAGGGTTCTGACCACTTGCAGGAAGTTACAGCAGTTCCTGGGCTTTGCTAACTTTTACAGACGCTTCATCCGCGGGTTTAGCAAAGTGGCTGCTCCTTTGATGACGTTAACCTCTACTAAAAGACTCTTTCAGTGGACACCAGAGGCGGACGCCGCCTTTAAGAAACTCCAGCTGTTTTCCTCAGCTCCCATCCTCAGATGTCCTGATCCCTCTCTCCAGTTCCTGGTGGAGGTTGATGTGTCTGACTCAGGTCTGGGGGCGGTCCTGTCTCAGCGGGACCCCCACGGACCACAAGGTGCATCCCTGTGCCTTTTTCTCTAGACGATTGTCGACAGCTGAGAGGAACTATGACATCGGGAACAGGGAGCTGCTGGCTATGGTGGCGGCTTTACAGGAGTGGAGACACTGGCTGGAGGGTACCAAGATCCCTTTCCTGGTTTTAACAGACCACAAGAACCTCATGTATCTACATTCAGCCAAGAGACTCAATGATCGCCAGGCTAGTTGGGCCCTGTTCCTAGGAAGGTTCAACTTCTCGATCTCCTACTGGCCAGGTAGCCGTAACATCAAGCCTGACGCTCTCTCCTGCCTGCACGAACCCACCTCTTCAGGTGAGAACCCAGAGACTATTCTTTCTGACTCTTGTGTTATCAGGGCTGCTTCCTGGGATGTAGAGAGCGGTTCTGGAGGCCCAGGAGCAGAACCCGGACCCGGGCACAGGCCCGGATGATCGTCTGTTCATCCCTGAACCTGTCAGGCCCCAAGTTTTAGACTGGGGCCACTCCTCTAAGCTGGCATGCCACTCAGGAGCCTCCCGCACCCTAAGCCTCATTCGTCAGTGTTTCTGGTGACCCAGTTTGGGACGTGACGTCAAGGAGTTTGTGAAGGCCTGTACGACCTGCAGTTGGAGCAAGACCTCCCACAGACCTCCAGCTGGCTTGCTACAGCCTCTGCCGATTCCCAGCCGGCCTTGGTCACACATTTCTGTAGACTTCGTTACAGGTCTCCCGCCATCTGCAGGTATGACCACTATTATGTCTATTGTGGATAGATTCTCCAAGATGGAGCATTTTGTTCCTCTTCCCAAGTTACCTTCTGCTCTTGAGACTGCTGATCTGTTGGTGCTACATGAAATCCCCCGAGATATTGTTTCAGACCGGGGACCTCAGTTTTCCTCCCAGGTATGGAAAGCATTCTGTAAGGCTCTGGGGGCCTCTGCCAGTTTGTCTTTGGGGTATCACCTCCAGTCCAATGGACAGACAGAGCGAGCCAATCAGGACCTGGAAGCTGCTCTGCAGTGTGTCGGCTCAGCATCCTGCTTCCTGGTTGCTCAATCTTCCCTGGGTGGAGTATGCTCACAACACTCTGACTTCATCGGCAACAGGTATGTCTCCATTCATGGCCGCTTATGGTTACCAGACCCCTGTGTTTCCCTCTCAAGAGACTGACGCAGCCGTCCCCTCTGTGACGCAACACCTCCGACAATGCCGCTGCATCTAGAAGCACACTCGGGCTGCCCTCTCCAGGACCTCCGAGCATAACCGTCAGCTGGCCGACAGACATAGGGTTCCAGCTCCAGACTACAAGCCTGGACAAAGGGTGTGGTTATCCACCAGGGATCTTCCTCTTCCTGGTGAGTCTCGCAAGCTGAATCCCAGGTTCATTGGTCCATTCGAGGTTGTACAGGTCATTACACATCCGCTTAAGCTTCCAGCTTCCTTCCAGATCATCCCACCTTCCATGACTCCCTCCTGAAGCCTGTCACCACCAGCCCTCTCAGCCCTGCTGTGGAGCATCTTCCTCCGCCTCATCATCGATGACCACCCTGCCTACAGAGTCTGGGAAATCCTGGACGTCAGACATCGTGGCCGGGGGTTCCAGTACCTCATTGACTGGGAGGGGTATGGCCCAGAGGAGAGGTCCTGGGTCTCCCGGTCACTTATCCTGGACCCTTCACTCATCGCTGACTTCCACCAGAGGCACCCCAGCAGGCCTGGTGGCCCTCCTTGAGGAGGGGGTACTGTCATGACCCACTTTTTGGTTTGGTTTTGTGTTTCCTCCCTTCCCCCCTCTGTGTGCTGACAGGTAATGGCACACACCAGGAGCTGATCTGCAGTCAAGCTCTCCTCCTGCTTAAAAGCCCTGCAGCTCCTGTGTTGTGTACCAGAGCGTCTTCTCTTCCATGCTGGTAAGATGGTGTCTCTCTCATTTAGATTTACTTTGTTTGGTGGTTACCTGGTGCTTGGGTTTTTTGTTAGGTTTTTTCGTGTGTGTGTTATAGTTTTATGTTCTGCTGTGTTTCAGGTCTGGCTCCCCTGGTTTAGTTCATGTTTGTTTCCCGGTTCGGTGACGCCCTTGGCTCTCCATATTTAGAGTTTGTTTCCCCTCTGTATCTTAATTTATGTGTTAATAAATTTTTATTTGCATATACACTCTCCTGAGTCAGTCTGTCATTCACCACATGCAACTGGGTTCCTCTCGTTCCTGGTTTGTAATAGAATAGCCAGAAAGAAGACCACACCTGGCCAAGAATCTGCTTATCAGTCAGTTTCTCAATTACTTTTGAGGCTACAAAAATGAAGGGACGAAAATGGCTGTATTCCTAAGTGGTTAATTCAATAGGAATTTTGACAGGCACAAAACTAGTAAAACATTAATGTAACAGTACCACTCCTGTATTTAAAAATGCAGAAAAAACCCTTTTAAACAACAAATATCTATAACTACAAGATCAATGACAAACTACAATGTTTCTTCAACACATCAACTTTTATGCATAAGATGAGCAAAAATGTGAGTCTCCACAGAATATAAACAGATTAATGGTACCTTTTTTTTTTTTTTTTTTTTTTTTTTTTTTTTTATTTATTTTTTTATTTGCTTGCTTTCATAATGGTTGACTGTAGCTGCATTGGTTTATTAAACGGCAACATTTCATACTGATGTTTTTATGAAGATTTATTTTAACACATCAGACAAACTCCAACGTAAAAATCCTAAAAGCACCATGACAACGTTGGCGCCATAAAGCGAATGCAGAGTCCCTTTTTTTTTTCTTCTGAACATAGAGTCCATAACTGCTCTGCATCTCTTCGCGCACTCTTCCCAGAATCCTCTTTTCATGACCCTTTTATGACCTTTACGTGACAAGCTCCTGCATAAAATGGATGTTCTTTTTTTTAAACAGTACATGAGAAAATATCTCATTTTTAAAGTACAAACTAGAAATCATTTTTAAACAAAATAAAATCATGAATTTAACACTTAATACTCTGTTAGCACATAACACTGTACTCTCTAATGACCACACACTGTCTCTCAGACAGTTACAATGACGGTTAAACCTTTACTGTCAGTAAGCTAGCGTTGAGCATTCTCTCACCCACAGTCCCTCAACGATGGCAGGCACTGATGATTTTGTTTCTCAGAGGTGATCGCACTGCCAGGCTTTTCACATGACCACGAATCGCTAGCAACACCAGTGAACCCAAAAATGGTTCACATTCCCCTGTACACTGCAAGGACAAACTGAGATCTAATGGGTTTGTGTGGCTGTATAAGAGGCTTTGGTGAATCCGAATGGGTTCTGAGTTTCACAGTCTGGATCACTGTTTTAGAGTAGCAATGAAGGAGAGCAAGGCCATAGACCCTCACTGGTCACCATAGACTGGTTTGCTGTGTTTGGGGAAAGAAGGTTGTGTTGTGTTTACAAATATACTTTTCTTGTTAATCCTCTGGCTACAGATTGGGAGGGATGCATGACTAATCCTCTGTGTTTACTTCAAATATTATCTCATGAAAGGATTCCCTTTCCAGCCACCTCTCACTGTGCACACCTCCCCCATCCCACAGTAAGGTACAATACTACTCTGAGGCTGAATGACAACAGTAACCATAGCAACTGTATGTTCGTATAATAAAATATGGAAAAGGGTGGATGAAGAGGAAGATTTCTCTCCACGGGAGCAGCAAATGGCGTCATATGTAATGTATTAGGTAAGCAAAATGTATGTAGATTATCCTCAGGCTCATCATCCTAAGACTACAACTAGACACATGGCAACATCCAGCTGATTCTTAAACCCACAACAAGGTTCACATTTTTACTGGGCAAGGCTGTTGTTCTGTGACTAAAGTCTTCTGTAAATAAAGAGGCTCTGACACATCAGTTTGTTCATCAAGCATCTGTTATTAAATTGCATACACAAGTCTCAAATCTTCATATAACGGAAAAGTCTAAGTGCTATAATAAAATGAATGTCTGTACATTTACATTTCCTTTTTACACATTTGATATACCACTAACACTTCAGGAACACACCTTTAACTTGTAGTGGAGCAGCAGAGTGCTTCCTGTGACTGTACTGGATGTAACTGAGTAACCCACAGATGTAAAATATTGAGAGAAATCACTGAGTTGTGACTTTTTAAGAATAATTGCAAATAGTCAAATAATTGAATTGAACTGAATTAAATTAATTAAATTAAATACAAACTTCAGAAGTCCACATTTCAGAGATATAGTGGGGCAAGAGACCAATCAACCTACATATACTATACGCCAGGAACACTATATTTGTGTTGCAGATCACAGGCATAATCCATAATGTTCATGGCTCCATTTGTAGCTGTGAAAGTCATCAGTCAATTTTTAGTGCATTGAGTATATGAATAAACATTCAGAAATATTCTTCATATCCTTAATATACTGTTTGAATATCCAGGATGCAGGATCCTGTCTGTTGGCGTAAGGTAAGGTAAGGTAAGGTAAGGTAAGGTAAGGTAAGGTAAGGTGCAATGCCAGTGTAAGGTTTTTTTTAATGTATAACACTGTAATGCTACATGCAGATCTTTGTTGTCCCTTACAGCAGATGAAAGTATACAATATATCACCTGAAGGTCATTTTCGATCTCAGAAATTTAATAATTAATGCCAACCTCACCATGTAATAGATTTCCAGTTTACATTCCCTTTCTCCTGTGGTAAACAGTCCGAGTGTTTAAAAGGTGAGATCATGCAATTTCCTTGTAGCTAGCGTCCCTTTCGAGAAAATAATGAATTTGGTCAAGAAGGAATTGTTGGATTTGTGCATATATGCTACAACCTATAACTGGTTAGATACAAAAGCAGAGTGGATCTAAACAATAAATAAATGATGTGCCACTCACTTTCTTTGACCTCAGTGGAAACTAGGTTACTCTTTATTTGTGTGTACATTAGTCTTTCTAAAGCTGTAGTTCTCTTAAATCCTCTAAATTATTCCTAAAAAATGGGACAAAAATTAAAATATGTGAAACTGTCAGGCAAGTTCACGTACAGGGTTGCTGGCTAGTTTCATTCAGGCCAACACTGTACGCATAGCACAGCCCTGCCATCTATTTCAATCTACAAATATTTAGACTGCCTTTTAAAAATAAAGATATGTGATAGCATTACACATAGAGCAGTCACCACAGTATTTCAGTCTCAGACACACACACACACACACACACACACACACACACACCTACACACACACACACACAAAATAATTTTTGACATGTGTAATATACATTATTAGGAAATAATACTGCTTGTAATTATTATTTTATTCTTTTCATTTTCCTTTGTTCTTTTTTCATATTTTATTCTATGGAGAGGCAGTTCTTGTGTCAGGATCCTTTTTTTTTTTTTTTCCAATAGATGGCAGTGTTTGCTGGGGGATGAGAGGGTACTGTTGACACTACTAATGCATCTTCACGGCAGTATTTAACAGTGGCACAACAATCAACAATATTCAAGACACTATATTCAATACTTATTGTAGATATGTAGTATTTCAGTTGTGCCAGCGGTAAAGAATTCACATGATGAATCATGATGTCCAGGAGGAGCTGTGTCCTTCCCAAGTGTAGCTCATACATGTGGTTAAATCTGTAAAGACGCCCTCCCTAAACCTGCTACAGTAAAGACAGTTGTGTTTGTATATTTTATATATGGGTGGGGTAATAATGTTGTTGCTGTTTGGGAGGTGAATTTTCAAACAAGAGTACTACTTAATTAATGTTAGCTAGTGAGCTAACGGCAAGGCAAGGCAATCTGCCTTGAGCTAACAAGCTGGTCATAATAGTTAAGCTTTATTGCCATTAACCAGTGGTGGCTGGACATTAGAGATGTTTTACAGAATTTTTACAGAACATGAGAGGTGTTTAAATGTATTAATTTTAGCCAAAATACCACTGAAAATAAATAAATAAATAAATAAATGAAAAATCTGTATTTATCAAACGAGAGCGTACTCACAAAACAGCGAGTCAGGCCAAAAAATTAAATCAGGATTAACCCATAAATTTCAATACATTTAAACACCTCTTCAGCATTCACCTCTTCACCCAGTGTCCCTTTCCCCACTCCTCTCTGTTTCAGATGTAGCTGCTTGAGGCCCAATGACGATGGGACCTGAGGTGACTCATCTGTGACCTGTCCTGACCTGTGACCTTGGACTTCCTCCCTTATCTTCACCTATCTGGATGGACCTCCTCACCGCCATCTGACTGGATGTACCCCCTCAGCTGTCTCCATGTGCCCCCACCCTACTGCATCCTTATTGACTGGAATTACATCAGCAAATGGACATCCATTAGTCCTGGTTTCATCTACAGCCTGTCCATCCATAGGAGTGGATCTCTCCTTCACTGTGGTTCTCCCCGAGGTTTCTCTTTTCCCACTGGGTGTTTGGAGTTTTTCCTTGCTGAGAAGGAGGGTCTAAGGACGGGGGATGCCAGGGACATTAATCCATTTGCTT
The DNA here is from genome assembly GCF_902148855.1 of Sphaeramia orbicularis. Classification (NCBI taxonomy): domain Eukaryota; kingdom Metazoa; phylum Chordata; class Actinopteri; order Kurtiformes; family Apogonidae; genus Sphaeramia; species Sphaeramia orbicularis. The sequence continues at coordinate 5,305,711 of NC_043973.1, forward strand.
CATCGAGTGTTTAACTAATTATTTGACTGTTTGCTTATTTTCATATTCAACAAATTCTGTAAAGCCCTGTGAGGTGACCTTGTTGTGATATTGGGCTCTACAAATAAAATTGAATTGAATTGAATTCATCCATTTCTATGAAGTAGAAATTTATTTAGAAATGTTTTTTTTTTATTATTATTTATTTATTTATGACAAACATATGATGAATGTTTTTGTCATATAAATTTTCTTTTATATGATAAACATATGGTAAATGTGTTTAGGATGTTTAAGACCTCTGCCTCTGAAGAAAGGTCTGTGTTGTGCTCTGTGCAGAATACTGACTTTTAACTCGTGTTTTTTTGTCTGATCAACACACTTAAAATTTTAATATGGCAACTTTGACCATTGTCTTTAGTTTTACTGGTTCTCTTCATGACATAAACTGATAGTATATGTCTTATATTGAATGTTACCTTGAGTGATTGATACACTGTATTATATATATTGGAGAAACCATGGTAGTGAATTGTATTGTGTATTGTGTGATGTATTTATGGATGCAGCTGGGTCCTCCTCCGGCCCAAATGTTTCACCCACAGAGATAAATAAAGGAATCCCTGAACCTTGATGATTGATGAGTCACTCTTCAAATGCTTTAAACATGTTCAAGAATTTAATTTATGTCATGCCAACTGCATAGTCATTAACTAGTAAAGGCCTTTCATTGTGAAGTTTTTGTTTTTAATTGGACTGCACTGGTTCATACTACAAAATCAATGCTGATGTTGTGTTCCAAAACATAAAGTACAGTAATACAGTGCCTACTTTGAACGTTTTCTTATACTTAGTACTGGACAACATGCAGCAGCTGAATTGAGACTTAATGTAAAGAAGCGACTGTTGAGGATGTCTGTCCTACATCCTGTAGAGTTAAAGGTCAAAGGTCAGCTAAGTTGCAATGACTACTCATGGGATATGCAGTTTTCTCAGTTATGGGTTCTCTCACAGCCAATTTGTAACTGTTGCACTTTCAAATATCATATTATGTGTTGTAATTATTGTCTGTATGTTTCCCATTTTACTTGAATAGTGAAACCTGTGAAAGTTTTCCACTTCAGTTTGGATAATATATAATATTTTTTGCTTTGTGTGTCTTATCCACATTAATAAAAGTCAAACTGAAGGTGAAATGTTTTTCACATCAGAATGTATTTATAATTGCAATATTGACATTAAGATAGTCTAGTAAATGCAAACAGCTTAAACCTCACATGACTTCTCAACAGCATTGTTTATATGTTCAGATGATAGAATAAATGTCCACTAAGCAGATGCAGATGTAGAAAATATTGCATGGGGTGGAATGTAAAATGTTATTTTCTTTCATGTAGTGAAAGGAACTTTCAAAGTGGTTACATGCAGAAAGCAGTGACAGTCCTGCCAATACTACACAAAAACTGTTTTCTGTATTCTGGTAGAGTACTTCCTATAAGATACAGGTACAAGAGGGATAAAGAGACCAAAGGGATCTATATGCTTTACAAATGCATATGATTTTTTTCAGTGTTAAATCAACGGTGTACTTCATAAAAATGTAAAGGCAATACAACCCTTGCCATATGACAGCAGTCTAACCCAAGCCTTAACATGGTTTCAGTTTTCATATTTCACATTTGAAAAAGGGAAAAAATGGGGAAAATGAGTCACATTTAACATGGTTATTCAACTTTTTTTTTTTACTCAGGGAGTCAAACTGGAGGAGACAGAGATAAGAAAAATAACTGTGAAAGAAACCTAATTATTAATTGATAATTAATTTTTTTTTTGGCATAGTTTGTACACATAAATGTAATGGTAATAAGTTTGTATACTTATCCTGGTCAAAAATGTATGAGGTGGGAGGTGGGCTTTGTAAGGTCTTCATTCTATACACAGTGATTGAAAGTGGATCCAGATATTCTCATTGGATTGTGTAGCTGTGTGCATGGTGTTTGGCTCCCCCTAGCCTCCTGATGACAGTCCCTGTGTTGTTGCATTCAGTCCAACAGCACAGCCTTGCTTCAGTCCAAATGAGCTGATAGTGCACACACTTGTCTCATCAGCACCTACTTAAACTCAGGTGTGTCTGTTGCTCCATTTCAAGTTATCTTTGTCTGTGTTGTGTGTTTTTCCTGTCCACAGCAAGGTATGATTTTTGTTTTTCCCCTGTTATTTCTTCATTTTTCATGAGACAAAATGAAACGTGTATCCATTCATCTATTTTCTTACATTTCAGCATGATTCCCTTTTGCAGATGTAGTGTTTAGTATTTCTTCAGTGTCATGGAACATTGAAGAAATGAAATAGGGCAGTATTTTAAGTCATTCAACATCTGTGTAGAAATGAACCTATTTACAATGTCTAATACATGAGAAATTTGGCATCAATATCATGTTGCCTATATTGGCCAGTGGGCAATTGATTGTGTAATTTTGTTGACTGTCTGGTCATAACACAAAAGGCACAGATAGATTTAGCAACTTTTGGGTTTACTGTGTATATTGGTAAATACAACATTAAGATCATGTTTTTAAATATCTTGAGTAGGAGTTGTATTGTAGTGTGTATTTTTTTTTTTTCTTCATATTACTACACATCTAAGTTACCCCCAACATATCCTCCATGTAAACGCTTTGCTCTAAAATATGTTTGCTCTGGCTTCAAAAATGGTTTTTAACTCCATTCGGCTTTATGGTGGGTAAATCACACAATCTCATTAGAATATGTATATAATGGGGAAAAGCCTGGAATACTAATTGCCAGTAACCACAAAAATACAGATGTTCACATCTCGGGCATGGTGGGAGGCATCATTACGGTTATCACTTTATCATCCTGTCATCTTGCATTTTGCACAAGGCTTTGTAATGTGAATGCTTAAATTTGTCATTTCAAACATGAGATTTGTGAGGTCCACAAATGAATAGGACTCAGTTTCACAAAACGGCTTTTAAAAAAAATAAAACTACAGGTGGCTGATCACACCAAAAGACCTGTTTTGTTTCTACTAGTGACTTTATTTTTGACCTGAGACTTGATTTGAACATTGGTTTTTCGATGTTAAAATAAAAAAATGCCTGCTTCTGAAAAGAAAATTTAACCATAACATATGATCCATTATAAAATCATTTAATTATCCTCAAAGGAAAATTCAGTCTCTGCATTTCACCAATCCTTATACATATACATTATACCTAGCAGTTAGCATTGGCATGCAGCACTCAGATCATCACATTCATCAACTAATCAACACAATGATAATAATTCTGAGTGAGAGTACTGGTTTAATACTCATTCTCTCTGTGTGGTGATACAACTGTAACCCCCTCCCTCATTTGTTGCTACAGATTGAAATGGCAGCAGTATCTATGAACAAGCCTACAGCAGATCATCCAGGTCCAGATGGAAGAAACGCTAGCAGTAATAATGCTGCACCAAACTCTGGACCACCAGATTCAGGACTTCAGGGCACCAGTCAGGAAGCAGGACCGTCACTTCATCAACAACACCTGTCTACACGTCCAGTGTTCTACGTCCATGCTCCGCCTCCACCTCCAGCCCCTTACCTCCCATACCAGTGGCCCATGCCCTTCACCTATAACCCCTTTACTAGTTTCCCTGGCATGGGTGAGTCTCATTTTATTTTACTTGGAAAGAGAATCTTTTTTTTTTTTTTTTTTTTTTTTTTTTTAAGAAGTAATGTCAGTGTCAAATTTAAGGGAGCTTGGGCAGAGGAGATTTTGGTGACATGCTACGTATGGAATAATGTTTTTATAGTTGGTGCCATCAAATTCAAAATTCCCTTTTTTCTTCAAAATGGTGCCTTTCCTCAGATTATTCATGTTTTCAGTGTTTGATTATGAATGAAATGGCTTAAATATAGAAGATTTGCAAACCATCGCAAAGAGCATTTTTATGCAATTGGGGTTGTAACAAGACAAAAACATGAATGTAGTTTAATTTTATTTCTCTTATCTGTTGAGTTTTTCAACAAGAGGAAAACCATAAAACCAAACAATGGACATGAAAATCTGGACTGAAAAAGAAAGACAGAACATAAAATTTTGTTACCATCTTGTACACAGCAGTGAAGTTTATGTTATTTGGGTTTTTTTGTTTGTCTTTGTTTTTATTTTAGGTTATGGTTTGGTCATGCCCCCTTTCCCTCCTCCCCCCTACATGGAGGCTCCAGCCTATATCCTACCCCAGCCCCACATCCAGACAGTTGACTATCGGCGTATGCTACACTCACAAGCCCACCCCAACAGCATCCTCTATCAGAACTTAAATCAGAACCGCAGGACTCGTCCTCCTCACTCTGTACCAGTCAGAGAAACTGTCAACTGCGAAGTTCAAACTGAACCCACACAGAGAAATGGAAGAGCCCCTACTATGGGAAATCCTCTCATTATTTCTGATTCTGGCCATGAGACTGCTTCAAACTCTCCATCATCTTCAACCTCTAGCTCATACAAGCAAGCACATGTGGAGAAATGTAACTCTGCCATTAGTAATGTTAAAGAGAGCTCCCAGCTTAGCAGGATGTGCACAAGCGGCACAGACAAACATGGATTTAACATGCCACATCCAACAGGACAGAAAACATCCCAATCATGTGTCACTCCAACCTCAGAAATACAGAAAAGTTATGAAGAAAATGTATGTCAGGAAAATTGTCCCACTTTCAGAAATGCTCACTGTAGTATTTGGTCGGTGAGTTCTCCAGATGCAATAGTTCCCGTGTCCAGCGCTTGTCAAAGAGAGGATGAGGTCTCTAAGGAGAGACGTGAGTCTGTTCCTGACATTCTAATGAGTTGGAGTGGAACACCACAGACAACCAAAGTGATGCAAGTGGCAGAGAAGGTGCTGTCTTCAACTGCCAAGCACCTGCCATCTTATGAGTCTGATATGTTGCCTGAAAAGTCTTCCCTTAGACCAACTGAGACAAAGCATGATGAGGTGATGGCAGGTAATATTGACACTGAAGATGATGCTAAGGATGTCCTCAGTTCAGACGGTGAAGCCCACCTCCTAGACAAAGAGAACAAAATTGGTAATGGGACTGTTCTACACGAGGACACTACAGAATCCATTATCCATCAGACAAGTAGCTGTCAGTTGAAGAGAAAAATGAATGATTCTGTGTGGTCAGTGGAATCCTTGGTGGCCTATGTTCCATCTAAGGAGTGGATGATGCAGAATGCCATGTCTGGGCCTGAAGTTATTGCTGAATTGGCAGAGGAGGCTGAAAATGGGCTTTTATACCAAAATGGAAACTGTTTTGTAGAAAGTACTAAAGACAGAAGAAAGACTAGAAGGTTGTCTTCTGATTCTGTTCCAATGTCAGACAGCTGGCTTATTTTCAGTACTCCAGCTGATGAGCCAAGTGCACAAAAAAGGTGTGGATTGAAGAATGATGCCGACGCTTCTGAAATGAGAGGACCTTCAAAGCAAGACCAGACCATTGCAGTAAATTCTCCAAATGAACAGCATGTTAAAATAACTTTATCTACCCCCAATAAAGATGTGGAGAGGAAAGGGTCTTCTGAACCTGAGGCTTTTCAAAGCCCAAACCAGGAATCACTTATTTTGCCTGAGCAACTAGAGAAAACTATTTCATATGAGAAAGAAGAAATGTCAAGCCAAACCACTTCCCATAACAGAGTGGACTTGGGGTCTGAAGGTGTAGTATATGGAGATGAGGTGGTCGCTCAGCTGAGAAATGAGCAGCTTTGTGTCCAAATGTCTCACCAGAACATTACAGTGCATCAATCAAAGGGACATTTAGTGGACTGTGGTGTCCAGTGCCAATGGCCATGCCGTGTATGTGAGAACCTCAAAAACCACGTGGAAGAAAAAAGAAGGCAGCCCTTTAAAAATTCAGGTAAAGCCAGATTAATTTTATTGATCCATAGGACAATGTTGAACACAGCAGGACATCTTTTACCTTTACAACTTCCACATTACTGTCACAGATGGGAAGAGAAGCTACAGTAGCAGACCTGACAATGTTGGTGTGACTGGACACATACAGAAACACAACAAGCGGCACTGTCGGAACAAAGGTCAAGGTAAGTGTGTGTACCAAGTAAAACACCAGTAAATTGGTCTTGAAAACCATTAAATCAACCCAATATGCCAATGATGATCAGCTGGTGGAAGTTTTTTTTTTTTTAGGTAAAAACAAGCAATGAAAATTCTTCTAAAGGCTATCTGAGGCCACTGTGCTTTTCTTGTTCGAAGTCCACTGTTTACTTTAGAAAATTTCTGACTCTTGGACAAATGTTGCAGAGCCCTGCTGCATACATGATGATGATGATAATGCACTGTCTTTGACTAAAACACTTGGTGCAACAGTGCATCTCTGGTTGACCTGCTTATCTAAATCATTTTAAATGTTAATCTGTCCTTTTTTTTTTCCCACTGTTTTTTAACAGAGAAGGCCAGCACCCAACCAGACAGTGGATTTAGTGGTAAAACGTGGAAAATGAATGGTGAGGCTCGAGTTCTTCTTTAAGGTCCTTATCACTCAGTCAGGGTTTCCATTTGATTGGCCTGCATTAAACTTGAATAAAATGAGATGATGAGCCTGTTTACATGACAATAAAAGTACAGTCACTAAAAGTAATCTGATAATTGTAATGATCCAATCTGATGCATTTACATGCAGGTTTAGACATTTCAGTAAATTTTCAAATTTCATTATGGAGTACTTGCATAATGATGGAAAAACTCAAACTTCATGTTATCTTCCACTCACGTTTCACTGTAATGTCCTCTTTTTTTTTTTTTTTTTTTTTTAAATACATGTGCAGATGTGAAACTGCAAAATAAATCACGTTAACTATTATACTATTGATATTATATTATCAAGACATCGGAGCACTTTAGAGAAATCCAGGTGTGTCTATTATCTGATTACGCTGTTTGCACGATCACTTGAATAATCTGATAACTCCAGAAATTGGATAATATTTGAGGTTTAGTGTGCATGTAAATGGGCTCAATATTAAAAACCAATTTTGCTGTAATGTTTTTGCCTGTAGTTATCGTTGCAGGACATTGCTTTGTAGTTTACCATAGTCCAGTTTGTAGGTTGAATAATGCTTACTGTTTCTTTCTAGCTGCTACTTGTATTGTCTACTGCAGTTTAATTTGATAAACCACACAACTTACAAAAGCATGAGGATGCATTTTTCTTCTAATTTGTTGCCATTACATGAAAGTTAATATCTTCACTCTGCAAGCTGGATTTTTTCAGGTACGTATTGTTTCATGGCCTCATGTAAACTGCTCTACTCACTTGCTGTAATCTTTTTTTTTTTTTTTTTTCAGGGGGAAATGGAAAAAATTCCAGATGCTGAACTTTAAAAGACATGGATTTTAAAGAATGGATTTAATATTAAAATGTGCAGGTTCTATTTCTTTGTTTTCAATAAAGTGCTTTGCACATCATCTGAGTAGTAGTTTTGATTTAGGACATCTTAGCCTGCCATGGACTGTCACCACACTTCCTTTGAAGCCCATAGATATGTGTGTACATATGTTTTACTGTGCTTATAGTGCTATATAATTATATGGACCCTTGATTCATGAATTGTTGGTACTGCCTTGATGTAATCTAGGCTTTAAAAACAAAAAAACAAAAAAAACTAAACACCTAGAAAGGAAACAATGACTCTTAACAAGTTCATAACCTTAACATGTGCCTATAGCACAGGGATTTCCATCATTTAAAGCACCCTGTACCCAGTGAACACTTTCATGTGTACTGTTATAAAATAATATTACAAGGAGAATTCTAATACTCTTTTCTCATGAAAAACAATGAGCAATCAGCAAAAAGTATTGATACCTGACCTTGTAAGTCATTACAAAATGTCAGTTATCTTCATGAGACAGGTGTCAGGCCCTAGCGCCCTCTATTGACAAGCCACCACTGGTTTACAGTGTAAATTGCCATGGAGGTTGTCGCTAGAAAGATGTCAGCAAGCTTGGAGATATTGATACTGAACTGATTGTTACCTTGCTGTCCCCTTAATTTCTTTTACAGGCTGTCGAAACCCGTCCAAGGACTGTCAGGACACACTTTTTGTTCACAGTAGGTTGAGCCTATTCAGGCTATGCACTGTGCCCCCTCATGTTCAAACCAAAATACTCATGAAGCTCATAATGCTTATTTTTTAAATTTTATTTTATACTGTACATGTTTCAACATTGAGAGGAAGTTGTACAGAAATGTCAGAAAATTGACCAATGCAGGTTTTTTTTCTGAAGGATCCTTGGCAGCACAATGCAAGCAGGTCACACAAACTAAGCAGAATCGTTGACTATTTAACAGTAAAAATGTAAAACTAGTAAACAAAACATTCAATTTCCAGTATAAACTGATGGAGAATGTAAAAGTACCAAGTTATTAAAATCATCCTAGAAAAATGGGTGATGTTGCTGAATAAAACTGCTACAGTAAAATAGGCTGTGATACTTCTGTTCAGCACAAGCACCAAATTTAAAATCGCCTTTGAGTCCCCAGAGCACAATCCAATACACCAAAAAACTGTAAGTGAGCTACATGGCAGCTTCAGTACTGACTAAGTAGATGTAGCTCCTTGCACTTAACACTTTCATTTGTGTAATAGCTGTGTCAAAGATATTGTCAAAGTTACAAAATTACAGGTGGGACTTAACTAATGCTAGACAACCAACAAAGACCCACAAAATTTTGAAGCTAGTTAACACTAAAGCAGTGTAGCAATGGTTACATGTGTTTACTTTGTAGACTTCAATTTCCAAATTATTATCAAACATATAAAAATAAGACAGCCCAGAAACTTTAACAAGCGAAGTGTTTACAATAGAAGTGCCTATAATTTGCAGGAAAATTCATCAGTTACAAGAGTCCACACCATCTTAATAAAGTGTTGTGACACAAAAGAAAGTACTCTGTCACAGGTCTCGGCCTAGCCGGGCAATCTCCTCCAGAAGGAAGTCGATGTCTTCTTGCTGTGTGGCAGGGTTGGAGAACACACACCTGAAAAAATTGACTTTGGGACCCAAAGGCTGATAGCCAATCATAACGCTGCCCTTCTCCAACATCCTGCCCTTGATCTTTGGGGCCACCTGAAGGCATGAGACAGGAAGACAACTTAGTTACAAAATTCATAGGAGATGACCTCTCCCTCAAACTATTCTGTTAATAACCAGGTTTGCCAGATGGAAGATATTTTTAGTTTTTGACCAGAGGCTCAAAATTATCATCACTCATTGTCAAGTAACTTGGAAAATGAAATACTGGTCAGTAAGTAAGTGTATTCATACATTTACAGTTCAAAAGAGAGATAGAGCATTAGCTCAAGATTTGAGTGTTGCCTGTTATGACCTTAGGGTGATAGATTATGTTCTCTTGGATGTTTATAGTTTTGCATTAGTCTTTTTTCAAAACTCTAACATAATGATCCTATTAATTAAGAATGAAAGCTGTGAGGTGTATTTGTATGTTTCAGCGTGTAGTGGTCTCCTGTTAAGATAGTGATGGTTTTGTCTACAACCTGTGCTTTGCAATGGAATGGATACTTCCTATCTCTCTTTTGATAGCCATGCACCAGGCACATGCTTAACTCAGGATGAACATACCTAAGAGTAACAGCAGTTTTGTAGCTGTGGTCCCTGATCACTACTACACAAGTCCAAAGGAACCACTGCTTTGTTCTTTACTGACCTGATGGAGTCTTGTGTCCCTGTCAGGTCCAGGGGTCAGGCCTCTGAGACTGGGAGGGATGTACCAGAAACACACATTGCTGTGCTCTGGCTGGTGACAGGGGCAGAAAGGAAATGTATTAATTCCATTTGAAAGTGGAAAATGTAACACTTCAATATAATTAGATTGCACTTGGCTGACAAGTTACCATGGAAAACTCATTTCATGTCTTACTTTGTTTTGAAAGACTAGTTCAAAATCTCCCCTCTTCTGCAGTTGATCATACAGATATTCAGCATTCTCGAGACATTTGTTGACCTGAGTTCCAAAACCCTGTGCACCCTAAAAACCAAACAAAAAAAGACATAAAGGTCCTGTATGTTCACCTGTAAAAACACAGTTTTTACCCCTGTCCATGTTTGTGTTTGGTCATAAACAAGACAGGTCAAGATCAGCTGTGTATTTCTCATAAGAAGAACAAACTCATTTTAAAGGTAATCTTTATTCTCTCTGTAGAGACATTCAAATGTCTGCATCTCTGCATTTAACCCATCCAAGTAAATATAAGGAGCATAGTGTACATGTTTTGATTGTGGAGGAGACTTTCCAACCCAGAGGTAACCCACATGAGTTGGGGAGAACACGCAAACTCAGAGAAAGGTACCTGTCAAACCAGGGTTCAAAATTGGAACCTTCTTGCTGTGAGGCAGCAGTGCTAACCACTGAGACACTGTGCTACCAAATATGAAGAATTTAAATTGTCAAAGTAATAAATAGCAAGCATAAAACTCACTATCAAATATTATATTGTCACCAAATTAAATATTTTAATACAGGGGTGTCAAACATACGGCCTCTGGGCCAAAGCCAAAGGGTCCAATCTGGTCTGTGGGAAGAATTTGTGAAATGCAAAATTTACACTGAAGATATTTTAAACCAAGGGTATGAAAATCATTTTACTTCTGGGGCCACATACAGACCAATTTGAGTTAAAATGCTATCATCATAACCTATAAATCAACATTTTCATCTTGGTTTAATGTGAGAAAAGGAAAATTACATTACCAAAACATTTACATTTACAAACTATCCTTTCACAATAAAATGCAAATAACCCGAGCAAATATTTACAACCTGAAGTGTCGTAAGATAATGAAATGCAATTTTATCAATATTCTGCCTGTACTAAATATTTTGTGCATCTGTAGATGCACTATGATCTGTAAGTGATAATGATAAGTTGAGACATAAACTTGTTGGATTTGCACTTATTTTTCATTAGAAATTACAGGTTGCACATGGTTGTTCAGGTTATCCACATTTTTATAATGGAATTTCTCACAGGAAAATAAAAAGAACATTTTGGATTAGTATTTACAGGTTCTTAGGCTAGTATTGTACTGGTTTGGTCGACTTGAGATCACATTGGGCTGTATGTGGCCCTTGAACTAAAATGAGTGTGACACCCCTGTTTTAATGTATGCTCTCTGTTTTCACATTATACTTTGGGGCTTGATTTTCTGTATTATTATTTCTTTCCTCACAGACCCTCTAACTATCTGAGTTTTTTCTTTTCTTTTTCTTTTTTTTTTAAAAATCCAGTAGTCAGTAGGTGGCACTAGATGTTTTGATCATGAACATACAACAACTTTGTCCTAAACAGGTTTGTGTTACAGGGATGTTACAGTGGAGATTTGTACTGGTAAGAAGCATCTTTGTTATACCAGATATCCTGAGCTAAATTAGAAGTTACCTCAACATTACCTTAGTCCTATTTTGTGATATAAGCCCCAGCCATTAGCATCTCAGAGCATATTCTCACATATTATAATGCTGTTACAACTTGAGGTTAGGTTTGAGTGTATTATTCCTGGTACCACTTAATATGACTGTGTCTGGTTTAATGAAATCATAAAACCATGGTCCTTGGTCTGTTGAGCTTATTTAATGACAATAGCAATAGCTCATCCACATAAACTGTAATATCATCCCTGGATATACAGTGAGCGCGGGGCCAGAAGCATCACCCATGACAGTTCACATCCCGGACACAGCCTGTTCTCACTGTTGCCCTCAGGGAGGAGGTACAGGTCCATCCAAGCCCGCACCTCCAGATTTAGCAGTACGTTTTACCCAAATGCAATACGGGTACTGAACACACTGCAATGACAATACCTCACAGAAGGACATATATTTAACATATATTCATAGTGTTCAGCCAGGGTCAAAGTGCAATATATACTTATCTCTACTGTTTCTTGGTTGGTGACATGCCTGTTTTTATTCTGTATGTATATTTACTCTTTTCTTTCTTCTTCTCTAAACTGTTTGCACTACGCACCATTAGAGAGTTGTCTCTTACAATTTCGTTGTACATATGTATAATGACAATAAAGGCATTCTATTCTATTCTATTCTATTCTATTCTATTCTATTCTATTCTATCCCTGGATATACAGTGAGGAAAATATCAACATCAAACAATCCTATCTGTTGCCTGATTGCCACCGTTGATCTTGTCCCTTTCCCACCTCTACCTCCTGTCTTTCGTCCTCCTCCTCTGGATGTCACTTCTTCACTGTTTGCTAAAAAAACCCAGACCTTATCTGATGTATTTGAACAGCTCAGGCTCAGACTAATAGGTGTTTTCCACAGTGATTTCTGATTTTAGATGAACTTTGCGTTTTTAATGGGAGCATTTTCAAAATGATTGAGAGAGGTTTTATTCTCGATAAACTGCATGGTGCTTTGTTCAAGCAGCAAATGTGTTTGTTCTTTTAGGGCCTTTTTTTTAAGGAATTCTTACAACATGACAGCATTGTCATATTATCAAAAATGGTATCACCTCTTATACAGCAATTTAAGGTCCAAAGCACGGTCAATTTTTTGTCACATTGGTCTGATTTGTTTTGTGTTCACATTGTCATTTTGGAAGTAAACTTATCATCTGTGTGTGTTGTGTCTCCATTTGATGGCCATGTTTCTGACATGAACATTTACTATTTTGCTTAATTCTTTTCTTCTATCTTCAGTTTGTTTTTCTTCTTTTTTTTTGTAGAAGGCAGACTGTATGGGAAACTATGATGTCTGGGTTAAATTTTACACATGCACTTTTGGTTTGGTTCTAATTGGAAAACCTGGACCAAATGGGGTAGGCACAAAACACACTTTGATATTAAATCTAAAAGGTGCTCATCATAATGCTGACTTCCTGTTAGAGGTTACCCATAATGTGTAAACCATACCATAAAATGTTGTTAAGGGAAAAAGTGGAAAAACATTTACAAGCCAAGCCTAACAAAAAAAAACAAACCCAAAAACAAACAAACAAACAAAAAAAACTTAAACATCATGCTAGGCAGGATTTTAAGTACTTTAGTGGTGGCTGAGAAGAAAGTACCATTAGTATGCTGACCTTATATCAGACCAGTGGGACATTTCTGCATCCATACCTTTGCCTTCCACATGAGCCAGAGTTTGAAGACATCAACATGTCGGCCGCACTGAATGCTCTTATCTCCAGTGTCATAGCTCACATCATATGGTTTGTCCATCTGGAAGAGGTATGTAGCCCCCAACTCATTACAGTCATGTAAGAGCCCCTGCAGAGAATGACCAGTGTCAGTTTCAGATTATTCAGAAACAACAATATAACAGTGGCATATAGTTAATATAATGACAACAAAATGAAAGGAGGTGAGATCAAACTAAGTACAAATACATCTCCTGTACATCAGGAGAGTTTTCAGGTACCTGAACTTTAATTAGATATTTCTTTTTCTGACAGCTTTCCCCTTTTACTTCCTACATTTTTAACACAAATACCTGTACTTTTCAGCCTTAGTTTAGTTATGATGCATTTTAGGTAAATCATTTAATTTTGCATCATAGCATGCTTTCCTATTATCAAATCCAATTAAGACTAAAGATTTTGACCAAAAGTGATAGAATAAGAGCACCTTGATAAATTCATTGGTGCATATCGCACCCAACAAATGAAAGATAAAAACAAAGATGAAAAATAAGATGAAAACAATATCCAGGATGAAACCAACACTAGGCAAGTAAAAAACAAGACAAAAATGCTATAATGATGCAAGGAGTGGAAAAATTGGGTGAAAGATGTGACAGGTAAAAAAAAAAAACATGTAAAAGTTGGATCATGGCAAAAAAAAAAGTTGCCCTACTGAAAAGCAAGGCATTTGCTATGGGTTTGGCAAACTTTATGGTGCAATTAAAAATCTAATAAAAAAAAAAAAAAAAAAACATGTTGCAAAGGTTGGAAAGGAAATGACACACCTCCAGATTAGTAGAATCTCAGCTAGCCTGGAAACAGTTTCATAACATATAAAGCCCCTGTGATGCCAAAACAATATATAATTCTTCTGTAAAATAAAAGAACAATCACTTGTTTCTTTTCAACACTGTTGCCAGACTGGCAAAATTCTTCCCCTCTAATGACCCAAATGACCCAATGCACTTTTTCCACAAAGAAAATAAATATTAGAGAAAAAAAATTATAACATGTTTCCACTTACAATTATACATGCATTATCAAACACAGTGAAATCACAAATATCTGTTACCAAATACCTTCCGGCAACCTCCACCCCTCCCCAATATAACTATGTGATTAATTGTGATTAATCGCAGAAATCCATGCGAATAATTGCGAGTAAAAATTTTAATTGCTGACTAGCACATATATATATATATATATATATATATATATATATATATATATATATATATATATATATAATCTTATTGATTTAATGCAATATTCCAATTTTCTGAGACACTAAATTTTGGGTTTTCATTATCTGTAAGCCATAATCATCAAAATTTCAAGAAGTAAAGGCTTGAAATATTTCACCCTATGTCTAATGAGTCTATATAATATATGGGTTTCACTTTCTGAAATGAATGACAAAAAATATTGATCTTTTTTATGATATTCTAATTTTTTGAGATGTCCCTGTATGACAGAAAAGGGAATGTTCCTGTCTTCTTTTAATCTTGAACATAATATGTGTAACTCCTTCTTGCATGTCTGAAATAAAAGACCAAGTAGACGATAGCTCACTCTCTTTTTGACCAGAATCACAGAGCACTGCAGAGGGACACCCATCATCTTGTGCGGATTCCAAGTGACAGACCAGGCTCTAGAAAACATACCAAATGACAAAGATAAATCATTTCAATGAACAGTTCTACACAGTGTTTTCTATATTTGAGTTGACTGAGAAACAAAGCTTGCTCTTCTACAGTTTGGGAGACAAAAATGTAGTCCAAATTTTGGTTCCCATTGTGTTTATGAGACTTTTCTCCAAAAAACTACAATTAAACATCAAAATCAAGCTTTGAGCAGCACATTTTTCAGCAGTGATGACATTTTTTTCTTAAAATAACCATTGTGTAGGCATGGCTCTGCTTAAAGATAAAACTCAACACTACAAATTCATGCAGTTACCGTCCAATACCCTGTAGTTTCATCTTGTGTCTGTCTGACATCAGCAGGCTTCCACCCCATGCTGCCTGCTGGACAAGATTCAGTTAGAAAACCACTAAATCAATAAAAGAAGAAAAAAAAAAAAAAATTTAAAGATATTGAGATACACTGCACAGCCAAAAAAAGTAATGCAGTCTGTTGTTGGATTGCCTTGAATTACAGGGCATATTTACCACGGTATCATTTATGCCCCACAGTGCTTATGCAATGTCACAATATTTATTTCTGTGCAGAGATGCATCAGTATTTTTTCATCGTACAGATTCTCAGTTAGCATAAGATCTAAACACTCTGGTGGTCCATCCATATTTGGCAATAATGTCTCAGGCTTTCTGAACCACTTATTCATAAACCTTTGTAAGTCTGATAAATCCTGGTATTGCCACATTGGAAACTGCTCCATTGCTGCCATCCAGGTAGTCCACTAATGACCTAATTTTTGGAAACATAACATCATGCAGCCTAGGCCTGATTGTTTGAGGAAACCCCATATACTCCCCCATCAGCTTGTACAACAGGCACTAGAGTATGATGGAGGAATGATTTCATCTGCCTCTCTTCACACACGCTGATGCACCTGTCACCCTCAAATAGGGATAATCTGGGCTCATTAGACCACATGACCTTTTTCCATTCTAAGTCACTCACTGCATCAGTTAGGGTTGAATAACATGATGCCAGCTGGAATATATTAATCACTGCAGCAATTATCCAGTGGAAGGCTCTTTCATATTTGCTTAGTTAAATCAGGTGGTGACTGGGCCATGCAAGGTATATCAGTAAAACAGCTTCACCTATCTATTCCCTGAGAGCCCGTTCTTACCCAAAAGCTCTTTGGGGTACACTGTACAGCAAAATGCAACTCCCTGGCCAAGCATCTCTATGTCTAGGTTGTGCAGGTGCCCTTACAAACAGTAAACTGTTTCTGATTGTGATTGGCTGTGACAACTGATCGGCTCTTCTGTCCCTGTCAGGCTCAGTCACACATAAAATCACCTGTGTGTGGTGTACAGATCTAGTCACTGCTGGGGAACAGCAGAATTTCTACTTGCTACCAAACGTGTTTTAGGTGTGTTGTGCAGGGGACTAACTCCACGGGTCGTGACTGACAAAGTTTCATATCTGCAGCTGTCTCTGAAAACACAGGATGTGCATGGTGTGTCCAGGTGGAGATAGTTTCAGCCATTTGCTAAGTTTGGTCATCATTCCTTGGGATATTCCACAGACTTATTAACATGCATTTACACATATGATGTATAGATATGATTATGAAGATAATTTCACAAGTTAAAAAAGTTGTAGCTTGTAAAGAAACAGTAAAGCATTAACATAACATCTAATTAAGTGTTAAATGGCTCTGTGGGCTGGATCTCTCATCGCATGACATACATGACAACAATACCAAAGTGGCTATTACCTCGATATACTGACCTCATTCTTCTTCACGAGAGGTGAAAAAGTATTAAAAAGATGAAAACCACCAAGTCTAGTCATGTTGAGGCTGCAGAGACATTTTCAGAGTCCCTCTGAACGGGTTATTATGATGATGCTACCTCTGCCGCTTTCAGGTGTTGTCTTTCTATTTATGTATTTTACTTCAACAGTTTTACAACAAACTGTGACTTTCTTGACTTGTAATTAATCTGACAAACATGATATTTGTAAATGATTTGATTCAAAAAGGAATGAAAAAAAAAAAAAAATTGTTGATTATTGTAATATATAATTGGGGTGACATTCAAGCCATTACTTAGATATTCTCAAACTGTCCCCTTGATATATTGTAAAACAAAACTGAAATCTGTTAAGTTATAACAGGCAAACATGCACTGGCATGAATTTCCTTTTAGTAAGTATTAAAATGCATAAGTAGTTTTATTTGGATTCAGAGGAACTGACTAGTTTTGGTTGAGTTTTTGTTTAGTTTTAGTACTCTACATATTCGTATTCCCAACTCAGCAAATACTGTTGGTTAACCAGGGAGTCACAACTGGAGAAGTGACTTTTACAAAGACCATGGTTATGATCAGGTTGGGTTTGGGCAAAGAAAGAACTTGGTTAGGGTTAGAAAAATATCTGGAGAAGGTAAAAGACGAGAAATAAAATGACAAAATGTATAAAAATAAACAACTGGGAACAAGATGTGGCTTTTTGCTACTTATGACCTGGTTTTAGTTGCCATTTTTTGACGTCTAAAGACATGCAATAACTTGGGAGTGAGAATGGGTGATGGTGATGCTGATGCTGGATTTTCAGCTCCAGAAAGAAAGGTTATTTTCAACCCTAACTCCAACAGTGTCTAATCTGTTGCTGCATTTTGCCAATACAGCTACATTTATTAATTTTTTCTTTCATTATGTAGTGCCTTTCACTGTTGACTCAATGATTACAGCCTTGGTGTGTGGTCATGCATGAGAAAAGAGAGAGAGAGAGACAAAGGTACAGTATGGTTCAACTTACATCCACATGCATCCACAGTGTTCGTCTTTGGCAGATATCTGCAATGGCATTAATAGGATCAAAGGCTCCATACACTGTTGTGCCAGCTGTCGCATTCACATAGAATGGAACCAAACCCTAGAGCAACAACAACTGAGATTGATGACCCAAATACTAATTAGCTGTTCATTTATATTCTCACACAATTTAGCACAACCACAAGCGTCATCAAAACGCTGTACTCTGAAGAATATAAAAAACTATGAAACGTTGCCGGGTGTCTTTAGTCAGACAAACTGAAAGGAATGATTCAACATATATTGGAATACACTGTGTTCACAGATTCACTATTTAATTCTTACCTTTTTTTCTGCTGCAATAATGGCAGCCTCAAGTTCAATGGGAATCATTTTGCCTCTTAAAGGATAAAAAGTTAAAGTTTCAGTTAGTTGAGTTAAATCAGCAGTGACTCGTCAGTGCATATACATGACTGTCTACTCTCTAAATGAGGTCAACATGCGTACTGGATGGAAAATGGATTCTGTTGACATCTCAACATTAAAATACTTTAAAGTGTTTAAAAAAAGAACTTGGTGCCCCATGTGTATTATCACATTTCTAAAGTGCACATGTGTAGATTCATTGGGCTGCAACAGGTGAGCAAACATCTCTTTTGTCGTGCATCTCACTGACTTCTAACACATGTGTACTTAGTGTGTGCCACACCTACCTTTCATCACATTTCACAAGGACCACATTCTCACTGCCCATCCCCAGCACAGCAGCAGATTTCTTTAGAGAATAGTGACTCTGGAGGGGTAAAAATATAGCCCTTCATAAGCTTTTGTCTCACTTCAGAGAAACCACAAACAGGTAATTCAGCTTTCACCTAACGGAAGTAGCTGGCTGATTTGTTTGTGTCTTATGCTGCGTTTCCCACGTTCCAAAGTACCCAAGAAATTGCCAAATGCTCATGGGCATAAGGCACACTACACATTAGGGAGTCTACAATTGTGTTTTAACAGCACATAACTAAACAGTGTGCTAACCAAGGCTGGAGCACCTTTACTCCCTTTAACCTTTTTAGTTTTACATCATTTACATCTATTTTTGCTTTAGTTCCCTAAGTTTTAAACATTGTTCCTTGAGTTGAACAGACGGACTCATAAGGGCATTTTTAGTATTTGAGAAATGGCTTTCAGTGAGCACAGATAAACAGATGAATGTGGAAACCTTTTGACAAACTCTTTTACTCTATTGAGTAACTCACTAAAATTAGATCTAGATCTATTTTAGATTAAAAAAAAACAAAACAACTGAAGACAAATAGAGTTGAAATGGGGAAGACAAGTAATTACATGTTCTGAAGTAAAAAGGGCCAGCTGAGGCAGAGCTCCCATCCCTCTGGTCTTAACCTCAGGGTAGAAGTAGTATCTTGCCACCAGTATGCTATACAAGTTGGATATCGTGCCTCCTTGAGAAAGGCACAGAAAAATAACAGACAAAAATCAGCCATTGGTTTTTGTTTTCTCACACACACACACACACACACACACACACACACACACACACACATACGCACACACACGCACACACACACACACACGCACACACACACACACACACACACAAACACTATATATATATCTATATATCTATATCTATCTATCTATCTATCTACCTATAGATAGATAGATAGATAGATAGATAGATAGATAGATAGATAGATAGATAGATAGATAGATAGATAGATAGATAGATAGATAGATAGATAGATAGATAGATAGATAGATAGATAGATAGATAGATAATTTTTTCCATTTTCTATGGTATAATTTTGTCATCTGTTTACCTGGACAGAAGAGTCCATCTCCCTCATCACCAGACCATCCCACAATTTGCTGCATTTTCTTCAGAAGAGCCTCTTCCATGAGGATAAAAACAGGAGACACCTCATATGTGAACCTGGCAAAAATGTTTAATAAGTCCAGTCAAAATTGTATTACTGTGAGAGAATAAAACCTGTTAAAATGAGAAGTGCATCTGAGAGTGTATGAAAATCCTGCACATAGTCTCTCTCTAATCACATGCATAAACAAACCTTTAAGTCTTTTTTTGGTATAACAGACCTCTCCAATGTTTGACTGACTTGTTCTTTAGTTCATTCCATGAAGTACACTGCATAATATTGTTGTTGTTCTTATTTAAATGATGATTTGTGTGTCGACAAAAACATATTTTTTTTCAACGTGTCTGATGGGTTTTGAAAGACTTCACGTCCTTTGCTTTAGCAAGAAATGTTAAATAGAGGGCAGAGCAACTCCACCATTAAGAGTTAAAAAAGTCTCATGTTTTTGCTTACTAATAATACTTTCGGAGACTGCTCCCTTGAAACAAGAGTGTATGTGCAATAACACAGGAGAGAAGATCAATTAATCTGTGTGCTAACCCTAACCTTACTCTGTCTGTGGGGAAGCCCTGTGTTTTTGAGTAGTGAAGAGATCTTACATGTTAGTGTTAGCTGTAGAGGTCAACCACTCCCCAGCAAGACCAATCACATCCAAACCTGAGGACAACTGATTGAAGAAACGGGGATGGCCTGAGGAAATAACACATTAAACATCAAGAGCAAAACTTACTAACACTTTGTAAACCCTTGTTTGCCATCATAAAACTACTGTAGATTTACAAGGGGGGCAGGGCAAAGTTAGCACTCAATGACATGAATGCTGTTAGTTTTGTGCATGACCTTATTTTCTATTTATTTGGTATTTCAAAGTACAATTTTTGGGGAGGAAGGTAAATGAAATGTAGCATGGTTTGCCAAGTTTCACAGTTCTCAACTTACTTGTAATTGCACCATTAGACGTGAATTTAAAGGCATGTCTTAACTGGTTTGCACCTGGCCCGGACTGTAACAATTATACACTGTAAGCCCGGACTTCGTATTTACTAAAATGCTTTACTTACGATGTACTTAAATGATTTAAGTTTTATTACATTACTATAAAATGTTAAGTACATTCTACACTGTAAGCCTGGAATTTGTATTTACTAAAATGCTTTAATTACAATGCAGTTAAATGATTTAAGTTTTATGATGTTACTATAAAATGTTAAGTATATTCTACTAATTTGTAGACATAGTTGAAAGTACGAAAAAGTTTAAGTTGAATGGAATTAAATCACTAAGTTTTAGTCATGACCACACCTGTTTATCTTTGCTTTGCATTGTGGGTATTGGGCATGTTGTTGAAAATGTGTTATTTTTATGTGCAGGGGTTCAGCGGGGTTGTGGTGTTAGTGTTAATTTGGATTTAATGTGTGTATGCCAGTGTTTATTGGCCTTTTTGTGTTTGTTTTTGTATTTTTGTAGAGCTGCACCATGTGTCAGAGCCAGAGGAAGAACAATAGCTTTCCTGTTCAACTAAACCTGTTAATGCACTATGAAGATTTCAATGTCTTGTGAAATTAAAAGCACCAGCTGTATTGACAAATACAACTGAGCCACCTTACATTCATGGTAGAAAGTATTAAGTTGAATAATTTCATGACTCTATTGGACAGGAATTGAATTTAGAGTCTGATTTTCTTAAAAAACTGTTGTAAAATCAGTTATTAAGTAATCTAGCTGCAATTAGGAAAATTAGTTAGTGTAACCTAAAATGCTGAGTTGAATGGTTGGATAGTGGGGTTGATTTTACAACAGATTCAAAGTACAAATAACTTGTCTTTCAGTGTTTTCTACTTAATAGTTTAAGTTCAATACTTTTAGCATTAAAGTTGAACCTACTTAAACCAACTGATTAGTTGATCATTACTCAAATCATTTAAGTGCAATCACTTGCCTCAAATTTTTTGAGTAAACTCTACTTATCCAGGCTTACAGTGTATACAGAGGAGATGCTGCTGAGAACCGAGAACTGGCACCAGAAGAAAGAATTTTCTCAACTCAGGTTAATGTACTTGAATGACAGATATCCTGTAGGTGCAGGTCGACTATGAAACAATTCAACCCATAGCCCATCTACCATATAGAATAAATGTATCTACCGGTCAGGTTTGACCAGTAATGGGTAATCCCAGCTCAATAAAGTAAAAGTCCTGCCATGTATTGGTTCTACCTGTTCACTTAACACAGGTGACTCCACTACTTATCCATCTACATGGATGAGGAATTGTGTTCATCAAAATGGCTGGTTCAGTTAATGGTTGGAACAAATACATGGCAGGACTTGTACTTTATGGTGCTGGGATTCTGCACCACTGGGTTTGACCACGGTGTTGTGAATCATGGAAGTCAGAATTCCATGCTATCACAACATGCAAATATCACTGACCTTTGCATCATGCGCTGTAACATTATTAGTTTTCTCTTTTATGAATCTCCCCCTCCTGTATGCATTTACCTTGTGATCAAGGTGATCCTGATATACCTTATGAACAGATCAGCAATTTTATTCATCTATTTATTTTTTATTGCTATTTTAGTCTAGGTAATATAAGTCCACTAGCTCCTGGCTGTGCTGCCTTAGTAAATCTGACCCTGTCACAAAGTGACAAGCACACATTTAGTTCAGTAACTGTAAATAATCTCTGTTTTCCCAGTGAATGGGCTATAAGTTGATTACATAAGTTGCTGTTGACATTACTAAATTTGCACTGCATTAATTTCACTAATAAAACTGGTAGAAAATATTTAGATAGACTGTTCTAAATCTATGTTCAGCAGTTGTTCTGTCCGTATATGTGTAGTTGCTGACTGTTGGCTATATTTACACAAATGCACTGATATAATTTTCAGGGGAGGAGGCAGGGGGATTCATCCTCCTCAATATTTTGAAAACTTTATTTAAGACACTATAATATTACGATAATAACACCCATGTATAACAATGGGTCTTTTTACTTTTTACTTCCAAAATGTTAATCTGAATATGAATTTAACAAGTTCTTGTTTTCTGACACATTGAATCTATGTTTTAAACACTTCTGATAAATATGTCTCGTAGGTCAGTTGTAGTTTTCAGTAAGTTTCTACATGTAGTCTGGGAAATCATCCCAAAACACAAATGCAACTAAGGGTTCCAAGTTAACAAAAATGACTGTCATTGACAAATAACATGTATCAAATGACAAATAGGTAAAAAGAAAAATGCATGTACTCTCTCTTGCAAAACTGGGAGGTGTGATGGACACTCACCTGTATTGACACCATACTTTAGTGTGTCTCTACAGTCTACAAGTAACTGCTCAAGTGTTTCTGGCTGGTCAGGCACATCCAGATTGAAGCCTTCAAGTCCCTCCTTCAGCTGGTGTGGATGATGGAAGTCCAGGACCTGTAACAAAATAAATTATAAGTGTTGGCTGGTTAGCACTGTCGCCTCACAGTAAGAACATCCTGGGTTTGATTCCAACATCAGCCTTTCCATGTGGAGTTTGCATGTTCTCCCAGTGTCTATGTTGGTTCGCTTCAGGTTCTCTCCAGCTTCTTCCCACCTTCCAAAGACATGCACTAACAGGTTAACTGGTCAGTTTAAATTACTCATAGGTGTGAATGTGAGAGTGACTGGTTGTTTGTTGTGTCAGCCCTGTGATGAACTGGGTAGATGTCCAGGGTGAACCCTGCCTTCCCACAATGGTAACCCCAACAACACTCTCAAGGAAAAAGTGGTTCAGAAAATGAACTTACATAATCTTTTTGAGTCTATCGAGTATTTAGTAAGAGCTTATCTATAAAATTGAGTGTTAAGTGTTTTTGAAGAAGTCAAAAAGACCTTGACTTGTTTCAACTTGCACAGCCTGGCCCCCAAAAAAGTCCCAAACTGTAATATTTAGCTTCAGCTTAGATTATGGCACAAAATGGCATTTTTCCAAAAACTTCATGAAATGTCACATTTATGTCTGTCATTTGGACACAAATTGTTGCTGAACTTACACCTGACTCACTGCAGCAAACCCAGATCACTGCCCTTCAGGAGCATAGCATGACATTCTGGGCCCTATGTACAAAACCATCTCGGTGGGCCTCCATGCTCACATGATCAGTATCTGTCACGCATATTTGTCCCATGGTACAAGACAAGGATGATAAATGTGATCTTAGTTTAGTCTTTACATTGAGAAAATTTCTAATTGCTAGCATGGTCAAGTCAAATGGCCAGCTGTCACTAACCTTTATTTTTATTTGCAGAAAAATAACAACATTAGCTATTGCATAAAATGTGTTGTGAACAAATGTGTTGTGAAAAAAATGGCTTATTACATAGCAAACATATTTCACTTAAATATATGTTTGCTTCCCAATAAACCATTTGCTAGGCTATGCCTACAAAGGCACACGAGTCATGTTTTGTATTGCATTTCCTGTCTGACTGTGAACTTATTCTGCTCTGTATTTTATAATCTCATGCAGGCTGGGCACCTTTCTGATGCATGGCATTACCTGAGATTTTTTTTTCCTAGTACATGCACTGAATTAAGTAACTAAGCAAGAATTATGAGCCAGCCCTTTTTCAAGATCAAATAGTTTTTATAAGGTATTAAATCTGACTCAAATGCACCAAATGGCAGGCCACATTATAATTAGACTGATTCGTCATTCATTATGGCCTGAATATTAACCACCTCTGTTTCATTTATTCAATTTTAACCCCCTGTAAGGTGACAGTTGATCATTTGTTATTAACATCACTGTTTTCAAGGTATGTTGAATAGATTTTTTGCAGATACTGTGGTAGCTTCACAATCCTGATATTTCAAAGAATCTATTGATACTAAATATGTCATGATCAATCACTGGGAAAGGGCCAAAATATCAGTACAAGGTTGAACTGTTTTTACCATGAGGTCCGTGACATCTCAATGTCAAATGATTGGCGATAATAACTTTGATGCTGATGAATTTACGATTTTAATTAATCTATAATGTCAAAATAAAGCACAGACATGCTTCACTCTGCGATGACTATTTCAAATGTTTTTCTTAACGCACATTGTCATACAGTTACATGCTTACTGCCAGGCCCGGACTGGCTAATCGGGAGGACCGGGACAATTCCCGGTGGGCCGGTATAATATTTGGGCCGCGAGGGCCGGAGTTCACTTTAAATATGTATTTAATATTTTATTTATTTATTTATTTTTTGGGGCCGGCGTTCAGTCATAGCACTGAGTTGACCACGTAATCTGCAGCTGCTGTTCCTGGGCCCCACCCCCTCTACCAGTAAACTGTTTGTTTTCTTCCTGTTTTTTTTGCGGACACACCGTGACCTGGCGTAACATCTCCTTGTTAGTAGCTCTATACTGTAGTTGTGGAGCATATACGATCTGTGCTCTGTAGGCTATGTCGATGCTCAGCTGTGTTTGCTGTTTGAAACATGGATAATAGAAAGAGCAAAGGTGGTGTGGAGAAGGCAAGAATTAAAAAGAGGAAAGCTGTGGAAGCAAATGCAGCCAAATGTGCCAAAATCTGCAACTTTTTCACAAAAACGACCTCCGGTTGGAAACAACTAATGAGGACGATGAAACGGGTAAACCACCTTTCAAGTTAGTTAATTATCGAGTCAGTGAATTATGTGGCATTGTGACGTGGAACATAACGTTATGTCATTTAAATAATAGTATGATGCAACGCCACGTAGGTGGGAAACTTTGTCTTGTAGCTCCTCAGAGTCAGAAAGTAGATCCAGTACCAGACACCAGCCATGAGCCCACAAGTCCAGAGTGGGCAGGTAGGACTGCTCATAGAGGAAGAGGATTAGAATAAATAGGCTACAATGAAGAGTATGGTGTAGACCTGTTAAATATGAAAGGTGCTCTGAGATGCTGGATGATTCAGCACTACATGAATGAAACTGACACCAAGGCTTTGAAAATAGAAGATTTGTGCTGAGAATTAGGACCATTTTTAAAATGTGCTTTAGTGTCAGAAGCAGAGCCAGGAGCCAGTAGTGATGAGGGGATTGTTCCTGTCAGGATATAAGGAAAAGGTGAGCTGTTGGAACAGACTGTGAACAAGCATTAGTTCCACTAAAACCACTTTCTATACCCAAACGATAATACTGGCCTATTTTATTTTTTATTATTAAAAGTGAGACAGTAAATACACAAAGCTCACAACTGAAAGGCAATAGCATAAAGTAATATTAAATAAGCCTGCATATTTAGCCAGCGTAAAGATCAGAATTGGTTCAGTAAGTCCAAATGTCTGTAGATATTATTTTTTTATTGTGATCCAGGTGCAGGCGAGTCTAGAGAAACTGGAGGAAGTGTGAAAGGGAGAGCAGAGTCTACTGATGACAGAGGAGCAGCTCAGCAGCACAACCCTGAACCACTAGGCACAAATGACAGAGATGAAGAGGAGTCTGTTGTTAGCTTTGATTGCTTTGCTCACCCTCAGTCACAGGATACACATATTTTTTTCTTATCATTCTCATCAAACCCCTAATATCACTATACCAAAAGTTTTCAATAGCATCGATGGAACAAACCGCAAGTAAGTTGTGATGGAAATCTTTTGTTGCAGAGGATACAAAAATAATAGTTATTAGAAAGTGCAGCAAGCTTTATTTTTTAATTTTTTTTAAATGTTTTAATATTTTTATACTTTCATTTCATTTCAAACATTTTAAAGGTTTGAAAAATGTTAGCACTTATAAGAACAAAAATATAGATTCTGTTATTGTTGTGTTGTGAGGAATAATAATGTTGGAGATGTCAATGTGCACTCACTTTTGAAATAAATCCACATTGTGAAGCAACCTTTACTTGCTCTGAATTGGAAATATTTTAGAAAATACACTGAATTAGAAGGCTTTGCAGAACAGTGTGTAGACCTAACATGTAAGGTTATAATTGCATGATTTTAATAATAATCGGTCGTGATCTAAAGTGGGCCGGTCTGAGGTATGAAACTCCAGGGCTGAAAATGAGTCTCAGTCCGGCCCTGCTTACTGCATACACATTGTGTGTGGGATTTTTTACATCCATACAGACAGATATGCAGTTAATTCATAGTGCACTCTTATTGTTTTCTTCAAATACATAATAATAGCTGAAGAGCAGATATAAACATAAGGTATAAAACTTTCACTCTGAGATGACTGCTGCTTATATTAGCTCAGACTGTGTGTGTTAGTTCAGCTATGCTACTCACTCCATCAGTTCGGGTAAAAGAACTTGTTGCAGCTGAAGCATATTAATCATTGGAGTTATTATCCAGTCAAGGGCTCTCATATATTTGCCTAGTTAAAACCAGGTGGGGAGTTTTTGTTTTGACCAGGTAGTGTGGGACAATGTTTACTTGAAGTTACTAAAAACTAAATGATATAAATGGCCAAAGCAAATAAGCTTTTGAACACTATTGTGAAAAAGGAAACAAAATGCATTATGGAAAAGCATATATTTTATTATGCAATACACATCTTAACTGTAACTTTTGCAGATGCTGTAATTTACTTTTGAAGTGAAAGATGTACATTAAATAACTAATAATGCCTTGATAAGAGATTTTCCTGTAACAAACCAAAAACTGGAAACAAGCATTGAATTTTTTTTTTTTTAATCTTTTTTTACACAAGCAGGAAAAACAACAACTTCCCATCCCCACAAAAACTCCCATCACTGATCAGAACTGAGGCTATGACTAGATCAAATAAATGATTTGATATTATTTGAATAATGATTTAGGCAAAAAAAAATTACAGGATGCACATGGTTCATTGTAGGAAATGGAACACAAAGACAGCACAAAAGAAAACAATGAGCTGATTTAGGTGCTGGTGAATCTCTGACTGATTGTTTGCTTGGAGTCAGGTGACTTCAGGTGGGGACTTCTGTCTATGTGTTAAAAACATTTTTCTATTTTTGACTTCCTTAACTCTCAGTGTTACTCAGTCAAGCCTTCATTCATTCATTCATTTATTTACATTTAATTTATTTCAACTTAATTTTATTTTCTATACTAGGAAGTACAAATTAGATATGAATCAATAATAGCTATCCAGAGCTAATGATGAGTAATACCACTTTTGTACCTTTGAGCTTCTTTGACTTGATTTGCAGATGTAACTCAGTAGGATGTTGAACAACTCCTGCAGAAATCCCCTGGTCATCTCCTCAGCTCCTGATTTTGGAAGCAGATCTGTGACAAATAAGCAAACGTTTCCATTTATTTAGCAGATATTGTATTGACTTACCATACGTTCAGCAAGTCTAAACCTAAATATTAGCAGAACTAGAGACAAGTCTTGTCTTCTACAATAGCTGTGGAATAGGATGGAACAGCGCAAACACTAAGCCCTGCAACCTGTACCTTCATGCCTTTCGGGGAAGTGTCTGAGGGGTCATTACAATGTTCAGTGTTGGTCTTGTTTATGAAGACGGTACTTCTCCTCACACACACACACACGCACGCACGCACGCACGCACGCACGCACGCACGCACACACACACACACACACACACACACACAAAACAATGTATAATGATGAATTTGTAATCAGTATCTGTTTTTGTCTTCTCTTCCTTGTTACATGTGTGGTTATGTTTTCAACAGCAACCACTTAACTGGCTTGTTCCACTGTCTTGTCTTATGTCTGTTTTGTCCCAGTGTCTTGTCTCGTCCTGTCCCTGTTCACGTTCACCTATTTAAGCCCTCCCTCTATGTATATGTATACAAGCAAGGAATAGACGAACATGTAAATATAAAGTTTGAGATTGTTACTTAAAAACAAGCTGTAATTAAAAATAAAGTTGTCCTCCGAAGGGGGGGGGGGGGGGGGGGGGGCTAAAAAAAATAAATAAAGTAAAAAAATAAAGGCGGCACTTGTCAACTGACACATGATCATGCAGAAGCATTTTCCAAAAATGTTGTGTTGAGTGAATTCCTTGTTTTCCCATTCTTGTGACAGATCTCTTGATGATGGTTAGGATTGTCATGCAGTCCTGGTGTACGACTATCAGGATGGCACGTTAAGATTTATAGCTAGATCTCCTAAGAGACACAGTTTTAGGGACAGTGGGATGTAGCAGTCTAAAAGGACAGAGAGTTCAGCAGTTACACTGTACCACAATTGTTTGATACAGATGTACACAAAGGTGGCATGCAAATAAGTGTCTCTGGTGTGCTGTGTGCAAAGCTTGTGAGTTTGTAAAGCCTATTTTAAACATTCTTTAACCCATGTAGTGCAGTCTATGCATTATTTTGTAATATGTGATTTGTACATTTGAGTTACAGACATTATGCAGAGAGATAAACATCTCCAACCTACCATTCATAACCCAGTCCTTCGTAAAACATCCCCACTTCAAAAATAATGTAAAAGCTACACCTCTGACAGCTGGTGGGATCTTCCCCATCTGTTTCACATAACAGTTTCTCTCTCATGTGATTAAACCCTGACTGTATAATAAATAAGAAACCCAGGTGAGTGGAAGATCAGTACTTCCATTTACATCTGAAATCCTTTGCCATTTTGGGCACATTGTGTGCACATTAACTTTTGGGCTTTAAGAAAGTATCCAACAGACAAATCCTTTGTTGCTAACTTAAAGCATGCCATATTTCTCACCCAAATTTGAAGGAGACTGACATGTTGTGCAGACAGCTTGTCTTCCACTGCAGCTTTTCCAGCTGATCTGATCTTCTTTGTCATTGGTTACTTGCTTACTTAAAATGTTTTCTGTGCTTATTAAAATCTTCCTCTAAATTTCCATCAGCATGGAGCTTAATAAAAAGTTCATCAAACTTTGATATGAACAACACAAATAAAAAGAGTGTGTGAAAACCATGACACATGTTCCGTGTCTGCTTGATGATAAAAGCATTATCAAGATAAAACTATGGCATGCAACTGTAATATTCACATATCAGAGCCTTTCTGAATTAAGTTTACCTGTTCTTTCAGAACCATGCAGACTTTCTCCTGGGTCTTCTGGATTCACCCCCCCAATAAATACAAGTCCATATAGTGTAGTTCTCCTGTCAGTGCTTTTGACCAAGGTGCTGATAAAGATTTGGAGTTGGTCCCTAAGCACCTTCAGTGGCAGCTCACTGCTCCAAATGTGTGCCATGTACTAATATTAATTGCTAATACTAATGCCAGGGATCTTCTTGGAAACCAATATAGTTGATTCTCACCTTTGCTGTAGAGGCTGCTGAAGTCAGGGGTGCTCTCTCTAACTGCTGTTAAGTCCTCCTGATTATCACTTTTTTTGTCTGGAAATATAGAACATGTTAAGACCATGAACTAATTTATGACCCACTGAGCTGTACAGGACAAACTTCAACCATGAAATCTGTATCACAATCTCCAAAATAACAATTTATTAGTAAAATTTTGAGACATGCACAGTATGACAGTAGGACAGGAGGCCGCAATGATCATAGCTCAGCCAGTCTTTCTCTCTCTCTCTCTGGCAAGGACACATCAATGATATTAGTGGTTAAAGAATAACTCTTCAATCTGCATAATATTCAAATTAATAAAAGTGTAGTGCTTTGAGTTACCAGATCTCACAAATACAATATCTACCAAGAGAGTGTTTGTGTGTAACAATGTGGCACATGAAAACAGAAACTTTATATACATTTTAAAAGACTGTATAGGTTATACATTACACTGTGAACATGGTTGAGTGTAACTTTCCCGACTTAAAGGAACAGCCAAAGCACAGAATGTGTTAAGGTGTGTTTCCCCGAAGTTATCATCAATTTTATTTACCCAGTTTTTTTCCCCTAGTTTTTTTTTTTTCTGACCCAACCAGGTGCGAATGCTGGTCTCAGAACATACAAATGCAATTCCAAAAAGTTGGGATGTTGTGTAATATGTACATAAAATCAGCTTGCAATCAGTTGCAAATAAGATAATATATATAAGACTAGCGCGTTGACCCATGGGGAACCACAGGTCATATTAATAACAATATCTAGTGACTGAAGTTAGTAAAGGCATTGTTCCTGTTTTTAACTTAATTTTCCATCATGCAATGTGATACTGAGCTTCCGTCCAACTGAGCAACGTGAAAATAGGGCTACTGTATTCCAAAATGACTAATATCTCCCAAAATATTGGTCCTATCAACTTGTCGAGATATTTAATGTGGAGATGGGACTATTCCTCAACTGTAGCAACCAAATTGGCCAGTTAAAAATATCTCAAATTGTCAAAACTGTGCAGATACTCACACACACACACACACACACACACATTCTGAGACCTTCCAGTATTATGATATAGATATTTTACTCACTACACAGTACATTAAATATATTGAATTATTAAACATATTTGAATTAGATAGCAGCAAAATGTCAGAACAGGGAAACAAAAAGCAAAAATACCTAAACAAATAAGAGGTGTTTTCTGTCAGGCAAGTAAAGACAGGCAAAGGTTTGTCACTTTCGACTGCATATGAAAATTGTGGAATAATGTCAAACTGCAAAGACGTTGAATATCTCATCATCTACAGCACATACAGTATATAATCAAAAGATTCTGAGAATCAAGGGGAATTTGAGAGTTCAATAACAAGACAGAAAATTAATATTAGATCAATGTGATCTTCGGCCTCTCCAGCAGTACGGTGTTAAAACCAGGCATAACTGATGAAAATCATTGCATGGGCTCAGGAACAGGACCATAAATCACTGTCTATGAACAGTGTGTCATCCCAAATGTAAGTTCCAGCTCAGTTATTCAACAAAGAACACATACATGATACAGAAACAATACAGTCAGAACCATGATGTCACTAATTGGATTCTGACCTGCCATTCATCATACATTGTGTTAATGTAATTCATAGCCCTTGGACCACAAGATCACTTATTAGAGGTTCCATATGGAAAGAATGAGATTAGAACGAGTTCTGGAAAAAAGTTCTTGACTTTTTTAGAGAGAATTTGAATGTAAGTCAGTGGGTGACAGTGCTTTTTGGAGTCCATTTCAGTGGCATTCAGTGGTATTACAACGTTGAGACATTTTTGCAGTGGTTTACTTTTAGAGCCAAGGTCCAGAATAACCACAGTACAAACTAAAATTTAAAAGGTGCATTCTCTCAAATCTATTGTCTATAAAAACATGAGATTATGAGAAATTGCATTCTGTTTTTAGTTACATCTGACACAGCATGCCTTTTGTTTTTTTGTTTTTTTATTTTTCTTTTTTTAAAGAATTGGGTTTGTAATTATTTTAGTTGTGGCACCTTTGTTAGAAGGATGAATTGGACTGTTGAACAATGGAATTCAGCTGTTAGTCACAATAATATGTGCAAAGTATGATGCATTTATTAAACTCTGTAATTAAATAAACTTTGGATTTTCTGAAACTTAATTCAGACAAAAATGTAACTCTTTGAAATTTCAGTTTTAGAAAATTCTATTAAAGAGATATACTTAACACTTTGCAGTTGGCACAACACAGACATCCCTCAGGGAATCCTCTATGGAAGGTATCATGACGACATTGATTAACATTAACATTTTCAAGTCTTTGTAGAAAAACAGAAGTTACGTGTTTTTATGAACACTGAAATTTACTGGGTTCATTAAGTCCCTCAACATATTTTTAGAGGCATTTATCCATATTGGTCTTATCAAGTTGGTGTTCAAGGTTAGCTTTATAGAGATAACTTGAACTGCCATTTCAGAACCATGAAAAATATTAAAATGGATCAATGGCATTTCAGGATTATCAAGAGTCAAAGTTTTATAACAAAACGAAATGATAATATCCGTTCTGGCCATTCAAATACTTCAAATGTATACGCATACATTTATATAACATTTAAAATCAAATCCAGCCAGTCCTATTACATAGACTGCTCAAGTAGTTGTCCTAAATTTGGTGATTGTGTTGGTGCTAATCCATTAAAATATAATGTCACTGGATATTTTCTACTGTTTTAATGTCTAACAACTCATCTAACAGAAGACAATTTAACACAGTGGAGCTACTGTGCAATAAAAGCCCACTCTAAAGGCATATGTCACACTATGGTGGGTTCAATTACACATATATTTCCAAGTTTACTGTCCTTATGCATTAAAGCTGAAATAAAATGTTCTTACCTGGGATCTGCAAGAAATCCATATCAGTAGGATGTAATGTCAGGTTACTGATTTCCAAGGAATGTATGTAGATTTAATCTGTCAGCTCAGTAATTCTGTAAAATCATGAAAGTTACAGAAATGTCACTCTATTATACTTAGACTTCCAACTGATGCTCTGCCTACAGTGTTGAATACTTCCCAATTCTTCACATGCTCTTTTATGCAGTGTGTAATTCCATATTCAAAACACTTCACTCCACCTACATTGAGCATTTGATTTCATTAATTTACTCAAGGCCCCACCTGGTGGCAGACAGCACCCAGCCCATTTCCAAACATCACTGCTTCAAGAAATAGTATTTTAGTACTGCAGCCTAGAAAACATATTACACCAGCACATTTGAAATAACAGCAGGAGTAATAAAAAGGAAGCAATAAAGTTACAATTGCACACTGATGTTTTGTTGCATTAACAAATTAGATATGAGAAAAATAAAGACTCTTATCTAACCACATCAGACCAACCTATATCAAATAAATGATTTTGAGGGTAGTGCCAGACTGATCTGCCTTAGAAAATTCATTCATAATTGAATTTGCTCTCAAGCACAGGTTTTTGATTCCTAGACTACAAAAAAGGGTATAGTAATGCTGGCAGGTGGTTTTGGGCCAAAGTGTACATTGCTGACTTGTATCTCAATGATAAATGAAATGAAAATAAATGAAAATAACATGTTGATCCATCTTTTTTTCCCCCTCTATGATAACATGTTACTCTAACAGTCTCCATCAGCCAAGCAGCATCCAAATATTTCATTAGTTTATTTAGAGTCAAACAAAAGATTACAGTACATTCAAAGCAAACAAGAGGGCAGTACAATACAATAAAAATAACAGAGCATAGGGTTTTACTTTGCACCAGATACATAAACAACTGAAGCTGTAAAATAGGGATAGGAATAGGGCATGACTGTGTGAAACAGTATTTGCCTCACATTTTTCTTCAAGGCTCTGTCTGATGACTTTGCATGTGCTGAAATATACATTTTTGGAATAACAGACTCAGAGGTCCATGACGCTATTTTACATTCAGACATATTCCTTTTTGATTTACCACACCTTTTATTCACTAAGCTTAGAAATATGTCATATTTAGCAGTTATAAACCTTTGCAAAAAGGTAAATTGTACACAGGACCCATAACATTCTTCAGCCCTTGGTACAACCCATCCCTTTCTAAATCCTCAAAGAAAGATGCATCGGAACTGTTCAGAGAAGTCAACAACTGACTTTTTTTTTTTATTAACATCTAGCATTTCCTGACTGTTCTATGAGCATATCATGCAAAGTTACTCAACCAAAATTAGTGCTACAGGAATGATGGATAAAGCTTACTCAACACTAGTTTTGCGATATCAGATCTGACTTAAATAGGTTGTGTGTAATCTAGTGATTCAGACTTGGCACCAATAGTCACCAGCAGGTGACAGTATTGTAACAGAGAATACTGATTACTGTTTACATACATCTGCTATAGCATCAAGTTTTCTCCTCACACAAAAATTCTGTTGCTCAAATAACACTGCTGCATTGTAAACTGCACATCAAAACCCAAAAATTCCTCACTAGCAGCTCAGCTCTAAATATAATGGATTCTCTTATGTTTCTGGAAAACATAATTGCCAGTGTCCTGAAATTGGATGACAGTCATCCAAGGTCATCAAGTGAGTGTACCAGAGGATGTTTTCAGAGGATTTCGCAGACTGCTCCAGAAGTTTACACCTCCTGAAAAATCCTTACCTACTTCTACAGAGACATTACCAAGACTGTCCCCATCTCCTATATAATTATACGGCATCCTCCATCCTCTGCTCACACAAAACACAGATTAAAACAGCCAGCTTTCTCACAGGTCAGAAACAGGTGCCTAAACAATATCAGCACTAGGAACCAGCCTAACAGGTCAGTGGCACATCCATCACCTTCTGTGATGTTTTATTCAGCTTTTCTTGTTTTTACTGATCGCTATCATTTTAAAAATGTTGTGTACATTATTCATTTGGTAAATAACTCCAGAGTTTTGATTCTATGGAATGTTTTTCAGCAGGATTTATTTTGTCAACACCTGCACTACAGCTCAACTGTCACCCTTCAATGACAACTTTTTTTTAGAAAACATAATGCCACTGTGAGTTCAGGATCAAACTTAATTCAGTTTATTTGCTGACAGCTGTCCCCATCAGGGAAAGCAACCCCAACATTGACTCTCATTTGATTCTATTTTCATCACCTCTTTGACTCTGAGTATTATTTCATATGGCAGCGGGTGATACGTCAATACTGATCATTCCTTCGACCATTCTTGGCTTTCTTTTCATCATTGGCCAGGTGAGTACAACAAGGTTATCTGATGTTGGACTGTGGTTATAAGACTCAAGGCTACTGTAGCTAAGTATTCACTCAAGTAATACAATATGTATTTTAAGTACATATCCCTGTAATACACTGACCGTTTGGTGTAAACTCAAACTAATTTCCAAAGCACTCAAAGCAAAGCTGAATGATTACCATTACTTCCTTCAAACCATATTATCATATTCTCTGTTATGAATGTAAAACAATGATCATGGTACACAAACCACTGTCCATAAGAGATAGCCTTTAATGGCTGTGTGATTCATAATCAGCACATATGAGGGGGCTTTACAAAGTTTGTAGAAAAAGGACAGTTGGGCCATGCAATTTAAACCATGTCTAAGCTATTTTCATTTTCCACAATCTTTTTGAAGCCCCTCATATGATTATAGATAAATGTCTGTTGAATAAAACACCTAGGACAGGGGTCGGCAAGCTAGAGCCATTTTGAGCCATTTTGGACGCGAAAAAGAAGAAAGAAATCTGTCTGGAGCCATGAAAAAACATATCTACACTCATCTATGTTCTACCATGAGGAGGCTGTTCAGAAGTAGCCCATTTGTGATTAGTTTATTTAACTTTGCTTTTCCATTAAAATAATGGAAAGTTTGGTGCATTTATGAGATGATACGACTATAATAAAGAAAACATACAAGATTTTTGCTGTTTTTAATGTAACATTGTTGGATAAAAACCTCCATTTTAATGTTAATAGCCTTACTGTGAAACAGAAAAACTATGAACAAATGAAAAACAAGGATGTCATTTTGAAATTGGCAAAAAAAAAAAAAGAAGGAAAGAACTGTAGCACTGATATACACTTTAGTTGATATGATTTAAAAAATGTTGTCATTATTTCAACCAAAGTGTATGCACATTTTTGAAGATGGACAATGTTAGAATAGATTTAGGCCTACAACAAGGTTAAAAAAAAAATGATTCATTCAGTTAACTTCAACATGTTCCTTATGTTTTTTGACAAAGCCACAGGGAGCCATAAAGAGAGACTTAAGAGCAACCTTTGGCCCAGGAGCCATAGGTTGCAGACCCGTGACCGAGGACATCTGTTTTATTCAACAGACACTGATCTAACGAATCTTTTCCAGGTCCAGTCAACAGTGACTCAAGTTACATAAATGATCTCACTCGTGAAATGAAACCAATTAAAATTGACAGAGCTTCCATCTTAACAATGTCACTGAAATATGAATCCTCGTTTACAGAAAAAGTATGTTAAAAGGTCATAATAATAACAGTTCCCCAAAATATGAGGTTAAATGTTCAGCACTTTTTGCGTGGGACCTTGTCTCCCAGTGGTACTTCATCCATTAGTTTCTGAAAATGAGAGCACAGAGTTTGCACAAATGTCAACTTCAGCAAAACAAAAGCCTTAAAACAAATTCATCAATATTACATTTGTCATATATGTGAATGCTGATCAGACAGGGAAGGTCCAATGAAAGATGAAAACATGTTGTCAACACACAACACCATAACTCAGGTGCTGCACTATCAAACTTTCTTAGAGGTCCTCCATCTAAGTGGAACAGTAAAGCAGTGACATGACTTTGTTGTTACATCTACAATTCATTAATTCACAGTCAAAGAAAAATAACTATATGTCTAAATAAGACAAATTATTTCAAAATTAAATCACTGAAATCATTCAACTTATACAAATACTGTGTAAACTCTAATATTTCAACCAATTATTAAAAAACTGAATTATAAAAAACCTGCTACTGCATATATATTTTCTCAAACATTAAATACATTTAAACTAACAAATACAAAATGAAAGCATCTTCATCACTGTTAGTACAGTCATTTATTTTTGAAATGTATTATTATTTGAAATAATAAATATTTGACAAATGCTAAGGACAGAGATATACATGCAAAATATATGTTTATTTTCAGTCATTTAAGTTCGAAAACAATTAAATTACTAGAGAAAATATTTTTTTCCTCCTGTCTCCATTGCCATCACTCATTTATCCATATAGTTGTGATGATTATTATATACTTACATAGATGGTAGAGGTTTCTATTACTGGTACTAACAGCTGCAGTGGTAGCATATTCACTGTTAATTACTTGTATTTTGAGTAGTAATATCAATAGTTAGGGATATTTGATCTAATTATTGGTAGTTATTCTAGCAACAGCACTTCTAATTTCTAACAGGTATAGTTCCGCTTGCTGTGCTTCCCCCCCACCTCCCGTCTCCCCCATCTCTCTCTCTTTCTCTTCCTCTACCTCTATCTCTTTAACCCCACTTGGTCAAGACAGGCGAACATTCTCCAAGAGCCAGGTTCTGCTCCAGGTTTCTGCCTGTTAAAATGAAATCTTTCCTCACCACTGGCACCAAATGTTTGCTCCTGGAGGATTCTGTTGGTGTCTGTGAATTGAAGAGTCTGGTCTGACCAGCTCTAAATGTCAAGTGTCATGAGATAAATTTTGCTATGATGTGGCGCTATATAAATCAATTTTGATTGACTGGTTGATGTTCAAAGATGAGTCTTTGAGCAATACCAACCTCTTAATGAACTGAACAGGTGTGGTGATTTCCTGCACACCTTTAACAAATACACTTATTCATCAGACATATACACACACCTCGAGCAGCCTGCTGTAGTAGGTGAAGCTGTCTTCTCCATCCCTGCGGCTATCATCCACCTTGTACCTCCTACAGGCCAGCAGCAGCTCATTGGAGCTGTATAGGGGGGCAGGGTCAATGGAGTGACTGTTGATCAGGCTGACAAGATACTCCCGGTAATGCTTCCTGGAGACCAGTGATTATCATGTTAGCAGAACTGCACAGAACACTAGCAGGAAATAAATACAAAAAGTAACAGGAAAAAGTGCAACCACAGCCTGGTGTGCAGTTTAATGTGGTATGCCCACTATTCTTGTAAAAAATGTGTTCATGTTGTTTTAGACAGCAGCAAATGATAATGAAACAAAGCAGCGTACTCGCAGAGTCCAGCATGACCAGGTTGGGTCTGAGCTCCACAGGCCGAGTCTGGCTGTTGCCCTCCTTCATCCTTCTGTTCTATAACTCCGCACAGATCTGACAAAAAGAGAGGGCAGAGAAGGTAAAGAGGATCATATGAGAATCACAATTTCACCATTAAAACAACTAATAACGGGGGACTTCCGGTTAGCTAATGGAGTAGTCAGACGCATCTGAGAACGCTCTCCCAGATTAGCTACTTTCCCCCTCATTAAAAACTCGACAACTTAATTTTATGAAGAAAACTATTAAGATGAGTGGGAAGAGAACAACAAAAGGCCAAATAAACGAGGAGAAAATGCCAAAAACTCAAGATAAAACCAGCGCTGGAACGAAAACTGCAGAATTAGCTAGCAGAGACACATGCTCTGCCCAGGAGAACCCCGGAACGAGCATAAATTCGGCCGACATTGTGAGTGCTATAAACGATCTTAAAACCGAACTAAAAGGAGATAATGACAGTCTGAGACAAGAAATCAACTTATTGGGCCAAGAACTTAAAAGTAAACTTGACACCATCACGAAGGAAGTGCAGAGTCTGGTGGACAGAGTGGAAGAAGCGGAGACACGAGTGGGACGAATGGAGGACTGGGCGCAGGAGGTGACAGAGGTGCTCAGCACCTGTCTGGAAAAACAAGAGGCCCTGCAACTTAAACTTACGGACCTAGAGTCACGATCTCGTCGGAACAACATCCGAATTTTTGGAGTTGCGGAGGGAGAAGAAGGAAACTCGGTGTCCCGGTTCATTACAGATCTCCTTAAACGTGAGTTACCACTGCTGAAAGATTTGGATCTGAAAATTCAGCGGGCGCACCGGTCTCTAGCACAGAAGCCCCGACCCGAAAATCCACCCAGACCGATCATTATCAACTTCCAGGAGTTTACAACAAAGGAACTGGTTTTAAGAGAAGCCTGGAAAAGAGGGAAAATAACACAAGGAAACAGAGCCCTCTACTTCGACCATGATTACGCGGCTGAAATTGTCAAAAAGCGTCGCGAATATAACACAATCAAGAAAATACTGAAGGAGAAAGGAGTTCGTTTCCAAACTCCATACACTAATATGCGGATCCACTGGGACACCGGGACCCGCACATACAGCGACGCACGGGAGGTACGACGAGAGCTGCTGAGCCGTGGCTACACCGTAGAGATACCAGAGAAGGAGGAAGGGGAGAACACAAAGTCACGACTGATCAACATATTGGGACAACAGCAGATGACAGGTCGTCAGGAGAACAGATCATCTGCAGCCCAGAGAGCGAAAGAGAAACTGCAGGAGTTCCAGAGACATATCGCCGAGTAAGATCAGAGTCTAATCAACGGAAAATGGTGTGGTAATTAAGACAATTAAGAATTATATGTGATTATTGTATTGGCCTTAATGATATGACATCTCGGGACTGGGAAAAGCGGGTCTAGATATCACAATAGAAACGCTGGACTCATAGGATGGTTGTAGTTCTATTATTAGGCTTAGTAACCATTTCTGTTTCAGGGCCCTCTCCTTATGAGAGGATTTACCCTCGACCCTCCAGTGGGGTCAGTTGGAGGGAGCATAGTCTCCTCCCCTTACGGAGGTTTGTTTTTTTCTTTTATATATGTATTATAGTTCACATAGTTTTACAAATGTTCATTACAGGGGTGACTGTTACTATGTGGAAACTGAATGACAGGGCTGCATAATTTAAGAACTACTTCCTTGAATGTGAATGGGCTGAGGAACCCAGTTAAAAGGAGTAAAGTAATGATCAAGATGAAAAAGGACAAATCACAGATTATTTTTCTCCAGGAAACACATATGCCAAAACAAGAACATAATAAATTAAAAAGTTTGGGTACTCACACTCCCTTTTCAGTTCATGTAAAAACAGCAGGAAAAGAGGAGTGGTTATTTTGATATCTAAAGCTCTTAATTTTGAACTCTTAAAAGAAGAAGGAGATAAAGAAGGAAGATATGTTATGGTAAAAGGCAAAATAGATAATGTTTTGGTTACTTTGGTCAATGTATATGTGCCCCCTGAGAGCGACAGGAAGTTCTTAAATTCTCTCTTTGACAAGATGATTTCATCAAGTGAGGGAATCTTAATTTGTGGTGGTGACTGGAATACAATTCTCAACTATTCTGTAGATACAACAAGTAAGAGAAAACATAAATCGCATATGTCAAAAGACTTAAATAGATTAATCAAAACATTTGACATGTTTGATGTCTGGAGAAACCTCCACAAGTCAGAGAAGGACTTCACACACTACTCAGCTACCCACAGGGTACACTCTAGAATAGACTATTTTCTAATGAATAATACAGATAGATATAGGGTGAGGGGGTGCTCAATAAACACTGCAGACATATCAGACCATAAAGCAATAGAAGTAATTATACATCTGAACAACAGAGCTAAAAACACATTATGGAGACTGAATATTGGTATACTGAATAATGAGACTGCAAGAAAGGAAATTAAAAAAGAAATTAGTGAATGTATAAAAGATAATAAAGATGACCAAATAGAACCAACAATATTATGGGACACAATCAAAGCAATAATGAGAGGGAAGCTGATCTCAAGAACAGCATATCTAAATAAAACTAGGAGATTAAAATATGATAAATTACAAGAAGATTTGAGGAAGCTAGAAAAACTTCATCAAAAGGAAGAGGATAAGCAGGTTACAGACAAGATAAAAGAAGTTAGAGGCCAAATAGATGAAATTCTTTTAGGTGAATTAGAAAAGAAATTGAGATTTGCAAAACAAACTTTTTTTGAATCAGGTCCCAGAGCAACAAAGATTTTAGCAAAACGAATTAGGTCACAACAAATTAAAAATTCAATACATAAGATTAGAGACCCAATAAGTAATAAAACAGTTTGTGATCCAGAAGAAATTGAAACCATATTCAGAGAATACTACAAGTCCTTATACTCCCAATCTGAAATTGTGGATGAAGATAATATCAAACAATATTTATCAAAGCTAGATCTACCCTCCATAGGCAATATACAGAATACTAAATTAACAGCTCCGATCACAAGACAAGAACTAGATAAAGCTATTAGTAAACTAAAAAATAATAAAAGCCCAGGTTGTGATGGCTTCCCTAATGAGTGGTATAAGATCTTTAAGGAGGATCTAGCCCCAGTGTTACTGGAATCACTAAACTGGACACTAGGAGAGGCTAAGATACCACCTTCATGGAAAGAAGCAGTAATTTCAGTGATCCCAAAAGAAGGAAAAAATAAAGAACAATGTGAATCTTATCGGCCGATCTCTATATTGAATGTAGACTATAAAATATTCACTTCTATAATTGCTAAACGACTTGAATCTCACTTACCAGACCTAATTAATGAGGACCAGACAGGATTTATTAAAGGCAGACAAACACAGGACAATATCAGACGAACCCTCCATATTATTGAATACGCCAATAAACAAAATCTAAACACAGCATTGGTCAGCCTGGATGCAGAAAAGGCGTTTGATAGGGTTATTTGGCCTTTTCTTTTTAAAGTATTGGAAAGAATGGGCTTTAATGACCAATTCATTAGGTGTATACAGGCTCTCTATAGTGACCCATCTGCTAGGATAAAGATTAATGGACAACTTACGGACAGCTTTAAACTTTATAGAGGCACACGACAGGGGTGTTGCCTGAGTCCTTCACTTTTTGCAGTGTTTATTGAGCCGTTAGCTCAAGAAATCAGACAACATAAAGACCTGAAAGGAATAAATTTGGCTAAAGAGGAACATATAATTGGATTATTTGCGGACGATGTTATCGCCTTCCTTCAAAACCCGAACTCAACACTTCCTAAACTTATGACAGTTTTAGAAAATTTTGGGAAAATGTCAGGTTACAAACTGAATGTTTTAAAAACGCAAATACTGGGTATAAATTATACTCCAAGTAAAACCATCAGGCATAAATATAAATTAAAGTGGGATACAAAAATAATAAAATACTTGGGGATACTAATCACTCAAGACTTGTATAGACTGTATGAGATAAATTACAAGGTAATAAATAATAGAATACAGAAAGATATAATAAATTGGTCAACATTAACACTAGATTTGAGTTCAAGGATAGAGGTGGTGAAAATGAATCTATTGCCTAGACTACTCTATCTCTTTTTATCACTTCCGGTCCGAATCCCTGACTCTCAGTTTGTGACGTGGGACAAATTAGTATCTAGATTTATTTGGGCTGGGACAAAACCAAGGGTAAAACTTAAAACACTTCAGTTGGGAAAATTAGAAGGAGGTCTAGCTTTACCTAATCTGAAACAGTATTACTACGCAGCCCAAATGAGGTGTATTGTAAATTGGTGTTCCCCTGAGTATCAAGCCAAATGGAAACATATTGATTTAAATTTAGACATTTCACAACCTCAGACTTGTTTAGGGGGTAAAGAACACACAGAATATAAGGGAGATAATGACATCATAAAAGAACAATTGAGAATATGGAATGTGATTGTTAAGAAATATAATTTGGAAAATGATAGTAAGCTCCTGGTATGGCCTTCCCAGTCAGATAAATTCACCCCTG
Organism: Sphaeramia orbicularis; assembly: GCF_902148855.1. Taxonomy (NCBI): domain Eukaryota; kingdom Metazoa; phylum Chordata; class Actinopteri; order Kurtiformes; family Apogonidae; genus Sphaeramia; species Sphaeramia orbicularis. Next base: position 5,348,427 of record NC_043973.1, read on the forward strand.
CTAAATCTGATAATAGATTTTTGAGGTGGAGAGAAAAGGGAATAACAGCCATTTGTACACTCATTGAGGGGAAAACTTTTAAATCATTTGATAAAATAAAAAAACAATATAATTTGGAGGATAAGGATCAGTATGGATATTTACAGGTAAAACATTTTTTTGACAGAGAGATTAAAAGTAACTTATCAGAGGGCAGTGAACTGATCAAGGTCTTTACAGGAGCTTACAAACACACACCCACTAAGACTGTGTCTAAATTATATCAGGGTCTACAAAAATGTAATGGTGTGAATTCATATTATGTTAAATCGAAATGGGAATCTGAACTGAATGTTACCCTGTCTGAAAGTGAGTGGCATTCTATGTGCAAAACACAGCTAACATCCACCAGCTCTAAAGGTTGGCGAGAATTTGGCTGGAAAAACCTCATTCGCTTCTTTATTACACCAAATATTAAAAGCAAACAACTGGGAAAACAGCAGCAATGTTGGAGAGGATGTGGACACATGAATGCCAATCACTCGCATATCTTCTGGACATGTGTAAAAATGCAAATGTTTTGGAACCATGTTTTTCAGACAATGGAGAATATTTTAAATTATAAAATTCCAATGGACCCCCAGACTATCTACCTTGGTCTAATACCTGATGACATAATTAAAAGAGAAGACATTTACTTATTTAAAATTTTAACTCTTGCCTGTAAAAAGGTAATCACAAGGAACTGGTTAAAAAGTGACCCTCTACGACTACAACAATGGCTGGACATTATAGAGGAAATATACTCCATGGAAAAATTAACATTTCAACTGAGGATTAAGATGGGAACTTTCAAGCGAAGATGGGAGAAATGGATCATATTCAAGGACAGAAATTCTTGATATCAGATTGAGTATGGAAAAACTGTCGAATGTATAAGGAACAACATCCCCCTTGTTTTATTGTGTGGGTTGTCCCCCCCCCCTTTTTTTTTTTTTTTTTTTTTTGTTTTTTTTGTTTTTTTTGTTTTTTTTGTTATTAAGTGTTGTTATGCACTATAAAAGTGTTTCAAAATATTAAAATAAAGAGTATAAAAAAAAAAAAAAAAAAAAAAAACAACTAATAACATGTTTATGGATGAATAAGAAAATTGTTAAGGCGGTTCAGGCTGCTCTTAGTTCTGCTCCTATAGGCTTAGACTGCTGGGAGACTCACCATGATACACTGGGCTCCTCTATGCCCCTCCTGTTGCACCTCCTCTCTGCTCTTCCTCGTGTTAAATTGATGTTACTGACTCGACTTCCACTGTTAGTACTTGTATTTGGAGTAGTAGTGATAGTTGTTATGGGTATTTGTACTACTTATTGGTAGTTATACTAGTAAAAGCAGTTCTAGTTTTTTAAAAGTTCTAGTTCAGTTTGCTGTGCATTCATGTGTCTCCCCTATCTCCCCCTCCCCCAATCTCTTTTCTCTCTCTCTTCCTTTAACCCTCTCTCTTTAACCCCTTTAACTTGACCAGCTCTAAATGTAAAGTGTCATGAGATAATTTTTGTTTTGACATGGTACTATATAAATAAAATTTGATTGATCGATTGATTGATTGATTTTGGCAGAGACTCTTGGAGCAGTTTCACACCTACCTAATTTAGTCAGAATGTCAGATTATCCAGTTTGATTCAAACCAATTTCACTGCACAATGCAGTGTGGACCAGAAAGCTAATCTTTGAGCCTCACTGAGACCACATCTTTTAGTCAGACACGTTTATGTACGGGGTGAATGTACTTAGTTAATAATTCAAATATTCAGGCCAATCACAGGAAGTTGTAAAAGGCTACTGTTTCAAAGGAAAAAAAACACTGTAGTTCAAACCTAATATGTTTCTGTGGACATTATTAAGCAATACGACTATTGTAAAATAATGTCTTCAATTGATTTCCTGTCAGATATTTTTGCCAAAATAACATTTTGACTGATTCTGTATAATATAAACAAATAGTAACACACATTTATGTCAACAAGTATATTTTATCTCCTGTATTTCTAAGAATCTCAAGGCCTCATTGTAAAGTTTAAGCACAAAGGTCTTCACTTACCTGTCTGTGTTCCAGGGGGAGGCTCAGTGTTGAATGGTACTCCATTATTCTGTTGATCACAATGACAAAAATACAATGGACATAACTCAGTGTTAACCTCTTTTCACAGTTTTCCAGGGGGCTGTGAGTCACTAAATGATTCTCAACATGTTTATCAATAAAAATGTAATGATACATTTTCAGATAAAAAAATATAGTCTTTGTGTGCAAATGCCTTGGGTGTCCAGAAATGTAAAGTAAGAGTTAGGGATAGGGTAATAATTTATAACCGAACAAGAAATGTAAACAAGGATTAGTTTGTGTTGTGCATACCTGCATTAGTGCCTGTAATCTCGAAGGCTCCCAATCTCTCAGATAGAAAAGACAGTCTCTGGGGTGATGTGCATGCAGTCCAGACACATTGCACTCATCCACTGCACAGGTCTTATGACAGAGACAAGAGAAAATGGGACAACTGTCAGCGGATTCTCAACCTACCGGTGCAGTTACCATGTAAAGTCTATTTTTCATTTTGTCAGTTTATTCACCCACCAGTGAATACTAAATACTTTTTTTTATACAAGACTTCAGATTCAGATTCAGATTCAAGTTTATTTGTCATTTCAGCATATAAAAAATACAGAGAAACGAAATATTGTACTCAGGTCCCCGACTGTCAGCACCATTTAGTAAATAGTATAAATTACTGATAAAAAATAAAATAATAAAATACTAATATAAAATAGCAATAGCAATAACAATAACAATAACCCCCCCCCCCCCCCCCTTAAAAGTTACCTATAAATAACTAAAAAGTTTTATTTATAAAGTGCACAGCAGTAAAGTGCCAATTTAAAGTGCATTCCGGGCTCAAGTTCAGCAAGAGTTCATCATTCTAACTGCCCCTGGATGAAAGCTGTTTCGGGGACTGGTGGTCCGTGCTTGTATATGCCGCAGTCTCCTGCCTGATGGGAGAAAGGTAAAAAGTCCATGTGCAGGGTGGGTGGTATCATCCATGATGTTTTGGGCTTTTTTCCTGCACCTGCTGGTGTAGAGGTCTTCGATGCAGGGCAGACAGCAGTCACAGACGCGCTCTGCAGCTTCTGTCACCAAATGCATGCCAAACACAGAAGTGTTGGGCTCCTCTACTCTTAGGCCTTGTCCTTACTTATAATGACTTCATTCTTTATAAATTGTATAATTTAAAATGAAAAGAATGTACAACTTTGGGTAATTAATTATGTAGGTCTACATATTATTATAAGCTACTGAAACTTAACTACAGAACCTTATTATAGACAGTAACAAGAAAGCCACCAAAAAAGATTTCAATTGTTACACACTGTTTCAGTGTTAAGTATGTAATGCACTGATGAACCAGTTCCCATCAGGGTCGTTGATGGGTTCATTTCCCAGCCCAGCCTTGTTGCTGCATGTCATCCCCTCCCTCTCTCACCCTGTCTTTCCTGCCTCTCTCCACTGTGTAAGACTAATACTAATAAAAGCAAAAATGCCCCAAAATCATCTTTAAAAAGTCTCTGAAATGAACACTGAATCAGGGTAATCAGCCACAGGCGGTGCTTCATTGTTGAGGGTGATACGATACACATCTTGAAGTGCCAATGACCCCATTCATACACACATACATACATAAATACATATAAAGCAAAATTAATGAAACACACCTACTGTGTGAGTCTACATGACTGCAGTGGCCACACAAACCAATTTGGTGCTAAATGATAGAAATATTATGGTGTGATTTAACAGATTAATTGATAGAAGTACTTCTTAAGCAGACACCAAATAATAGATTAACTTAAAATCTGGCTTTTTAAAAATGTCTTTCTCTATTATTTCTCTAGTACTGCAGGTTTGTAGCTTGTTTATGTGCTTGTTTTATTGACTTCTAAATAAAACAATTTGTCAAAATAAGTGCTTCATAATAGATAAAATAAAACCAGGACCTCAACTCTCCTCCTTGTTTGATCTCTACTTGTACTTTTGTAACATACCTATGCACTACAGAAACAGAGGAGGAATCAGTCTACCAGTAAATATCTAATTACTTACCACTCAATCATTGATTGTATTTTACATTTAATCAGTGCAAAGACATTATAAACAATGCATCTTGATTTCATTCCAGGTTGTATCCAATGCACACTTTTTCAGTTAGAGCACTAACATCTTCAACTTTTATGCTAATGCAGTTGAATGTGTGAACTTCACCATTATTAGTCTTTGTCTATATACCGTGACTAATGCAGTCAAACATGTGAACCTAACCATTAGTCATGGAATATGGACCATCATGGTAAGAAATGTAATGATATCATATGATTATAATGATAAGTGAGCAGAACTTACTAATACGCCCGCCTGGTTGCAAAACACTTTGCCCCTCCTGTCCACTGATACCCTGGCTACCCAGGGATTAGATTTGAGTCTTAACTTTCAATCTTTTCAAAAACTTTTCAAAAATGTGCAAAAAAACCCCAAAAAATTCAGTGATAAAGAACATGTGTGTCAAATTTGAAAAGCATCAGGTGAATGGTGTCCGAGAAATGGGATAGACAAAAATTTAGGATGGATGGACAAAATTCCTGGTATATCTATGGATTGATCAATTAAAAAAAAAAAAAAAAAAAAAAAATCATGGATTAGATCTCTATAGCGCTTTTCAAGGCACTCAAAGCACTTTACATTATTGATCCATTATTCATCCACTCTCACATTCACACACTGGTGGTGGTAAACTACATCTGTATCCACAGCTACCCTGGGGCAGGCTGATGGAAGTGGGGCTGCCAATCTGCACCAAACGGCCCCTCTGCCCACCACCGAATGTTCATACACGTTCATACACCAGTAACAACGGAAGCAAGGCGGGTGAAGTGTCTTGTTCAAGGACACAATGGCCGAAAACAGAGAAAAGAGTGGGACTCGAACGGCCACAGCTGCCCCATTTGGTTCATATGGTTCACTGTTGATTTCAATACCAACCGTTTTCTTCCAAAAAGTTTGTGGTGATCAGATGTGCATGCTTAGTTACAAAACAATACTACATGGCAAACATTTACACACAAGTGTTAAAGATAAGCTGAAGTCATAGTAAATGATAATTTAATATAATACAGTCATATGAAGTGGACTTACAGTGTGGAAAGGATTGTTGCAGCCACTACAGAACTGGTAACGACACTGCGAGCAGCAGAAGTGCATGCAGCCTCCTTTAGATAGTGCATACTGAAAGCGACAGTTAGGACAAGCTGAATGGAAGACCACACAGACAAAAAGAAGGAGAAAAAGAGGGAATAAGGGAACAGGGAGGAGAGAACAGAGTTAGTTTATCAAAAAAAGATCAAATGTATCTAATTTTAATGTAATGTAATGTAAATAACACGTTTACTTCATCAGTATTTACTATTGATATCATTGTCAGTAGCAGTGGCAAAATTTAGCTTTAGATATTGGGGAGTTACACAAATATCTGTATTGTAAATAAACTGTTCTAAATTTCTTGCCTGGTAAAATAAAATAAAATAAAATAAGTTGTGTGACAATCAACAGATAAAAATTTAATGTCATCATAGCATCAGAGGGGTAGGAATCTCACTTAATGCTCATTACATATATTAAGATTCAGAATTTTGATGGGAAAACATAACTTCAATCAGATTTAAGTCTTAAGATTTGCAACTAAATGTATCACAAATTTTACTAGACTTTTCAAAGAAAGCAGTGAAATACAAATTTAACCATTTTCATCCGCCACTGCAGCGACTTTATTAATGGTCAATAAGCCTGAAAAGGATTAAAAACATCACAGAATGCTTATATCTTTGCCATCCAAAAAGCAATTTACCTCAGTAACAAAAACATTTTCTTTTTGCATATTTCAAGTTAACAAATAAAACAGCAAGGAAGCACCATACATGTATCTATAAACACAACCATGGCTCCACCAACCTGCAACAGATGGATAACTCTGTGGATATTTATTATTGTAAACAGAAAAAACTTCAGGAGAATGGGACAGTCTCAAGTTTGATACACGTTCAGATGTTTCAAGCTTTTTCCAGTTAAATTCAAATCCAGTTTATGGAGCAGTGGATCTATGGCATGCTGCAGGCTTGTTCATTAGTCATTTTGATTATGCTTTCATAAAAAGAATGTAAGGTGGAAAAAATACTGGTATCAGCTGGTAACATATTGCTGTTTTGATTTGATTTTTGAAGTCTAACTACAATTATGCATTACCCTGTGCAATTGCTACTATAAAACAGAACTGTGGAAGTGTGTGTGGGTGAGTGTGAACTCACTAATGCCATTGTCTCGTAGGTATCCAGCGAGGCCCTGTTTCTGATACTCTGGATCATTTTCTCTCTTCCATGACTGGTATTGCTCACAAGATAGACCCGCATGCTGAGACTCCCACTGCAAATAAATGATATAAACATGTACTCAAATTAGTTCCATCCATGTATCCCTGCAGACCAATGTTCACAGCCAAATCTTAAACTGACACACTTCTTTTCATATTTCCCCACATGATACTTGAGACTGGATGTATCTTTTGGAAAACTGGGCTGAGGCCAGTTTTCAACTTGTCCTCTCATCAGTTTCAGAGGAATAACCTGTTAACTCCACCAGAGCATCTCCAAAACAATAAGTACATTAGGTGTTACAGAAACTGAGCATTTGTTGAAACATAACATTATAACCATCTGCCTAATATTGCTTAGGTCCCCATTTTTGCTGCTAAAACAGTTTTGACCCAAGGCTGGGGCTTCACAAGATCTCTGAAGATATGCAGTGAAGTCTGGCACCAAGATGTTAGCAGCAGTTCCTCCTAAATTATGTTAGTTGCCATGGACTGAATATGTTTGTCCAGCACATCCCACAGATACTCAGTTGCACTGAAATCTGGTTGTACTTCTTCAGACTACTTTTAGTAATATACACTAAAATATGTACACCAATATGAGTAGCAGATTTGGAGATGTCCTGACCAAGTCACCACCCACGTATCTGTACATGCATTTTTTGTCAGCCCACAGCTGAAAGATCAGTGTCACAAATGCTCCTAAAAATGTAATATGTGAGGACAAAACTGTGCTACCTCATCAAAAATAGGACCAATGTCCCTGTATCTCACCAGCATGTTCTATCAAGACTCAATACCAAGTTGACTTTGTGAGGTTGTCAATTTCTGCCGCAATGTTTGAGTCCGAGGTCTTGATGTAGGAGTTCAATCTCCCAACAGAAGTGGGCGGTACTTTCACTGGCGGATAACTCAACAAATTAAATGAAAGTCCATATATGACTTTCTGTCAGTGCTCAGTATGAATTATATTGATATCTCTAACCATTTACATGTTATAAGCCATTAAAATATGGCCCATTATAAGTAAAGGCAAATTTTTAATACTGAAAAAATTTGTCAAAAATTTTAAAATCTGAATTTCTCAAAACTGTGAAGAAACTTTGTAGATATTGTTCCAAGGAAGCTACATTTAAAATTTGAAATAAATCTGATGAACAGTTTTGTCAGAGAAGAAGTTTGAAGAAAGAAAACAAAGATGACAAAGACAGCAACAAAGACGATGCTGGGCACGGCGCCTTCATAATAGCTCATGATCTATCGGCTGGTGAGCTAAAAAAAAGAGCTTCACTAAAGAAATGCTGTTTGATCCAAAAAACACCTGTTATTGTTACTGAGAAATACAAGAAAACCACTTAGAGAATACCAGCACCTTATGAGAAGTGTTGCTACAAAAGAAAAAATCATGGTACACTTAAGGGTAATGTTAAGGAAAACAAGTAAGTGCTGGCCCACTTTGAGCACTGGCTACAAAACAAGAAATGCAAAACAAAGTTCTTACCAGACCAAAACACCTGTCAGAAAAGAAACTTAAGGTAAGAGGCACAAATTGGGAAGGGAGAAGAGGGAAAAAAAGAGAGTGAATGGAGAACATCAACATTATACTTACAGGCTTTTTGCACTGAGCACAAAAACTGTTCCGACACTGAAAACAGGTAACCTTCAGCTGGTCTCCATCATAGATAAAACCATAGGAGCACTGAAAAGTCAAGGGCAGGAGATGAGTTATTCAAGTTAATAAAAGCTTTCTGCACTCAATATTTAACTGAGTCATTTAAAATATTGTAGTTAAAGCAGAAATGAACAAATGAGAAGTGACCTAACAGTTTTTCACCCTGATGAAGTCCTTACTGAGGACCATAGAGCAGTTACTTGAGAACACACTGGGAGACACCATATTAATAAATGATGAGGTAATGATTAGTACATAATATCTAAAGCTGAACACATGAATTCAATCAATCCATCAAATTTCATGTATATAGTGGCAAGTAGTCCATTATAACATGACCATTTGACCACTACTTCTTCCTGATGTACAACGAGACAATATTGGGTATAATCACACACCAAAAACAGTAGTTACCGAGTATTTAAGAGGGAAGCTTGCTTACATGTTGGTAAAATGCATTCAGTTTTTCACAATTCAATATTTCATTTCAACATAATTAATTTAATTTATATCAAATTCAAGTATCATTTACATCATTTTCAAAATTTTAGTAGAGAGAAAAGCTAAAGAAGAATTTACAAAGTTGAAATAAAAATGTCAGGTGTGTTTCTCAACCTCAACTGTAACTACTTCATTATTTGCACCATTTTATAAAGGGTTGTGTTTTTTTAAACATGCTTCATGAATGGTTCATGATGAACTCACATGACAGCACCACAAGAACTTGGGGTCCTTAATGAGTGCCTGCTCTGTCAGCTTCTTGTGAAAAAGCTCATAGACTTCTGGCTCCAAACATTCTCGTAGCTGAAAAACAACATTCATACTTTATTTTAACAGCTTAAACTTTATGTAATTTTAATATTTGTCACTGTCACAAGAATAGAGATAGAGGACAGAATACGCTAGCTTGGTCACTCCCCATCACCTGTGGTGTTCCTCAAGGATCCATTCTTGGTCATGTATTCAGCCAGCATGGAATCTCTTTCCATTACTATGCTGATAACACAGAGCTCAACATCAAGACCAATTCAACTTACTCTACAGTGCTACAGTAACAACTTCATTACAATCATTACCACTGTTCACCCTCACCACCTGCCCAGAGGTGATAAAGACACTGATTAGCCAAAATGTCCTCCAATAGACAGCTCCGAAAGTAAAGCCATATTTGTCTGCACCCCACATCAGGTCCAGTCATTGTCCAATAAACACCATTACCTTTTCCGGACAGGACATTCCACTTTCATCCCATTAAACATCTGTGTAAATCATCTTTTTATCACCTCAAATACATTGCCACACTCACCCTATCTGATGCAGAAAAAATCATCCATGCCTTTGTCTCCTCCAGCCTGAATTACTGCAACGCATTTTCATTGGAAAACCTGACAAGAGTGTTCCAAAGCTCCAGCACATACAAAACAGCACTGCCAGGATCCTAATGAGAGTGTGTAAACACAAGCATATCACACCCATCCTCCATCCCTTCACTGGCTGCCCATCTCCTCCAGAGTATAAAATAGCTTCCCTAACACACCAGTGCTTCTATGGTAACACTCCAGTCTACCTCAATGAGCTCATCATTCAGCAAACCACATCCCATAATCTCCATTCTAAAAACAGCAACTTCTTCCATACCCCCAGAACTAAACTCAGAACTATGGGAGATCAAGCTTTCTGCGCAGCCACCCCCCACCTGTGGAACTATCTTCCATCTGAAGGCCCCACAGGCTCTGGATGCATTTAAGAAGGGATTGAAGACTTAACTCTCCAAGAAAGCTTTTACGTAACTGCTCCCTATTTAATTATGTTTTCTTTTTGTGTGTTTTTATGCTTTCTTAACCTTGTAGCTCTTTGAGATTTGTATTTTAATGAAAAGTGCACTACAATAAGATGTATTATTATTAGATACAAAATACAGTCACCAAAGTTGAGAAGCCCAGACTTCCCTCCCCCTGACCACCTCCTTGAGTTCTTCCAGGGGGATCCTAAGGCAATCCCTGGCCAGCTGAGAGATAAAATCCCTCCAGCATGTCTTGGGTCTGCCCTGGGGTCTTCTCCTAGTTGAACATGCCTGAAACCAGAGGTGTCGATAAGGCAATGGGAGGTGTTGTATTTTCTCTGCTGGTTGATAATTGTCCTCACTATAATCCATGATATACCCAATGCCTTAGATTTGTGACTGACAAAATTCCATTCATGTTTTGGAACTCTTTGATTTCATTTAAACTGATCTGTTTAAGAATCACTATTTTGCTGAGTGTCTCAAAATCAAGGCAGCAGCAAGTCTGTAAAATAGCTGGCACTTTTATTCATACAACCAGTGGAGGGCCATCAGGGCCAGCAAGGCCTTCTCTGCTGGCCTAAAGACTATCAGGAATACTAACTGACATTTACAACCTAAATTCTAATATATGTTACATAAAATTGCATTAATGTATTCCCAATAGACTGTTCTCTTCAACTTCTTAACATTTCTCTTGCCTGCACTGCCTCCAGCATGTGTATGTGGATATTTTGTCCAATCAGATTTCAGTCTCTATGTGCTGCCAGGGTTAATCTAATCTGCCCAGGGGCTTCAGAATCAGTATTGCTGGCCGATGTAACTTAAACTGTATAGCACTGGAACTGTTTCTTTAACCAATCAGATTTCAATTTCACCTTACAGGACCAGCTAGCTGGCCCACAATATCCTCCCTCTGATTGGATGATAAGAGCAAAACAATTATTTGATATAGCTTTGGCAATATTCTTTTTGATTCATGCCAATAAAGCTAATTTAAATTGAATTGAAATAAACTATTAATACATTTGAGGTAGATTTTTTTTGCCCTGAATGGCTGACAGGAGGAGAGAAAAGTTATTTGGTCTAAGACATACTTAAAAATCCATTTTCTAGGTGGTCTTTTCCAGAAAAGCTGGACATCGTGAAAGGAAGTCAGCCAACCCCAACGCTAGCTAACTGGTCAAGCGGACATTCTCTTCCCTCATGAGAATAGAAACTTACTGCAGGAATACGACTGGACAGAGGCAACTCGCAGCCTTGGCCTCCATGGCCATAAAAAAGGACTTAATGGTGGAACTGAAATGCTCAGATCACCTCTATGACAGAGTCATTGAAGTTTTCCTGCACAAAGAAAGGAGGTTGGATCTTGTATATAAATAATGAGCATATCTGGTGAGTCAGTCATCTTCTAAACAGCTTTATCCTCACTAGGGTTGCAGGGGGTGCTCGAGCCTAACCCAGCTACCTATGGGCGAAGGCGGGGTACATCCTGTACGAGTCGCCAGTTCATCGCTGGGCTGGCATATAGAGAAGAACAACCAATCACTCTCACATTCACACCTATGGGCAATTTTAGGTTGACCAATTTGGAATTTTTGACTTTGGGTGGAGGGAGAAAGCCGGAATAACACTGGAGAGATACGCAGACATGGGGAGAACATGCAAACTCCACACAGAAATGTCCCTGGTTGGAACTGAACCCAGGACCTTCTTGTTGTGAGGTGACAGTGCTATCCACTGCACTACTGTGTCGCTGACGATGTTTGTTTTTATTTAAATGTTTTATGTTTTTGTCATGTTATTAGATAAGTACTTCTTCTGAACTACTCCAGATGATTGACATGGCACTGTTGTGGTTGTAGAGGTATGGAGTTGTCTTAACTGGTTTCTTGCTTTAGTAATAATGATATTCAGCCTCAAAATGCCAAATGTATCTCTCTCTCCCTCTGTAATGCCATGCCTTGTTATTTTGCATTTTTTGTATAGTATTAATGGTTTCTATAGTTGTGACATCATAGTGGTGATATTAAGAGGTGGATTAAGTCAAATAAGTATCCACTGAAGGCCCAGGTACCAAATGCACAGCCCGCCACTGCATACAAGAATTGTGCATATTGCTGGTGTGTAAGAGAGGTACATGACCATTGCAGTTCTAGGGCTGGGTGTATGTCTGTTAGAAAAAAACTGCTACAAGTGAATGTGTGTTTCTGTACTGCCCACTGGTTCCGCAATAAAGATACAAGTTTGGCCTCCATCACCACCATTTACATTCACTTAAAAATCAAAATGTGAGCAATTAAGGGTATTGTTATAGGGGAAGTGCAACATAAAATTTCCCTTTATGCTGACGATATTTTATTATATATATCAGAACCTCTCATCTCTGTTCCACATATTGTTAATGTAATAACCCACTTTGGAACTTCCTCAGGTTATAAAATTAACTTCTCTAAATCTTTAGCTATGCCTCTGGGAAGCCTCAGAGACAATATCAGCTCCCTAACGCCTTTCCCATTCCGTTGGTCGTTATCAGGTTTTGTATATTTGGGTATTCATATCACCCCAATGTTTCATCAAATGTTCAAAGCGAACTTTAACCCTCTCCTAGAAACTATTAAGAAAGACCTAGAAAGATGGGCTTCACTTCCCCTCTCTTTGCTTGGGAGAATTTCTATAATTAAGATGAGTGTTATGTCAAAATTGCTATACCCCCTGCAAATGATTCCTTTGCTTATATCAAATAAGGTGCAAAAATTACTCAATAGCTGGTTAAGTGATTTTATATGGAACAAAAGAAAACCAAGGTCTAAAATATCAAAACTGCAACTCTCTAGCTCAGATGGAGGTTTGGATGTTCCTAATATTAAATGGTATCAACTGGCAGCCCAATTATGATTTGTATCAGAATGGCTCAAGGATGACCCTACCTCTGTATGGTTGGGTCTGGAGAAGTCTAAAACAACTGGCTGCTTATTGGGTCTTCTGTCTTGTAAGGATTTAAAATCAGCCAGGAGTCTTTGTAACAATAACCCTATAATCTGTAATACATTAAAGGCATGGTTCATGACACGAAAATATGAGGGAAGATCCAATTTAACCTCTATGCTAATCCCGATTCAAGGTAACCCTTATTTTCCTCCAGGCTTATTGGATGAAGGATACAATGTTTGGACACTTAAGGGGATAAAGAAAATGCATGATTTATATAAAGGTTCTAACTTGCTATCCTTTGAACAAATACAAAAGAAATACAATCTTCCTAAACATCACTTTTTCAGATATCTTCAGATTCGTGACTTCATAACTAAAAAAACTACTTTCAGTACTAATAGCACAATATCATCAGTGGAGCAGTTACTTCTCCAGGGCCCAGTCAAGAAAACCATATCCCGTTTCTATAATGTGTTGAATCAGACCAATGGGTTGAACATAAACACTCATAGTGTAGCACAGGTGTGGCAAAATGACCTTGGTGTAGACATCAGTAAAGAGGAATGGGACACAATCTGGAACCATACAAAAAAAATCTCGGTATGTAACCGTGCAAGGCTGTTGCAATTCAAAATTCTGCACCGTGTGCAAATTTCCCCGGATAAAAGACACCAGATGAATAACCAACTTTCACCTCTGTGTTTGAAGTGCAGGTCTACTGTAGGAACCTATATACACTGTGTCTGGTCATGTCTACAAATTCAATCCTACTGGGTAGATATTTTACAAGATATGGAAAAGATTCTCAGAGTGTCTTTGAAACTGGACCCTTTATCTCTACTCTTGGGACGTCCAAGTGGGGACATTATCGACATCAGCTTGAAAAGACTGTATGATATCCTCGCATATGCTGCAAGGAAAAATATTTTCATGTCTTGGATAAATGACAAACCTCCCACTAAAACGACTTGGCATAAAATCCTTATGGAATGCATTCCTATGGACTATTTGACCTGTTTACTTCATTCTTCAAAGGAACAGTTTATGAAAATTTGGACTCCATACCTCCGTTTCACAAACTCATCAGTCACTTCTGTGCTTTCAGACCTCATAAATGACTGAAAATCTTTGGTGCCTGTTTACAATTAGATCACTACTGATCTCACCTGTCACTGCTTGATTGTCTGATCTTTGTTTTATTTTCACTATAACTCCAGACTGTGGACTAATTGCTTTATCTTGGATTAGTATACCTTTTATTTTTTTTTATTTTTTTTTATTTTAATTTTCTTATAGACCGGGTGTTGTACTGAGCCATTTGTTGTAAAAAAAAAATGTAATAAAATCTAATAAAGATAATTGAAAAAAAAAAAAAAATCAAAATGTGAGACACTGCACCTTGTGCACATTTCCAACTAAACTTTTTCTTACATTTTGTTAGATGTAATGTATATGAATAAAATGCTACCTGTGCAACCAGCTGGTTCAGACAGAGTGTTGACAAATTCAAACTCAAATTTCATACAAAATAATTACATATACAATATTTATGAAAAACTGCTCACTGAATTACAGCAAACTAATTACACACAATTTCTACTACAGGTCTGGACTTCTAAATTACATTTGTACCTGAAAATTAATTAAAAATACAGAAAAAATGGTTAATGCAACAAGTTATTTTCGACCGCTCATATGTGGCATTTAAGGTGCAACATGTGGCTCTTCCATGAGGCCCAATGTGTCACTGAGTGAGCAGAAATATGGTTCTATAAATACTAGGATTATTTAGTATTGCAGAGAAGTTGTCTCCTTCATGTGTTCTTCTGACTCCCTACCTGAATATCCAGGGTTGAGAAGTAGCTGTTAAGGTGTTCAGGGTCATTGATGTCGGGCTCCCAGCAGACTGGGCACACCATGTCTCTGATGTGTTTGTCTCTTATGGCAACAGTGAAGTGCTGCTGAAAACACCCACAGCACACAGAACACTGGCATGATGTCAGAGACTGCATCTGAGACAGATGAGAAAGAGGAACAACACATAAGAACACATATATTATATTATATATATATACATATTTTGTCTCAAGTTTAGAAACTCTGGGGTCAAAACATAAAAGCAAAGAGTTGTGGGAACAATTTTGTCCAAGAATAATGTCAACAGACAAAGCATAAATCTCTTATCTGAGTAATAAATCACACTTGACCATTAAAGTTGACAGAGTGAATGCAGTCTATGTATTCATCTCTGATTAACCAAAAGCCTTTCTGAAAGAAAAAAAAAAGACAAAATAGATACCACCTTTTAATTTGATATGGATTCAGATTTAGATTAAATACATGACTAGCTACATCCACAGCCGTTATTCATTCTTGATATTCTTACATTATAAGCACCTCCCATCATTCATGTGATGTGATTTTTCAGGCATGAGAGGAGATAATTTCTAACACACTGCCAAACACTTGTATGACAAATTTTATCTAAATATGTCTAAATAAGATTTTTTTTTTTATTGGTATGAACCATGAATGACAGGTTGTCAGTACAGTAGGCAATGAGGATGGCTGGAGTCAAGGAATGAGTGGGATTAGACAGTACGGCGGGTGCTCACAGTACCTTACTATGGGGGAAGATGGAGAGGCAAATAGGACATTCTTTAGCGAGCACTCTCTTGATGAACTCTCTGTCGTGGGACTCTTGCACAGCCTGCACCACATCCTCCAAGGAATAGGGAGCACTGTGCTCTAACAGCAGTGAAAGTGCCAGCTCACAGCGGCCCCAGCTGGGAAGACCATACACTGCCAGTAATCTCCTACATATGTGCTGGAAGTGAGAGACATTATGAATGATGATGAAAAACTTTATTTCGAACATAAGTAAGAATGAAATATAACGGTGAACAAAAGGCAAAGAAAAATTACAAATTTAAACAGAACACTTCAGAATATTGAAGGCAATAAATGAACAAAAAAAAGAAGAAAAAATGTCACACAATGTACAACTATTTCATTGTGGCTCTTTAACAACACTTTATGTCTGAAATGGAATAGAAAGAAGCCGAGTTTATATTGTCCTACCCCAATTTTATATGACTTGGCTAATCAGCTGATGTATACAGTTCATAGAAAAGAATAAGTCAGTTATTACATTATTGAAAAAAGAGAACAAATTATAATATACTATCAACACAGTCTCTTTGCACTTTAAGTGTTTTTTCTGCTAAACAAGAAACAGAGCTGGTAAACTGATTTTCATTGTTCCTGTAACAGCAACAATAAAGATCTATTCTATTCTATTCTATTCTATTCTATTCTATTCTATTCTATTCTATTCTATTCTATTCTATTCTATTCTATTCTATTCTATTCCAATATTTATCACTCAGTGTTAAAAAACAGCCTTTGCCTTTCCACCTAATTAAGGAAGAGAGGGAACTGTTACACAGACAAATAATCCAAACTACAACAACAGCAGATATGTTTTCAATGACAAATGACATTGCTCAGAACTTTGGTCGATACTTTGGGAGCCTTTTAAATAAAATCAAATTACTCCACATTCCTCTCTGTTGAGCCACTGAGAAGAGCAGGAGAGTGACACCTGCCAACACACAGGCCAATGTTTTCTGTCATTTCACTTGGTGAGATTTTACACAATTAACTGATAATTTAAACTGCATCGAGTGTGGTTGACATCCAATGCTCTGTCTCACCTGTTTGTCAGGGTGATGAACATCTAGAGGAGGCTCAGGGTTATCACTCCAAATGCGCTCATGGAAAGGCTCCAAAAGGGGACGCTGCAGGAGTGCCAGAGCCCCTCTTACCTGACCACCACTCTGCCTCAGAACCTCATGACAGTGAGCTTCATCACAAAAGCCCAGTGAACACAACTCCTTTACCTGTGAAAACAAAGAACTGAAAAAATATAATACAATACCAGTTCCAAGTGGTTCCAGAATTTCTTGTGTTTCAGAATGTCTTGTAAAATCTTTTGTAAAATCCACAATGAGACACATATTCTGAATGACCAGTATATGTATGCAAAAGTTCATATCCAAAGACTCCTCAATAAGAATGATACTGGCATATACTATAGTGGGAAATATTCCTTTCAGTGTAAATCAGTTAACATCCAAATAGAATATACTATTAACATGATGTCTGTCAAAATCAGAATAATAGTGGAATATTAGTTTACATGGAGATGTGTTCAGTGATGCATTTATTTGCATATGTAGCTCTGACAATGTTTCTAGAGTTATTGGTCACCTTGGTGAGTCTGTCCCGCAGAGCTTGTCTAGTTGCTCTCTCAATGTCACCCCCTGCTGTCAGCCAGGCTTGCTTGGCCTCTGCTCTGGAAAGTTGGACGCCGCTTTCTGTTTCTGCAGGCTTCATATCTTTCCCAGCATCTTCAGCAGCAGTTATACCTGACCTGTGCTGTATTAGAAGAATCATTGAACACACAGACCACAAAGAAAACAGGAGAGTCAACAACAGCCATTAAAAGTAAAGTAAAAGGTGTGACCGGAGGCTTTGGTTAAGGTCACGACAGCAGGCCAGTGTTAATTTGTTGGCAACCATTTTTATCATACTTTTCATAAAGAGCAATTTTTCAGTGCCAAAAATAGGATAACCACTAAAAAGTAATTTTTGATCTAAGCAGGACACTGAGACGGCACATGAGACATGTAGCAAATCTACATTTCATGCATCCATAAAGGTGTATAAGGTGTATATCGTAGCTAAGCCTTAACTGAGGCATTATTCAAAATAATCATGAGAAAAGCAAGAAATATCCATATCTCTTAATTTATTTCTGTGCAGGACCTCAGTGGCTCTTCTGTTTGAGCTGCCACAAGCAATGTGTGTGTGAGATTTACTATGTTAATGCACAATTTCTCAACTTCCCCAAAAAGTTTTAAGTTACAGTCCAATTCCAAAAAAGATTGGAATGCTGTGTAAAATAGAAATAAAACAGAATTTAATAATTTGCAAATCCCATATACTCATATTTTATTCACAATAGAACATAGTTGACATATAAAAATAACTGAGAAAATGTACCATTTTGAGAAGAAAATAAGGTAATTATGAATGTAAGTAAGTAAAGTAAAGTAAATTTTATTTATAGAGCACTTTTCACAGACAGAGTCACAAAGTGCTTTATCAATTCAAATCAGAATCAAATTAAGTTTACAGAGACCCAACAGAATCCTTCAGGAGCAAACACTTGTGATTGGTGACAGTGGCGAGGAAAAACTTCCCTTTAACAGCAGAAACCTCGAGCAGACCCAGACTCCTGAAGGATGGCTGTCTGCTTTGACCAGTTGGGGTTAAAGAGAGAGAGAGAGAGAGTAAAGGAGGAGAAAAGAGAGAGCGATAGAGATATAGAGAGACTGGGGGGGGGGGGGGATGACACATGGAGTATGTTATGATGAATACATAGAGTGTAATCAGTCTGTGGTGGTCCTGGGTCAGGTGGGAGACTAAAAAGCCTTTTTGAACAGGAGGGTTTTGAGGTGTTTCTTAAAGCTCTCTACAGAGTCCATGGACCGTAGGTGTAGAGGCAGGTCATTCCATAGACGTGGTGCCACAGCTTTAAAAGACCTGTCACCGCGTGTGCTAAAACAGGTCCGTGGAACCATCAGCAGGTGCTGTCCTGAAGACCTCAAGCTACGAGTCGAGCTGTAGGGCTGGATCAGGGAAGCAATGTATGCAGGGGCCTGGCCATGTAGGGCCCGGAAAGTTAGCACAAGAATTTTGAAATGAAGACGATATAGAACAGGGAGCCAGTGGAGAGATTTAAGGATTTAAGAGATTTAAGAATGTGATGCTAACAAGGCATTTCCAAAAAGTTTGGACAGTGCCATGTTTATCGATGTGTAGGATCAACTTTTCTTTTCAACAACAGTCTATTCTGGGATCTAAATGGCTGGAGTTTTGGAACAGGAATTTTGGTCCATTATTGTCTGTCATAGAATTCTATCTGCTCAAGAGGGGCCATGGGTTTTCTTTGTCATAATTTGCATTTCATGATACGCTAAATATTTTGTTAGTGAGGGTTTGGACTTAAGACTCTTCTAATACAAAACCATGTTGTTGCAAAAGACCCAGTATGTGGTTTAGCATTGTCTTGTTGAAATATACAAGGCATTCCTTGAAAAATATGTTCTCTGACTGGGAGCATATGTTGCCCTAAATCCTGCATATCGTACCACACTATACGATACTGTACTATGCTATGCTATGCTATACCTGCCACCACTGATTGTGCCATTCCAGATATCCAAGCTGCTACTTGTATAAGCACTAATGCATTCTCCACAGCAGTGCTGATAACAAGATGGATGGTCCCTCTCCTCTTTAGTCCAGAAAATGTGGCATCCAAGGTTTTTAGAGACAATTTAAAATTTTTGATTCATTTGAAAAAAGACCCATTTTCACCTTCACCTCAGCTCATTTTAAATGAGCTTTGACCCAGAGAAGAGGGTGCTGTTTCTGGATCATGTTCACATAAGGCTTCTTATTTGCATGATAAACTTTAGTCTGCAGTTATTGATAGCATGGCAAACTGTGTTCAGAGACAATGAATTCGCGCAGTGGTGGTAAGCCTCTGCAGTGATTTCTACAACAGAATCATGCCTAGCTGTGATGCAGTGCTGCCTGAGAGCCCCAAAGATCAAGAGCATCAAATACTGATTTTCAGTCTAGTCCCTTGTGTACAGAGATTTCTCCAGATTCTCAGAGTCTTTCGATTAGATTAGGTACTGTTTTATGGTTTTACATTGTGGAATATTATTCACACAGTTTTTTGCAAATTGGTGAACCTCTGCCCAACTTCCCTTCTGAGAGACTCTGCCTCTCTAAAATGCCTAATCTGAATTATCAAAATACAAAGCTTGTGGAAATTAAATGAGTTAAATATTGGCGGCTGAACAGAATGCGGAAATGCTGCTAGTCTAGTCCACCACTCAGCATTCTGTAGCACACAGCTCCACCCCTTAAAGTTCCTGGTAATCTGGAAAGTACTACCTCCCTACCAGGAACTTCTTCAGGGTAAATTCGGGGCCGGGGGAGGATCAGTTACCAGGGTAATTTTCGGTGGAAACGCACCAGGAACTTTGAAAGTTCAGGGTAATACAGAAAGTTCCTGCAAAAGTTCCTGCGGTGGGAAAGGGCCTATAGACCAAAAGAGAAGCTACAACAAGTGATGGACTTTGAATCGCCGACATGAAACGAGCGAGTAAAAGCTGTCGGAGCCAAATATAAGACACAAGCCTAAAGAAATACGACAAAACCCGAAGAAATTTATGCAGGATTAAAAGAAACTAAATGACCACAACGGTCGCAGTGGATCCAACTGTCGATCAAACCAATGGTATGTATATCACAGAAATATTCCCTGTTTAGTTGGTTCCATGCTGTAACAGTAGTCAGCAGCATCAGCTGTTTAGTCCAAAGTGAAGTCCAGTTAACCTAATACTAACTGGTCAACAGTCTAACACTAAACCTAAATCACAGAACTGGATGTATTTGTGTTGTCGCTGTGAGCTGAACACTGATTTATTCTTTATGTTTGTGATTTCCACCTGAAATGGACCGGACGGACTCGCCTCTTTTTCCGAACCTGTTTGTGCTCTGGTCTATCGTCCACTGCTGTTTACATCTGCCCAGGTCAGACATTTGACATGTCACATCACACTGGTAGGAATCTGTCATCATGTGTTCTGTTATTCATTTTAGCATTTGTATTACTTTTCCAATAGGAAAGTGAAAAAGGGACCGGGACCATGGAGTTCCAGACCGGCTGTCCTGGACCAGCTGGACCACACACTGGTCCAAAAGCCTGAACCTTTCACACGTGTTTATTTCCCTTTTAATCTCAAGACACCTTTGTTTTGGTTCAATTTTTAATAATAAAAAAATATAACCTAATACTGTCTGTTCATTTACAAGGCATCAAAATATGAGAGGAGTATAAGTACTTTTAAAGGTAATATGCAGTCAAATTAAAAGCAGGCATTTGAGTAAATTTGTCTGACTTGAGGGTTGAACCTGGACATGTTACCGATTATTTGCACAATGTTTCTTTTTACTACCACTTACTTTTCCAGTCATTTATTGACCCCGTCCCAACTTTTTGAAGACATATTGCTGCCATAAAATTCAAAACAGCCTTATTTTTTCCTTAAAATGATAGATTTTCTCATTTTAAACATGTGTTTTCTGTTTTAATGTGAGAAAAATATTTACAAATCTAGGTTTATTTACATTTTACAATTGGAATTACATGCCTATGTTAAATTAGAGATGTAAGGGTAGTACTACTACAGATTTAGTTTACTAAACTGCACTAAAATTAAAAGGTTCAAGGCCAATTCAGACCAGAGTAGAGAACTTTAGAGCAGCAGTATGAACTGACCAATGCCACCCTGCTGACTCATGTGACATGTGCTGACTCATTTTGTCAAATCACCAGCAAGTTTTAGAAGGCTGCACTATACTACGTGTTTTTTCCACAGTAAAACAGAGGAGAAAATCTCAATCCAGTCATCCTCCCCCACCCCTTTTTTTGGTATAATACTACTAATAACAATGGATTAGATGGCTATAGCACTTTTCAAGGCACCCAAAACACTTCATATCATTGATCCATTATTTATTCACTCTCACTCTGGTGGTGGTAAACTACATTTGTATCCACAGCCCGGTCACACAACACTTTGCCTCTCCTGTTCATTGATACAATGCCTACCCAGAAATTAGTTTTGAGTTTTAACTTTTCAGTCTTTTCAAAAACTTTTCAAAAATTTGTAAAACAATGCAAAAATTTTAATTCAGTGGTAAAGAGCATGTGTATCTAATTTGAAAATAACCAGGTGAATAGTGTTCGAGAAATTTGATGGCCATGACTGCACTAGTGCAACAACCTGGCACACTACATCTCTCCTGTTTAAGGTTAATGTATATTGTGCAATGTCCCTGTCTAAATAAATAAATAAATGAAAAAATGAAAAGTTGAAATTTAAAAAAAAAAAAAATTGTAAAAAAAAATCTAAAAATTTTAATTCCGACATCAAACTATGCACTGCACCTCTCCTAGTGGTGAAGAACATGCATGTCACAAAAACCAACAGGTGTCAAGAAATGGAAGACAAAAATTTCGGATGGACGGACAGAATTACTGGTATATCAATTGATGTGTTTTTGGATTTCTATAGAGCTGTTCAAGGCACTCAAAACACCTTACATTATTGATCCATTATTCATTCACTCACTGGTTGTTGTAAACTACATCTGTAGCCACAGCTGCCAATTTGCACCGAACGGCCTCTCCTACGACCACGGAACATTCAAACACCAGTGTGAGTGACACTGGAGGCAAGGTGGGTAAAGTGTCTTGCCCAAGGACACAAAGGCACATGACTAGGACAGAGTGGGATTCGAACCACCAACCCCCCAGTTATTGGACAACCCACTCCGCCTCCTGAGCCATGACCACCCATATGGTATTTCATTAATGCCAGTAACACAGCTGATACACTACCAGTCAAAAGTTTGGATTCACCTTCTCATTTATAGAGAATGAGAGGGACCTCAGATGGCCAACAAGTACTCAGCATCACTGGGAACTCCTTCAAGACTTTTAGAAAACATTTCAGGTGACTACCTCATGAGGCTCATTGAGAGAATGCCAAGAATGTGCAAAGCAGTAATAAAAGCAAAATGTGTCTATTTTGAAGAATCTAAAATGTAAAACATGCTTTGAGTTATGTCACACTTTTTTAACTACATAATTCCATATGTGTTCATTCATAGTTTTGATGCCTTCAGAGAGAATCTACAATGTAAACAGTCATGAAAATAAAGAAACACCAAGTGAGTCCAAACTTTTGACTGGTAGTGTACATCTGTTGTGAATAACTATCACCATCTATCTACACCTATCACTGTAATCATTTGTACTTTTGCTGTAAAAACAAAAACTGACAGTACTGACTGTGGGCACTGCTGTGGTTTTGTCAGCCGCAAACTGAAGGGAAGATGTCGCAACCAGCATCTGGATTTGGACCAACAGCATGGGCAGCTCTGTCTTCAACCATGTGCAGGGCATAATGCAGCTTTCCTTAGCTACCTTCATGCTTGTATACACCTCCTCTGGGCTGACTCCTTTTTTCTCCCCATCCTGACAAACATAAACAGAAAATGATCCTCAGTTACAGAGGGTACATGTGTAGAAAAGAGCATTATTATGAGAGACACTTGCTCTAATCAGCTGAATCAGTTTCAGTCCTTCCTCCTTCATCAGCCTCTGTCTCCAAGATTCCAAATTCTCTGGGGTGGGCTCTTTGGATTTGACTGGCAGGGCAGGGACCCGTCTAACAGGTGAGGGGGGCCGAAGCTTCACAGGCAGCGGAGCAGGCTCTGGACGGGCAAGGTCACACATCTCACATACTGTAGCAGGGGAGTAGTTCAAGTAGGTGCAGAACTGACACACCCACTGGAGAGTGACAGACAGAGAGAACAGAGATTGCAACTTTGTAACCAAGTTATGTGAGTCAGTAAATTACAACAGTATTTTGATAAAGACTGATGTTTATTCAGCATAAGGAAAGCCATTATAAATCCCAAAAAGTTTGATGACAACTTGTATTTGTCATAGGGTAGTGATACTGAAATGCTCAATGTGAAGAGTTTCAGTGGTGTTAAAAAGAGGCCAGGGCCTGGTTCAGCTAGGCTACTTCTTGTTAAGTGAATTCTGAACTGAGTCTGTGAGGGCAGACTTAAGGCTGGAGTGGCTCACTACTCACTCGAGTGGTACAGAGAAGTGCCATCCTGAATTCAGTATAATACATGAATAACTTTGGCATAATATCGAAACTGCAGTTTCTCAAATGACAATTTTAGGTCATTTTTGAAAATTCTAAAATAAAAAGGTTACAAGCACAAGCTCCTTTAAATAATCAGTCACAGAGACAGTTAGAGGATAATTATCTGCATGTCTGTTGCATCGCTTGCAAAACTCAAACATCAAAATACAGGAACATCAAACTGGAGTCTTTTCAAAGAATGAAATCAGGGGAACTTATATCATGTCAGCAGAGATGGAATATAAGATGACTGTCAAATAATACCTACTCATTTGCCCATTCAGTTATTACTACACTGCCGTGTGCACAATGAACATTTTTTAAACCTTTTGGTCTGTCATAAAACCAAGCTTTAAAAACCCCATTAAAAAGTACAGACTGACTTGCCTGGCTATCAGGGTCACCGGGCATGCCCAGTACAGGAGCTGGTGGTCTGGGGGGTGTGATGGGAGGATGTGATGGTGTCACCGGAGGCCGCGTGGCCAAGCGAGGTCTTTCACACACCTCGCATAGAATGCTACTCGCTGCATTTACCATGGTACAGCTCTTACACTGCCACTCTGAGAGGGAAACACACACATATACGTGTTCTTAAATTAACAGTCAAAAAGCAGGGCAAAAGTTAATTCATGGAGACCAATGACTGCAGAGGTCATTTTTGTTTCTTTACATAAAAGCAAATTTTAGTTTTACTAACTTTCCTCATTGACTACAGAGTATTGAATGGACTATCAGTTACGCCTTGGAAACATGATTAAACAGACCAACAGACAGACATGCAGAACACTATATTACCCAGATTATATGCCAGAAGGATAATAACTATTAAAAACATGAGGTGTATTCACAGCAAATTTGGTATTTTGAAATATTAACTCATACTTGACAAGAGTCTAAACTCTTAGATTTTTAGATCAGCAGTCTGAGTTGCAATATTTTATCGGAAAATGACAATAGGTGATCAAGCAAAGCCGTCACAGAGGAGTCAACCAAAGAAAAAAAAAAATCAAAACAGTACTCCATGCCTCAGAGCTAAACGTTTTTTTGCTCTCAGACAAAAAACAGACTTTGCATTGAAAAAGTGGCTTCTTCTCACCATTTTGCAAAAATATTTCAGTTGGACAAGGTTTCAAACAGCACATCAAGAATAAATAAATGTCATAGCATTGATTCATAGATTTTTTGCTTTCTGCCCAAATATGACTTTCTCTGTCTTGTTACACCAAAAACGAAACATAATACAGACCAGTGATGGTGGCAGGTTGTGATTCATCAGCTATCGAGCTGACAGATTCCATGCGAGGGCACTCACACTCCTCACAGAGAACATCTTGGTTAGAGTTCACTTTTGTACAATGAAGGCAATGCCAGGTGGAAGAACTGTGACAAAGACAAGGTGTCGTTACATATAATGTGTCAGTTTCTCTGCTCAATTCTGACACTTGCATCTGTTATTTATACTGTTGATGAGTCTAAAGTGAAGAGATGTTCGATATTAATTGCTTCCATGTGCAAAACATAGATCAGATAGAGTACATTCTGACCTGTGATTTTTTATGTTTTTGGATGCTGAGGATACTGATGATGCAACTGCTGTTCGATGGTGTCTAGACCTCTCAGGGTAAGAGTGATACAGTTTGTCGCATTCTGAACAAAGCCCTTGAAGGCAGGTAACGCAGTGGGTGGAGATACGAAATATTCCACAGATGGAGCAGTTCTCTGCAACATAAAAGGTACCATCATCGTTATTCCTTTCTTCTTGCAATAGCAAATAAAGTATTTTACATAAATCAATTTGAATTCATTCTTATTGGCTGAATCCTAGACTGAGAAATTGTATTCCATGATATTCAAAGAAAAAAAGTCACATCAACGGTAGTACACAAACTGTTATGTTTTACCTGATAAAATGTGTCTTTCTGTTTGTAGTGGTTTGTCTATGATAAGAGACTTCAAGTGTGTCATCTGAATCACTTTTAGCCTCTCATTGTGTGGTTACTAAACTCTGCTCCATAATTTCAGTCATGAAATTTTACTACTTATGCATTGTGACATGCAAACTTCTAAAACAAGTTTTAACATGCATATAGGAAGAGTTGCATAAGTACGGATTTCACATACATACACATACATTTACAAAATTGGTGGTTTTCATACCATACCATACAATTTTGAGGTACTGAAAAAAACAAGCTAAATTAAGACTCTCAGGTAACACAATCATCCTCAATAAACTGTTTAAAGTGAAGAGCAAGGTATTATTTGGGATATCCCATTTATAAACATGGTGACTGCATTGAAGATACAAAGTTGCTGCTATGGGAAGACATGCATATTATGTTTGCACATCTTTGAGAACACCACTGCTCCATGCAAATCAAAGAATGTGTTCAGTTTAAAACTTAAATCTCTAACTACACAGATTTATGTTCATCAGGTTTCAAACAGAACTGAGAAGGCCTGCAGTTGTGGTAGATCACACAGATTTTATCTATTGATTATAGAGCTTTTTATCCAGCAAAAACACAGCCCAAATGGTCAAAGCAAACATGGAAGATATTCATTTGCTTGCAATTTGCAACTACACCACTAGATGTCACTAATGTCACACACTGAGTCCTTGTAAAACAAAGTCTCATCTCACCTGGGTGTTTGTTTAAGGAGGAGGAAAAGACCTGGATGGACCTCTGACTTTGGTGACTGGATGATAAAGAGTGGCTGTGACTGCTGGAGGAGGGATGATGGGGGAGTGGGAAGGCTAGAGACTTAGTCTGGCCTGAAGAGGAGGAGGATAAACGGCAGACTACAGCATCTGTGTTCAAGCCAACGTCCTACGAAAAAAGAAATGGAAAATGGAGAGTATCTTACCTCATGAGCCCTTAAAATACCCAAATAGCATAACCTATGTGAAGTGCTGTGTGTGCTTAGATGGAAGACTAAGTGTTCCCAAAAGTGTTCCCAATATTTTGGTTCAAAAAGGAACAGTTGCACAGTCTGCCATGGGACAAAGTGAAGTGGGATATACAGTTAAGGACAAAATTATTAGCTTCCTTTTTAAAAAAAAAAAAAAAAAAAAAATACTTTCACAAGTGTTTTAAAAAACACAACTTTGTCAAACATCCTATTCTTGTTTTGGATTGTTACTTTATTTTATTTTGCACAACGAAATGAAATTATTTCACAAAAACCAAAAACTATAAGTGTCAAAATTACTAGCCCTCTTACAAAATTACATTTTTATTGAGCCCCTGCCTGTGGAAAACCTCAGTAATTGTCCCTGTGCCCAAAATCAAAGGTCCAAAGTCTCTAAATGACTACAGACCTGACAATGACATCTCTGGTTATAGAACTGTTAAATCTGTACTTTTGAAAACTCTTCAGAACAAACTGGATCCACTCCAGCTTGCGCACAGGACAGGCAGAGGGGTTGAAGATGCCATTGGCACCATTTTAAACAGGGTTTTATCTCATTTGGAGGGTATAAAGACCTTTGTAAGACTTGTTTTTATTGATTTCTCATCAGCTTTAACTGCATTCAGCCACATATTTTATCAGAAAGACTACAGAACCACACCACTGAACCAGGCCTGAACTGTTAGCTGATGGTTTTCCTGATAGATAAATCACAACGTGTGAGGGTCAATAATATAATGTCTGACATACTTTGTTCTTCCACTGGATCGCCACAGCGGTGCGTCCTGTCACCTATTTTATTTACTTTATATACTAATGTGTGCCAGAGCCAGCATGCATGGTGCCACATCATGAAAATTGCTGATGATTCAGTGATTGTGTGCCTCCTCAGCAATGATGACCCTGATCATGGCCCTGTGGTTGATGAATTTACAGAATGGTTGAACAGTGTCCTTTCTGGACATAAATATGTCCAAGACCAAAGAGAAGATGGTGGATTTTAGGAAGAATCCCACTGTCATCTCTCCTGTTCTGATCAATGGTCAAACAGTTGAAGCAGTTGAACAGTATAAATATATTGGCACAGTCATTGATAACAAACTGTCCTTTGAGGCCAATGTGGATGCTGTTTGTCAAAAAGCACGAGTATATGTACCATCGGACGATTATTGGAAGTTCCAGAGTTTTAATGTCAGGACTTTCATGAAGATTTTTTATTCTTGTGTTACTGACTCAGTTTTAACCTTTTCTTTTATCTGTTGGTTTGGTTCCCTCAGCATCAAAAATAAAAAACAGACTCCAGGGTATTGTAAAGGTGTGCAGCAGAATTGCAGGAGTGACCTTGAATGACCTTACACACCTGCATAAGATCAGAACTCTGAATAAGACCAGATTGGTCCCGAATGACCCCGCCCATCCTCTATGGTCTGAGTTCACGCTGCTTCAGTCTGATCGCAGACACACCCTACCATGTAGTAGGACCAGTAGGCACAAGAACCCTTTTATTCCTGCTGTTACCAGGCTCCTGAATAGTGAATAGTGTGTGATTTGTGTTTTTGTATTGCATCTGTCATTTGTTTTTGATGTGTGTACTTCTGGCTGTACAAACAGACTTTCAAGGACTCACCACATACAAGCATTTAACACCCCCCCCCCCCAACATTCTTCCTCACTTCCTGTTCCCCTCCCACAACTGAATCCATTGAAAAAGTTCCATCACATGACCACGTGTTTATAATGTCTTACATCTTATGTATGCACTTTCATTATCTTCACTGTAATTCTTTTGAAGGATTTGTGTTGGATGCATGCACACGCAGTGACCGGCAGTGAGTGAGAGCTTGGCATTTTGTGTTTGTCTTTTTTCAATGTATGTTTTGTTGTAATGCCAAAACAATCACTATGTCTGCAAAACAAATCTACCCACGGGTATAAATAAAGTAACCTTGAACCTTGAATCATTTGTCTGTAGGGGATAATAAAGTACCTTGAACCTTGAACCATAGCACAAACCACTGCTGTGCAATGACGTGCTTTAACTTTGTAATGCTCAAAGGTTATAAAATCAAGTTAATAACTGAGGTTTGTCTTCCAATTTACACACAGTATAAAAACCCCAGTAACTCCAAAAATGAAAGAAAACAGTTTAGACATGAGAAAAAGAATTGTCGATGCTCACACAGTACAGGGTGTACAAAGTTAGCATCGCATTTCCAAGTGTCAAGAACTGGAGGGAGAAATATCATCAAGAAATTCCAATTGAGCCACACAGTAGCACAAGACTGGTAGGAAGTGAAAGCTTTCAAAGACTCTGGAAAGAAAACTAGTGAGAGATATGTCTAAAGACCCCTGGACAACTGCCAAGACACTAATGAATGACTTAGCAAAGTTGGAAATTGTAGTCTCTAAAGAAGACAATCACTAGAACTCGGCACAAGAATGGACTGCAAGGTTGCAAACCAAGCAAAATTCCCCTTCTGCAGAAGGGACACCTTCAAGCCAAACTGTAGTATGAATGCTAAGGACAACCTGGAGACAGATTATGCATACAGGATGAATGTCTTCTGGTCAGATGACACTAAACTAGAGCTCTTTGGCCACAGAGAAGACGGGAAAACACAATCCCCACGGTAAAATTCAGTGGTGGGAGTATTACGCTTCAGATGCTTCAGTGCATCTGGGATTGGGAATCTCAACCAGGTGAAAGGAATGTTGAAGACTGAGGGATGAGAAGATTTTGAAAGATAACCCCAAGCAGTCAGCAGCAAAAAGGGGTCTGGACACTGTCAAAAAAGGAGAAGCTCTGTTTGATGTTGTGTATGCTGTTATTTTGTTTTTGGTTTGAATTAAAATGGTACAGATATGTAAAGGAGGGTAAATTGTGATTGAAGTGAATGCTGTACTTTCATGATTGTAAACCTCAATAAAATATCCTGGCAAAAAAAGGGGCCTGTCTTCCAATACAACAAAAACCTGATACATAAGTTGCTCCTAGTGAAGAACTACCTCCAGAAGACTACAGGGAACGTTATTCACTACACAAAGCTCTGACTTAAATCCCATTGAAAATCTATGGAAGAACAAGGTCCATACCAGAAGGCCATCAAATCTGGAGGAGCTTGAGAGATTGTGTCAGAGACTTATCAAAAACTACAACAAACTGCAGGCTGTTATCTAGCAAAAAGAAGACACAACTGAGTATTAACATCAGAGGGCTAATAATTTTGAACCTGGTAGTTTTTGTTTTTTATGAATTTAATTTAATAAATAAGTACATGAGTAAAATAATGTAATCATCCAAAACACAAGTAGGATGTTTGAAAAAGCTGTGTTTGAAAAAATATTTGCTCTGTTTAACAGCACTTGTGAAATATTTGTGAAAAAGAAAATTACACTTTCATTATTTTGTTCTTAACTGTAGATAAAAAAGTTTGGTGACTAACATTTCTTCTAAGCCATATAATCAGTGGTAGGAAGTAACTCAGTACAAATGCTTTATTACTTTACTTAATGGCCTGAGAACCTATAGAGGATGGAGGTAAATGACAGAAGGCTTTAGATTCATTTTACTGTCACTTTCTATGTTAACATGATGAGCACATACCTTATGTCTCAGCGTAGGGATAATCCTCTCATAGAACTCTGGATGTGGGTGAGCATCCTGCAATAAAAATCAGTGACAATTTTTAGATGAAGGTCAGTTTATCTTCCTACTTACATCTTAAGGTCAAGGATGAATTGAAAAAAATTAGGTGGGCGAAAGGTGAGCACTGACCTTATGTCTGCCAATTCTTATGAATGCAATACAGTGTTTCAAATAAATTATTGTGTTTTCCATCATAGCCTCATAACCAACTAAAAACATTACAGTGAGGAGAGTCTCATATATACCAGTTTGACGACTGCACAGAGGCTTTTAAAACTAGAACATCTCCATTTTCACACTTTTTGTGATCACACATGGCTGGTTTCCAGCACAGTAACATTCCATTTTACTAATCTACTGTAAAGGTAAATAATGCATAATGCGATGACATGACGAGAACATAGACCATGTTATCATAGTGAAATAGGCATTGGCCCGAATGCAATTCCTCTGCTTTCTCAGTGTCTCAACAAGCCTGGAAGCCTCGAAAAGTGGTTTCACTACACCATAACAGAACCAAACTGTCAAGCCTACAGTCAGACGTTAGTCTGGTTTTGTCTGTCTTTCATGTTTTGTCTGTCACTTCCTGTTTTATTTTGTTAATTTTCCCTCATGTGTCTTGTCTGTCGTCTTTACTTCCCCTCCTTGATCGTGTTCACCTTTCCCCTGATTACCTGTCTCCGCCCTGATTTGTACCACCTGTGTCTCATTGTCTTCCCTCCCTTTTGTGTATTTAAGTCCAGTCTCTTCCCCTGTTCAGATGCCAGTTTGTAATCTCTTGCAGTTACTTACCAGCATTCTGATCTTGTCTGTTCGTCTGATTTTCTGTTTTTGACCCGTTTTTGCCATTCTGGTTTTGTCTTTTGTCTGCCTCATCTGCTTACCTGGTTCTGACCGCCTTGCCTGACTTTTTGGTACGTGAGTTTGTCTAACCCTTATGTCCTGTTGCCTGTCTGATAGCTTGCCCGTGCATGTCCTGTTTCCGTCCCTGACCTCCCTCTGCTTTTCCCTAGTCGGGAAAACGGCCCCGGTAACCGAACGGAGCAAGGGATTCACGTCCTCAGCCCGGAGGACGTATCCGAAGAGGATTTCACCATCCATTATCCTCAAGATTGTGTCACTCATTATCATTACTCATTTATTTGTATATTCAGAGACTAATAAATCCAATGAATTTTATTTTCCGCCTCTGAGTACTGCATTTGGATTCTGTGCCTGTACTAGTGTTATCACACAAATGGCAAAAGGTTCATCTATCTTTATATTTATCCTTTTGATTTAGACTGAGGAGAGAGCAGTATAAGGAATATGTGTATTGACAAATGCTGGTGTTTTTACCTCCTGATTAAGGTTCCTGCAGTTTAAAACAAACCCACTTCCTAACATTATCATGAACATTCTAGTAGCTTTGATTCTGAGATAGGCTGATGAGTATGGCAATGAATTGAGTTGATTATTTGGCAGTTTCAAATGTTATTCACATAAGTAAACAATTATTTCACAATTCTAGTAAAGTACAGACACAACTGTGGGAAGCCTTGGTCATGAAATGACAAGGTGTAACACTCAAATAGAGATTCTGATGTGTGTGCTGACAAACGGTGTCAGTGCTCCCCATTTTTTGTGGCACAAGGACCCCCGTTTTAACTGATTATTTAAATTGGCAAACGTTACTATTTTAGCGAGGTATTAAGTGGTATGTGTCTGAATACTTAAGACTGATGGTGTTAACTAACAATCAGCAGTCAAATGACAAGTCATTGTACTGGCTGCTTCAAGTGTCTGTTTGTGTGCACCCTCTCACTTTTTTTGTGTCCACAATAATTTTACTCCCCACAATAATTATTTTTACCTCTTCAGTTTCAGTTTTTATGCTTGTTTCTGTGTAAGATACCAAGAACTGCAACATGTACCAAACTGTGGGTAACCTGAATGTTGTCAACAATGGTTCTTAACATGTAAAATTTGTTTTCACACAAATCTTAGATTTTGTTTTACACAAACTCTTAATGCAAAGTACATATTTATTGCTGTAAACACTTCATTTTTGCAAGCAGAAATTGTTCAAACTTGGCATATTCTTTCCACTCAATTAAGGGCAGAGGGAGAGTAGGCAATAGACTGAAGACAGTAAGCACTGACTGTCAGAAAAAAGTTAGGAAATACAAAAACTAAAATGTTATTTTCTGATCGTGTGTGATTGTTTGCCCACAGAGTAATAAAACTTTGTAGGAAATGATTTTGGGGAAATACTACCAAAGTCCACACAGCCTTTCTCTTTTTCTACCCAGTAGACAGGTAACAAGGAGAGGGATCAGTGCTTTATCCAGACTTTTGTCTCTTAAATAGACCTTTAGTTCCTCTAAGAGTAGTAATGTGGGAAAAACAGCTTTGTAAACAGCAAAATTAGGGGAAAAAAAGTAAAACACAGGCAGAGGGCAGGGTCTCTGCAGGTGATATACACCCCCAAACATGGACAGAGGGTCAGAAGTAATTGTCATGGTCCACTCTGGTGTAGCCATGGACTCCTCCCTCAACAGTCAGATTCCCATCATATCCGCAGCTCCTTTTTCATTAGGAGCATATACAGGGTTCTTTCCTGCAGCTGTGCAGCACTGGATCATTGCATTTCATCACCTACAATAACCCAGACTTCTTCTGCCATCCTTTCCACCGAACTCTGACTGCGCCGTTAGATTTTTCTGTTTGTTCTTCCTTCGTTTTTTCTATTAACAAATCTGTTTCTCCCCCCAGCACTGTGCATTTGCATCCTATTATTCACAACGTATGACAGTAATGATTTAAGGGGGTATTATTGTAAGAGTCGATAAAATGCTTTTTTTTTTTTAGGACAAAGTTACAATAGAATATCTGAAGATATGAAAGTGTGTACAGGTGTATAAAATTACACAGACACGCACATACCTTGATTAGCATTTCTAGTTCCATTCTCAGACTCATCACTTCTAGTGTTACTGCAGCAACTCGGCCCACATCAGGATCTGTGACATCATCAGGGAAGCTAAGTCCATCTGACTCCTGATTGGAGTAACCATAGAGACAGAGTACTGCCCGTCCACCCTGGCAGGGCAAAGACAAAGGGTGATCGATTGACTTTACAACTGTACATTATCTGTCTGGCTGAAAAAAGGCCAAAACCCTCCATAAGACTAAGCTTTTCGGAAAATGAATGAATGACAACAATTGAAAGGTCTTATGCCCACTGGGGGTGGGCGTTGGAGATACCAGCAATCAAAGTCACGGGACATGTATTGTTAGTCTACAGTTCAGATTTATACAAGTGATCTGTGGATTGATGGCTGTGCTACAAATAAACTAGACTGTGTGATGTCGTCAGATACATCCTTACACATGATAATAATTAAGTTAAGAAGCAGAGCATTCTGTTACTGTTTTACAACAGAATTTGACTTCAACTGTTGTGTTTTCAGACTATACAAACTGAACAATTAAGTGTTAACTTTTAATTACAGGGGACTTTTAATTGCAGGGAAGGTCACTGAATGAACCATAAAACAATACAAAATAAACATGTTTCATGCCACTAGTTGCTTTGAATAACTGAGACCAAAGAATTTTATTTTCCTACTCAGTCCCCACTACTTCTTGCTAGTACCAGCTGTGGTAGCAGCATAGGAATATTCAGAAAGATGCTAGTCATGTGAGTTAAATGTTTGCTATGTCAAATTGTATCCAGAAATAGTGTTTCCATTCCTTACTATGTACATGACTCTAAAGACAAACAACCATCTCCTAAATCTGCTTGTGTTTTTTGGGGTTTTTTTTTTGCTTCTCATTTATTCATTTTCTACTGCAAAACATCATAATGTGCATTAAATATGTTTAGGTAAATACATTGCTGGCTCAAAATTACTGAACTGCTTCATTCTTTCATTAGCGTGTTTTAGAGGATACACAAATAGTGTATAATAGTATAGTTTTTCATTATTTAATTTTATTATTACCTGAATAGCATCCACAGTGGCCCTGAACACTGGGTTATTGTGTTTCACTGTCCTCCAGTACTTTGGCCGGCTAGGATTTGTTAAGTTACAGCCATATTTTTCCAGTATGTTCAATGCTGTTGACAAGCGCTGGAGAGATGCAAACGTCTGTGAAAAAAGAAAAGAGAACAGACCCTTTTCATTCATGATCTGGCCTTTTGGACGTCAGGGCCCCAGGATGGTTTCTTCCACTAGTAGCATTAGCAACAGCACAAAATTTAGAAGCATAGCTTAACTTGAGAGGAACATAGCATATTTATACTTCTTCCATCTTTAATGTTTTAGTGGTGCTTTGTAATGGAATGCCATGAATTCATCCTGCTGACAATATTGTAACTGTATAGTAACCTCTTTCAGTTTATTCATTTATGCCATAAATCTCCTGTTTTCTAAAAACAAAAACATATTGAGCATTGTCATAGTACTATTCAATAGGTGTCAGCCTTATGAAATAAAATGGCCTTATGAAATAAAATGATGAAATAAACTAGTTTTAGACTGATGAAAAAACTTTGGTAAGAGATTAAAATGATAACAATGTAGTAGAAAAGAAACCATGAATGTGTAATTGATGCATTTATGGCCTTTACATGTGATTTTAACCATGCATCACACGACAAAACTTTCAATAACTTTCACCAATATGTTGACTGCCCTCCAGAGACAATAAAACCCTGGATCTCCTGCATGCTAATGCCAGTGATGCATACACAGCCACAGCCCCCCCCCACCCCCCCAAGCAGATCAGACCACAACCTGGTCCTGTTGGCCCCTTTGTCACCCATGTGAGAAAGCAGCCTGTGCACACCAGGATGGCGAGGAAGTGGACACAGGAGGCTACTGATGCACCTCAGGACTGCTTTGAGACAACAGAGTTGGATGTGCTCTGTGATCTGCTTGAGGAGGACATTGACCACATGATTGGCAGTATCCCAGAATATATCCAATAGTGTGAAAACACCACCATGCCTCTTCATCTTATACACTGTGCGCTGTTACCCCAACAATAAGCCAAGGATCACCAGTGACCTGAAAGCACTTATAAACAAGAAGAAGAGGGCTTTCAGGTCTGGAGACAGAGAGGAGCTGAGGAGAGTGCAACATGAACTCAGAGTGCAGCATGACAATGACAGCAGGCCAGGTTAGGAGACGGCCGGAGAGACTTCACCAGTGGAAGGCTGCAGGTCTTGATGGCATCTCCTCCAGGATACTGAGGACCTGTGCCACCCATCTGCCTTCTGTACTAAAACACTTCTACAACCTGAGCCTGTGTCTGGAGAGAGTACTGGTGCTGTGGAAGACACCCTGCCTAGTTACTGTCCCCAAGACGCCAGCTCCATCTGACCTGGCCAACTGTAGACCAGTAGCTCACGTCATGAAGGTCCTGGAGCGACTGGTCTCAGCCCAGCTGAGGACCCTGGTGAAGATGTTTCTAGACCCTCTGCAGGTTGCTAATCAGCCCCATTTGGGAGTTAATGATGCAGTCATTTACCTGCTGCAGTGAGCTCATATGCACCTGGATAAGAAAGCACTGTCTGGCAGTGTTCTGTCTGATGTGGTGATCAGTGGTACAGGAGCTCCACAGGGGACTGTGGTTTCCCCTTTTCTCTTCACCTTATAAACCATAGACTTCTAGCACAACCCTGAGTTATGTCATCGGCAGAACTTTTCTGATAACTCAGCTGTCGTGGGTATAAAAGAGAGGGAGATGAGGGGGAATACAGGACATTGATAGACAACTTTGTGGAATGGACTGAACAGAACCACCTGAGGCTGAATGTCAGCCAGATCAGAGAGATGGTGACTGACTTCAGGAAGAGGAGGACACCTTCACAGCCACTATGGATCAGGAAGGAGGCTGTGGATGAGGTGGAGGAGTTAAAATACCTGGGGATGGTGATCAACAATAGACTGGACTGGAGGATGCTTAAGAAACTGATATCCATCATGGACAGTGATGAGCACCCTCTCCACCACACATTGGACAGACAGCAGAGCACCTTCTCAAAAAGACTATTGCAGCTCCACTGTCTAACAGACAGATTCAGGAAATCTGTCCTGCCATATTCCATAACACTGTACAATAAACTCACCTCTTCCTGATGGTTAAACCTGGTCATGAACTTGTTTCCACTATGCACTTTACTGTTATTTATGCATGTCCATCCTACTGGAAAATTATATTTTACTTTGCATATTACAGTTTATTATTGCACCTTACTGTTTAAATTATCCAGATTTCTTAACCAGTTGTGGTTTTACATACTTTTAATTTATTATGTATAGTGTTTTTTATTCTGTTATTCTTGTATTGTAGTTGTTGCAAAGCAATTTCCCAGATTGGGATCTCTCTCTCTCTCTCTCTCTCTCTCTCTCTCTCTCTCTCTCTCTCTCTCTCTCTCTCTCTCTCTCTCTCTCTCTCTCTCTCTCTCTCTCTCTCTCTCTCTCTCTCTCTCTCTCTCTCTCTCTCTCTCTCTCTCTCTCTCTCTCTCTCTCTCTCTCTGTCTGTCTGTCTGTCTGTCTGTCTGTCTGTCTGTCTGTCTGTCTGTCTGTCTGTCTAATAACTGCAATTTATGGTTTACTAAACCCAGTGCTTGGAAGTCATCTAGGATATACAGTTTATGGGACATGAGTTTGAAGAAAACCTCAAAAGTAGTATAAGAAAGAGTAAGCAGAATAGAATAAAACCACAAATAATACACTTTTTTTAAATGTGTATTTACCAAGAGTGAAAAAAGAAGTTGTGATAATATCCATCTGGATGGGGCAATACTAACATTTTACAATACTACAGTGTTTCTGTTACACCCTCCAGTTCTCAGAATCTGTTGTGCATTGTGCCCGCCATAAATTGTACATCCTGGATTAGAATGATTCCACACAAAACCTATGCAAAAAATTCTAAAATTCTATTTTCCCTTTGTCATTACGGGGTACAGAGTGTGGATTAATGTGGAAAAATGTAATTTAAACAATTGTAGCATCTAGCTGCAAGATTACAAAGTGAAAAAAGTGAGGGGGTCTAAATACATTCTGAATGCACTGTAAATAATGTATGATATTTTTAAAAATGGGCTCATTATCATGTTGCACCTGATGATCTTAGTTCTAGAATTACTATAGAAGCTATCCACAAAAATGGTTGCAAATTAAGTAAATGATCACAAGCTGGAGCCCTGGATGGCTACACTTGAGAAACTAATATAATTTCTACAAAGCAGACACCACTATTAGCCGGGTAGTGTATAGTCTTCTTACAGTTGTTGTCCATTCATCAACCAGGGTGGATGGGGGAGTGTTGCAGGTGTACTGCTCTACCGATGTTCCTACTGCAACAAAATAATTTACAATTACTAATTACTAATAAACTTTTCATTCAGAGGGTTGGGGGGGGGGGGCGGCTACACACCTAAAATTTTAATGGTAACACTCAATCTCTGTCCTTACCTCCTTCCGGTTGTTGCCGAAGCTGTTTTCTTTGACCATGGTCTCCGCAGCAATGTGGTGGTATTTGGAGCAGGGTGGTAAGGGTAAGTTAGCCATGGCCATCACACCAGCCCGCATTTCCACAACCCTTCCACCAGACTTCAGGCACATTTCAGCCTGACTCCGCACCTCCTGCAGCTGCTCTGACAAAGACGGCATCCTGAACACACAACATACATGGACTGACTGTTGATGTCAAACATCTGCTGACAATTTACATCTACTGATGTTTTACACCGGCAAAGTCAAATATTTGACTTAACAGTTTGCTGTACCTTGGTAATGTCATATTTGGTTACTTTATTGCTAATCAGGGAGAGCTTTAATTTGATGTTCTAATGTTTCAAAAACTGCATCTGGCATTGAAACCTCTATATGTGTTCTCATGTGCTTACATTGGGTTATTTTTGTTTATTTTTTGGGGTTTTGTACTGAGAGATCGTCATTTTTGACAATAGCAACTCCAGTACTAACCCAACATCTCATTTGCCTATTTTCATAAGAACACCCACAATACATGGGGGTATTGTAGGAGATAGGTAGAAGATGTGGGATAGATTTGATGGGAAAATCCTTACACTTGCTCCAGAGTTCTTTAGTGCCTCTCTTCTGCTCATCCACACTGAGAATGTTTATATACACATTATTATTTCACTACTACTCCAAATATGATGGTACTCTGAATTTGGCAAGTCATGTCAACAGCTTATACCATTTAGATATATTTTTTGGGAATTCAAAATATTCAATTAAAATTATTTCAATTATGCTGATATTATTTCAGTTTATTATAGAGATTTTGGACACATATACTGCCAGACTAAAAAAGTCCCCACCTGGATTTAACAAAGAAAATAGGTAAGAGCTTTCCACTGGATAATTACTACAGTGATTATGTTTCAGCTGCAAAAAGTTATTTAACCCTAACTGAGGTAGTGTGCAGCTTCTCATTTTTTAAACAACCTTTAACGTCCTAGAAACATTAAGACTGGACCGTATATGTATCAGATTCATTAAACAAATCTTTATTTGTACATTTCACAGGTTGTGACCACATTTCTGGTCAGAAGTAGAAGCACACAGTAATTTTAATCCTTACAACAGAGGATATTAACATGGTGTTGCTTAAAAAAAAATGACCTTTTTTCATAATTTGTTTGAAAGAACAAAAGGGAGAGGTTGAATTGACAGAGTGGACACCTGCCACAATGGAAAACTTGGAAAAATATTATTTTTCATCAGGGTATAAAGGCTGCATGTCAACAGGAATATTATTGGAATATTAATTTTCAGTCATATAAACACCTACTAAGGAAGATTGTTTTTCAAAAGAAAAAAAAAAGTGAAATATAAACATGTGCAAGTACTCCATGTGAGACACTAAATGCTAGCCTATTGGTTAAGAACCGTCTTCACCTAAGGTCAAGCAAAACAGAGGCACCAGAACAAAACACATGTATGTAAACAAGCACATATAGGCTACATTTATGATACTGCACCTTTATAAACCAAAGCAACAGTTTTAGTACAACAAATGAGAAGTTGTTGGAACAGTATGAAAAATGCTAATAAAAAATGAGTAAATAAATAATGCAACAGTGCTACAATGTACTTTGACTTGTATGTCCTTGTAGACAGTATGAAGACAACATATCCCATGTTTTGTGTGGTCAATATCATCTCATTTGTAAATATACAGTCCACCCATTCCGTACATTCAAGCTCTTACACATTTAAGAAAATGGAACAGGTGCAATACACATGGTGACTTAAAGGGGTCATTATTTGCTAAACCCACTTTTATTAGTCTTTACTATATTTATTTGTGTATTTGGACCCTAACAATTCATAAAGTTTGAATTTGAATCCTCCAGGTGCTGCAAAGCTATCTTTATCTTCATTCTGGCAAAAATTGAGTGGATTTCTACAACCTGCTTCAATTCCTTCTTAATTTGTTACATTTTCTATCTAGCTACATCACGACATTTGCACATATAAGGTCAATACTTCCGAAGAACATTCCTCCATGTACGCCATAAGTGTTTGTCAGCAGCAGCAGTTGTAGTCCATACTGAAAATATGTCCAAACTTTGAGTCGATTACCTAAAATGTTCAGTTGTTGGCTGTATTAACGAACTGAAGTGGCTGAACGGGACAGAGCAGTAGAGCTGCAACTGATTAATCGACTAGGTGCTTGAAGTCAATGCAAAAAGTCCCAATTCGACTAATCGACTTGAATTGATTGAAGGGAGATATTCTATTGCAGTTTTCCTGAAGTGAAACTTCTTTGTGCATCACAATAAGTGTCCGTGTGAAACACAACAGTGGAACCAATGTTTAACAGCAGAGAAATGAAGGAAACAAAGCTTTGATTCAGGAGAATTGTGGTTGAATGATTTTTTTTGGATTACTTTGAGTTGATTCATCGGTTGGAGCTCTACAGAGCAGCACAGTCAACAACCTAGACAGGGGTGGGGTCATTGTGCATTTAAAGAGCCAGCACTCAAAACAACCTTTCTCATGTCATTGCTCAAAAATAGGGTTGAAGATGGGCCTGTAGAGTTTAATTAATGAAGAATTTAGACCCAAGCATAAGATTGACAGTTAATGTAGACCACAGGATAATGTTTTAAAATGCATAATTCCATTTAAAAAAAACAAAATATCCCTCCTTTAAACAATGTGAATTGAAACAGGTGTGGTGCACAGTGATTACAAATGTATTTTGGCACAGCATTTAATCCCTTACTGTAGAATAGATAGTGTTAGCATTACCACTCTCTCCACGCTTCATCTGTACTTGGTTAGTAGCTACTCCCTGGTATCTCAGTGCATCGCGCTATGAATATTAGCAGTTGGAACAGTGTTCAGTAAAATTTAGTGATGTGACGTTCATGAACGAATCGAATCTTTTGAACGGCTCTTTGAAATGAACAATGGGAACCGAGTCTTTGTAAAGAGCCGTTCATTTATTTTTATTTATTTATTTTTTTTAAGGAGGGAGTGTCCGATTGCCTGTCAATTTAGCGTCACTGGGAAGGCATTGGGCAGGAGGAGAATACTCGAGCAGAAAAAAAAGAGTGCTTGTGCATGTCTCATGGCAAGAAGTTAGCAAAAAAACAACCGTTTGAAGCATGAGGTGAGCATACAGGAGGAGGCGGAGCTGGAAAACTGGTTGAAACCAGAGAAAAGTTTGAGAGTGAGTGAGTGACCACCTGTGAGTAATGAGCCAAAGAAAAACGTTATTTCATAAGAACATGTTTTATTTTCTTCTTCATTTTTAGACTACAGACTAGTCCACATAATGTAATGTGATGTTTCTTGTCAAATTCCAGCATTTGCCTAATGTCACCTCTCATGTCATGTATTTAGCCTACCCATTTTAACTATTCTTTATTACGGTAAGATAATATTTACTGCCGTGCCAATTAAACACCTTTAAAATGTAATATTAATCATCACATGAAGCCTATTTAGTCATTAAAACATTGGTGTTTCAAAATAATGCAAACACCATAAAAGAGCCAGTCTTTTGAATGGCTCTTTTCAGTGAATTGTTCCCTTCAAAGACCCAATAGGTCCGTCACTTCTAAAATTCTGGCACACGTGGGGACGCATAAGGGAAGGAAGTCAAACATATCTCCAAAATACTTGCATTGCTTTACACACAGTACTACCCACTTTACTCTATTCTACTACTCACCTTACTCAACTGAACTCAGTCTGAACAGGTAACGGCACTGGTACAGACACAGTCATGGTGTCACTTCACAAAAAAAACAAAAAAAAAAAACAAAACAAAACATGAACTTTAAATGCCAGACAATCTATTGCCACGCCCACACACTCACCTAACCTCCCATCCACACAATAACCCCCTGAACTCCTGTACATAACACAGACCGTGGTACATAGAATGACAAACACCCACAATGCAATGCGGCAACATACCCACTGCATGCCACAATATTGTGTATGACCGCAGTCGTCATTAAAGGTATTTTCAAATTGATAAACGTCGTGTAAGCTCTCTGCGGATGTGACATGTCGTTGCCTACCTCGAGTCTCCGGGACCACGGTGGTGAAATCACAGGGCTGCCCCCTCGCGCACCTCCGTTTAGCACGTTCAGTTCATTCAGTCGTTTGTTCACTTTCAGATGGACTGTGGA
This sequence comes from Sphaeramia orbicularis, assembly GCF_902148855.1. Taxonomy (NCBI): domain Eukaryota; kingdom Metazoa; phylum Chordata; class Actinopteri; order Kurtiformes; family Apogonidae; genus Sphaeramia; species Sphaeramia orbicularis. The sequence goes on from NC_043973.1 coordinate 5,390,369, forward strand.
TGAGACGGCTGTTTAACACATAACATCTGTCTAAAAGGATTTAAAAAAAAAAAAAAAAAAAAAAAAAAAGGATCCGCGTTGCAATACTTAATGCCCACGGTGTGATGCATTCAAACAGCAACCTCTGACTGAAGCAAAACATGGATGGAGGGTGTGTGACGTCATAGGGTCTGGAACGGACGCCTTATGGGAGAACTGTTATATACACGGAGAATTTCCAAATCAGACAAAGATGTGAGCTAAGTGTGCGTTGAAGGGATTCAAAGCGGGGTGATGCGCATTCCAAATTCTATACCTTTATATTCCATGACAAATTTTTTAATGTTAGTAGGCACATTTCAGTCACGTAAAGTAATAACTAGTTTTATTAGTTCTTAATTAATTAAATCAATTACCATATTTTAATCATATATATTAGCATTTTAATAAATATTTTCATGGAATTTATCCTTTTCATAAGCAAAGAACATAAATGTTTTTTTATTTATTAAATGTATTGATGTTTCTTTCTTGATATAATAATAATTGGTCTTTTTATTATCATTATTACTTCTGCTCCCAAAAAGCAGAACTGTCCATCTAGTATGGTCTAGTATAGCACATTAGTCCAACCTTTTCAAAAGACATCAACTCACCTCATTCAGAAGTTATGAAAAACATAAAAAATGACATGAAAAAGATAACTGGGTACACCAATTCCTTTCACTTGCCAAATAGCCAAGGCTTCTTATTGCTACAGTTTTACATTTTCTGTTCTAAAGAGATTCACAAAAAGCATTACATTAATATCACAATTCTTTTTTTCTTAGTCCATTGTTACAGCATTTTTTTTTTCTGTCTTTGCCAGCATCTTCTTTTGCATTAGTGAAATGTTTGTTCACTAGCACCCTCCCGCATGGAGCTACATGAGGAGGTCATATCTAAGAATGTATCCCTGTAAGACAAAGAAAGGGTCTCCATCATGTTGTAGACATTCCCTGTGACATGAGTTTAACAGCTGGAAAATCTATCAGTTTGACTACACAAAGTGAGAACTTGATGTGCTTGATGTCTTTTAAAAACCTTTTAATACAAAAGCGTTGATGAACCCCTTATTCTGGACTAGACTATTCTAGACTTGGATACACAATATTAATGTCAATTATATAGAAGTCCCGATTTCCATTATAGGGCCTGTATGCCTTTGTGTGTTGAATAACACGTCTACTACCACTTTTTTCCAATGCTTTTATATTTTGTCTCATCCTGCAAGTGAAATTTATATGTTTATCATCACGTCTGATGCATTTGAAGTCTGAATTATTTAACAAATGTAAGACAAAAAGAATGAAATTATTAAAACCTCATTATGAGGGCTTTTTATGGAGCTACTGCTTCTCATCCTAGTACTACTACAACTACTGCTACTACTACAGTTGCTACCACTGCCACTGCTACTTCTCCTTCTCCTACTACTGTTACTACTACTGTTTTTGCTGCTGCTGCTATACAATAATAATGCTGATATAATAATGATAACTGCCTGAAATCACAAACACTGCACTGTATGCATCTCAGGAAAACATAAACGTCAGATTAGGTCACATGAACACATTTATTTGTTTTGCATATGTTAGGTGCCTAATTCATTCACTATCATCATGTTGACATACAATTAATGGATGTGACTATTCTAAGTATAGCTGTTTAAATGATGATGAAACATATAACAAACCACAAAACAATAAAGCAGGCAGTAGAGATAAAAAGCAGATTTCAGTGATTAACTGTACAAAAATATTCCAACACATACAAATTAAGATTCTGTGAACTTTTCAAGTTGGTCACATGAATATATGGTTGTGCAGTGAAGAGCCAAAACAGTGTACAGCCAGGAGTCTCAAGCAGTGACCAACAAGCATGATCTCTACCACAGAGCCACATGTAATGAATCACTTTTGACAGAATTGTGGCATGTGAACAAAATGAAATTTGTTTCATAGCCAAAATATCACATGGACAAAGCAACCTGTGTTAACCTATTTCCAAACAATATCTTCAACTGCTTAAACTATATATCACATATACTAATTTAATAATTAACTTTTGTGCATGGGGAGGCGAGCCCTGGCATTCAACTGACTCCATACTAAAGAAAAACACCAAGAAAACCAGCATGACCTGCCTTAATGCACATCAAAACCTTTCAGTGGGTAGCTGTAGCTCAGGGGTTTTTATGTAAGGAGTGGTTACCTGCATATATCAGAAGGGGAGGAGGACACTAACTGAAATAGTCAGCCAATGGCAGTTTCATGCCAACTGTTGGAGTACTTCCTGTGCATCAAATTGAAGAAAAACAAAATCCACACCACCAAGACAAAGTTTTCTTTTCACTCTGCAAATTTCTCAGTTTAAAAAATTACTCACCCATATTGATGCCAAAAAGTAGGAATTTCAGAGGGTACTCAGTGTGCACTCTCATCAGTAATGATTATTTAGCAATAAGATTTAGGTAAGGATAAGATTTGTGTCTTTATTTCACACTGCTTCCATTAAAAATAACACTGAAGCCAATTAGTGTTTCTCTCATATCAAATGACTATTTGTTACCACTTTGACCTCTTTTTAGGATTTGCTTAGCCAACTAAAGCTAAATGTCAGCAGTTGAATCAATACAGTACTGCTGTTTAAATATACTGAATTGCAAAATCCTGCAGCAGCAAAGTAATCCAAGCTGAGTTGGCTACTATTTAATTGGAGCTGCTGTTTTCCTTTACTGAAATGAAAATTCTGACACTGTGGCACAGTGAGATTGGAATTATAGGCTATGTTGCTGAACAACTACATGACTGACACTGAAGTTGATAAAACCAAGAATCTGTCAGTTTGCATATCAAAATATTATCGCCACTAACAGAAAAAAGAAAGAAAATAAATAAAGAAAAAAATCTGTACATCTGTACAGGTTTTTTTCGCCTTCTCATAAATTGTTTTTTTATGAAAAGGCACCGATAGGTATAAATGACAACAAAAATTGCAATCTAGACAAAGCATGATACATGGAAACAGTCATTTTTTTGTCTGTGAACATGTTGCCCGTCGTGCACATAATTGCATGTGCTTTTACATGTTGGCCGTGCATTACATTTAATACACAGCTGATGAAATTGAAAACTATTCATCAAATACAATTACACAGTTGCTAAGGAGGCATTACTCCAATCAAGTGCTGTGAATTGCCCACCACTTTTCACAATGCAGTCACTTATGCAGAGCAAATCACACAGACACACTCACAGTTTTTATCTTTGTTATAAATAAACATTTTCTGTTGAGTACAGTACTTGCTGTATGGTCAGGAGTCACATGTAGAGGTTGGCTTTTCAGTGGCCTTCAGAAATGTAATCTTTGAAAGAGGCTAGAAGGACAAACCTTTTCCCCATGCCTTGAAAGAATTTTCGTTTTATTACCACTTGTGTCCTATTTTTGAGGTTTTAACCATCATAGTCGATTGTCAATATACCATTGTATCACCAGTAACATGCGGGTACAAACTGAGAACACAGTGACATCATTACAACAAAAAGTCAAGAAACACGAGTCAGAGAGGTTGTAAACAAGCCACTCATTCTCCAGACTTGAGATCAAACCTAGAATGAGTGACTGGTGCTACTCATCCCATCTAATGAAGAGAAACTGTATAAGTATACACCTGCAGTAAATACATTAAGAATGACTTAAAGGTATTACTTTATAAGGCATATCTTCTGGCCTTGTATAGAAGCATTTATTCTGAATGGCCAAATTTGGCAGTGGGCAAGGCCTGCATGATGCAGTGTTACAAAAATTCACTGTTCTCTCCTGGTCGATGTAGTAATCTGTGTAGATCAATTACAGAAAACAGCACATGCCACTTCAGTCTTATAATCTCAGAAGTCCTGTGCATGCTTAAACACATCTTCCAACTCCTTGTTTTCAAAAGCTGCAAAAGTTATCAGCTCAATTCTGTCAAACTGAAGTATGACATCAGACAAGGGTTCAAGAATCGTGAAAAATCCTGACACCCTAGCAAGGACAGGTCCAAGTTTAGGTCCAAGTTTAAACAGGGAGAGCCTTTGTAAACAGTGACAGACCCTTACAGCTGCACTTTTATTTGTCATCTTGTTTTTCACATTTCAGGTTTGCAAAATGTGTCTAGTTATCTGGATGGCTTTTTATTGTTGTTGCTGTTTTGTGTTTCTCAAACTTCTTTTTACTAATGTCACCTTGTTTTCAGATTATAGCAATAATTTGGTTAGTGCTTGTATATTACTGGTAGAAACAAAAAAGAGGACTCAAGTTGGAAGTGGTCAAAATTACAATAAGACACTAAATTCAGATCCACAGTGAAGGTAAGCTTTGGTGCTCCATCATCTCCAACAGTACTTGATAAAGTTTGATGTCCCGAAGGCTGTCTATAAACAATATTAAACAACTGGCAAATACACAATAAATGTTCTTATGCTGATAGCCAGAAAGGATGGTCAATGTAGGCAAGATTTATTTTCATTTTATTCTGACATTTGGTCAGAAATATAAATCCTGGAGGAAGAGCCCCTGAACAGCGTAAAGCAGCAATCCATATGTATTTGATCCTTGACCATGTCCACTTTCCCGGTGAACTTTATATCATCTGTATATGCACATGCACATTCAAGTCTGTGTGTCTTTGTGTGTTTTCTTGAGAGTATTATATCGTCTCCTAAGCTTACATGTAAATTTTTTGCAGGATTTTTTTAAAATGTATTTTAAAAGTTAGTGCACACAGTGATAAGCAACCTATATGATGGTCTGTAAGTCCTTATTCTGAATGTTTTCATCTTCAAGAAACTGCTTTGAGTAAAAAAAATGAAACAAAACAAATCAAAGTGAACATAAAACATAACACATATTGACGAAGCACTGAGACAAATATTGATTTTTCACAATACAGCAAATGCATATGTGCTCTTGGACTGAACAATTCTGAGTCCAAGATGGAGAGGGAAGACTGGAACTTTAAGCCTTCTACTATGTGATTGTATTAGATCATGGTTCTGTTATAACAAGATAATGCCAAAGAGTAAGCAAAACCCGTGATACTGATAAAGACTAATCTTTGATTTTTTTTTTAAGTCTTGTAAAAGTTGCATTTTAAAAAGTCATTTGGGTGATTATAAAAAAATCCACCTTCCTATATAGTAAGCAATAGGAAATTGTAAATTAAAGCTAAGAGCTGTACAACAAAAACTTTTCAGTAAAGTCATAAATATTCATATTCAAACAAGGCTTCATTATTGCTCAGATCTGAGCCCTTTGTGATATAATGTAATCATTTGTCACTGTTCTGCTGGTAGCATAGAATCTCACTGACATGAGACGATGCATATTAAAACCATGCAGATTGCTGGGACTTGCAACAAAGAGAGACAAAGGTCCAAAGGTGTCGAGGGATATGACAGTCATCCCTCAAGAAAAATTGCAACACAAATGTTATAAAACCTTTAGGGTGAATGGGTTTCCAATAGTGTCTGTGTCAGCAAGTGCAGTGGCAACACCAGATTGTTACAGTACATTCTGGGTAACTACTGTCATCCAATCCACCCTCCTTTCTACAGGCTCTTCTTGTTGCGAAATGTCCTTTTGTTTGGGGCTCACATGCTCGTCTCACAGGGAGGTGTCAGGCTTCCCTCCAGATCAATGTGGTTTTCTCTTCTGTCTCCACTGCACCCCGTTCCCTCCCCTGCACCTGCTCCTTCTTCCACTGCCTCCACAGCTTCAAGCTCTTGGGTGCAATTGAGTGGACTGGCTTTAGATGATAGTGGACTACTACCACTGCTTGAGCCAGCAGCAGCCTTTTCCATGTGATTCCTTCCCTGGTGGCTTAAGCCTGTGAGCTGCCCTTCACCTTCTAAGCTCTTGGCTGCTGAGCCCTCACCTCCCCCCTGAGAGTTGCTTGGACTGACAGATTGCTGGGCTGGGGAAGGAGATTGCAGGAATGCCAGTGGAGAAAAAGCCTCCTGCTTTGCAGAGATGGGAGCTGGAGAGAACCGAGCAGCCCTGTCATCTGACGTTAGTTGCACAAGCTTGACTGAGCTAATGGAGGCTGGGGTTGCTACAGGACTCATCACAGCTGTAAGCATGTCATCTTGAGATCCAAGAAAGTCAACCTTGAGGCTTCTCCTCTTCTGAGGGCTGCTATAATCTCGCAAAGTGCTGCAAATGCTGTCATAGGTCACTCCCAAGCTTTCAACATTCTGTGATGTCAAACTCACATCTTCACTTCCACTGCCTTTGGGAACAAACTCATACAGACCCTCTTTGATGATGCTCATTGACTGGATGTTGTCAGGGCCCCGATTCACTTCCATGGTGCTGATTTGACTTAGATCCAAGGGAGGAGGGATACGCTGGTGTCTGGAGCCATTTTGACTCCCTACAGCAGTTGGGAGTACAGAGCTTTTCTCCCCTGAAAAATCACCATCTGACAACTTCTTAACAGCACTGACTTCAGGTGATATTTGCATAGCTTGTGAGGGTGTTAGTGCTTTCATTTCCAACTGCTCCTCTATAATTTTCTCCTGCTGCCCCTGGAGGGTTGTTGTCTTATCATAAGCATCTTCCAGTTGCTTTGTATTAAAGCGTTGAGGTGTACTTTTATTAGACCATGACTTGAGACGATCAGGAGAGCCCTGCTGAACCACTTCCTGGTAATGAGAATGTGTGAATCTGCCAGGACTACCCACTTCTGCATTTGAGTAATGTTTGTGGTAGCTCCAGCGACTGGGTGACAAGTGATTGTCCACTGGACACTTACTGTCTTCTCTCTTTTCAACGAGCACATCTGTGAGCTCCATACTACGTGCAAAAGCATCTTTTACATTAATTGAGATAATGCTACCACTCCGTTTAGCTCTTTCAAGAGCTTCCCTCCTTTTGATAGCTTTTTCTTGTCTCTTCTGTTCTCTGTAGAATTCAGAGAAATTGTTGACAATAATTGGGATGGGTAGAGCAATGACCAACACACCTGCTATGCAGCAGAGCCCTCCTACAATTTTTCCCAGTAGGGTCTGTGGATAGATGTCTCCATAACCAACAGTGGTCATTGTAATAGTAGCCCACCAGAAGGAGGCAGGGATACTGGTAAATTTGGTGGCATCTTCATCTTTCTCAGCAAAGAATACCAAGCTTGAAAAGATCATAATGCCCATTGCTAAGAAGAGGATTAATAAACCCAACTCATTATAGCTTCTTCGTAAAGTAAAGCCCAGAGACTGAAGTCCTGTTGAGTGCCTGGCCAGCTTCAGGATCCTCAGGATCCTCATAATTCGGAAGATCTGCACCACCCGTCTCACGTTCTGGAACTGCATCACACTCTTGTTAGACTCAGTTAGGCATAGGGTCACATAGTAAGGCAATATAGCCAACAAATCAATGATGTTTAGTGGTGCTTTGACAAAATTCCACTTGTTTGGTGCTGAAAGCAGCCGCAGCACATACTCCATTGTGAACCAGGCGATACATACAGCTTCCACATGGGCCAAGCTGGGGTTGTCATTGTACTGGCCAAATTCATCCACAACTTGCAGCTCTGGCAGGGTGTTGAGTGATAGTGAAATAGTGGACATTATGATGAAAAGGATGGAGATCATGGCCAAAATCTGCAAGACAAATGGAAAATTATGGCTTAGTGTGATTGCTCAGTATATGTTTGCATATATCCATATGCTTATCTACAATATAATCTGTCATGTCCTCAAAAAAAAAAAAAAAAAAAAAAAATCTCAGTAACTTTAATGATACCTTAAAATTTTCTCTAGTGCATCTGCAGTTGTTGGTTACTCCTAGGTAAAATATATCAACAAATTGCTGTGAAATTGCTGTTTAGGATTAATATTTGTCTTCTTTTAAAGCCCCAACATGACAACATTTGTGCACAATATTTAAGTTCTAAAGTTTTTTTTTTGTTTTTTTTTTAAATTCTATTCGGTCGGTATTCTATCCACTGCTACTTGTTATGTATCAGATAGCTAAATCCTGTTTCCTGGTTTGGTTTAGTTTTTGCACCAACTCAATAGAAACTATTTTTCACCAAGGACAGCAAACATTCAGTTATGAAAAAAAAAAAAATGTGTTGTTTTTTTTCTTTGTCTAAAATTTTTATTTTTTATTTTTCACAATTACTCTACAGACCTCAGGGGCATTTTTCTCTCTATGTTAACATATATTATCATCACTTACTTTTACATACTTTTTGCATTATATTATTAGTGATATTTGTGAGGTGTCCAAGCTGGGTGACGGAGTTGCAGTATGTACTACAGTCACACTCTCCTCACAGTGGCCCTTGCTAGGACATTTCAGGATAATTGTAATAGGATTGTATTGCTATGTATAGAGAGGATAGAGATAGGTTTGGAGTGGTTACTCATTCTTTCCTCTCTTTCAACAGGAAGAATCAAGTAATGAAAGGACACCCCCCACAATTGAATGACAAAAATGGAAAAAGAAAGAATAGGTATGATATAGCCAATATATAAAAAACCTGTTGACTTTAACAGAGGATGACAAACTACATGTATTTTCACACATTGAAAACCTAAGAAAACAAGTCGTACTAAATCATGCTTTTGTTTCAAAGTCATAGTTCAAGTGCTGGAAATGATTTCTTTCAAATCATATCATAAAGTCATATCATTGTTATTATTGTTGTTGTCACATTGTTTGACAGGTTGACAGCTTCATTTCTTAAACTTTCTAATTACATTTAGATAATCAACATGGTACAGTGTCTTTAAACAATGCTTTGTTCCTTCCATTTTTTAAATTCTTTATGAGGTTTTTTCTGGATATAGTAATGTACTACACAAAAGAAAACATTTAAGGTTCCAAAGGTAATCTCTTAACTAATGTAAAAGAAGCTCTTAATCTGAAAATCTACCACCTGTCCCCTACTTATATATATATATATATATATATATATATATATATATATATATATATATATATATATATATATATATATATATATATATGTATGTATGTATGTATGTATGTTAAATCTTTTTTTAGACATTGTGTTTATTATATATACTGTTTTGAATATTTTTATACAAGATTATGAAGAAATGCCTTCATGTTGTATTAATTTCAGTGTTGAGAATGTGTACATATATGTAAACTGTGTTTTGTTTCTTAAGTGTCTTGCTGTGTCAAAAAATGGGGTGAATACCCCCTAAAAACTGTGATATTTTGGAGTAAGTTGAGACAAATGGAATACATATTACCATTACTTATAACACTTGTATTTAAAGCAATGTTTATATAACGCCTTGAGGAACAAGAAAATAAACTAATGAGGCTCATTCTTGACTTTGTGAGTAGAAATTTGACTAAAATAGTCTTAATTCACATGATTACAAGTGGATATGTATTGCCTCTTAATATCCAGGTTTAACAGTCTGATTTAAGTTTAATACAAAAGTATAATGACACTAAAGCAACCTCCACGACAACTGATGGAGCCTGTGAGGTGAGGATAAAAACTTTAGTTTAGTTTTTGCTCCTTTGAAACAATTTATTGCATATGTAACAACCAGTGTTATAAAAATTGTTAAATTATGAACATAAAACAATAATGGTTATTTAAAATACATATTATACATCCTGTAACCCAAGATACTATGTCACTTAATATATACACATGGGACCAAGAGCAACATTTCACCACTTAATTGTGCTGATATATTGATTCAGTTATTGCTGAGAATCACTAAATAGAAACAATAATAGTCAACTGATACCTAATAGCTGACTCATGTCAAGCTAAATCATTAAAGAACAAAGAATATCATTCATTCATTCATTTTCTGAACCCGCTTTATCCTCACTAGGGTCACGGGGGTCGCTTGGAGCCTATCCCAGCTACATAGGAGCGAAGGCGGGGTACACCCTGGACATTTCGCCAGTTCATCGCAGGGCTGAACAAAGAATATCTATAACCATAATTAATGTTTGTATCAGTATTCCTGTTTCAACAGGGTCTGAATACCAGGGGTATAATCATACGATGGAAATGAATACATTTAGTTTAGCATTTTCACAGTGAGCTGCATATCCATAACTGCATGAGTCTCATTCACTGCATGACTTTGTTTACCAACTAAGATCAGAGGTTCTGGATAAAATTGCAGAATAAGCAAGAATAAGAGAGAAGCTGTGATTAACAGAACAGTGCAGAAAAAAGAACAAGAGACAAGGGAAAGAAAAGGGATGAGGAAACTGATATGCAAACAGTGTGAGGACAAAGGGAGGAAGAGGGCAGGTGTATGTCCACCCTGCAGCGTCTTAATGGCTTAATGGCTGCCAAATGCTGTGACCTTGGCACCCAGGGCAGATTTAAAGCAGTACCGGGAACACACAAGCTGCTTTAGAAGCTGTACGGTGGCAAAAGAATTAATGGAGGATGCACATTTAAGATTCATCTGAACAAAACTTTGTGTCCTAGTAAGTAAGTAATAAGTTTATAACAAAGAAATGATATCAGATCACTCAGTAACAAACACAGACTAAAGCTGAGAAAAGTCCTTTCATCACAGCACCACAGGTCAACTCTTAATACTTTTGTAATTTTCATGAAAATCTAAATAAATACTGATGATTTCTGAGACACTTTTCAACTCATCAATTTAATCCTCCTTTATGAACCATTATAAATGTGTTCAACTAGTAACAAGTAAGGTCATGAAAAGTAGTTTTCTTTCTTGAGTTGCTAGGTTATGTTGATGCCACTGATGTCACTGTCACTGTCACAGGATAATCCAGAGGGCATTACCACTTGTATGTCAACACTCCTAAGGCATCATGGAAAACCACAGTCTGATCCAGACTGCCAGACCTACATCCCAGATAGTAACAGCACTCTGACTCATCATTTAACTTTTGTCATATTTACAAGGTTCTCCTTTTTTAGGAGAGACTAAAAAGGAGACAATACACAAAATTAATTTGATTGATTTTGAAGAAAAAACATTTACTTGAAATGCTTGTATTTCTAAAATATTTTCATTACTAGTATGCACATGTGTCCACAGTTAGCTTTAACACTGTGTCTTCCCGCAAAAATCAAAGTTTGACATAATTACATTATTATTACTGTTTTTAATGACAAGAGCAACCAAAGGACTGGAGGTCTGAATGAGAGAATAGGTATATTCAACACAGAAATGCTCCAATGGTGAATTATAAGTTTAACAATGTAAAGTAATAGAAAGTCATTCTGCACTGGTATAATATGAGGAACTTCTGACTACATTATTCCTGTGAGATTGAAAATGATCGCAAACTAACCCTTGTTCTATTGCCCTTGCTCTATTTATGCTGAGTATAAACCATTAATTATTGGTACACAGGTAGCGAAGAGCCAAGCAACTGATCAAATTGTACATATGATGCAAGTCATGTTGTTCTAATCTGAGCTGTATAAGCAAAAAGAGAGTGATTGTTGCAATATTACTCCTAAAAAAGACACATTTGTTTGAAATACAATTTCTACTCCTTGAACCAAATAAATAAGGAGGAAAATAGGAAGTATCTTCAAAAGATATAGTGCTTGATAGTTTAAGACTTAAGTGCACTTCTACCGCCTGAATCCTTTCTTCTTCACATAAGCAGGAAAATGTGGCTTAACTTTTCCCCAACATTATAAAAGACATCAGGTCATATATTGTTATATTTAGTTTTTGACTGGGACTGAGAGGAGAAGACTACTTTTAATTCCATCCTTTCTTAGCTCCCACAGTTTAAAAAAAAAATTAATATGCTTTTTTGAATAAAATAAATGGGATACAAAGGGGAAATAAGGTGAGATTCTCTGTCCAGTTGCAGAAGTGTTTGAAAAGTATGTGGACATGCTCTGCCTAGCTTTTTTTTTTTTTTTGCTCCTTAGATAAATAAAGACTGGATCGCAAAATTTGAAGTCTGAGGAATGTTTAACAAAAACACTATGAAACTATATGTAAGCATGCTCTCTTTACCCACCAACATAGGGAGACAAAACATGGGAAAAGGTGAGAAAAAAATTACAGAGCTAAGATAATAGTAATTAGTCATCACAAGTGAACAATGACTACAATACTCACACTGAACTACAACTGAAGCAGCTCTACTGTGGATCATTTGCTGTGACGTGTGTCACTGAGACCACCTGTGATCTTTATGATGACTTTTAGTTTAAGAAACAAATTAAAAAAAAAAAAAAAAGCAAGATTCAATAAATCTAATTGTTACAATCCAGGATTTGTAGAAGCAGTTCTTAAGCACCTTAAAGACATGGTAAATTTAAGCTCTCACTCTTTTTGACTCTGAAAAGACAAAGCGTGGTAATAATAGGTTTGTTTTCATGAATTTATTTAATGCATTTGCTTCCAAAAAAGTTTGCAGAATTTTGCAAAAAGATTAGCTTAAGGGGATTTTTACTATTTGTCAGAGAAGAGTAAATGCACAAAAGGAACTGAAAACACCCTTTCCTCTAAATTATGGCTGATTAACTGATTCCCTCACCAAAATATGACAGCTATATAAGAAGAAGCTAATGCCAGTGCATGGTATTCCAATTCAGTGAAAAAACAGATCTGTAAATAGCAACAGGTACATCTGGACTGATGGAGTGACCAAATTATTCCTTTGCTTCATCTAAGACATCACAGCAATTTTAGATTTAAAACAACAGCAAAATGCTTATTTTACTGTCTATGAGAACCATGTATAACATAGCCTGCACCAATAAATGCCGATGACAACACAGTCAGTATTATTGCAAACCAGTATATGGAAACACACATAATTCACACCTTTGTTTGTTTTTGTGTGTTTTCAAACTCTTCAAATGGGCATGACATTTTATGGAAAGACAGCTGTTGACTTTTGACTCTTTTTTTTTTTTTCAAACGGTAAACTGCAGTACTTAAGTGTTTTATTTGATGTCATTAGATAACAATTCCGCAATTACCTTTCAGTATTTTGCAATTCAAGTGATCTGAGATGAAAAAGGAATTCCACTAACTTCTGCAGGCTTTCTTGGCTGCACAAGTATAGGTTGAGTGCATGATTAAATGACTGCTGTGATAACTGATTAATGATCAGATTCAGTCAGTCATGACTGTACTGCTCTATTCCACGGCTCAACCTGTGTACTTTGGAAAACTGTCTTCTTTTTTCTACAGCAATATGAAATGGCATCAGGTCATCTTTCCACCGGACAATCCCCCCTGATTTCAACTCCTGCAGCTTTAATGAACAAAATCCTCCTGCTTTGAGATTCAGAAATGATAAGCAAATTCAAAGGTACATTTTCTATACTATAACAGCTCTCAGTGGGTGGTTTATGCCTAGAACTGAAGTAATATATTTAGAAACATAATACATTTACCCTATTGTTTTTATTATCTTTCTGTCATGAAATTAACTTGATGTGCAATGAAGGGAAAATTTGAGTATATAAAAAATGTACATTACTACATGTGGTAATGCTTATGGTTTATCATACAGGCAAATTTGGCTAAAAGAGTCAGTGCATCAGCAGAGTTCACCAGTGACTTCATATCAAACTGTAACAAAAGAGGAATGCTGCAATACAAACTGTATAATAATTTAAGGAAGCCGCACTGTCTCTGCCCTCGGATCAGTCTCAGTCTCAGAACCAAACAAGAGATTGCATGAATCACTCCCCTTCCTATTTTCATAAAATGATCAAATTTGATTTGATTCAGCATCTCATTGTTTACTCATTCATTCACTCATTTTCCTGAACTGCTTAATCCTCAAGAGGGTCACATGGGTGCTGGAGTCTATCAAAAGCGGGAAAAGACACCTCCAGTTCATTGCAGGGTTGACATATAAAGGCAAACAACAAACCAACCCCCCCATACAGTATATTTTTTTAGACTTACTGATTACCCTCTTAAGGTGCATGTTTTTGTACTGTGGTTAGTTGTTGTGAGGCAACAGTGCTCACCACTGTACCACTGTGACACAAATTTAGGAGTAAGAAGTGCAAAGAAGAAGCTTTGAAACTAAATTCACTGTGGGGGCTGCACCTATACCATGCCACAAACACTGCTCACTGTATCTTTCACTGAGTTAGATCAAACATATAGGCAGAAAACACTTCAGGAGTCTGGGTCTGCTCGAGGTTTCTGCCTGTTAAAGGGAAGTTTTTCCTCGCCACTGTCACCAGTCATAAGGGTTTGCTCCAGGAGGATTCTGTTGGGTTTCTGTAAATTGGCTTAAAATTTGATTTGATTTGATCTATCTCCCCTTTATGTGAAGCACTTTGTAACATGTTGTTTTAAAAAGTGCTATATAAATAAAGCTTTACTTACTTACTTACTTACTGTGCAAAGTTTGTAGAGCTATATGTACTGTATATCATTGCTAAATTCTAATCATCTTATAAAAAAATCATGCTGCTGCTTTACATAACCCCTGTCGAGAGGCATCACTTATGGATATCTCTGGTTTAGCCTACATGTGTCTTTCTCATTTCCTGTGTTATGTTAGCTTCTAGTACTTTGTGAGTCATTTCTGAAACTGTTGCTGCCAACTTCAACAGGACTTCCGGGGAGGAGAGGGATTTGATTTATCCTCCTGAGACCCAGGAAATATCAGCAAAGAACAAGCTTTTTTTGTTTTTTTTATTAAATAAGTGCCTATATTGGAAATGTCATGATGCAACAGTTTTTTCAGTTGCAGTTTTTAAAATTTTTACGGAATGTCCTTTGTGGTGGACAGTTTTCTTTTTTTTTTTTTGTATAAAGTCGTGAAACTCTTGTCCACAAATGTGGACAGAAAACCCATAGCTGGGTCTCAAGAGGTTAAAAAATGCAAGACTTTTTCAGTGGTAAATTTTTTTAAACATGTTTTGTAATGAGAATCATAATTCTATATGTACATCCATGCATCAACAGTGTCAGCAGCAAAAATGTCACTAAAAACAAACAAACAGACAACAACTGCCGAAGCCAAGGAGATGGTCTTGCAGCTCATGAGCTGCAGTACACCCATCCACACTATGAACAGTCTGACATTAAGAGTTACGGCCATTAGGAGCAGAGCTTTGCTATAGACAGCAATCCACTCTTCAGCAGCTTGTTTGAATTAATGCATCACGTATTGGAAAGCTACAGAACATTAGTGAGTAGACACAATTCTGCTTTCCACCATAGAACAACAAGGCCAATAAACTACTAACCAATGAGAATCAAAGCTTGCTGTAAATATTCAGTTTTACAATAGACAATGTGATAGAAACAGTACACAACCCACATCACCTAACAGTACCTTAAAAACTCTTTTGCAAATCTACAATAGTGAATTTGAAATCAAGTGTAATGTGATTGACCAGTTTAAGAATTAAGGCCATTTTAAACCCTTATCACTCGTTACACTTTTTACTGTACATGAAATTGAACCCAAATACTTGGTTCAAAATGCACTTCAAAACACAATATATTTCAGCCAAAAGTGACTCATGCTGTCTTCAGATTAATGTGTCACTCAACACATTACAGAATAAATATGTTTTCCCCTTTGTTTCTGTCTGTCGGTGTGGTGTTGTATTTGAAAAGAAAAAGAAAAAAATCAGGCAGCTCTTGCAGGCTACAGAGTGTAATGTATATTGTGTCACAGTACCTATATAATACACAAAAATATCTACTACTACATCTGTGTGTCCTAAATCAAGGCACATTTTAATGTAAATACAGCCATTTCTGTAATAATGATAAAAAAGCTGTAAAGGGGAAAAAAAAAAAGTTATGGTATAGTACATTTCATTTGTCAAAATGTAGCCTATTTCCACTGATGGATATTGTGTTCAGTTTTGAAGTGGACTGTAATGAACACTTGTTTTGTATTCTCATTTTAATATTTTTCTATTACGTCATTTTCATCTTTTTTGCCTTGTTTTGTTGGGACATTACTTTTGTTTTCCTACATCTCTTATATCAATTTTATCTGGTTCGGTCTTTTGCATTGTTTTTTCATTGTTTTTGTCATGTTTGTTTGTCATGTATATAATAATTTTACTTGTGGATTTTTGGATTTGTTTATTTTCTACTATCATGTAAACTATTTGCTGTAATAGCTATAACAGTAACTTATCTGATGTAAGCAGATGTTTTAAGAAAGGGGAAGGTATTATAAGTTTTCTTCATCCTGCTCCTTTCCAATCACTCGGATTGGAATGAATAAATAAATGAAATAATAAAAATGAGATATTTTACATCTCCTAATGTCTCCTCTGTCATTTTCATTTTGTTTTTTTACATTGTCCTGTTTATGCTTTTTTTGTTTTCATGTTTTCTATACTTTAAACAGTTTTCTTTTTGTTGTATCTTTTACAATGCTTTCATCTCATTTTATTTTGTATCTGTTATGAATAATTTATGACTAAATAACTTGGTGTCTTCCACTTTCAGTCAGGACCAAAGCCACACTTCAGCAAACAATGATTTGACATTTAACATAATGATTATCAGTACCTCTAATAATAACAATTTTGGCCATATAACTCAACCCTGATTGAAATCCTCTGGTAGAAGCCTGATAGTGGAACTTAAGATTTTCAACAGACTGATGAAGACTGTCTAGAACTCTCAGTGTACATACATTTTCAAACACTACAGAATGAATGGCCTTCAGACCTGGCCATGCTGTAACCATAAAATGTAATGTAATGTAATTTAACTGTGCAGTAAAATGTTGAAATTAGTCAAGTGTGACTGATTGAGCTGGGAATCACAGTGGAATAGCACAAACACACCTGAGGTCCTTCAAGGATGTTTCCATGGGAAAATGTAGAGATAATATATTCAACAACAAGCTGGTAAAACTAATTCTTAAGAAAAAAGCATTGAATGCCTGTTTTAGGGAGGATATTGTCCTTCTGAGAACAACTTCTGCCTAGAGCTTCTTGAACAGTTTTGACAGTATCCAGAACAAACCAGAATTTGAGTCTCTCCTTCTGCAGCTCTCTCTTCTCTGTCCTAAGAGTTGCTAAATATAAAGAGGTACAACATTGGATTTTGTGCTGTTTGGAAAATTGAAAAACATCACAGTTGGGAGAGGGAGGTGCTGCTGCTTCTGTGACAAGCCACACAGTCTGTGGTAAAGACGCTGCTGACAGAGTCTTGTCAGTGACTGGTAACATTTGTCAATTTCTACATTTTCATCCCCCTCTCTGAAATGATTTGTGATTGGCCAAAACCTTCCATCAAAGGCTCATTTTTCTTCAGTATGAAGACAGAGCCAAGAAGAGATACAGAAATCTAATTTCCTTCAAAGGCCTCTTTAATTACAATATGCTGAAAGGTTTATTTATGATCAATGACGCCGACAAATGTTGCCCCTGATGCTTTAACCTCTTAAGACCCAGGACATGTCAGTATGAGCTTTTTTGTTTTTTATTAAATAAGTCCCTATATTGGAAACATCATGATGCAACAGTTTTTTCAGATGTAGTTTTTTAAATTTTTATGGAATGTCCTTCGTGGTGGACAGTTTTCTTTTTTTTTTTTTTTTTTTGTATAAAGTTGTGAAACTCTTGTCCACAAATGTGGACAGTGGGTCTTAGGAGGTTAAATAAACCTCATACAATAAAGATTTATGTGTATATGGTGTTTAGTATTATTTTCACATTTCAGAAGACCCAAACCTTATTGATTTTTTAAGATATTTGAAACATTTTTAAACACATAGCTTGAAGATTGGCCATTGTTTGTGTTTGGATATGGTACATCCCCTGTTGATCTTGGGAAATGTGATGTGATGGCTGACAATTGCTCTGCTGTTTTATCCTCCTGCCCTCCCTTATGCAGGTCAGACGGTGGACAGAACAGACTATCTAACTTACTGTTGGCAGCACAGTTAGTCTATTTGCAGCGGCAGCAACACTGGTAAAAGCTCCAAAGGAGATTAAGCTATACTCCTAGGTCATACTGTGTGTGCATGCACATATCTGTACACTTATCCTGCAACTAAACAGGTGAACATGCATGAAGGAGTCAGTGAGTTTCTTTCAGGTTCTTGTGTGTTTATATCTGTGTGTGGGTTTGTGATCTGCCATCTTTGATAAGAAAAAAAAAAAAAAACAGTTCGCCAGAGCCAAAAACAAAAAGATTACACTGATTATGTAAAGTGTATGAAACTAATCTCTATTATTGGGACATTTAATACTCATATTATCCAATAAAAGTAACAACTGCTTTGGATACTTGTCCATCTGGACTGCGAACCACCGTCTGAGGTCCATGTTATTTAAATGGCCAGTTAATGCTTCCGCTGTAATGAGTTATATAGCACTGTTGGGTCATGTCACCAGGAGGAGACTTTCCTATTGGCTCAAATTGAGCTGCATCACTGTGGCTGCAGGGTGACACATGGCTGGTATCAGTGCAGAGTGGCCTAAGCAGCTTCTCTCCTGCTGACACTATGGTTCTCATTGTTGTCACATGGACTTCTAAAGGCCAGTGCTGTTGTATTTATAGAATAATATCTTAGGTGTTAGGACTAACATTAAATATCTGAAGATAGATTTTTTCAGGAAAAATATTAAAGCAAGTAGGATTTGTTTGCAAAACTGTATGCATGCTTTTTACTGTTGTACTACAAGGACACAGGTGTTCAGTATGTGAGAGAAAAAATAATGACATTCCAATTATAGAGCCTTGTGCTGCATACACTCCTCTGTCAGATTTTGGAAGTATTCTACTACTGCCCAAAACCATCACTAAAATAAAATTCCCTAAAAAACAATAAAAGAACAGTAATGATATCCAGGGCACTAAACTGATCTCTTTTAATATTTCAGTGCATTGTAATTTTTTCCATCACTGGGCAAATATTCTGTAACTACCTTTCAACATGTCGCAATTCAGTTGAAATAGACCCTTCTCCAGACTGTATTGTTGAGAACTGACTCCCTGACACATGATTTTGGCCAATTTTGGGTGTTTTGAATTAGGGAGAGGGTTAAATAAAAGCTTCAATTACCCATCACTGTGATGATTCAAACCTGAGTCTACTGCTGTGCTTCATTTCTCCTCAGAGAACAAGCATGACTGCACTCCTGTTTTAACTTCATTTTTTCACATCTGCATGAAACAATCAAGCTGAGGACCTGTCCATTATTGTTGATGACATCTGTTTGGATCAAGAAGACGGAGCTGCAAGAGGTGAGTGAGTATTTTCAATTTCTACTGTTTTTCCCCTGATTTATGGTTCCAGCACGTTAAAACATAAAATTTCATAGTTTTCACTGTGACACGCACAGATATGAAAATTACATTTAAAACATGATGATTTAATATTTGTGCTTTATCAGAAAAACAGATTTTGTGTTTATGTTATACCTTATAGGAGATATAAGATAAAATAATAAAACAGTAAGATAATAAAAGGTACCTAAGTGGTTGGGTAAAGGTACTGAATTATTTTGCACTTGTCTGTGTTTGTATTACATTTTGTCAAAACTATATAAAAAAAATTTGGATGGAAAAAAAAATGTCATGTACAACAGGACACCCAAAAATATTACCAATTGGCAATATACCTATCACCAGCAAGAACCCAACACTGGCAATGAACATGATAAAATCATACAAACCATAAACCAATAGAGACTAAGAGTCTCCTCTCCTTTCCTCTCCTCTCTCCTATTTTATTCCCTATACAAAGAAAGGAGGACTTGCTTGCAGTTGTCTGTTTAGTACTAACAAACAGATGTCACCAACAATAATGGACAGGTCCTCAGCTAGATTGTTGTTTAATGAGCGGCATATCTGCCAGCAAAAAAATTTTTCAGTTGTTGATTTTCTAAGGCAATGCTGTTGGTACTCATGGGAAATCCTCTTCACACACACAAATCCAGACATCTAACATTCACATACTGAGTCACACAAACCATGACAAATGAATTTAATGAATTTAATTTGCAGTAAAGTATGTTACTGTAACAAGCAACCACCCCTCATCATTTACATTTGATTTGGTTTTAGCAGAAGAAAACTGAAGTATTTTATAGCTTAATTTGTGTGATTAATCTGTAATTCTGTGAATCTGTAATTTTGTAAACTTCTGACAATATAAAATGGATAATGGGGTGGATCAAAATGCTAGAGACCAGCTCAGAAAAAATACTAATGATGAATCAGAATTTCTTGCTGGCTGTTTGTCTGTTGTCTTGACAATTGATGAGCTATGAAGGATGATAAGGGTTACGTGTTGTTATGGAAGATGCTCTGTTTCCTTCAGACATTTAGACATAAGCCAATCACACCTGCAAAAATCTGCTAAAAGACTCAAAAACATGATGTGAGAACAAGTGTGAGAAAAGAACAACACCCCAATCAATGGTCCAATCCAGAAAAATCTAGCCTGAAAATAGAGGAATACAAGCTAATTAGTTCATCCTCCTGCTTCCATCCTTAGTACTTACAGTGCAGTTGAAGGAGGACTATGGTCCTAATAGCTCTGAGAATGATACTGAGAGTAAGAGAAGAGTAAATGATGCATTGATGACATGCAACAAATATAATATTTACTGTAAAACAATTTCATGCTAAAATGCCAAATAAATGTAATAGGAAAATATTTTAGTGTGCAGTCAGTTTATATATTGTTGGTAGTATTTTACTTCTTCATGTACTAGCAGGCTGCACATTTTTTCACAAAAGAAGAGGTCCTGTATCTCTGAACAGCTCCCCTTCATTCTGGGATATAAGAAAATCACTGGAGAAGGTACAAAAGCTAATCAAATGTTTTTACTACAAACGTCCAAAAATTTACACAGTAAATTTATACAGTAAGAAAACCTGTCTCAAGTGATACCAGATTCTCCTACTGTATGAACTTACTGTACATTCAGAAACAATATTAAATCAAACAGAACACTACAATTAAACACAACTAAACAAAATACAAGCTAGTGACCTATTTTAGATCATAAAATAACTGTCATGTTATAATCATTTTCTTTTGTCTTTAGAGTGTATTTTGTTAATTTTGTTACAATGTTTACATGGCCATCTAAAACATATTTTAGAGTATTCTGTTTTCCATAATTTAACAAATGCATATTTTGATGTTGAAGAAAGATTTTACCATTACATGTGTTTTGTTTTCCACCTCACACTGGTAATAAAATTCTGCTATTTGGTGTTTGCCATGATTTTAACATAAAGAAGGGTTTAAAAACCACAAATAACCCCATCTGGTGACTTCAACTTTCACACAGGACCAAAAATAGACAAAAGAATTGATGATTCAAAATGTATTGTGATTATCATCATATATGAAATTGTAGAGTAGTATTTTTGGACACATGGCACAATCCTAATACCAGCATCCTGTGACTTTACCAAATCAATCTTTCATGCTAAGCATAAATGGATGTCGTTTTTCTTGTCTACATGCATGATAGAGTAAGTAATTACATATTTCACGTCTGTAACACTCAAAAGACTACCAACGGTAATCGTGTCTTGGTTGCTTAGAAATTTAAGAAAATTATTTTAAACAGCTACTTCAGTGGTATCCCTTTCTGTGAATCCTGTCTTCTGAACACTATTGCAAAAAATATTGATCCTTGAAAGTTGGTGAAGAGTGCGTGCAGCTATTACCTTCGCAGCCACAGATGAGCTGGGTTTTTCCAGCAGATCCCAGAGCTTCTGCCTCTTGTCAGGACAGCAGCCGAGGTCTTCCTCCTCCCCTTCTTTCTCTCTTAGTGTCTCTGCCTCCCTCCTGAGCTCCTCATTCATCTGTTCTTTCTTCTGATGATACCTCGCCTGGCAGCACGACTCCAGGTAGATCTCATCAATGCCCCAGTAGTCCAGCTCCTGTCCAAAAGACAGGGCACACATTTCCTCCATCATGTGCAGCTTTCCTGTTCGGTAGAAGTTCAGGATTGAGGAAAAGGCCACTGGGTGCCGATCGAAGAAGTATTCATTCTCATTGAGGCTGTAGTCGTCACAGATCTCCAGAAGTGACTCGTGGGTGTTGCAGTCTCGTAGCCTTCCCAGGCGGGTTCTGGGAAGCCTGTCCAGTGTTCTCCACAGGACCTCATGTGTGAGACCTCCAACATTAAGACGCACCCGCCGGGACCGGGCCTTGATACGGATGATGTCGATGGGCTCAGGGGGGAGTACAGGAGCTGCTGCAGGTCGGGGGGCAGCTTTTGGTGTGCTGAAGTTCACCCTGTCTGACATGTCTGCTGTGTGCTGTTGACCTAGAGTCACAATCACAGATTACACTGGTGTATGTGGGTGTTTGTGATAAAATAATGATAGTGGTGGGCAGAGTGGGTTAGGGTTTAGTTTAACCAGGCCCACCAAGCTCACCTGGCTGTTTCAAACTATGGTTGGTCTGTTAGATCCATGGCTGAAAAACAAAGCAAAACATAAACAACACAGACATGTTAGACAAATATGGCAACAGACTTTAACTACAAGTATTGTTATACAAGCCCACAGATATGACGTACTAAAAACTGCAAGTCCTAGAATGTCCACTTGAGGCTGGCCCCAAAAGTAACTCAAGCCCCATAGCCCCACATGTTAAAATGCCCACCTTTAGAACATACTAACAGCCAAGCAAAAAAGGTTCCTGTAGGTTACTTCCCCATTCCTGACGACTGTATTGGAGTGAATTTATATGTAATTCAGCTTTTTGCCCTGTATGCTGCTCTTAATGATAGGTTGACTTCTGCATGTGATGAACGAAGTACACTGACAGGATGATCTTCCATTGACACTTCTTTATTGAACAGCGCTGAGAGAAGGCAGCATAGTTTCTCTCCGAGTACATTGCATTCTCTTGTATTTCTAATCTTTCGATACCCCCACATCTGGAACTTATTTCTATTATACCTGATATTCTCACCCATATTCTGCTAGCATATTTCTCCTTACATCAACATTGGTATATTTCCCATTTGGCTAACTAGAGTATAGAATATCCCGTTCCTACGGCCAGTCTGTCACGTCCAGTTGTCATAACCACCTTACACTTAGCATTAATTTGTACTGAATTATGTACCAGTTAACTTGTTAATTAGGCTAGGTGGCTAGGCTAACAGTAATTAGTGTATCTTTATACATTATGCAAAACTGGTGTTACTGTTTACAAACAAAATTATACTGAAACATTTATCAAATAGCTGAAATGATTTGATGGCGTTTAACATGACAGTGTAAATAGAAGTGATCAGTGTTTTCCGTAGATTAGCATTAGCTTGATGAGGGTCAACCCTTTAGCCTCCCAAGCTCCTCCCAAATGCAGTCATTTCTGTTTTTAAAAAAAACAAAGACCAAACAAACAAATGGCACCAGACACAGTATCAGACTTGAGGCTTCAAAGTGGCACAAAATGCTGTAAATTCACCAAGACCCATAAGAGGTTTGAAAGGCTCCACAAATTACATGTGGAGATTAACCCACCAACTCCACAATCAAGCTTTTATGCCAATTGAGCTGTAGCTGCTGTTGCCTCATGCAATGTGTGATGTGTACAGTTTTTGGGCCTTAAAATCAGTATTGTTTCAGAGACCTTGAGGCCCCTGGAGAAGTGGGTACCTTGGCTGTCACATGCTTGTGACTTTGATAGTGAAGCCTATGAACTGCTAAGAGTTTGACATACTGAAGTGCTTTCTCATAGAGGCCCACTGTACTACAACTGAAGTATTTCAGTTGCAATATGATATACTGTTCTACATAGATGTTTAAGCAAATAGTCTTTAAGTAAAACTGAAATCAAATCAAATCAATGGAATATTCTTTCTTGTGTCCTGAACACTGATTGGAAGAACAGTAAGTGAGAGGTCAAGAGACACCTTGGGGCCAGTTTTACTTCTCTGATCCCACTGTACACTTAGAGTGAATTATTTCAGTTCAGTCTGATACAGACACAGCACAGAGATTTACACAAAATCAAAATAATAAGTATTTAGTACATCCTAATCCACTCAAATTGTATGTCTATTTTAATCCACTCCAACAGAATGAATGAAATCTAAATTCCACCTTTTTCTTGGAAGCTTTTTGCCTATTGCACTATAAAGGCTTAGGTTAGAAGTCCTCTGACTGCTGGACCTTTATCTGATTGTGTAATGGAGTTCCACAAATCCCAGTAGTGGTATTAGGCTTCGTCTCCCCTAGCTCAAGTCTGCCTTAATTATAGACTGTCTATCTTCTCATGGGACACTCATAGGACATACGTCTACGTCACACATCAACCTGCTACGTCACAGACACATAAATAGAGATGGGCCTTTTTGAGTATCCCCAGTCCAAATAGTAATAATAACGACATTAATCTAATCATTACATATTGTGTTAAGGAGGACTTTGTTGCAGTCATTCTAATTCTACTGGGTACTAACAGGTCAAAGGGGAAACTGATTATTTTTCACCAATCCCAACAAAACCAAATTACGTTTAAAGAAAACCAGAGACAGCATATAGTGAAGCATATAGGTAAAATCCAGAATTAAAGGCTAAAGTGAGAACGTACTTTTCTAAATCGTTATTAAGAGATTAAGACAAACCGGGCTTAACCCATGCATCAGTGTCCATTAAGTGTACAAAGTAGTTACAAAGTACAGCACAATCAAGTTTTGTATTGCTTTTTATGTGCTTCATTCAGCAATCGTATCGCATCCTGTTTATTTTAAAATTATGAGCATCTGTCAAGAAAGCGAAAGGCTGTATCGCATACCTGTATGGAATCTGCTGCTATTTCCCAGGAGGTCCCACCATAGCACCCACTTATCCGCGCTACTTCGCCTTCGTTCCAGCCGCTAAATCATGAAGCATGAAGCAGTCAGAGGCTCCAGAGACCTGCGTCTGCATCAGAAAACAAGCAGTCACACAGAAGAAACAGAGGAAGGAAAAACGGCTGGCCCGGCAAGCTACCGGACCTGGGATGATAGAGACAGGAGAGAGAGAGCGAGAAAGCGGGGGTGGGGGTGGGGGTGATGGGGTAATTGGATTGAGACATTCAGTACGAAGGACAGCTCAACGGCTAAACTCTTAAACTCCAGCTCCTCCAACTTCTGCGGCGGAGCTCAAACGACGCCAGTTTCTTTTTCTCTTTTTTCTTTTTTTTTTTTTTTTCTTTTCTTTTGCTTGTTTCTTCTTTTTTTATTATTAAAAAAAATACAGGAGAGGGTTAAAGTCAATGGAGTCAATTAAAATCCTTCAGATTTCAGAAACAGAACTTTAAGGACACTTTAAGATACAATGTGCACATTTTTGCACAAAGCATTATTACATCCGTAGAACCCACAGAGCAGAGTAAAACGACAGACTTGTGTAAATTAGTCTGTTGACTATTTTAACCCATGAAGTGCTACTTTTGTGGTGGTTCCCGAAGAAATTTTGTCTCTCTAACATTTCTTAAGCGATTTATCATAATTTTATCCTCTCTATTTTGCTTTTTTTTTCTTGTGAAAATCAGGTATTTTCCTATATTTCATTTACTGATCATGTGCTATAATCATCATGCTTCATTTGAGGGGTATTCTACCAAAAACAGAGAAAACTCAAGAAAAAGTGACTTTTACAGTCAAATCTATCATTACCTGAACATAAACTAATTGTGTCCATCCATTATCGAATCGAATCGAATCGAATCGAATAGAATAGAATACAATAGAACATCTTTATTGTCATTGTAACAAGATTTAAAAGTGCCATCCAATCTGTGCATCATATAAAAATCTGCTATAAACATACAAATAAAAGCAGCTAAAATAAATAGGTAAAAAAAAAAAAGTAGAAACCCATCACACACACACACACACACACACACACACACACACACACACACACACACACACACACACACACGTATACATTCTGTTCTTGCAGGAATCCCTTAAAAAACAGTATGCACATTAGATGTGTTTTTCAGTATTGAGTGTGGTGTCTGCTGTTGGGTAAAAACTGTTCTTGAATTTATAAAACTCCATGGGTTTTACAGGTGAATCAATGTCATAGAAGATGACTGTGTTTCCACATTCACTACAGAACCTCTGAATGTCCAAATGTGTCATATCTGATGACCATGAAAAGAGGACAAACTGCATTTTACACCAATTATTTACATGTATTGATAGGTTTAATGGATCAACAGGTATTAAACATTTTACATAAGTAGATACTTTTGGTCACTGATGGAGATTTGATTTTGGGGGGGGGGTTAATACATACATGCAACGTTTATTCAATGAAATAGGCTACAGGTGGTTTTATTGTAGATACGAATGTTTTCTTGATGACTTACCTGGTTAAATATAAAATAAATTTTAAAAAAATTAATATTAAGTAGAATTAAAATATTAAAATTAATTATTCATGAAATTTTCAGAATGGAAAAAGGAATTATATAATACTAAGCAGCCTCAATCTTCATCTTCAAGATACTTTATTATCCCCTTGGGGCAAATTGTTGGACAGCCAGCTGTACACACATCAACACAAATAGGAAATACAAATATAAAAACAAAAACACAAATCACAAACTATTCAGGAATCTAATAGCAGCAGGAATAAATGAGTTCCTGTGTGCATGTTTTTCAAGGTGGTAGGGTGTATCTGCAACCAGTCTGAAGCAATGTGGATTCAGACCAAAGAGGGTGGCTGGGGTCATTTAGGACCTACTTGATTTTATGCAAGTGTGGAAGATCATTTAAGGTCACACATGCAATTCTGCAGCATACCTCCACAATACTTTGTAGTCTTTTTTTATTTTTAATGGTAAGAAGGCCATACTGACAGATCAAAGAGAAGGTAAGAGCCAACTGAATAAAATAAGAATAAAAAATCTCACACACACTGCTGCAGCATGTCGGTACAGCATGAATGATTTATTTTTTTCTGTAATTGAATTCAAACAGTGAAACCTTCACTTAGTTTAGATTTGTTATGCATAGCATGAAAATACATAGAATACTGAAAGATCATCAAGAAAAATTACATATATTAGTAAATAATAACAATAATACAAAATTGTCAAATTTGAGAAAACGTAGGGCTCCACTTTGGAATATATATTATAGCATGAAGTCGATCAAAATGCTGAGGCTGGCCTTTGTCACCAGTCAGGTGGGCTCAAGATCACATCTCTGCTCTTTACAGATGATGGTCCCTTGGGGCTTGGATGAGTTAGTTGGGATGTTAAACTATCTTGAGGTGCTGTTCACAAGTGAGGGAAGGGTAGAGCAGGAGATCAGCAAGCAAATTGGAGCAGTGCCAGCAGTGATGTAGATTCTATACCAGTATGTTGGTGATGAGTTGGTTAAGCTGAAAGATGAAGCTCATGATTTACTGGTCAACCTATGTTCCTGCCCTCAGCTATGGTCACGAGCTGTTGGTAATGAGTGAAAGGGTTTCTGCCACATGGTGGCTGGACTCTTTGAATCAAGGTAAGGTGTTCCACCATCTGAGAGGAGCAAAGCCGCAGCTCTTCCACATCCAGAGGAACCAGCGGAGGTGCTTTGGGCATCTGGTCAGGATGCCTCCTGGATACCTCCCTGGTCAGGTATTTTGGCAATGTCCAATCAGGGGTAAATCTTAAAGCAGATGCAGGACATGTTGGAGGCCCGGGAAGGCTTGTAGGTCTCTCCAGAGGAGCTGGAAGAGGTGGCGGAGAAGCGGGAACTCTTTGCTTTTCTCCTTGGGTTATTCCCTCCACAGCCTGAGGAAAAGGGATGGAATGGATGGCAGCCCCTTCAGCAATGACATTGTAACATCTTCATGCAGAAATGTTAGAAGGAGGTGGTTTTGGTGGGATGCTGAGATTTATGAACTTTAACATAAGACCAGGGTTTATGACATGTTTCATGTAATCTATTTTTTTTTTTCTCTTTGTGTTTCTAATTTGTCATTCCTGGCTAGAGAAACACAGTCCTCAAATCACCTGATTTTAGATGTAGAACAAACCCATCAAAAAATTAAAGAAAACAGAGCTTTTTCTGTGGCAGGTTTGAGGCTCTGGAACACTCTGCCCCACCAAATCACATGTGCACAGTCTATTGAACATTTTAAATCTCTTTTAAAGATGCACCTATTTACACTGGCTTTAAATACAAATATGTGTCTTATTTGTTTTATCTTCTTTTATGAGTTTTAGATTTTATTATCTTATTTATCCCATTATTGTTGTGGTGGTCAGTGTTTTCTTATTGTTTTTCTCTCCTTCCCTCTTCTTTTGTGTTCCTCTGAGTACAGATGAGCACAACTATCTCCAGTAGGCCTCTCCCTCCAGCTCAGTATTTAAGCCTGGTCTAGCCACCACCATAGTGCCAGAAGATTCTGCTTTGTATAGACATCTTTTCCCCAGCCCCCTGCGTAACTTCCAGACCTCCTCTTTGTTTTTGGTTCTTTTGTATGGACAATAAATCCTTTGTTTGAGCTCTGTTTCCAACCTTTGCCTTTTTGTGTCCGAAAACTATCTACTCCGGGTTTCACCCAGAGCTTTTGTGTCTGTTTTTATCAGTTTTAGTATTCTATTTTTACTTATATCTTTGTACAGCACTTTGGGCAGCTTGCATTGTTTTAAATGTGCTACATAAATAAACTTGAGGTTTAATCATAGTTTATCCTTTCCCTCGACCTTGAGGACTACAGCAGTTGGTTTATGCGACTTCGTCTGTGGTCTACATGACTTCCAGACTAGCTTACACTGAAAAATTTCACAAGCAAAATTAGGCTCAAGCAGTATGCTGTGCATCAAAATGCCCTGACCAAGAACCAGCAGATGACACATTGGGACTAAGAATATACAGGGTGTCCCATAAGTCTCCATACATAGGAAAAATAAACGTTTCTTGACATAAACCATTTTTATTTATATAATATGCTCTATATGACTGCCATTTTGTTGGGAACACATTTCAGTGTGTGTCCTCCACTGCTGAAGAACTATAAAGAAGAAATATAAAGAAATACATGTTAGAACCATATGTATTATGTCTCCTATGTATGGAGACTTATGGGACACCCTGTATATTCCTTTGTTGCACCACTACTGAGGTGGTTTTCTTTTATAGTTATTTCACTTGGCTGTTTCCAAAGAAAAAACCAAGGAGTCACAACTGCAGGAGAATTAACCTAGAATACATATTTCTATGGCAGTGGGGAATTGGGCCTAATGTGGAGTTTTCCAACTAACCAGGGGCCTCACAACAACATGAGCAATAAAGATAATTTTCAGTGTGATGTGAACAGCTACACTTACACTTCTAGTTTTAGTCTATTTTTTTTCTCTGAAAATGGGATACTGGCTGGACTAATTTGTGTGATACCTCCAAGTGACATGCATGATGTAGAAATGTAAAAACAAGTATGACTTTAAAAATATTGACTTCTTTACAAGAAGACTATAATAATATACACAATGGTAATGGTGGCTGTTGCATTTGTGCTTAACCTGAAATGAAAGTAATATTATTATTTTGGTAAGCTTTGAAATGTTATTTGGGTCTCCAGCACTTGGCTCCCTCCACATATAGTGCAAGATTTGTAATGGTAGTAGAGTCTTTGGTCTATGATTTTCCCTTATGTGGCTTAATAACCAAAGTTCAATTATGTCAATAGAATCCCGATTTGTAATAGTTTTGGATCCAGGTGTGTTTGGCTTTTGGGTCTTTAGCTGAAACAATGTTTGGAACCAGAAAGAGTATGGTTGTGTGGAACCATATTACCAATGCTGAGAAGCAGACGATTTAAGTAATCTCCTTGGTTCGACCACACTCAACTTGGAATCTCTCTTCCTGCTGCTTAAAATAAAAAACAATACATTTGAATAAGACTTAAATTTTGTTCATTACTAATGAACAACTAAATTATCTACATTAAATTAAATTATCTTTTGGTAGATGAGTGTCTTGTATCATATACTGATTTTACTCTTGGAAAAAACAAGCAGATACTCAGTTTTTGCAGGTTTTCTAAAAATGTAGATGAAAATTGTAAGTAAACATGACTTTAATCTGCTTGAACTGATGAATCCTCTTCAAAATTTAAATGGACATGGCAATAAGGGATACAAATGTTGTACAGTCTGACACAATGCAACAGCTTATCACTAAGCATAAAGCAATTATGAAGAGTGGGACTTATAGAGCTGGTCTCAGGTTTTTAGTATAAAGGGACGTAGACAACATGGGCCACCCAAAATGTCAGCATCCTGAAAACAGGACAAACTCAGATTTATTGGTTTACAAAGTACACAAAATTCTTCCTATATTCA
The DNA here is from genome assembly GCF_902148855.1 of Sphaeramia orbicularis. NCBI lineage: Eukaryota > Metazoa > Chordata > Actinopteri > Kurtiformes > Apogonidae > Sphaeramia > Sphaeramia orbicularis. The sequence continues at coordinate 5,420,672 of NC_043973.1, forward strand.
TATATTATTTACAGAATGACTTCCATTATTTGTGCATTACAATGCAACTGTAACATTAAGACTCAACATCAACAGGTGTACATGCACAATTAAATAAGCAGAAACACGTTGGTATTAGAACATAGAAAATTGCATCACTCATCCTACCAGCATTTTAACTTTTTTAATTTAAAAAATTATTACTCAAAATGTTTAATAAGCAGGAAACCAAAGGGGCAATGCTCTACTCTTGGTATGCACTTAAAAAAATCAATTTCAACTTGTTTTTCTGCTCACATAAAAACAACAAAAAAAAATTAAACAAAAACAAAGACATGCTTTGTTTTCTTCAAGTCTGTTATAAACTAACAGACTGACAATTTGGAGTGCATACAAAAAAAACCTGAAGCTGAGGTTTTACATCTGAAAAAACTATGGTCCCAAAGACTGAAATAATAACACCACCCTGAGCAAAAATATAACGACAGCTACAAATAAGAAATACATTAACAAAATGCATAGAAAAGTCTGCATCCAAATCCGCTGATGTGACTTGTTGGTTGACAAATGAGTCCACAGGGAGAGGACACATGGGGAAATGAACACAAACTAAGTATCTACATCCAATAGTAGAGCAGTATTATTACACACTTTTGTTGCTTTTTGTTGTGAGCTCAAGTTTGTTGTGGGTTTGCGCTGAGGTAATGGTTCTCCAGCTCAGAAGGCTTGTGTCTTCACTTGTGTTCCAATCGCAGCAGCTGCTCTTTGCCATTAATAGTTAAAGACCGAAGCTGCCCATCCTCCTCCACTTCCACTCGCTCCTGACCATTTTCCACAATTCTGAGGGTGAGATGATGAGGACAAGAAACATATGTGATTTAAACCTGATTTTACTTTACCAACACACAACCACGCACAAATCATACCATGGATGAGAGCATCAATGAGCTTCAAGAGACAACAAACATGGACATCTACTACAATGCCTATAAAAACTACCCTTAGATGTTACCACTTTTATTGATTGTATAAATGGCTTTTTCTTTTTTCCTACAAAAACAATAACAAAAACTACTCCTGAATATTATAGTGAAAACAAATGAAAAAGGAGCAATTTAAAGTAAGTGACTGCATAAATATTCACTCCCTTAAAGCCAGTATTTAGTAGATGCACCTTTGGCCACAATCACAAAACTGAGTCTGTGTGAATAGCTCTCAGTCAGGCTTAAACATCTCGACACTGCAATTTAACTCCATTGTTCTTTGCAGGACTGATTAAGCTCTGTCAATCTGCTAGAAGACTGTGCCAGAGGAGCCTTTTTCAAATCTAGCCACAAATTCTTGATTGGATTGAGGACCGGAATTTGATTAGGCAACTACAGAATATGCACTTTGTTGTCTTTCAACTATTTCTGCGTAGCTTTCGGTGTATACTTCAGGTCACTGTCTTACTGCAAAATAAATTGTCTCCCAAGTTGTAGTTCTCTTGCACACTGAATAAGATTTCCCTCCAGAATTCCACTACATTTTGCTGCATTCATTTATCCTCTACCTTTATAATTCTTCCTGGGACTGGTGCTGAGAAGCATCCCCAATGCTGCTACATCCATGTTTCAATATGGGGAAGCATGAAGCCTGAAGTTTGACATCCCTTTAGATGAACTCTAGACAAGAGTTCTTTGGCAGTGGATTCCTCTTAACTTCTCTACCAAGCTTTAACTGGTGAAGAATCTGGACAAGATGTGCTTTTTGCATGTCCCTTCCACCACAGCTGATGACACCCTCAGAGTTGTCATAGGTGTCTTGATGGTATCTCTCACTAGTGTTCTGATATGATCACTCACTCTGATGTACGAGGGCTGTTCAATAAGTTCATGGCCTCACCCAGAAATACTGGTTGTTATAATACAGGATGTTACATTCTTTCATGATGGGATAGTGATGCTTGAACATCGATGGACCAAGTGCATTACTGTAAATGGAGATTATGTTGAAAAATAAAATATAAATTATCAGTCTGTGTTGTTCTGTTCTGGGTGAGGCCATGAACTTATTGAACGGCCCTCGTATGTAATGAAGAACAGCTACATAGAAGTTAATTCTCCTAACAGTGCCGCTGACTATGGCGCTGATGAGTATCTGGAGTTGGTTCCAGAGTGCCTTCAGTGGCAGCTCATTGCTCCTGATGTGTACTGTGTGATAATGCTAACTACTGTGTGTACTAGGATGGGTAAAATGCAGAGACTAAATACAGGGATAATAAAGTGGGTTAAGCTGTAACCTCAGCCTTTTAACTGATCTCCAACAGATTCTCAGTGTCTTGGAATTTTTTTGCATTCATCCCCCAGCACAAACTTTTCAATCACCTTTTACTCAAAGTTGCTTAGAGTGTTCTTTTGTCTTCATGGTGTAAGTGCAGATAGGAATACTGATTAACCACTGGACCTTTCAGACAATGGTGACTTTATACTACAGTATCTTAGGAACCATTCACTGCACTAAGGTGATCTCCATTTAACAAACGTGAGACTACTAGCACCTATTGAGTTTTTATTAGACCTTAGAGTGGCTTTTGACACTGTTGGCCATCACATTCTCCTGCAAAGACTGGAATAATCAATTGGTATCAAAGGATGGGCATTATTGTGGTTCAAATCCTATCTAACAGCTCATTTTCAATTTGTTAATGTTAAAAATGAACCTTCTCAGTGCACCACAGTTCGTCATGGAGTTCCTCAAGACTCGGTTCTTGGACCAATACTGTTTATGTTATACATGCTTCCTTCAGTACTTCAGTACTTCACTCCGTCAATTTTCATTGTTACGCTTATGGTACCCAATTATATTTATCTATTAAACCTGATGAAGCCAGTCAGCTAACTAAACTACAAGAGTGCATTAAAGAGATTAAAGATTGGATGACCAACAACATTCTGCTATTAAACTCAGACAAAACTGAAGTCATTGTGCTTGTTCCAAAAAATGTTAGGGATGCAGTGTCTAGTGAAGTGGTCACCCTAAATGGTGTTGCCCTGGAGCCCAAAACCACTATAAGGAATCTAGGTGTTATTTTCAATCAGGATTTATCATTTAACTCACACAAACTGATTTCTAGAAGTGTCTTTTTTCATCTGCGTAATATTGCTAAAATCAGGCATATTTTAACACAGAATGATGCAGAAAAATTAATTGATGCATTTATTACATCCAAACTAGATGATTGTAAGTCTCTTTTCTCAGGCTGTCCCAAAAAGTCTTTAAAGACCCTTCAGCTGCCCGAGTACTGACTACAACCAATATCAGAGACCATATTTCTCCTGTGTTGGCTTCTCTGCACTGGCTCCCTGTGAAAGCTAGGATCGACTTTAAAATACTCCTCCTCACTTATGAAGCCCTTCAAGGCCAGGTATCTACTTATCTGAAAGAGCTTTTAGTTTCATACAATCCATCTAGAGCGCCACACTCTCAACATGCAGGCTTACTGGTGGTTCCTAGACTCTAAAACTAGGACAGGAGCTAGAGCCTTCAGCTATCAAGCTCCTCTGTTGTGGAGGGTGTCTGCCTCCTGGACTGAGACAGACACCCTCCACAACAGCCTTGACGCTTGACGCTTATAGTTAGGGTGGCTCAGGCTGCTTTTAGTTATGCTGCTATAGGCTTAGATTGCTGAGAGGCTCATCACGATACACTGAGCTCTTCTGTGCTCCTCCTCTATTCACGTCTCAGCAAATACATGTTACTGACTACATGTTACTGACTCTCTGTGCTTTATCACCTCACAGGTTTTCCCTGGACCATCTCTGGACCTGCTGCTGTGGTCCTGCTTCTCTCCTGCCTCCATCATCATCATCATTATAGTAGTTAGTATAGTATAGTATAGCATAGTATAGTTGTGCTAGTGTTTATTATATAGATAGGTAGATGGTAGAGGTTTCTATTATTTGTACGAACAGTTGCGGTAGTAGTATATCCTCTGTTAATACTTGTATTTGTTGTAGTAGTATTAACAGTTATGGACATTTGTTCTAGCTATTGGTAATTATACTAGCACTAGCTGTTCTAGTTTTTAACAGGTCTAGTTCAGTTTGCTGTGCATCCATGTGTCTCCCCCTATTTCCCCCCTCCCCCAATCTCTTTCTGTTCCTTTAACCCCAACTGGTCAAGGCAGATGACCATCCTCCAGGAGCCGTGGTCTGATCGAGGTTTCTGCCTGTTAAATGAAGTTTTTCCTTGCCAATGTCACCAAGTGTTTGCTGCTGGAGGATTCTGTCGGGTTTCTGTAATTTGGCTTAAGAGTCTAGTTTCGACCATTTCCATATGCAAAGTGTCATGAGAAACCTTTGTTATGTTTTGGCACTATGTAAATAAAATTTGATTGATTGATATTGCCTGGACCTCTATTAAATTAGGTCAGTCACTGTCTATCTTTATGTAATCACTTATTTTACATCATCCAGTCAGGTCCGTAGGTATTTGGACAGTGACATAAATTTTGCCTCACTACACCATCACTGAGAATTTGAAATGAAGCACTAAGAAAAAGCTAGATTACACTGCCCATGATTCAATTTATAAAGGCAATAATAGGGGAAAACATCCAAGGCGATGAATAGTTTTTATAGGCACTGCCCATTGCTGGCCTCACCAGTCAGTTAAAGTTGCTGCTGTAGAGTGAGAGGCTTGTTATAAAGACAGAAAACAGTAAATTTGTGAAATAATTGTGTTAAGAGATATGAAAGAAAACTAGTGTTCGTATACTAAATCTCTCTGAGGCTGCCTAACTCACCATGTTGACATGCAGGCTAATGCTAAGGTTTTTGTCCTTGTTTCCATTAATTTCCTGTTTACATGCAACCATTCATACTCCAATTAAAATTCAAAGATATCTACAGGTGACAGTTGTTTGACGTAATTTTTTCAGTGGTGTGGATGGAATTGTAGAATAAATGTATCCATCCAATGTTCCACTTCCTGGTTATCTACCTTTTAGTGGTGATCTTCCTGCCATTGACAATTTTGGTAGAGGTGGACACAGAGCGGAAGTTGCCCATGCCTCCTCCACCACCTCCACCAAAGGAAGTGGATGAGAAAGAGGTGAAGCCTCCACCTCCCAGAGTTCCCATGGTTGTCATGTGACCCATATGATTCATGGCACTCATGGAGCCAAAGGAACCGAAACCTGACAAATGAAGTGACACAGAAATTTAGAAAGATGACAGTGCTTCAGCCAAAAAAAGACAAAAGTGTTTCACAAATCCAATTACCTATACTGTGCATACTGACCTGGGTCAAAAGGTGAGAACCCAGCACCAAAGGGTGGAAAACCAACAAAACCCCCAAAGAAAGAGCCACCTGTCCTGCTGTGACTCCCCCGACTCTGATGCCTCCTGCCACTGCTGCAAAATGGATCATCACTAAATGTATCTGCAAATGAGAACAAGACACGAAGAGGGGTCATTGTGCACTGAGCTTGGCTGTGTCTGAATGTCCATGTGAAGAGTGGGTGGGAGTCTCTCTCTTTTAGTTTATTTTCTCTCTATCTACCTCTATGTCTTTTTTCCTCACACATTATTTTTTTATTGTTGTTGTTTTCTCGCTGTCCCATTTAGTAGTGTAGCTGCAGATTGCATTAACCTGAATACTACCCTCTACCTCCCCTGTAGGGGTCCACCTTTACAGATTGTGTTTGGTTTGCCCATTTTAGGCCTTAAGTTAAGTCTGGTCTACACTCAAACATTGTATGGAGCAGTAATGAATAATGGAAATGGAAAAAAGGAGTTATGAAAAAAAGTTGCTCTGTCTGTAGATTAAAAGCTCATTCCGACGTAACAAAAATGGCAATTCTTAATTTCAGTTATAATTCTCCAATTAAATTCTCCACATCCCTCTAAATTTTACAAACTGGATATTTTACCAAAATCCTGATGGACATTAGTATTGGTTGAAGTCTAAGAACTTACCAAAGAAATCTGCAAATGGGTCTCTGCCACCAAAGAATTCCCTGAAGACATCTTCTGGGTTGCGGAATGTGAAGGGTTCATGGAAATGGTCACCATTGTGGAAATGACCTCCTGAAAGATAATCATATCTTTGTGAAATACAATACGCTTATGCTTTGCAAAACCACATAACTTTTGAGCCTCTGGGGAAACTTTACTTAAAATGGTTGTAATTCTAAGTATGTCTGTAAAATAACAATAATAATAATAATGATAATAATAATAATAATGGATTGGATTTCTATAGCACTTTTCAAGGCACTCAAAGCGCTTTACATCCCATCCATTATTCATCCGCTCTCACATTCACACACTGGTGGTGGTAAACTACATCTGTACCCACAGCTGCTCTGGGGCAGGCTGACGGAAGCGTGGCTGCCAATCTGCGGCAAACAGCCCCTCCGACCACCACCAAACATTTATACACATTCCTACACTAGTATGAGTGACACTGGAGGCAAGGAGGATGAAGTGTCTTCCCCAAGAACACAATGGCACATGACTAGGACAGAACAGGATTTGAACCGCCAACCCTCTGGTTATTAGATGACCCTCTGTATTTCCTTATCTATCTATCTATCTATCTATCTATCTATCTATCTATCTATCTATCTATCTATCTATCTATCTATCTATCTATCCATCCATCCATCCATCCATCCATCCATCCATCCATCCATCCATCCATCCATCCATCAGCTAAATACCTCAGTACGTTACAAACATACCTCTTCCTCCATTGCTCCCTGTCAGCCCCTCTTTGCCATAGCGATCATAAATGTTCCTCTTGTTGACTAGAAAACATAACAATAGCAAAGAGAATAAAGTCAGTCGGAACTACAAGGTTCAGTCAGGAACAGAAACCCCCTGTAGTATGAACATATACATATACAAATACAAACCATCTGACAGGACTTCATATGCCTCTGATAGCTCCTTGAATTTCTTCTCGGCCTCCTCCTTGTTCTCTGGGTTTTTGTCAGGGTGCCACTTGAGGGCCAGCTTTCTATAACTGTATGAGGAGATGAACACAAGTCCACTGTAAAGCTACAAGTTAAACCAGAGGAGAGTGCACTGATAGTCCAAAGACTTAAAATGTTTTGAACTTTACAGTGCTGCCAAACTTCACATTAGTGTTGTGATTGATTAGAAAAATTCAACAGAATTTTAAAATCAACAAAATTGATACAATCCCCATATTATTCATTTGCTGTGCTAGCTGACCCACTTGTTTTCAGGGCTGTGTGAAAATGTGGGTGTGTTACTGTAACATAACCAATATGAAACAGTCAGAGAGAATGTCTTATTTCTGATTTAATTCTTTGTTCTTGCTCCCACTGCTCAATCTCTTCATTCACTGTATAGTTTGCACTGTGTAGCCCATCACTGGGCTGTCTGTCTCTCTCCATCTTGGTTTTCTGCTCTATCTGAAATTGATATTATATACAGTCTATTGAGTAAAATAAATAAAATTATACATGTGTACATGAAGCTGAGAGCAACACATGTCAAAACACTTCAGTATGTATCAACAGACTGATCTGTCTGAATGACGGAATGAACGTAAAGCCCAATAGATTCTATGGATTCAAAAAAGATTCATCATTCTGAAATCTCAGCACAATGATTCCTTGTCCTTGTTTTCTCATCATTTGTTGTTGCTTAGCCCTATGATTTATATGAGAGTATTTACATTTGTGATTGAACAGCTAAATATTTTTCCAGCTAAAGGAAAGTTTAAATGCCTTATACCATTATTTCCCATACATGTATTCTAAAACTTTTGGTTATATACATTATGTACATTTTTTGTCATTTACGTTAGGTCATAATCATCAGTTGAGGTACTCCTCAATAGAAAGTAGTATGCTATTCTGAACACAGCTATGTATTTACAAAACTGTAAAGTATATTTCTGAGGGAATTAAAACCATAAAAGGACTGGTTATACTCATCAACGCACGCTTTTTTGATGTCATCTGCAGATGCTTCTCTTCGTACTCCTAAAACCTGGTAATAGTCCACCATTATGAGTGGATGAAGGAAAGAACCTTACTGAGCTTGATGAATCTGGAAGAGCAAATACAGCTAATGAATTTCACACATATGCAAACCACACAGAAGCAGAACAGCACAAAACTATACACTGAACAAATACAAGAATTTTGACAGAACTGGAATAAAACAATGTAAAAGACACTGAAACAACTGCAAGTTAGTTAGGCTTTTACTGTGAAAGCTTTACGGGTCTTGCATTCCATTTCATTCAAAAAGGCAAAAAAAACCCAAAAACCTATAATATAGAATTCTGTGATTTAGTGCTTATTTAATTCATTTGTAAAATTCTGATACACTCAAAACAAATAAAATGAATCCAGAAATAATTAGTGTAATCTGCGTCGACAAGATGACAATGACTTACAAGATTTGTGGTAGGGGTCAACTGATTGTGAATTTTTAAATGCTGACATAATGACAACACTTACAAGCAGGATAAAAGTTGATAGCCAACCAATCAGCCATCACTGGAAATGATCGTTGTCATGGAAACACGTTAACTGTTGAATTAAACACCAAGCTCTAAGTTGTGTAACAAATAACTCAGCTACAGAATATCTGTAAATCTATTAGTTTCTTTTTTTAAAATCGTAAATCAGTAATTCAGACAGAGCTAGCTCACATCACTTATCAGCCGCAGTCGAAGCCGAGATCTGCCAATACACAGCATCCGCATCATCACTGCTTAATCAGCTAAACTAAGTGATCTATCTCCAATTTAGGGTTTCAAACTCATTTATTCAGATCTTGACGGATACTGAACAGCAGAAAATTTCACAAATCTAGACAAATTATTCAATATCAAAATACTCTAACCACAATTTAGTAAAACAAAAGATCAAAAATATAACAAAAGAGAAAAGAATAACACAGTGCGACGATTGTCATTCCCACAATATAACAATAAATACGTATTAGGATGAGGGTAATTATTGTTTAGTGGTACAGCAGCTGTGAATAAAGTGAGCTCCTTTCAGCTCTTCAGTGATGCTTGTACTGTTTATCCCACTGCGACCCTCACTGGCTCCTCACACAAAGAGCTACCAACCGTAAAGGTACATTATTTAGCAATATGTGTAACTGTTTTATTATTTACGAGACAGTGTTGGACCAGTTCCATATAAAGCATGTAAAGTATATTAATCTCCGTCTTTTTGTCTTTGCGGCAGTACGTTACGTGTTTGCTGACTATCTGCTCTTGGCTAACCGAACGTAAGCGACGTTGACTGTTAGCTTTGCACTGGCCGTCGGTACACATCATCAACGAGGCTCCAAAACACTCTTACCCAATTCAAGTCAAACTGTCCGTGTCCTCGGGGATGATGTCGGACAAACAGACAAGACTGTTTAGGTTGCAAAACGGGGACTAAAGAGTTTTTTTCATGCTCAGTATTCTGCAGATGCTTTGATTAGACGAAACGTCCTCTTACTCGCTCTCCTTTCTTCTACGGTTTTCAACTGTTTAAATGTTATTTTCGTGTTACTGCCCCCTGCAGGTAATGAGATGAACTGTTTTACTGTTAGAATCAAGGATACGGAAAGAGGGAGGAACAAAGTGGGACATTTTGATGTCTTTCTAACTGATATCTCATATTAAAACCACATGTATCCTCCATTTCGAGTAAGACTTAAAGATTATATTTACACCAATTAAAAAGAAACTGAAAAACTTAAACAGCTCAGGTCAACTCATGATCAGTCCTATTCGTTATTCTGCATCCTATAGGTGTCACTTTATTCTCATTGTTTATAGCTGTACATTTTAAAACAATAGTATAGTAGACTGATACGACCCAACTGCATACTGAACGACACAGGAAACCATTCCTGCCTGTGGTCATCAGACTGTTTAATTCTATTGTATAACCACATCATTTTAATAACACAACAATATTTCTTTTAATTATCACATTGATAATATATTGTATAGTACATATTGTACAAATTGTTGTTCTAATTTTGTTTTGATAGTGTTTTAATATGTATATTTGGTGTACATATATAAATATTTAGAGCTATCTATATGCGTATGTTATTTATTTATTTTTTGTTGACTTTATAATCTCTTTCCATCTACTTTTTATTATTATACATGAATTGAGCAACTGTAAAACACAACAATTTCCCCCTGGGATTAACAAAGTATTCTGATTCTCTTTCTGTTTACTTAAAACAGTACTTACTACAATAGTACTTTATTTATTTCTCCTGCCTTTTCTGTCAGTGGATGCACCTATCGCCAAAACAAATTCCTCATACTGTGAAAGTGCTTTTTACCTGGCAATAAAAAGTATTCTGAATGATAATAAATGGACAGTTATATGGTTGCGTATATTGTACTTCATTCGGATGTTGTGATCAGCACCTGTATACCTTTTACAGAGCAGACATTTTAGCGTGTAGAAGCAGTCTGAGCATATGTACCATTTAAATGAGGAGGGATTCAGGAGTTCATTCCTTTGACACAACATGAATAATTCTACTGTATGGAACTGACACACCTCATACATTGCATGCACCAGAAGCATTTTTTACAGACCAGAATTTGTACAACTCTTACAGGGTCATTAATTGCAAGATAATGCAACCATCTCCCTTATGAGATGTTTGTTTTATTTTAAATTGAATTCAAAATTGATCTCCACAGGATTTACAAAAGGAAATATCAAGAATACAATAAAAAATAATACTTGAGATGTGAAGACAATATTCCTGCCTGTAGGGGGAGCTAAAACTACTTTAATTAATGTATAGCAGTGGAATAATTAAGCAGAGCAGAACAGAAGAGTTTAATCTCAGTTTTGTACAGACAGAATACACACCAAACTACATTTTGCTGCCATTTTGCTGTTTTGATTACCTGCAATCCAGTCAAGTTTGCTTGCAGTGCACACCTACTGGTTCTTGACAATGTTTACATGACTGTTTGTGAGCTAAGTCTTAAAACTCATGACTCTTACGAACTAAGCAGGACAAATGCAGGATGAAATTTTTTTTAATTGCTGAAAATTCTTCTGATGCACATCTGGCTTTAATTGGAGAGAGACACTATAAACAGGGGCACTGTAGGTCAGAAAAGTGATGTTGATTCTAAGGGCCCACTGACAGGGGCCCCAGAAAATAGTAGAACATCAGTCTTTTTTTTCTTCTTCTTTTTTTTTTTTTTTTTTTTTTACAAAAAATATGAACCCATCACCTTAAAGGATAGAACAGAATAGCCTTTATTGTCATTGCACAGAAGTTACAACGAAATTGCGGTGGGGCTACTCTGCACCACGTAATATTAAAAATACAAAACAAATAACAGTACATATATATATATATATATATACACACACACACACACACACACACACATATATATATATATATATATATATATATATATATATATATATATATATATATATATATATATATATATATATATATGCAGTGTGATAAAAACGATGAAGACTAAAAATTTTTAAATACAGTGTGCAAAGTTAAATGCAGTGTGCAGGTTGTACAGGTGCGGAAGTTGTGTCAGACTGTGTGTGGATGTGTGCGTATGAGTCCGTTGGTGCTGGCGGTGCGAATAGTCCACGGGAAGCTGCTGTTGGTCAGCCTGCTGGTGCGGGACTTGATCGACCTGTAGCGTCTCCCAGGCCAACAGGTCGAACAGTGGGTATGCGGGGTGTGTGGGGTCTCCTGTGACGGCCTTCCTTAAATCTTCCTTAAACAGCAGGATGTGGACAGGTGTTCCAGGGTGGGCAGAGGGCAGCCGATGATCTTTTGGGCAGTTTTAATAACCCTCTGCACCGTGTTCTTGTCCTCTGCTGTGGAGCCTGCTGTGTACCACACGCCCAGGCAGTATGTGAGTACGCTCTCCACCGACAAGCGATAGAAGGCCAGCAGCAGCTTCTGGTCCAGGTTGTTTTTCCTGAGGACGCGCAGGAAGTGAAGCCGCTGCTGAGCCTTCTTCACCAGGGCCGTAGTGTTTGGGGTCCAGGAGTGGTCAGCTGAGATATGTACGCCCAGAAACTTGAAGGTGGAGACAGTTTCCACCTGTACTCCATTTATGAGGAGGGGGGTGTGGGCCTGTCTATGCTTCCTGAAGTCCAGTATAAGTTCTTTTGTCTTTTGGACATTCAGGCTCAGGTTATTGTCCGGAATCACAGGAGTGCCAAAATTAAAAGGAAATAAATGTGGAAATAAAAAGAGAATCAATAAAAGAAATTTGGAAATAAAAAGAGAATCAATAAAAGAAATGTGGAAATAAAAAGAGAATCAATAAAAGAAATGTGGAAATAAAAAGAGAATCAATAAAAGAAATTTGGAAATAAAAGGAGAATCAATAAAAGAGAATCAATAAAAGAAATGTGGAAATAAAAAGAGAATCAATAAAAGAAATTTGGAAATAAAAAGACAATCAATAAAAGAAATTTGGAAATAAAAAGACAATCAATACAAGAATCAATAATAAAAAATATACAAATGCAGTCATATCATTGCTTTTGCTTATTCCATTTTGACATTGTCTTTTCCATTTGCTTATTGTCATTGTTTTTACCTGATGGCTCATGCTGTCAATCAAATGGCTGTGGGCGGGTCTTTCTGTCCAGGATAACTAGTCGATACCTGATCAGATGATTCCGGCTTGACAGTGGCTATGCAGTAGCTATGTGTTAGCTCTCAGCGCGGGAGACCGGAAGTAGCGTCACGGACAGGATGTAGACGCGCATACACATGTGTCAACTAGAACCATGTCTGCATTCGTCAGCGCAGATATTTCTCCAAGACTTTCCATTACATCTTCCACCAACCTTAAAATATAGTCCGTTGTAAAATTTTCCTCCACATACCGAGCAATTGCTAATAATTCTCGTTGAACGCCTCTTCTCAATTCGTCCACGTCAACCATATTTAACTTTCCCTCTTTTTACTTCAGATAAATGTGTATGCGTGTCTACGTCCTGTGACGCTACTTCCTGTCTCCCGCGCTGAGAGCTAACACATAAACATAGCTACTGCATAGCCACTGTCAAGCTGGAATCGTCTGATCGGGTATCGACTAGTTATCCAGGACAGAAAGACCCGCCCACAGCCATTTCATTGACAGCTTGAGCCATCAGGTAAAAGCAATGATAAAATGCAAATGGAAAAGACAATGTCAAAATGGAATAAGTAAAAGCAATGATATAACTGCATTTGTATATTTTTTATTATTGATTATTTTTTTGATTCTCTTTTTATTTCCAAATTTATTTTATTGATTCTCCTTTTATTTCCAAATTTATTTTATTGATTCTCCTTTTATTTCCAAATTTCTTTTATTGATTCTCTTTTTATTTCCACATTTCTTTTGATTCTCTTTTATTGATTCTCTTTTTATTACCAAATTTCTTTTATTGATTCTCCTTTTATTTCCACATTTATTTCCTTTTAATTTTGGCACTCCTGTGATTCCATAGCACAGCCTTTCAACCTCATCCCTGTATGCTGTGTAGTCCCCCTGGCGGATGAGTCCCACCACACTAGTGTCATCCGCGTATTTAGTTCACGGGCCAGATTCAGCTAAATTTGATCTGAAGTGGGCCAAATCAGTAAAATAATAACGTAATAATATAGAAATAATGGCAACTCCAAACTTTTCTCTATGTTTTAGAGCGAAAAAAGTTAATTTACATTATGAAAAGGTTTACATCTACAAACTATCCTTTCAAAAGATGTGAATAACATGAACAAACTGAAAAAATAAGTGTAATCTTAACAATATTAGGCCTCAGTTTATCATTTACACATGTACTTATTATAACTTACAGATCACAGTGGATCTACAAATACACAAAACATTGAGTAACAGGCAGAATTTTGTTAAAATTGTACTTACTTCTCAACACATTTAAGGTTATTCACATTTTTTTTGCAAAACTCTACTTTCTTTTAGTGTAAATACATGAAAATATTTACATTTACAAAGAGAAACATTTGAAGTTGTCATTATTTATATGTTATTATGATAGTATTTTACTGATCCTACCCACTTGAGATTTAATTGGTCTGAATGTGGAACCTGAACTAAAATCATTGTTAATATCTTAGCGTAATTTTTGCATTTCACAAATTCATCCCAAGGGCCAGCCTTTGGCGGGCCAGATTTGGCCCCCGGGCCACGTGTTTGACACCTGTGCTCTATAGGGCATACAGTAGGGGGCTCAGGACACAGCCTTGGGGTTGAACCTATGCTGAGTGTGAGTGTGGAGGAGTGGGAGGGGCCCACTTTGACAAATTGTGGGCCGTTTGACAGGAAGTGCTTAATCCAGGGGCAGGTGGGCAGATCCCCCTATCTGTAGTTGGAGCAGTTTGTTGTGTAGAATGTCCGGAATGATTGTGTTGAACGCTGAACTGTTGTCCACGAAGAGCATCCTCCAAGAATGTTTAGTTCACAAGGTACTAATAAAAATATTTGTTTCTTTGCAATAGTCTTGCTTTGTTTTTGGCGAAAAATAAAATCCAAAGCCTCTGGAGAAGGAGCCTCAGGTGATGAGGAAAAAGAACATGTGAGAAGAGTAAAAAGGAAAATAGCACTTTTCAACATTTTCATTTTAGTCAGGTGCTGAACTTGAATCCCTGAATTCCCACTTTTCTTAAAGTATTCATTCCCAAACACTAGGCAAGGTACCACAAGTGTTTCAAAAGATTTTGGTTATGAATATTGGCAGTGGTAACAGTAGTCATTAATATAGAATTCATTTATCAAAAATACTATGTATCCCTTCAAAATAGCTGATTTTCTACTTAATCTCAGTTAAAATTGTCATGAATGTTTTTAATGCATCAAATATGCATTTTGAAAATCGAGTCCTATTGCAAATTGGGTCACAATGGTCAATTATCAAAAAAACTGGTCTCCATGTCCCTCTCTCATAAATGTATGTTTTTTTTAAAAACATTTATCCTTTTATATAAGGTATTCTTCTGAACTCCACAAAGAAGAATTTCTCTGGAACCATCAGTCGATCAGTCAGTTTTTTGTGCATTTCTTTTCATGCATTCACAGTGAACTCACCTCCAATTAGTAGACAAACCACAGTCCATTTTTACATCTAGAAATTTATTTTGCTGCAGCACACTTGTAATCAATGAAACAAATCAACTGAATAAAAGGTAAAAACACAACAGCCTGCATTACACCATTAAAGAGAAGTGTGGGGAAAAATAAATCAGTATGTTGGAGTTTCTTAATATGCTCAAGGTAGAACGGATGTCATGGTAATTGCATTTATTTGAGCAGTTTTGCCGTTGCCATGGAGGTCATGGTAGTCATGGTTGTCATAGTGATGGTGGGCACGGTAATGTCTTTGAAGATGGGTTGTGTGACTCCAGCGTAAGAGACTTTGTTTTCGCTGAGAGTGCCAATAATCATCTGTCGCATTTCCCTGCTGGCGTCCCCACGTACTGCCAGCAATGCATGGATGTGCTCCTCCCTGCAGAGAGCAGCAATGACAAAAGCAAACATTTGAATTAGTTTGGGTACAGAGGTGGTACAGAAGTGGTGGATACAACAGTGCCTAGAATGAATTCACATCTTGCTTTTTCATGTAATCAATAGGAAACTTGCAAGACAACTTCTAAGTTGCAGTACTTAAGATCTTGGTCTTCAGACCACATTGTCTCTAAATGAGCAGTGTTTTCATCCAGTCTTGTCTACCTACACACAAAGGGGACTCCACATCTTATTTCAATACCAAACCATTACTGCAAGGATAGCACTAAATTGCCTGTGTCTTGTCTGATTAATGTGTTATCATTATTGTGGGTTGATGACAAAATGCTTCTAAAACAATAACATGAATCATTTCTAATTTGAAGGACATACTGACCAAGTCAGTTATTCTATAAAATAGTATCCAAATAAAAACACAGAGCAGTGTAGAAATTCTGCAATTTGATGATGAATGATGTGGCTGGGATGGCACTGCTTGATCTGATCCAGAAATCCAATTTGCTCTACATTTGGGCCACAATGTTGCTCCTTTATCGAGCCCCAGAATACCACTGTAAATGAATACAAACAATTCTGCTTCAAAAAATATGCTCATTATCAACAAACATATTCAATTTATATGTATATTTACAAGCAAAATAAAGTATCTGATATATATTGTGGAAGAAATTTAGTATGCTTACGTAAAATTTTGAAAAAAAATATTAGTTCAATTACAAATTGTAAAATTTGTAAATCACTGCAATCTCATTTTCCTTACATTTTACACAGTCTCCCACCGCTTTTAAAGATGTATGTGGTATGGAAAACCACTGAGCCTACAAAAACTTAAATTGCTTCTCAGGGCTGTCAATGAAAGTGGTAACTTTGGAGGTAAAAGATGTCACATTTGTGGATGAAAAAAGGACCGCAGTGAGTTGGGCCCTAAGTCTAGTTTTCTGTTGATCACTGTCCTGATAGCATGGAGGAAACATTGACAGAAGTAGCAACTGAAACAGAAGGACAGGAGGAATAACAAATCATTGGTCACTGACGACATCCTAAACCTGTGTGACCAGAGGAGGACCTTGAAGAAAACAAAGGAGGACGAGCCAGAAAATGGAGGATAAAGAGAAGTGGATCACAGCACAGTGTGAAAGCCTAGAGGCAGGGATGCAAAAGAGAAACAGCAAAGCAGCCTTCACTACGTGAAAGACACTGACAAGAACACAGCAACCAGCATCAACAATATTCGAGGACAAGGTTGGCTTGTTATTTTTTAAATTTATTTATCTATTTATTTTTTGCTTCTTTTTTTTTTTTTATGGGCTCAGCTGGCTGACAGGCAGCTGTCTGTACCGATAAGGCAGCAGCCGACACCAACTGTACTGTACGGCTAGTTATTAATAGAGAAAACAGCAGTAATCAAAAGATGGACTGTTAGGAGCTATACAACTTTACGTTGACCCCAGACCCCAACATTCTAGCTAATGCCACAATGACCAGCAATGACCACCAATACTTCAAGTCGAAGTAGAGGACACAGTAAAGGGGTTTAAAAACTGGTAAACTGCCAGACATCAATAACATTCCAGAAGAGTTTCTGAAACATAAAGGACTAGGCATGATAAGAGCACTCAGACATATCTGACAAAGGGTATGGGAAATCAGGTAGAGGCCCCAAAAATTGATCCTTGATTATCCCCATTCCCAAGAAAGAAAACCCAAGACAAGGCCAAAACTGCAAAACAACCTTATCTGTCACATTAGCAAAGCAATGCTATAGATCATCCTGAACAGACTGAGGAACAAAGGAGAGGAAATTTTACCAGAACAGGCAGGATTCAGACCAAAAAGGAGCACCACTGAACAGATCTTCAACATCAGACTACTGACTGAAAAGTCTTCAGTACCAGTGCGACTTGTACCATACCTTCATTGACTTCAAGAAAGCCTTTGATCGTGTTTGGCAGGTTCTCAGAAACTACAACTTTGATAAAAACCTCATACAGGTCATCCAAGCATTTTATGCAGACTCGAGCAGTGCAGTTTTATTAAAAAACCATATCAGAGAACCTTTAAAAAAAAAACTATTGGTGTCTGTTAAGGCTGCCCCCTCTCCCCTGTCATATTCAACATCCTTCTGAAAAACATCATGCAAGAAGCACTACAAGGCTTCCACACCTCCATAATCATTGGTGGAAGACTGATCTCCAACCTTCACTTCACTGATGATATTGACACAGAAAAGCAAGATCCTTGTCAACAACTACTACTATTTAACTTAAACAACATCAGAATGAATGGGCAAACGCTGGATGAAGTGAAGGACTTCAAGTACCTCATGTCATTTGTGAGTGAAGGTGGCAGCTCCACAAAAGAAATAAGAACAAGAATAGGCATAGCAACAACAGCCATGACAAGGCGTTCCAGTGTCTGGAAAATCAACTCCATTGGCTTTCCTGTGACAGTCAGACTGTACAATTCATTCAGAGAACTATAGCTGTCACCCATGCTGGAGAACAAGAGTCACTACTCTCAACAGTAAAACATTGTAAACTGACTTGTTACGGGCACATCACAAGGCAAACCCCCCTGTCAAAGACCATCCTACAGGGGTCAGTAGATGGGATGCAAAAAAGAGGCAGAAGGAGGAAGTCTTGGATGGATAACATCAAAAAATGGACTGGTAGCAGCATCCAAACCCTGCTTTGCACAGCAGAAGATCATGAACACTGGAGATGGCTGACTGCCCAAGCGTCCGTCATTACACCCCTATGGCTTATGGGGCCATGGGAAGAATGAGTGAGTGAGTGTCCAACATACCATTATTAACATTAACTCATAAAGACCCAAACATCCATCGTCAACCATCTACTGATCTAAACTGCTGATCCACTAATCCTCTAAATCCACGTAAACAATTGGTGTAAAATACAGTTATTCAACATTTCATGGTCATCAGATATGACCCATTTGGAAGTTCAGAGGCTCCATAGTTACCGTGGAAACACCGTCATCTTCTACAACACTAATTCACCAATAAAACACATGGAGTTGGATCAATGACAGTTGGATGGACACACTGGGTTTATGTTCAGCTAATGACAGATTGGACTGACAAAAAAAACACATTTTCTTCATTTTAGTCTGCTTTGATACAATAACATTTGACTTTAATCTGGGCTTTTATGAACATATATATGATGATATAAACATAGGAAAATAGACAATTTTCACTGGAAAAAATACAAAATTCAGAGGATAATATTATAACGAATAGTGATAAATCACTTAAAAAATGTTTAACAGAGAGAAAAATTCTTTTGGGAACTGCCACAAAAGTCACACTGGCTCCTTCTGGGTTAATATGCGGTGCTTCAAGCCAGACAGTGTTAACACACAACTGCCTTTACATACCAAAATGTACATTATTATCGATTATATTTGAATATGCTTGCAACAAAGACTTGTAAAGTACATGTGTGTCATGTGTTTGTGTACAAACCTGATGTCAGGATATTTTGAGACTAGAGTGGAGACCTCCAGGAAAAGCAGAGTTGGGTCAGTCAGTTTAAAGACTTCAGCGATGGCAGCAATGGCTCCGCAAAGTCGCTCTGTGTCTTCACCCTTCATTCAATGATCAACCAAAATTACAAGTTATGCACATGCCTATTTGCCACACATCACTACTGCTTATCTGACACTTTAAAGGTATTTTTTATCGGTTCATGTTTTATGTTAACACTAGGGAAACTCAACCCGAGTGTTGACACCCCACAGCACCAACCTCCTCCCCTCAATTTACACTTACTATTTTATTTTAAGGTTTTTTTTACTGTCCTCCTTATCAGGTCCTCAGTTCTTGTTTTTTTATTTCTTTGTTGCAAATTGCTGTATGAAATAATAATAATAATAATAATAATAATTATTATTATTATTATTATTATTCAATGCACAATTAAATCTCAACAGTAATTTTTTTTGTGCCAAAAAGAGACGCATGCAATGTATTAGTAAATCTAGCACTTGTGGTTGTGAACTGTCAGACATAAATCTTTGTGTGTGCAGAGTATATTATTTTTAAGTACAAAAATTAAAACTTGTACATGTTAACTCACAGCAGCCAGCTTATTGAAGAGGAATTTGAACTGTTCAGCCTCTTTAATCATCCTCTCAGCTCCTTCTCTCCTTTCATCTGCGTTCTTAAAAGTGATTCTCTTCTGCATTACTGCCTTAATGTACTCCACCACCACTCTGCGCAGTGCCTCACTCGTCATCTCCTGTCATCCAGACAAATCACAGTATGTTAGCATAGGGGGCATCAAGACAGTGTTCAAAATTATATTCTGCCTGCATTAGAGGAATAGTCATTATTTGTCAACATATATCTCTTACATGTGGACACTGCAACACACACCAACATTGACCCTCTTTTAACCCATCACTGACATGCAGGAACACACCACACACTGCAGACTTGGAGCAGTGGCTCACATGTCAGTTGCCCTGGCAGCAAATGATGGGTGAATGGGCCAACAATTTCTCTGCTGGTCCAGGGTACTGAACTGGCAACCCTTCTCTCACAAGCAGCTTCTCCAGCCTTCTAGACCACAGCTAGCATATTGACATTATAGCAGCTCAACATTTCATTTTATAGTAAACACTAAGAAAAAGTTACATTTGATGCTTGCCATTACTTGTGAAAAAGATAGTGTTACAAACTGGTCTAGGGGAAATCCTGGCACAACATGAATGTGTCACCAGGTATGTAACACTGTGTAGATGCTGTGATCTCCTATTCATACCTGGTTGAAGGGTTTTTTGATCTTGTTGAAGTCATTGAAGTAGTCTTCTACCGTCACACAAATAGTGTCCACAGCGTGAGAGCCCGTTAGCCACTTCCTAGTCAGCAGTTCATTTAGATGATGCTGGGACACACAAGTGAGTTCAACAAAAAAAGATCATTGGGTTGATTTTTTTTTTCTTTCATTGGTAGAATTGTCTCTATACTAGTCTCAAAACTGCCAAATACAGTGCTCTTGTGCAATGATGATTTAGACTCCCTAATCCTATGAAACTATGAAGCAATCATTTAGCTGATACTTTTATATTAATACGATATCTAAATACATAGGAAACATCCTCTCTTATTACAATTTAGTCTGGTAAGTGCCTTTCTTACATCGAGGTCTAAGAAAACTTCATCCAATAGGAACTGACATCCCTCCTTGGCCACCTCATTCAGTGTCTTCTCAATGGCAGCATCGCTGTCTGTAGGCTCCAAAGACTGAGAGTACTTCCTCTTCAGACTGTTGATGGACTCTCTGAGGTAAACATGGGACAGTTGTCAAACATTTTAAAGCCAGCATCTTTAAGCTTCAAAGATGATTCAGTCGTAAACAAAACAGAAAATGGCTGAAACCACAGCAACAAAGATGACTATCATTTTAATGAGTGAATGATGTTATTTACACTACCGGTCAAAAGTTTTAAAACACCCCAATTTTTCCAGTTTTGTATTGAAATTCAAACAGTTCAAGTCCAATGAACAGCTTGAAATGGTACAAAGGTAAGCCATTGCTGAGACTTGAGAATAAAAAAAGAAGCTTCTCTGGGCCAACAAACACCGCCAGTGGACTACTGAAGACTGGAAGAAGGTGTTATGGACTGATCAAACCTGCAACTCGAAGTCTTCTCTTCACATTGACAGCACCAACTTTCGAGGCTTGATCAACCTCCATTGCTGCAGAACTGCTTTAAGTTGTTAACCCATTTCTTGTTCTCCTTTTTGTATAATTCTGAAATGTACATTATTTTTCAGTTTTGTTTAACCTTACCTTTTTTTTTAACCTCTGGCAGTTCACCGCTTACCTTTGTACCATTTCAAGCTGTTCATTGGACTTGAACTGCTTGAATTTCGACAAAAAACTGTAAAAACTGGGGTGTTCTAAAACTTTTGACCGGTAGTGTAGGTACAATAATGACAGAACTAAGACCTTAGCTTCAATTAACTTTGGTGAGAATCTAATTGGAATCATAGTATGGCATGCAAATCCAGTATTTGGTTGCGACTTTAGTACAGAATCTTCTTACTTGAATGTCTGGCAGTTGTTAATGATGGCTATCATGTACTGAACATAACACTGAGGCAACTGACGGTCTCTCAGGTGCTCCTCCTTGTAGACCACTGCCTCCTCTCTGTACCTAAACACAAGACACATGGCTGGCACCCTCACACTGGATTTGTTATGAATACTGAATACTTCACTCATGAGAGACATTTTTTACAAATTGTGTGGAAAAGCTTACCTCATAAGGAATGTGTTCATTTGTTTCAGGCAAAGTTTTAAAACTTGCTCTTTAAAATCCCCATCAATCTGGGCAGCAACTTGTAGATTCTGCTCAAACATCTGACAACAGAGTGGAGAATGGAAAGAAGGAATAGGAATCAAACAAACAGTGATTTCAATAAGTACTTGAAGCATAACTTTACCTATTTGTAGTTTAACTCCATCCACTGCATAATTCAGAAAAGAAAGAGTGGCTAGCTAGGAGTGGATATGCGTGACAGGAGTTGCTCAGGGCATGACAAAGAGGACACCTCTACAGAACACACTAGGTCCTAAACAAGTGTTCGACTTTTTTTTTTTTTTACTGCTTATCATTGTATCATCACCAGTACTGGTGTGTTTACATCATATAGTTTTGTTTACAGCTCAAAAAAACCAAAAAACAAAAAAAAAAAACAATTTTTTTCAATGTTCAGTACAATTGTAAAAATCTACAGTGGTACCTTGACTTATGAGTTTAATTTGTTCCGTGACCAACTCATAACTCAATTTGCTCGTATATCAAATCATTCATTCACTTATTCATTCATTTTTTAAACCCGCTTTATCCTTACTAGGGTCATGGGGGTCACTAGAGACTATCCCAGCTATTATATCAAATCAATTTTCCCTATTGAATTTAACTGAAATGCCAATAATCCCAATTCCATACCAGCCTCATAAGTCCAAATACATTGAGATAACGTCTCACGTATGCAAAACATATTTCTAACCTATGAGTAACGAGCTTTGAACTTATGTGTAATTTATACCAAACTTATCTCCAATGCATATTGACCTGCTCTGGACAGCCTCTTTTCATCTCTTCCACACACAACAAAACGTTTCAGCACCTCCCCTCTGGACAGAGACTGGACTTTGTTGTGCAGCAGGAGATAATACCTGTAATACCTATCCATAATATCATCATAATCATCAAACTCAGAATTACATTTAAAAAAAAAACTGAAAAACTAAAATAAAAAAACTTATATTAAATATTCATTATTAATTTTCCAAAGCCTCAGGGAGCCGCAGCAGAGGGATGAAAGAACCGCATGTGGCTCCGGAGCCATCTGATAGGCTAAATAAAAATGAGGTTGCCAGGAGGAACCCATCAGTACTCCTCAAAACACTGTGGTGAGCAAAGAGATGGAAGATCCGGCAGGAGAATACCTACTAGCTGTCTTCCAACATTTTTCTTGTTATTGGCTATGACAATTAGCAGCAGCATATCTGAAGCTCACTTGTAACTTGGATTTTGGCTTGCAAGTTAAAGCAAAAAAAAAAAAAAAAAAAAAATTGGTTGAGCAACGGCTCGTAACTCAAAAAAGTTGTAAGTTGGTACGTTCGTAAGTCAAGATACCACTGTATGTACGGCTCAGAGCGTCTTTTGAGTCCAAGTACCTGCCAACAGAAAATAAAAAAACATAATCCTAGTCATAGGCAGAGGTACAAAGTATATATATACAGAGTATATAAAAATTAGACCACTACAGAAAGTTAATTTTATTCTATAATTTAAATAGAAACAGTGACACTTTCATATATTTTACATTTATTGCACATTTAGAGAAATATTTGAAGCCTTTGTTTTAATTTGCCAGAGATACCTGATAACAACTGTATCTTGCAACTTTTTCACAATATAATATGTTTTATGAGGTCACAGTGGCCTTTGACCTTTGTCTGCCAAAATCTTTTTCCTTCCTTGAGCCTATTAACCTTTTTGCCAAAATTAGAGCTGTCAAACCATACCTTGGTGTTTCTATGACTCTGCAAATAATGTATTTTCTTGTAACAACAAACAAAACAAAACAGAAGACAGAAGGCAAATACCACAGAGCATACCATTACTCTTCAGATAAGGAGTTAGGCTAACTTAATGGTATCAGTGAAACTTGACCAGCATCTGGTCTAAACCTTTAACTTGGCTGACATTCAGAATCAGCAAGACAGAGAGTGCCTGAGCGTTACCTGAAAGACGATGGCAGGCAGTGTGGTTTGGTAGTATCCATCCTGGTCAGCCTCAGGCTCTGTGTCTTTCTGCCAGTCCTTCTTGTCCGTTTCCAGTGCTTTACGCAGCCAGCCAGTTATATTAGACTGTACACATGGATACAGAGTCAGTGCCCATACAGAGACAACACTTTGTACACCTGGAACACACTACCTACCTCACCTGTGCATGACAGCTAGCTGACTGCACGGTTGCATGTTTGCTCATGTGTGAGTGCAAACCACTAGGCTGCTAATTCCAGTCCTATTTTATGTGTCCTATTTCTATTTGATGGGCCATTAATATGATTTCATTTCATCATAAATTTATCTTGTAAGAAATGAGGCGTTCATTAGGTCAGGTGATTGTCATTCACTTTCTAGGTAACATAGAAAGATAAGACGCTCATTTTTTTCCCCCTATATTTCATGCCTCCTCAGTCCTCCTCTTTGTGACCCAGAAACTGATATTAATACACTAACTTTAAGGGTCTGGCTCAATTCCTACAATCAAAGATGGTTTCGAAACCAGACAGTCCACTAAATAGTCATTTCATGTTTTTGTGCCATATGAGTATCAACACTATCTCACTCCTCTACAGATTTTGTCCCATTGATTCTATTGGAAGATGTGAATGTGATCAAGAAATATGACCATTTCACCATAGTAACAACTGGATCAATTTTTCACAACCACCATATCTTCTGTAACTTCTGACACTCCTGCAAGATCTACCAGCACAAGTCTTATCGAACCTCCTAAGACCCAGCTATGGGTTTTCTGTCCATGTTTGTGGACAAGAGTTTCACAGCTTTATACAAAAAAAAACCCAAAACTGTCCACTGCAAAGGACATTCCATAAGTTAAAAAAAAAAAAAATGCATCCGAAAAAACTGTTGCATCATGTTTCCAACATAGGCAATTATTTGATTAAAAAAAGCCAGAACTTGTACTTTCCTGGTTCTCAGGAGGCTAAAGGAGGTAAAAAATGCAAAGACAAAACCAAAGAATCAAAGATAATTTAATCTAATATTGTTACTTACAAGTAAAAAATATATTATGGTATTATTTTATGTAAACCTTACATTTATTTTATTGGCACAACATTCTCAACCCTCCTGACCACACCCAATTAGGAGTCAGGAAGTGTACACAGTTTCATATCAGTGCTGCAGCAAACAGTGTATGATCTTTGTTATGGAAATCTCTGCTAAAATGCATTTCAAGGTGCCAGGCCTGAGGAGGCCGCCGGAGGAGCTTTTTGTCTGTGTGTAATGCTCCAATGCACAAAACAGGAACAACAAAAGCACCTTTACTATGAATGAGACAAAGACACAGTGACAGCAGAGGTTTTGTCATATGACTAACTTGGTCCAAACATTGACCTGCCTTTATCCCAAACAGATTCAGAAACGTAAATAATTAACATGTGGTGCTTTGTCTGTATTTAATATTTATTTAGTCTGCACCACAGGCTACTAGATCTATCCAAATTAAATAACAATGTCTAAATGTACCGTATTTTCCGGACTATAAGCCGCTACTTTTTTCTCACACTTTGAACCCTGCGGCTTATACAACAATGCGGCTCAAGTATAGATTTTGACGGGCTAACTGCCTCCAGGGGGCGTTCTAGCAGGAAGTGCAAAAGTGAGACAGACAGGTAGAAGAGGTGATGCGAAGAGGAGGAGTTTTAAGCTTAACTTTTAACAGTCATTTTGCATGTCATGCACAAACCCTCATCATGGAAAACACACGAAGAAATGCATATGATGCAGCTTTTAAGTTAAAAGCAACTGATCTGGCTGTCCAAGAAGGAAGTAGAGCTGCTGCATGCAACTGCCAGTGAGAGCGACAGCGGAACAGAGACTGAGAAAGTGTGTGACGGAGCCTTTCTGAGGCTGTTCAACTCTGACACTGAAGAAGACGACTTCAGGGGTTTCAATGCACAGAAGGAAGATGAAGATAGTGATCAATGACTTTTCTGGGTTTTTTAACCAGCCATGTTACTGCCATTTTACTGCCGTGTTACAGACACTGGTTGGAAAAAAGCAGTTAATGTATGTAAATAAATATTTAAATCATCTTTCTGTTTACCATCTTTCTTTGTAAATATCTCATGTTACAATGTGGACACCTGTGGCTTATAGTCAGGTGCAGCCTATATATGTAAAAATATTTTGTTCTTTTAAAATTTCATGGGTGCGGCTTATATTCAGGTGCATAGTCCGGAAAACACGGTAATCATTACAGTCGACATTAATTTAATCATGATCCTTTGTCATCAGGCCTAATCTTAACACAACTACGCAAACATTCATGTGGGAAAGTTCAAGGCTTAAAAGCATACTATATGAGTTTCTGAACACTACCTTTTACTCCCAGCAGCATCTCACTGATTTAACTGTTACCTATATTGTGACCAATTGTGACCTAACTTCTTTCATCTTCCTTACTTACAGGATGAAAAGGGGCAACAACCTGAATCGTTTCAGTGATATACAGTAGAACCACACAGTACAAGTGCACCATAGTACAAGAAATTTACTTTATAAGCCGTGGCTCTTGAAATACAAGAGGAAATTCACAGTAAGAGCAGGTGCTCCTCCCAACAGGTGATGCCTCTACAGGCTCATTTCAAACCTCACAGGCAAAAGGTTTCTATTTTGAATGAAAATGAAACAACCTGCAACTGTGGACAGTGAAATTAAAAGCGACTGAATTTCAACTGATTGAAAGTGAGGCCAGAAAAAAAAAATTAAGTGAAGAGAGAGAGAAAATGCCAGAAATAATCCTCCTCCTCCTCCTCCTCAATTAAAGGTAAATAAGTTAATAAAACCAGTTTATTTGTTTTTAATCATTGTTATTATTGCACTTTTTCTATTTCAAAAACCCTTAAAAAGGATTTTTGAGTAGTTTTGGGGCCTGGAATGAATTAATTATATTTCAATTCATTTCAATGGGGAAAACTGATTTGTAAAAAAGAGTAAATCGGATAACAAACACAGTCATGGAATGAATTAAATTCATGCTCTGAGGTTCCACTGTACTGACAACTTGTCCTGTTGGTGTCTGTGCTGCTTACTGTGAAAGTCTGGACATATTTGCTGAGCAGGTCATCCACCACATCCTGGGGCAGCAAAAGCTCCAACTGGTTGATATCACACTCTGAACGAAGTTCTGGATGGCCCATCATATCCACACTGAAATGTCCATGTGCACACACAAACAGCATATACATACAGTCTGCAATTAGAAAAAAAAAACAACCCTTCTGACAGCCCTTAGTATATTATGCAAGTCTGATAAGATGTTACAAAATGAATATATCAATAGATCTTCTGCACAATACTTTAGAAAGCTATTAGGGAAAAAAAAGACTTTATTTGAGCAGTGTAAGTGTGTGTGTACCTCTTGTATGTGTTGAGGACCCATGTTAACAGGGACACAATCTCATTAGCCTCCAAATCCTCAGAGGCCAATTCTTTTACACGAGAGGAAACAGCATTGTGATAAAGACTGAAAAACCTGGAAACACAAATGCATGTGAAAGGACACGCACACACACCTTAATGTGTAACAGGACTCCACACAATATCAATAACTTCAGCATTTTCCAATGATTTTACACATACGACTGGAAATGGGAGGAAAAAGTTGCAAAAGTCACTCTACAAAAGCAGATGCAGTAAAGGCCTCAGTGACCCTGCAAATGCCCATTATGAAGCTCTTTAATTATAATGGATTTTAGACCAATATACACATAGCATATATGAGGATGTTATATTGTAACATCCTCATTTTCATTGCAACATCTAGACTAATTTTAATCTAAACGACAATTTTTTCAAATGTTCTACCTATAATTTTATCAAATATTTGTCACACTGTCATTTCATTCTGACATTTCTTTGTAGCTGTTACCTATTGAAAGTGTTGTAGTGTGGAGGAAAACACTGCACCATGAGGTTCTTGACAACAATGAGGTCATCTAGAACATATTTCCTGGTTATTTCCAGAAGGCGAACAAGCCACATTTTGTCAGCCTCCCTTGTCACTGCCTGGGTACCTTCGATGCGAGTGCTAACTGTACCCTCCAAGACCTGTGGGTAAGAGATCAAAATGAAGCTAAATTAAGTGATGCAAGACAGAAATTTGTTTTAATATTCTCTATGCAATGTAGATCTGCCTTACTGTTGATCAAAACCAAAATGGATAAAGATGTTGTAAGGACAAAAGGGGTAACAGAGGAAGAATTAAAAAAACAAAAAAAAGTTGAAAAAGAGACTGAAGATGTTAAAACTACTTGGAACAAAGAGTGGAAGTGTGATCTGCGCTGTTCACACTGAGAGAGTGGTGGTTCATCATGCATACAATGAAGGGACTAATATGGTTTATAGGGTTTGCTTGGCCCCCCAAATATATGAAGGTATCAGTATGTACCAAACAGTTGCTAAATAAACAGTTTTAGTAAAAATGGTAAATATTGTGTAACAACTGTTGTGTTATGAAGTTTTTATAATTAGTAAAAGGGTCACATGTGATTAATATGGGTCTCTTTTCAATACACTTTGCAGAGGCGTTTCATCTCCACTTTAATATTCAAATGCCTCTGTATACATTTTAATCTCCTTGAGGATCTTTAGAGCATTATTATTCAAATGAATCCTTTTTCCACATACCTCAAACATCTTGTCCTTCCACTGTTTGGGTCGCCCAGGTGGGATGAAGCCAGTTTGCTTCTTACGGTCAACCATACGCCGATCTATCTTCTCTTCCCGCTCAATGATACGAACTACAGACACTAACATGGTTGGGTCACGGCGAACTGTTACCATGGATCTCTGTAGTACCATCCATAACTGTTTGGCCAGTTCATCTGACAACCCCTGGACCTGTGTGGAAAGTGTCAGTGCTTTAAAATCAAAATTAATTAGGTTTAACAATTTGTTAGCTTCTTGTCTATACTAGGGATGTACCAATATAATGACTCAACATTTGGGTAAGCCAATATCTAAGCTGTTTCATAAATTTGTAAGAAATAATTTGTAATTTATCAGATGGTCTGAGGATATTATACTGCTTTAAAACAGTGTAGATATTCTTAATGTTCCTTGTTTCTTTTGCACAAAAGGTGGAATTAATAACAACAAAGTAAAACATCAACATCAGCCAAATAATAATTCTAAACATTAGTATGTGCTTAGAATTTCACAATCAATGCCTCCCCAATCTGTATCATCCATTGCTAAATCAGCACAAACAAACCAACACACACACACACACACACACACACACACACACACACACACACACACACACACACACACACACACACACACACACTTAGAGTTAATGGCTTTAGAAGAACTTTCCAAGTGTTGTGGGAGGTATTCTGACATGACCTGATATGACAATGAACTCAACACAAAACCAGTGTACTGGACACAGTGCTACATTGTCACGTTTACCTTGAAATACAAATAAAAGCCAAACTGAAGTTTTACAGTTTTTGAGTTTTTATTTTGTTTGCTCATGTAATAGCTTGACCCCCTGCAATAGCCAACAACTGCCTGGCCAAAAAACATTGCTGTAGAGGTTGAACCAGGCAAATTGGTAAGAGCTTGGTGAGAACCTTTCATTGGATAATTATTGCAGTGGTTAATATGCTCCATATGACAAGTTGTAACAGCTAAAAACTGTACAAGCCTGTGGGAGCTGAGTTATGAGTGTTGCCCCCATTGGTCTCATCTAGGTTCAGCAACATTATCACTCCAAAAAAAGACGTCAGCTGACTACCTGAATATACAGATTTTTCCAATCAGTGGATTTTTTTGTGATGGTTGGCCACCATAGAGTGCAGATCTTAACTCCATTGAGAGTCTTCTGAATGTGCTGAAGAAGACTTTAGGCAGTACCCTGACCCTCCCATCATCAATACAAGATTTTGGCCAAAATTGAACACAACTATGGATGTGATACTGCATAAGCTAATGAAAACAATGCCATAGCAAATGCATTCCATAATCGAAGCTAAAGGCATCCCTGTCAAATATAAGACTGTGGTACTTTCTTTTGGCCTGGCTGTGTACAATGACAGCAAGTAAATGTAGTGCTTATGCAAGTCTTTTCCAAGGTGAGGCAAGCTGTGGTGGCAGGTAGGATACAATTTAATAATGTATGAGTTGCAGAAATGAGAACAAAGATTAAAAAACTTCCATATAATATTCATATTTCCTAGCTGGACCTGTGTTTAGGATTCAGAATCTGGAGAAAAGAAACGGTAAAACAGGTAGGCTATATAACGAATCTAAGTATGATGAAGACATGAAATTTGTGTCCTCAACGGAAATACTCTGTCATTTATACCTACATCTTCAAAGTAGTTGGAGATCAGGTTCATGTCGCTGGTGTTCTTGCTGTCCATGCGGTATTGCTCATACATGAGGTCATCACGTGAACACTCCAGCTCCATCAGCTTCCTGTGTGCCTGCAGCAGTTCAGCCTGCTCTATCAACTGCTGGGTTTCTGCCACAATCTCTGGAACTGGATACAAAGTTGTGTTACAATGCTATAAACACAGCCAGTTTGTTATCATTTATTTTTTCTGGTCACATTTGTCTCATTTTAATGTCCACTTATTAGATGCATCCACAGTGCACTTCTATAACAAAGTCTGTCCAGCCATTCATTGGTCTCTGTTATGTTTAACAACCATTATAACCAGACTGAATATCTTAAGTACTGATGGTGCATTTATTGAATGACGATAAAGCAAGTCTGAAGTCTGAAGTCTTAAAATTAGGTAAAACATTCACTTCAAAGACCTGAGTATATTTGGCTGGTCAAATGTAAGGTCACTGTAATGTCATAAAAAATGTTTTTTGGTATAAATGTTCATGAGGACTCAAGTATAATGCAAAGACAGTAGACAGATCTGACTGAACGTCTCCTTCTTGTTCACAACACTTCAGATCCAGTGTGTAAAATTTAGGAGAATTATGGGGATCCAGTTACAGAAATAAAATATTATACTCCAAATTTTTATTGGTTTTCATTAGTGACATCACCTGAATAATTATCATTATGTTTTTTTTACCCTTCAAGTCACATGCCACCCAAATTCCAGAAAAGTTGAGATGTTGTGTAAAATGTAAATAAAAAAACATAAAAATGTGTTTCAACTGAGAAAAGTGAAATTTTAAGAAATGAACATTTCAAGATTGGTCAACATCATCCAATTTTCACTTGGAAGAAATGGTGCCTCTCTAGGATTATCTTTCTTATGTCCAGTCCAGTTATTGACCTGTTACCTAATTAGTTGCAAAATGTTCCTCTGTTTGTTTTCAGTATTACTTACTTTTTCAGCCTGTTGTTTCCCATCCTAACTTTTTGAAGACATGTTGCTGCAAAAATTTTTTAAATTACCTTATTTTTTTCCCCTCAGTTTAAACATTTCATTTGTTTTGTCTTTTCCATTGTGCTCATTGCAATATTTTATTTACAGTATACACAGCGGCCACACTTTTCTGGAATTGTGGGGTTGCATATCTACAGGGGAACTGGTTGCCCACCTGGAGAATAGCATAGGTATGTTTCTATAATAACCTGGAAGAGGCTTTCATTTATTTTTTTCCCATTTTATGAATAACATAGATTGTTTGAGTTATTGATTGTATAGAAGAGTGGAAGATGAAACAAGTTAAACCAATCCAAGTGACCATTTTAGGAACTGAGACACTGAGATCGATTTCTTCGTCTCAGCAATGCTTCAGGCTGTTTGTGTTTTGTAGTTCACTCTAGATTGAGGGACATCGTAGTCTTATGGTGAAGAGCACAACCTCTAATGTTTTAATGGCGCATTTGGCACCAGAAGTTTACTGATGTGTTGAAGTGTGTATTTGTAAAAAGCACACAGTGAGAACAGCAGGCATAGTAAAGAGGCAAGTGTGATAATGGCTGTAAAAAAAATACAAAAGTAGAAATTTATTGGCCAATCTTTCTTATCAGATGAATCTGAGCCAAACTAGATCTCATTTGCGTTCATACTTGATTTAATGAGTGCAACTGCTTTACACCTGGGCAGTTAGTGTGAATGAACAGTAACTGTGAACCAATATTACAAGCCATGTCCACTGGTCTTATGTACCTGAGAAGATGTTTTTAAGGTTTTCCACAGCAGAGGCAAGTTGACTGTGTTGAACCACAGCATCCTTGACATCCTTCAGGTTCTCAATGGTGTTGATGCTCTGTCTCCAGTCTTTGCTCACATCAGCAAGTGAGCTTTGAATTTCTTTGACATCCAGCAGGGCACAGTGCAGCTGGGTCAGTCCAGTACGAACACCATCAAGCTGTGACTGGATGGCTGCCTAAATGACATGAGAGAACATCCACTGCAATGTAATACTGTTCATTAGTGTCGATTTTACCATCACTGACAAATAAAGACGGCAGTGTATGTTCTGAATATTTACTTGACTTTTACTCATCCCACCATCCATAACAGACTAGTCTGCCTTAAGTATGATTGCTGTTGAGCCAATTATCAGACACTCATTTCATGAATTTCTAAACTAATGTACTTAGGGTGAAATACATGCTATTGGAAATTGTCTGGATTCTGTTAAGATGGAAAAATCTGGACTTAAAGCAGAGTATGACTTTCGTCACAAATTTTTCTTCAAATTTGTAAAACCCGAGTGAGAGCCTAATTACCACTAATCCATTAGTCTTTCTGAGTTTACGTACCTAAATCACTTCCCTCACGGTGAACAACTTCAGGGATGAATCCATCACAAGCAGTCCGTTTGTTTACATATCAAGCTGAAACGTCACTCAGGCCTTCTTGGAAATTTTGTCACAAAGTGAATTGTGGGAATGGGAATTCCATGCAGCCGCAGCAGCAACAAACATGGAGACAAGCAATGAAACTGCTACTGGGTCAGAAGAAATGGAGGGAATCACTGTCAGTCAACTGTGATCTTATAATATGGGGTGTGTGACCGTTAAAAAACAATACTTCATCAGAGATCTTCATACGACTTGCTTAATATATAATCAGTTTCATGGCATTTTCGGAATATGTCATTGTGTAGGCTTATCATACACATACTGCAATGAGGGAGTGAGCAGTGAGTGCCCGGTCATACCCTGTATGCTTGCGAGGTGTGTATGATAAGCATACACAATGACATATTCCGAAAATGCCATGAAGCTGATGTTTAGGTATTTTTTCCACTATCACACTATTATAAGATAACAATTGACTACAGAGATTCCTTGTGATGCTTGTGATGGAGTCATCTTCAAAGTTGTTCACCATGAGAGAAGTGATTTAGGTGTGTAAGCACAAAAAGACTAATGGATTAGTGACAATTACAGTATCACTCGGGTTTTACAAATTTGAAGAAAAATTTGAGATGAAAGTCATACGCTGCTTTAAAGATTAATGTTACATATTATTTAATTAAAAAGAAAAACAAATGTAGATCATAAAGTGGATGCTTTTTCCCTAGGTAAATGTCACATATGGTAACAGAACACAATGGTTTCACAAATTAAAACTGACCCAACATACACTACAGTTATGCAATTATGCAGAAAGATGATACAGATAAATGTGTCTGTCACCAGATGACTGCACAAATCACTCAATGGTTTAAGCTCAGAGTACATAAATGATATGTTTTTTTTATGTTATTATACAGACGAACAACCAGAGCACATTGTCTGCAGAGCTTAGATTTGTCCCAAATATTGAAAATTTTAAATCAAATTCATGTGTCTATGAATGATTTCTATAACTTACACTCTTTTCTTATTGTGCTGTAAGTCTTAATTCTTATAGTTATGTAAATATTGATCCTTTAATATGGATTTTATAAAAGAATTTTATTCTTTACTATTGATTTTATCTATCCTGTACACTCCTCTAATTATAATTTTTAATGTTCTGATCTTTAATCATATTCATATATTTATTTCCCTATAGATGTTATTTTAAGTAAGGCACACTAAATTGCTTTTTGTATATGAAATGCTTGATATAAATAAACCTTGCCATGCCTGAAGTGGCATTGTATGCACTGTATATTAATTAAGAGGCCGGATTCCAATGATCAAAATGTAGTGCAGACAATACTGTATGTTTATCTGGGACAATGTGGGACATGTACATTATATTATGCTCATTAAGTAATTACAACACTTACATTATTAGTTTGAACAATCTGTACTGTTTGAAAGTGTTTTTCAAAACATTGTACCTTTTGTTCACGTAACAGTCATGGATGGAAATACGTTCTCTTTAGCAGACAGGATAAAATTTATAATGCTAATATTACCACTTCACCTTCAGTCTAGCTTCCACAGATGCCTTCTTGCGAGCTTCTCTTCTTCTGTACTGCTCTACTTTGTCCAGCTGATCGGATCTTTGCAGCATCCCAGCCACGCGCTGCACTGCCGTGGCCACTGCTTCCCGACTGGTCTCCTCCATTGTGATGATGCCCAATGAGCCGTCACTAGTTCTGTTTAAAGGCTTCAGCAGAGCACTGAGGCTGAAAGAAAATGACACTTTAGCATCACACATTATAAATTGTTGTAAATGGGGGGAGTTAGAAGCGTTAACGAGAGTAAAATTTGAAAATGTTTCTTCAGTCTCTAGTCCAGTTTTTCTTGGAGTTCTTCAGTAAACAGAGGTGACTGACAGCTGCAGAGCTAGCAGCTACCTAGCTTACTTTATGTCGTTTTTAGTTCGACTGCTGGGACATGACATCGCCATTTCAGTAGCAGGCCAAGTCAGTTTATCAATATATCACATCTCGCAGACCCTTTGATGTTATTACATAGCCCAACAGGGGACGGGATAATATAACGGGATACTACAACAGACATTTGCTACACAACTGTTAGGCCTATCTAAGCTAACTAAACCATGAAACAGTCTCACCTCGCGCACTCAACGAATCACAGCGAAAAAAGAGAAGCGACGTTGCATTTCTACAAATACAAAACTGATATCACTCCCAGAATGAGGGTTTTTAGAATATGGCTATATTTCTATTATGTGTTATTAAATACAGTATATAGAGGTTCCACTTCCTCTTTTAGAACTCCGCCTAATACCAGCTGCTTCTGCTTTCCTTCCGGTGTGCTCCATTTGCTTGTACCGATGTGCCGCCTGTTACGTAACTGGAAGGGCGGGTACAGAAAACGGT
Source organism: Sphaeramia orbicularis (assembly GCF_902148855.1). Classification (NCBI taxonomy): domain Eukaryota; kingdom Metazoa; phylum Chordata; class Actinopteri; order Kurtiformes; family Apogonidae; genus Sphaeramia; species Sphaeramia orbicularis. Next base: position 5,455,720 of record NC_043973.1, read on the forward strand.
ACAGGCGTGTAAAAAAAAAAAAAAAAAAAAAAAAAAAAAAGATTTTCTGCGGGGTGTCCAATCCTGGTCCTGGAGGGCCGGTATCCTGCATGTTTTAGATATTTCCCTCTTCCAGCACACCTGATGGTCGTTATCAGGCTGCTGCAGAGCTTGATGACAGGCTTATCGTTTGAATCAGGTGTGTTGGAAGAGGGATACATCTAAAACATGCAGGATACCGGTGTTGTGCCGAATTCTACTCCCTAACAAAAACTGCTCCCCCTTCTTAAATCAGCCATGAAGAGGACAATGTGCTCCAAATTCAATTCCAATTCCCAAATAAATGTTTCTCTCCATTTAACCTTTTTCAAGTGATGTAGCAGCTTTAACTGTAATATTATCCTCTATATTTTGCATTTTCACCATAAATCATGTATTTTCCTATATTTAATTTCCAATTTTAAATTCAAATCTTCATGAATATTCATAGTAAATTCAAAGGTTATTGTATCTAAACAGAGAAAACCGAAGAAAAAAATATAAACAACTGAACATAAACCCAGTGTTCCCATATACTGTCATTGATCCAACTCAATGGGTTTTACTGGTGACTTAATGTTGTAGAAGATGAAAATGTTTCCACGGTAACTATGGAGTATCCGAACATCCAAATATGGTCTGATATCTGATGATCATGTAAAGATGAAGAATTGTATTTTATTATTGATAGGATTAGTGGATCAGCAGGTGTCAAACAGTTTAGATCAGGAGATTGTTGTGGTCACTGGTTGTTGTCTGGGGCTGTATGAGGAAAGGGGGAAAAAAATTCATTGCTGCTGCTAAATGTTTTGAATTTTGAATAATGAATTGAATATTTGTTCAACAAACTGTAAGAATTCTAATTGTTGTGCAATAAATGTTCCCATTAAAGGAAAGAAAATGCACTTAATCACTGCAATAAATATAAGTAAGAGCCAGTTATGCTTTTACCCATTGCACCTAGTTGAAAAAGCACAAGGATTGTCAGTGTTTATGTTATTTGTGTGCAACACTGAGTCACATTATAATTTACTTTTAGAAGTCTTCAGAGTTTGTCTTAAGTAGGCCTGTATGTGTAGGTTAGCGACATTGTCAGACCAACTGAGGTACAAGTAAAATAGAGGAAAGTCGTGTTTAAGCTGTAAGATTTCTTTTGCAATAACTGCAGTATATTTGAATGTGAGCAAAAACTTTCAAAACTGTAGTCTATGTACAATTTGCACATTTTTGTGGGAGTTATGTTGTAGGCCTCATATTATAGCACTCTACTGGACATTGTCACTGTTAAAAACAGTTAAAAAGGCCCATTTCATAACTTTATTTGAATAGTAAAGTTAATTCATTTTCAGACTTCAGCCTCAACAGTAAAATGTATTCCTTCGTGATCAAATTGTAATTGGAATATTTTAAGTCTCAAAGGGATAGAATGTTTAAGTAATATCTTTGTTTTTTATTTCTTTCTTAGATCTTGTGGTGTGTTCAGAGCAAAGGTTTAAGAGTTACAGTGTTGTAATATAAAGATTTTCACAGATTTTCATTTTTCAGTTCAGTTCTGTTATTAATTAATTAGTGATTAGAAAGTTCAACTTTTTCTCCTTTCTGACTGTAGGGTATGAAATTAATTGTGAATTATTCAACCTCTTAACACCATCATAGCTGTGTAGCAACTAAGTAATGAATAATATTGTAAGATATTGCAGTTATGTTTTTTTTTTTTTTTATCTGGTTAATATTAAAGAATGGGCAAACTGTAAGGCATATAAAACTTTCTAAAGTTAAAGCTTAGATACACAACACACAAAATATATAGCAATAAAAACAGATACTGCTGAAAACTACAGTTTTCGGCAGGGAGCAGAATTCGGTACCAGATATTGCCGAAAACTGCATCCCCCAGTACAATAAGCTTGCGAAGCTACAGGAGTGAAATGACTTTAGCAGCTCACATTTGGAGCTATTCTAGTGTGACAGGTTGAATTTGGTGCACTTTGTCCTCTTCATGGCTGATATAGGAAGGGGGAGCTGTTCTCGGCAGCTGTTGCGTGCTGCAGTTTTCGGCAGGGAGTAGAATTCAGCACAACAACCGGCCCTTGAGGACTAGGATTGGACACCCCTAATCATTGCCACCGGTTGACGTTCCATTTACTCACCATCAGACAATCGATTGAAGCTGTGTATCAATGGCAGCCAGCAAAGAAAACAGCGTTGGTAACAGGAAATGAGTCTGACTGGGTATTAAATGGCACATAACTGAAAAACACGGAATGATCTTTTAGGCAGAAATATTCGTTTTTACTCATCAATAATGAGTTAGATGGAAACTTCCTAACTTAGCCAATAAAAATGAATAGTTATTTCAATAAGTTATGTAAAGTAGACAAATTAAAGAACAGTATGCCACCTACAGATATTTATAATTACATTTCAAGCTCATTAATAAAAAACAACAACAAAACAAGATTATTAAAGATAAAACTTGTAGACTCAGATTTGATAAAGTATGTGATAGAAAAATTAATAAGAACTAGTAAAAACAAATCACCAGGTATTGATGAACTAAAAATTTTAAAACTACTGGCAAAGCCAATTGCACCTCTAATTTGTCATATTAATTCAAGCTTTGTTAACATTTATGTCCACAGCAATGGAAAAGTGCTAATATAATACTACTACCTGAGAATAGGAAAGAACTGTTTTCTGGACCCACTAGCCCTCCTATAAGTCTGTTGTTGGCATCAAGTAAAATAATGGAAAGTATTTTGAACAAATTACAAATTTATCCGGAATAATCTAATAACAAACTTTCAGCATGCCTATAGAAAGGAGCAATCCACAGCAGCAACTTTAACTCAAATGACAGAATACTGGTTAAGGGAAAATGATAATATTAAAGTAACTGGTGCTTTTATGCATGCTTTCTCAGCAGCATTTGATAAAATTGACCACAACATATTACTGAAAAAAGTGGACTGTTACACTGTGAACCTCAGTTAGTAGTCATTACTCAATTTGTGCAAGTAAAGTGATTATATCACAGAGCTGTTTTTTTTTTTTCTTTTTTTTACATGAACTAAAACTAAAAAATGCTAACATAGATTTTTGAATGCATATGTTCAATGTCTAAATGTACATTAGTAGTCATAACTAAAGTAACTACATGAAATGAGTAATGGTAGCTTGACTTATTATCAGTTCATCTTATCTTGTCACAAGTATTGTTTAATAAACTAAAACATACAGTTTACATTTTATTTGCATTATTTAATTGAAAAATTGTGTTTTTCTTTTTGAGTTTATTACAAATCACTTCATTAAAAACAGCAATTTAAAAATTTAGCAATATTAACATTAACAAATTTTTACTTGCCTTTAAACACATACAGATTTAATGCCTAGCACATACAATTCGGGTACATTTTTTATTTCTCGCACCCATCCTAATTGAAGTTCTGAATTCAATCATCTAGACTAGTGTTTGTCAATGGGGGCAGTACCACCCCAGGGGGGCGTTGGGACAACATTGTGGGGCGTTTTGAACAACAAAGCTGAGGGGGGGCACTCAGGCACAAATGGGGGACGTTAGTCACAGTTATCAGTATCTGTGTCCAATGGCGTATCTGTATAAGTATCTGTATACAATGGCAAATTTACCTACCTTGTCATGATCTGTGCCGGTGTGACTCTCAGCTCCTCCCTCTGTCATGATCTGTGTCTGCGTGGCCCTCGGCTCCTCCCTCTCCTCATCATTATCAGACTCACCTGCTGGCGCTGCGTGGCTGCAGCCAATTACTCTCTTGCCTATTTAAGGATTAGGTTTGCAGCCATGCAGCGCTGGTTCATTTCTCTCCATTCAACTCCATAACCCGGACGTTTATCTATCTTCTCTACGGACTCTGACTCAGGTTTTGTGTGTTTTTTTTTTATGGACTCTGATTTAGCTTTTGTGTTAGGTTTTCTGTGTTTTCCGTTGTTTGGTTTTCATTTTTGTTAAATAAACTTGTGTTATTTTTTCCCTTCAGTACTGTGCATTTGAGTCCTCTCATTTCCCCGTTGTGACATACCTAATAATAATAATAATAATAATAATAATAATAATAATAATAATAATAATCAGGCCCGGACTGGCTAATCGGGAGGACCGGGACAATTCCTGGTGGGCCGGTATAATATTTAGGCCGCGAGAGCCGGCGTTCACTTTAAATATATATTTAATATTTTATTTATTTATTGATTTTTTTTTTTTTTTTTTTTTTTTTTTTTTTTTGGTGGGGGGGGGTGTTCAGTCATAGCACTGAGTTGATCATGTAATTTGCAACTGCTGTTCCTGGGCTACCACCCCATGTACTTGCAAGCTGTTTTTTTTTTTTTTCTTCCTCTTTTTTGCAGACGCACCGTGACCTGACATAATGTGTTGTTGCATACGGTTAGTAGCTCTATACTGTAGTTGTGGAGCACATACAATCTGTGCTCTGTAGGCTATGTCGATGGTCAGCTGTGTTTGCTGTTTGAAACATGGATAATAGAATGAGCAAGAGGGGTGCGGAGAAGGCAAGAATTAATATTCTTCTCTGGCTATAGTGGTGACTTTTTTTTCTGCACATTTTCAGTGGGGTGGGGGGTGCAAATCTGAAATCAATCTTAACAACATGAATTAAATCAGTCCCTCTTGACTTTGAAAAAGGGAATTTTAAAGAAAAAGATATTTAATGTTGAGATGGAACTATTCTTCAACTGTATGTAACAAATTGACCACTTAAAAATGTAACAATTTTTCAGAACCATGCAGATACACATACAGACAGACAGATGCCCTGGCTGAGACCTTCCTGTATTATAAAAGAGATGTTCATAAAATGTCATTATCACTGTAGCAGAAACCATTTTTAAATGTTTCACACTGGAAAAGTGGCTCTGGCATGGATTTTCTCTTATGTTCCAACATACAGTTGCATGGGGTGCAAAATATTATTCCCTAGCTTTTGTGTAGGACATCGAGCACTGGTTTGCTCTATCTTTTGCAGATATTTTTGTCGATATATTTTTGTCGGCAAATGATCTGTATTTTTCATCACCTTGCAAGATTTTTTCTGAGGCTTGCAGTTACTTTCTGTGGACGCGCGAGCTGATGACGTTGCACATTGCATATTACATCACTGCCTGTGTCAAGTTACAATGCAATATTTTTTTTTAACTTTATGCAGAAAAATGTGGGGATTATGAAATCATGTGAGCCCCGTATATTTCGCAGATTTTGCATAGAAATATGCTATTTTTGTTGTGAATATGCTTATATATCCCCCATGAATATATCCCCCACATAATGTGCGCTATTTGCTTGATTATGCATTGAATTATGCAATCGCATGATTGTGTTTTTCTGGAGGGACTGACTTATGCATTGTGATGAATAACAGTGACTAACACCCCCCATTTGTGCCTGAGCCCCCCCCACAGCTTTCTTGTTTAAAACGCTCCACAATGTTGTCCCAATGCCCCCTGGGGGCCAGTACCGCCCCCATTGAGAAACACTACTCTAAATGGACAATGAACTTTGTGATGAACTTTGATGAACATTTAAATGTGTATGAAGGTGAATGAAAAATACTGCTTCAGAAACAACAAAATCACATGAATGGCATCTAAAACTTTTAACATCATTAGATAGTGTTTCACAGGCTTTGATGTGAAACTTAGGCAGGCGAACATGGAGAATTAATTCCACTGATGGAATTAAATGTGCATACAAAACATACAGTCTTTATGCAACCAAAGGAATGGCACTGTTCTGTACCATGTAGCTCTCATGTCTTAGACAATTGTGTTTTAGCAGATAACCCCTCTTATCCCATGTAAATTCACAGTAGTTACAGAACCACTGCATGTTGATAAAAACCTATAAACCAAGGCAGAGGTAGTTTAGGACCTCGTGTTTTGCTGCCGCTGTGCAGTGGGACTCTACAGGGTCCAGGCCTGGGCAAAGATATAAGATTACAGTGGATCTACAAATACACAAAACATTTAATAACAGGCAGAATATTGGTCAAAGACATTCATATATGTTTAATTTATTCACATTTTTTGTGAAAGGATAGTTCATTCATTCATCAGCTGAACCTGCTTTATCCTCACTAAGGTCACAGGGGTCCTGGACTTGTCGCCAGTTCATCACAGGGCTGACATATAGAGACGAACAGTCACTTTCACATTCACACCTATGGGCAATTTAGATTAACCAATTAACCTATCAATGCATGTCTTTGGATGGTGGGAGGAAGCCAGAGTACGCACGCAGACATGGGGAGAGCATGCAAACTCCACACAGAAAGGTCCCACCCCCATCGACTTGTGTTGGAATCAAACACAGGACCTTCTTGCTGTGAGGCATGAGTGCTAACCACTGCACCACCGTGTCGCCCAGTTTGTAATTGTAAACATTTTCATGTAATTTTACTTTTTTACACTAAAACAAAGAGAATTAATCAGAGCTGTCATTATTTGTAGGTTATTACCTCCGCCAAGGAGGTTATGTTTTTGTCGGCATTGGTTTGTCTGTCTGTCTGTCTGTCTGTCTGTCGGTCTGTCTGTCTGTCTGTCTGTTTGTGTGCAAGATAACTCAAAAAGTTATGAACGGATTTGGATGAAAATTTCAGGAAATGTTGATACTGGCATAAGGAACAAATGATTAAATTTTGGTGGTGATTGGGGGTGGGGGGGCCCACGGGGGGGCCCACTGATCTGCCTTGGCTGAGGTCTGTGCTCTCAGAGTGCTTCTAGTTATAATAGTATTAAAATGATTGCTAATATGTTCAGTGTAATTTTTGCATTTCACAAATTCACCCCACGGGCCAGACTGAACCTTTTGACGGCCCACGGGTGACATGTTTAATACCTATGATTTAAGCTTTGTGGTTATCTCCACCTCTGTAAGAAAAACAACAAAAACAGACAAGAAGCCAAATGCAACTTGGTGTTAATACCTACACAATATAATATAACATTAAATGTATTTATCACAAGTTTTGAATCTGATAAACCGAGATGAAACAAACAAAGGATGTGTTTCTCCTGCTCTACCATTGAACATTGAGGAGCTCTTGCAGTCTTCCAGAGACCTTCAGCTGCCTGTAAAAACTGTTAAGTTTTCTCTGTAAAAGTACTTAAGTTTAAGGTTTTTCTGTTTTAAGTCATTATTGCTGATCTTGCTAAGTAATGACTTAGGTTTATGTAAAAACAAAAAACTATTATTAATGACAGCTAATTATTATTATTATTATTATTATTATTATTATTATTATTATTATTATTATTATTATTAATAATAATAATAATAATAATAATAATAATAATAATAATAATAATAATAATTAAACCCTGGGTTTACAGTGTGAATTTGATTTTTTCCTTACCATACTGACTTAAGAACCATCTCTCAGACAGACACATGGTAGTTTTTCAGTGGAGAAAGCTGTAACTTGTGGAGTGCTTTTGGGGGATTTGTTAGGGGCCATTACTATATAATGATCAGCCATTAGTCTTGAACATGGTTACTGAAGGGATGTATGCAGGTGACTCAATTATATATGCTTCTACATTTCATGCATGCAAGTACAGTTTTCAAGCAGTTTATGATTGATGGAATGTATCCAAAGCAATATCTAATGATATAAAATATATCTGTATCAAGCAATAATAGAGATATATTTTATAATAATTACTCACCAAAATAAAAAGAATATTGAATACCATGAAACATAGAATTATAAAATATAGACTACTGAAATATTCACCTAGTGGTGACTGTTTGGCTGCTGCTGGGAGTTTGACCGATGTACATGTATGTATGTGTTTGGTGGATGTATGGATGTGCACTGTTTTGATCTGTTTAACAGACCAGTTCTAGGCTATGTATTTCCAGTTTTAGGAGTTATGTGTTTAAAAATAAGACATATAAAACAAAGAGATCTGAACTTTGTGCTTGTATAGCTAAAAGCTCTAAGTTAAAATTGTCAACAGTTACACTATCTATCTATCTATCTATCTATCTATCTATCTATCTATCTATCTATCTATCTATCTATCTATCTATCTATCTATCTATCTATCTATCTATCTATCTATCTATCTATCTATCTATCTATCTATCTATCTATCTATCTATCTATCTATCTATCTATCTATCTATCTATCTATCTATCGACAGTCTGTCTGTCTGTCTGTCTAGAATGCCATTGACACCAAATTAATATGAAGCAGCTGTACACTGTTCCATTTGAAAGAAATGGTGAATGAGCAAAGGAGCTGCGCATGTACAGGTAAACATGTATGAGCATGCAGTAACTGTACCTCACAGTAAACAGTACAACATTGTATGGTGATATACAGTACAGTAAGTGTGACCATTATACATTAGCTATGGTTGTAGAAAAGAAGATGCAATATGTGCTGTATACATTTGATGTAACTGTATCTTATCCAAAATGAAAATGCATGTAATTGATAAAACTTATTTTGTGTCTTCTGGATATAGCGTATAATGGAACTGGAAGCAACTTCATCTACAGTACATGGATGAGGCTGGCTTCAACCAAATGAAATGGCCACAGAGCTACAGTTGACGTGCCAGGCCAATGGGTGCCATGGGTGCTGCTATTTGTTTGTTTGTATATTTTGAGCATTTACAGAATACATGCAAATTCAAAATTTAAAAAAAAAAAAAACATTCATCTAAACTCAAAAAGGAGTGGGAAGAAGAAAAACGTATTTAATCCCACCCCCATTCTCATATCAAATAACTTAACATAATAACATTTTAAATACTCACTCCTGTCCTTTGACTTCAAGCCAGAACAATGAACAAAATAGGCCTAAACCAAATTAGAATGAACTCATTTGACAGCATTTACATTGCATAACCAAAATGTGTGTAAAAAAAATAGAAACAAAGCACATTCCTGGTGGTGTTACCACAGGTAACAGTTAACCATCAACTTACACGATAATAATTACATACCAACAATGGTAAAAACAAAAAACTGCAATACCACAAGTGGTAAAGACCAGCAATAATTACATAAGAAATGGTAAATGGTCAATGGTAAGAAAAAAAAAAAAAAAGAAAAAACTACAACAGCACTAATGGCAGCACATACCAGCAATGATAAGAACAATGCCAGATGGTAAAGGACAACACATACCAACTACATGAGGAACAACAAGCACATATTAACATACAAGACAGAATATTGATGTAACAGTATTAAGACCCTCCATCTTTATTCTTGGACCACACCATATTTTTGTATAACAGTTTAAATCGGTGGATATTTTGGCATTGTTTGTGTTGGATGTCCAGACTGTTCCAAAGTTTCACACCACATACAGACACACAAAAATGTTTACGAGTGGTTCGAAATTTGGGTAATGCGAAATCTCCAAAGCCTCCCAAATCATGAGTACTCTCCTGAAATGTGAAGTTTTTTTGTATATTGTTTGGTAGTAATTGTTGCAAGTACTCTTTGATGGAATTGAAATTTTTGTACATGCTTGTACATGCTATTAAAATGTATTATTGACAGTTTACCTACTGAATTGATAATCTTTTCATACTGCTCTTGTGTAAGATAATTGCAGTTTGTAACAATGGAAGAGAAAAAGTTATTGTCAGGATCTATTTCTATATTTGGATCTGTTGTGTTGTGCTCCTTTATTTCAAAAGTGCCCAGTTCCATTTGTTTGTGGTAGAGGATTCTCTGTTGTTCATCCATATCACTGTTGTTCCTTCGTGCAGTCTGTGGGTTAGGTGTGTTGTTCAGGGTAGATGTTACCTTGATTGTTGGGATCAGTACTTATCCAGTCCTTTGATATTCCTCATCATCAACACTCTTGCTTCCCCTGGAGTTCCATTCAGCTTGATGTATATTTTACAGTTTGTTACCCAGGTGTGTTGAATCTTGCGTTGTTTTTTGAGATATCTTGCCTTTTTAGCGATGTCGGCATTCCTTCAGGTCAAGTGATCGTTCATGTAAACATCTGTCCCTTTTAGTTAGTCTCCCTATATCCGAGAATGGTGTGCTAATGCATATTCCTATTGTATTGAGCCATACAATACAAAGCGTCTTGTCATCTTTTTAGACATTCTCTACAGGGATCTCATCCCTGAACAAGAGAGGGATCAGATTTGAGATGACTTGCCAATGTGATAGTTTGGGACAATGTCAGTTTCCATCACTCCAACATCATCAGCCAATGGTTTGCGTCTCACAACAGGATGCTGATGGAGTTCCTCTCACCCTATTCCCCATTCCTTAACCCCATTTAGGAATTTTTCTCAGCATGAAGGTGGAAAGTATGTGATCGCCAGCCACATACACAGTTGACCCTTGGCTGCCATGGATACAGCGTGTGATGACATCACAGCAGATGCCTGCAGAAGCTGGATAAGACACTCTAAAAGATTCTTTCCACACTGCATCATAAAAGAAGATATTCATTGTGATGTGGATGAGAATTTGTGGCCCAACAGACAGGAGCATCAGGAGGTGTAGGAAGACTGCACTGTAATTCCTACAGCACTGCATGTACAGTTTTCCTTAAGGAGACTGTCCTATGTTCACATTTCTACTTTTGTTTTTTTCTTTGTGCTATGCAGTGCTGTCTTTTTCTTTCTGTATCACAATTACATGGTCTGTCAACAAATTACGGTAAGAGCGTAAATGTGAATCTTGTCCAGTGTCTTGCAATCAATCTCCCACATACACTAAGGTGTAACTTACAATTTGCAATAATTGTCATCAAAACTTTAGCCATAGTTTACATCAGAACATCCCTCCAGAGTACACTGTTATACTAACAACATGACTAATTGGACTGTCTTGTCTGTACACAATGACATAAGGACTTGTCATTCTGATGGCACCGACATGTTCATTGACACAGATTTACTTTAGAGAGATGAACTAAGGATTTTGAGCAAGAAACTGGCTTTTGCAGGTAATCCATGGTGTATTGCTATTTGTTTGAATTGTTTTGAGAAATGCACTTACTGTTTTGCAAATGTCAAGGATGATTCGAGAAATGTACCAAAGCAACTGAGAAAAACTGTAAAATATACAATTTAGAAAATACACAATATTGAGCTTTGGGAAAACTCCAGCTATGTATGGAATAAATACATGGTGTTTTAGGGAATAGTACATTTGTTAACATTGTGAGTGTGTGTTTTATTAATAATCCACTGTAGATATCCTCATTGTTTCAGTGTTAGTTTACTATAATTATATTCCTAACTTCTGTCCTCAGTGTATGTCACTGTCCCACTGTAGACTATCTGTATATGTATACAAAGGTTTCCAGTATCATTCTCTAAATTGCTATACCAACAAAAATCTGTGACTTATTTAACTGCAGGAGATTTCAAATCTTCAGAAAGTGCTAATTGAAGAAAACTTGACTTTCTCATGTTGGACTAGGATAGCCCCACATTTCATGATGAGTCTTTATTAGTATAATTCAGAAGTTGCGAGAATGACTGTAGCCTGTACTGTAGTCTACATTTAATAAAGAGACATGGTTAATTTTCAGAATAGTTGAACAGAACTGTAGTTAGGGCAAGATCTGTTGATCTGCGTTAAAGCCCAGAACACCAGCTTTGAAAAATAAAGTAACCCTTTATGAAAATAGAACTAAGAGTAGCACATTCATTGATACCCTTTTATCAGACTGTTTAGTTTATTTGGAACCTCATTAGCTACAGTAAAGCTGCAGGTGTTCTTCCTGGGATACGACATATTCAAATAACTACTTGCACATGTGCTGAGATAGACAGACAGACAGACAGACAGACAGACAGACAGACAGACAGACAGATAGATAGATAGATAGATAGATAGATAGATAGATAGATAGATAGATAGATAGATAGATAGATAGATAGATAGATAGATAGATAGATAGATAGATAGATAGATAGATAGATAGATACTTACTTTATTAATCCCGAGGGAAATTCAAGTATTCAGCAGCTTTGCACAAGGAGACAAAAAATAGACAGACCAAAACAGGTGAGTTAGTTACTACGTTGACATTAAGGTTAGTATATATACTCTAAAAAAACTTGCTAAAAAACTTCCTGTACAATACTGTAAACAAAGACTTCTGATTGTATTTACACATTTCAGGGCACAGTGATTTAAAGTGAAACAGTGATATAAAGTGTAACAGTGATTTAATCTCCATTAGTCTTATGGCATTGTTTTCTACAATCATGGTGTAAATAGCCTCCTCCTGTTCAGGTGTGAAAAGGGGCCCTCTGCCACCCCTGTGAAGTTGTCTTGCAGTCCTATGTGGAAAAAATGTAATAGTAACGCAAAACACAAAACTGAGTAAGATAAAATGTCATTGTATAAAGTATACTTGCTGCATATTGTAAAATGCAAGTGGAATACTGTAATATTGTATGAAGCATTAGAGAAAGTATACAGTATTACAGTACAGTGCCTATTGTTAGATTACATACCTGTTCTGTCGACCAAAAGTTTGAATGATTGAGGACACAGCTGTTCTCCCAACTTTTGGCTGCACCCTTCGACCAGCCTCTGCCATTGTAAACCCATGGTTGAGAACATGGTCTACAAGTGAGGCTCTTATCTCATCAGGAATGCGCATATGTTGTCGGTCTCTTCTGCGTCTTTCTTTGTTTTGCCTCCCAACTCTTCCGCCACACAGCCTCACTCCTCTCCCTCTTCTTCTTCTCTCTGGCTGTTGACCCCGTCCAGTCCCTTTTCCTTCCATTGTCAGACATTGTAACATTGTGTTGTGCTCCCGCTATATATATATCTATATATACTTGCCATTTCATAGCTCATGACATGCACCTTTGAGCTATTTCAGAAAACTGGTTGATCATCGGTTGATCTAATGCTTCACACATTTCCCTTCATTAGAGAAAGTCAAGATTCACCTGGGAGCACTTTACTAATTCAGTACAGATTTAGAAAAAAAGTCTAATGGAAATGTATAGAAATATGCTTGACATGACAACTTGTTCAACCATTTTGCATGTAAAGACTTATGCGATAAACTAATGCCTAAATGTGGTGGGGGGTGAGACTATTCAACAGAGACCCATTATAATACATTTTGATCAACACGACATAAGCAATTGATAATGTAGGAAACAGCAGAAAATTGTGCATAACCATTTACATGGATGTACCAAAGCACTTGCAACTTATTCAAAGAAATGAGAAACTGCTTTTTTGACGCGCACAAGTGACTCAGTGATGTGAAAACTGAACAACTAGTTTTGAGAATTTCAGTTCCGATCTGAGAAATGTACCAAAGCAACTGAAAAAAACTGTAAATCGGTGAACACTAAAACACAGTGTCTGGTACATCCAGGACTGCATCCCAAGAGAGCAAGGTTGTTTATGTTATCAGGTGTCATGAAGAATGTACAGACCTCTGTACAGGAGAAACCAAAAAGTCTCTGCACTGACACATGTCCTAATCTAAGCAAATAAAGTCCTTGCAACAAGGAGCGATCTACAAACATTTACAGCTAATTTACCACAAATTTCATGTTCATGATGTATGTATCCTGGACAGTGTCGGGAGTGTGATTTTAACAGCTGTTGATCATGTAACTTTTTTGTGTTTTATTTATTGCTAGTTTTGCCACATTTTAAAACTGATTATGTTGTTTGGCTGAAGACTGAAATGTGTCGCTGACCTCTGACAATTTTTTAGTACAGTGATTTTTGTTAGAACCAGTGACACAAGACTTGGACCCAAATGCACAACCAACAGACAGGAATAAAGTTAAAGAGTGTTTATTAAACACGGACAAAATTAACAGTTCACAAAAAGGTTTCGTTAAGGAGTCTTCGCAGGTCAGACTGTGTGAATTCGTCACGGCGTCCGAGACCAGCAAGGGAAACTCTCTGCCCGGGTCGGGAGCACACGAGGGTAACCCGACTAGGAGGAAACAGAGGAGAGTCAGGGGACAGACCAGGTCATACACAGAGGATCCAGAAAACAGGCAACGGTACATGGGGATAAAGCAAAGCACTAACCGTGAGTCCAGGCAAAAAGTCGAAAACCAGTGAGGCAGAATCAGGCAGAGGTACAGGAAGGGATAAGGCAGGCTCAGAAGTCGAGGAACAAACCGGGTCAGGAACGAACAGACAGGCAGACGAACAGGTTCAGAGAATCGCTGGTAAGTATACACAACACAAGGAAGGAATACGAACTGGCACAGGACAGGGGAAAACACAGGGCTTAAATACACAGAAGGGAGGGAAGACAATGAGACACAGGTGGAACAAATCAGGGCGGAGACAGGTAATCAACACAGGTGAAACAATCAGGGAGAGGAAGCAAAGACACCAGACATGACACAAGAGGAGGATTAACAAAATAAAACAGGAAATGACACACAAGACAGACAAAACATACAAGAGTCCAGTACTGATATGACAGATTTTAATACAATTTTCCTATTTATCCTATTGATACTTATAATATAAAATTTAAATGATGACATGGTTTTGTCATTATTGCTTTATTGTCCATCCCCCTGTTCTCAACGAATTCAAGGTATCCCACTACTTTTGTTCATGTAGTTCATGTGTATTTTTGACATGTTACAGTTGTTCCTGAGAGGGTTGTAATAATGCAGTGACTGGATTTAATTTCATATTATTATTATTTCATATAACCACCTAAATATGTTATTTCAGTAGCTGACACACTGAAGTTTATAAGAAAGTGAATTGTCTATTCGAGTGTAAATGTTTTTTTTAAGTGTTTGAGAAAATTGTGTGAAGTGTTACAACTGTCCCTGTTCTCCCCTAGTGCGCATGAGAAATACATAGCAATAATATAAAGCAGAGGACTGAATAATTATGCAGAAGATATGAAAAGTAGAAGATATGAAAAGTAGTGCAGAAGATATGAAAAGTAGTTACACACACAAAACAAGTTCCTGCAGGAGCTGCTCAGTGGCAAACAGCTGGGACTGTCCATGGTGCTGAAAACCAGTTTAGAATAAAAAGAATATGGTCCTACAGTACGGCCTCCTCATATGACAGCCAAACGGTGAACTAAATGTGTTTGCGCTTGCTGGGGTTTACATCGAAAGTCGGCGGTGTAAAAGAGGGTAAACATGATGGAAACGAGGAGAAGAGAGATGGACGGAACCAGAGGAAAAGGCAGCGCGGGTACGCGCGCGCGCATGAGAGAGAGAGAGAGAGAGAGAGAGAGAGAGAACGAAAGAGAGAAGGAGAGAGAGAGAGGATGATGTCATAGTTTTTAGTCTTTGCCATGGAAGAAGCAGACAGCTGCAGCGCTCATTTGCCTCTCTTCATCTATATGTGTAGACCCGGCATCAGGATTCATTCATTGAGGGCAAAGAGTGAAACACAACAGAACCACAATCCGTTGAGGCAGGTTGACGGCAGGTGGAAGAACCCAAACGGAAACCCCCGCGTCCGTGGATCATCATCCGAAACTGAATAAGGACGTGATGTGGAGCGAAATATAGCTAGGTGAAAACACCGGGCAGCGATCGCTCCTCTTTCTATCGTTCTTCTGTATTATGAGCAGGCAACAGTATAGAGAAACTAGTCCTGCCCAAAACGGAGGAGGAGTAGTAGGAGAGACGACCAGAAGGGTGTCGACGGAGAGAGAAAGGCGTAGCGGAGAAGAGGAGGGGAGGAACGGAGGTGAAATCCACTAATATTACAAGCTTCTAATAATGGCGGCTAAATCAGATGGGGTCCTGAAGATGAAGAAAAGCGATGTGGCCTTCACTCCCCTACAGAACTCGGAGCACTCCGGCTCGGTGCAGGGGCTCCACCCGGGCGGCCAGCCGGACTCTGCACTCGGCACCGTGGACGGGGACTTCGCGAACGGGGAGTCGCGATGCTGCGGCGGTGGAGGCTCAGACTCGATGTGCCTTCGCCTTGGGAGGGAGCAGCAGAAATACACGGTGTGGGACTGCCTTTGGATCGTAGCCGCAGTGGCCGTGTATCTGGCCGATGTGGGCACCGACGTGTGGCTGTCGGTTGACTACTACCTCCGCCGCGATTACTGGTGGTTCGGCCTTACGTTGTTCTTCGTGGTATTGGGCTCGTTTTCAGTCCAACTCTTTAGCTTCAGATGGTTCGTCCACGACTTCAGCATCGAAAACGGGGCCGAATCTGCGGCCGATTGCTCTCACCTGGACGGGAACAAGCTGCTGAGCGGTTCGGCTTCACATGGCGACGTTACCGCTCAACACCACCCAGCCACACCGCAGAGACAGGCGTCGACCGCCAGCAAGAACACCACGACCAACAGTACCGCGAGCACCGCGGTAGGAGGCAGAAGGAAAAAACGATCGGCCTATTACTCCTTCTGCGTCTGGTTCGCCCAGTCCCTCATCCACATCCTCCAGCTGGGCCAGATATGGAGGTAGGATGAAGGCCTTGGGATGGTATATAAAGCTATATGTGCTTTCCATATTTATGCACGTGACTGTAAAAGAATGAATGAATGAATGAATGAATGAATTGGTTTTTTTTGTCAGTAGCTGGTAGTTGGCACTGTGGTGGTTTCTGGATCATGACATCTCTTATGGCTAACAGCCATCTTCTGCCAACTACAGGACAGGCATACACTGTATTGTGGGAGACTGTTAAGACATTTGATTTTGTATCTTCACCATCAGAGATGATATAAATATGAGAAAAGCTTCTTTACAGTCTGCATCTTAAACACAGCGACCCTAGTCTGTTGGTCACACTAGATTCCAAGATGTGAATGCTGCTTCTGCTGTTTATCATTATTTGAGGCATATAACCTCTTGTATTCAACAGTGAAATAATGGTAGGCTAGAATGAAGAAAGTACAGATCAGTGTATTTATTCACAAACAAGTAAAATACCAATGACAGTGTGACTGGGACACCCTGATAAGCTCTCTAGACTTTGGAAAAAGGGGTCCACACACCAAGCAAATAACATTAAAAGTAACACATCAAGATTTGATGATCCTACAGAATTACAGAACTACAGA
Organism: Sphaeramia orbicularis; assembly: GCF_902148855.1. NCBI lineage: Eukaryota > Metazoa > Chordata > Actinopteri > Kurtiformes > Apogonidae > Sphaeramia > Sphaeramia orbicularis. Next base: position 5,472,793 of record NC_043973.1, read on the forward strand.
AAAGTACCATTTTAAAATAAACCAAAAACTTACACCCCCAGTAAAGAGAAATTTAACCAAAAGACATGATGCAAAAACAATGGGAAAATTGTATAGGATTAAAGAGAGACTCAGAGTGAGTAGAAAATTATTATATAACAAAGACATAAAACCTAACTGAGAGAGTGGTAAAGAACTTTATTGAGAATAGGTCGGACTATAGTGAGAATATTTGCACTGAGCTGTTTCCAAAGTAAATCTTTAAACTTTAAACCTCAATGTACATTTTTTCTTTGTTTATGGTGTTTAAAGTAGCAACTTTGTTTTCTTTCTGGCCTCAGGTGAAACATGGTACAGCCAGCAGAAGCAGTCATGTTTCATGTCTGCTATAGAAATGATAAAAACAAAAACAAAAGTCTCCCACCATACAGCTCCATGAGAGTGTGCAATGGTGCTTTGAGCTAAATGCTAATACATGCTAGGACATACAGCAGAATATACATGGCTGACATTGACAGTGTTAACATTCAGTGTTGACAGAAGCAAAACTCGAATTAAATTGGACCAGAGGCTTGAAAACTTTGAATATTTGGGTAAAAATAGTACACAAGTCATAATTAAGTATGTTGTATAAAAGTGTAAATGTGAAATTTCAAAAATTGTATCTCTGAGCACGAGGAAACTGTACAGGCAGAAGACAGTATTTCTTCTTCAGAAACCTAATAGTAGTCATCAGGTCTAAAAGATCAATTGACACAATAATGTTACTGCTGTTAAAAGATAACAGTAATGTCATACATGGACAGTGATTGCTGTTGCTTTACAGAAGGAAGGTCCTGCGTTCAAACCCAGCACAGGCCATCATGGGCCCTCCTGTTTAGTTTGCATGTTCTCCCTGTATCTAGAGACATGAATCTGAATATGTTAATTCTAAACTGTCCTTAAGTGTGAATGTATGTCAGCCCTGTGGTGAACTGGCAACCTGTCCAGGTTGTACTTCACCTTTGCCCAATGGCAGCTGTGATAGGCTCCAGCCCCCCATGTGACCATACAGTGCATTAAGCCGTTTCAGAAAATGAATGAGTAATGCTATACAATGGGAAGGACATATGTAAATTATGAAATAACATATTAGCATTATTTTCACATGGTTTAGCCTACTGCTGGTGTGTGTGTGTGTGTGTGTGTGTGTATATATCTATATATATATATCTATATCTATATCTATCTATCTATACACACACACATATATATATATATATATATATATATATATATATATATATACATATACATATATATATATATATATAGAGAGAGAGACATATATATTTGACAATTAATCATCAACTCAAAGGTCAATACTGTGACAACCTTATGAGAAGAATTTTCATATCAGTCAATATCAGTTTTTATTACAATATTTCTTTTATTAAAGGTTCATTTTTGAGTCTGAGTGAAATCCTTTAATGACAATTATCACAATATGTTATATCAATAATTACAGCTGCTCTGAGGATATTCACCATATTATGTAACAATTATTGTGATATTCTATATAATTATATAATGATAATTATCATTTTCTCATCCAAGCCTGAAATAGCCATCTAAGGATTAGAGTAGATGGCTCTTCAAAAATGAGTGATTTATTTGAACACATGCTTCAAAGGAAGTAAATTCAGACTTAACAAAGACTTTCACAAACAATGAAACTACGAATGAGCTAAGACAAAGGGAAACAAAAGACCTGACTGCTAAACTAAAAAAAAAAAAAAAAAAAATTACTTTACAAAACTATACAGGGTGTGTCACCAGCCAATAAACCCAGTGTGTTTAACAGTGAAATGACTATGTGCAGTGTATAGGGTTCTCAATTTAACTAATCCCACCTTCAACCAACTCAATAGTAAAGAAGTTAATCTGAATTAAGAAAAATGAAATTACAGGCCTCATCAGAAGTCTTTACAAAAGAGACAAGAAATTTGCAAACATCTGTGTTTTGTTTTTTTGTTTTTTTACATTCATTTAGTTTATTGGCCTTTAGTGATGTGGACAAATCATGAATTCATTTATTTGTTTTGTTCATCCATGTTCCTATCACATCACCCATACAGATATATCAGCAGAGAAGTGTGACTTACTACCATTGAATCAGCGTTCAAACAAGTAACATGCTTTATGTGTCAAATCAGACATCATGGGTAATATGATCAGCAGAAAAAGAATCAAGCTTCAAGTAGTGAACCTTTTTTTTTAATAGGTTGAGTTGACAAGGTTCATTGCTTCAGAAAGCTTCACTTTGCAATCACTAACAAACTCCATCCACGTTTCTAAGATCACATAAGACAGGTACAAAGTCTCTTACACTCCAGCAGCAGACAGCGGCTCAGGTAGTGAATGGGCAGAGAGAGTGAGCTGCTTCAAGGTGTGCAGCTTTTATAGTGAGTCCGGAGGCTGATTGGCTAGATCAGGTAGGACACAGGTGGACACACTCAAACTAATGACCTGCAGTGACTGAGAGACAAAGAGAGGAGGAATGAGAAAGCAAAAACAAAACACAACAATCCCCTCCTCTGTATATAACAAGCATGTAGTTACTAGCAAGCATAGCAAGAGGCTAACAAAGGTAATTCCATAATATAGCACACATAAGGAGATGACATGGCTCCATACCGTCATCTTCTGCCAATTCCTTCTCTTCTTTCATGTTTTTTTGAAAGTGTGCACCTGATGGCTTTGGCATTCTCTTCTTCATGTTTTGCACTTGAGAATCAGCTATTAACACATCAGTACCATCTGGAGACACACCTTAATTGGTCAAAACTAAACCAATTAATCTTGGTCTGCAGAGTTGCTTATTTTTGTTATTTAATATTGTCATAGTGAAATAATATGTGTGTGAGACCCCTAGCTGGTGGTATATTCAACATTATACAATTGTATAATACAATACAATTACAAAACCAATTGTCAGACAACAGAACTCAATCCAAACAACAAGCACTGAAATGGGTAAATATCAAAAACAAGCTAACAGTCCAAGACTAGCATATAGCATGAATAATTTTATTAAAAAAACCAGACCAATTCGACAAGGTTTGCACTGCTAAGCTAACACTTAGCAGATCCAACAGTACAAGTATTATTTCTCTACCACTAAAACTGACTAAATCAGCTGAAAAAGTGCTAAAATAAAGGTCACTTTATGATGATTACAATTTTTTTTAAAATATTGCTGTTTTCTGATCATAACTTCAGCTATCAGGTACTCCATTGTTTTTGTTACATTGTAGTGATTATGACTGGTACAAATGGGCCATGGCTTAACAGGATTAAAACAGTATTGTTTTGGTATGGGCAGCATGGTGGCATAGTGGTTAGCACTTATGCATCACAGCAAGAAGGTTCTGAGTTTGACTCTCAATCAGACCAGAACCTTTCAGTGTTGACTTTACCTGTTCTCTCCACTCCAGTTTCCCTAACCACTAAAACAGGCACATATCACAGTACTATGCGTGTGGACTTCTGGAATCAGAGCAGTGCTTTTGCCGTGATGAAATTTCCTAACTAGCTTGTACAGCTGCATTATGATTTAAAAATGGCCCAACAAATTTTCCTATGATTGTACAGCATTTAATGTGGCCATGGCCACCAGTGAAATTTGTGTAAGAACATCAACTCTTTGTATTGAGTTTACCTGGTCTCTCCAGGCTGTGTGGGTTTCTTCTTGGTCCTCCAGTTTCCCCCACCATTAAAAACAAGTACACATAGGTTAATTCTCCTATCAGAGCCCTCGACAACAGTGCTTATGAAGATCTGGAGTTGGTCTCCAAGCGCCTTCAGTGGCAGTTCACTGCTCCTAATATGTGCTATGTGATAATTCTAATTGCTAGGTACTGTGTGTGTATATTAAAATGGGTAAAATGCAGAGACTGAATTTGGACACAAGGATAATAAAGCGAGTTAAACTTTAAAATTGTAACTTAACAGAGAAGATGAAAAGATGTCTTCCCATTGTGGTTACACAGATTGCAAAAAATGTTTGCAGATATTTAAAATGACATGCCAATGCCAATACCAATCTTACTTTGTGTTTATTTAATTTTTGTTACTTACAGCCTCCCTTGACAAAGAAATCTTCATTTTATAAGTACTAGCAGCATTGTACCTGTGGTGCCATTGTACGATAGCATGAGAGGCTAAAAGCGGCCAGCATACCTCACAGCATTTGAATACAGACATAAAATTGTGCGTAGTAGGTAGTCAGGTAGTGTTTGTATTCATTTGGCGAGTTTGGTGGTGATTGGGCGTGTGAAGGTTTGTGGTGAGGTCGGACTTGGTCCGAGGTGAGCAGGGACCCGGTCCGAGGTGAGCTGGGACGCGGTCTGTGGTGAGCCGGGACCCTGTCTGTGGTGAACTCGGACCAGGTCTGTGGTGAGCTGGGACCCGGTCTGTGGTGAGCTGGGACCCGTTCCGAGGTTAGCAGGGAGCCAGTCTGTGGTGAGCTGGGACCCTGTTACCTCACCCTAGCATACCTCACAACATTTGAATACGGACATAAAAGTGTGCCTAGTAGGTAGTCAGGTAATGTTTCTATTCATTTGGTGAGTTTGGCGGCGATTGGGCCTGTGAAGGCAGAGGAAAACCCGTACAAACGTCCTCTTGTGCTGTAACATCGATTGGATGGACATCGATGGGAGGGACGCCGGGTGGACAAACACAGAACGTGCATTATATAGTAGGAGGATAAGAAATAGTTACTGTTTTAAAGTCTTTCAGCCCATCATCACATTATCTTTGCATAAACACAGATTCAAACATGCAAATTTATGAAAAAAACCCTTTCATGTAAAATAATAAAAAAATATCTGCCACTTTCACTGGTGAAAAGACATCTTATATGTCAATACTGATATTTTCCATTACCAGCAAATGTTGGCTGATACTTATGTCTGGCTGACATATTGGTGAATCGCTAGTTCCCATATTTCAGTTTAATTTACCACTTTCTTCAATGTCTTAGGTGAATATAGGGAGAGGGTCTTCCAGAAAGTAAATAACTATACAGACAGACAAACCCTGTGGCATTCCTTTGTATAGCAATATAATGTATGATCTTAGAACATTGACAAATTAAAGTATTAAAGCCTGGACTCTGAGCCTACTACTTAACAGTTTGAATTCTGATTTTAATGTGTTCTTTTTTTATCCCTTTACTGTTCAACAGCAGACAGCAGAGTCGTGGCTGAAAGAATAAAGCTAAAATTATCTTACATGGCATAAGAATACATCTCAGAACTCATTAATTTAATGGAATAAGCCATTGTTGCCGTAGTAAAGATGATGCAATATTGATTATAATACTAATTCATACAGAGGACAGGTTGTCACCTTTTGTTGGTGTGTTGTCATGTTTGTGATTGGTGACCTGGTGGTAACTGCCACTTTTGTGAACACACTCATAGCAAGAGTATCAAACCCTGAGTTGACAGAGAAAATTGATAACCCCCTTTGTGACACTGTTAACCATGACTAGGATTCTTCAACTGTGTCAGAAAGAGATCTTGTGTCTGCTGAAGTTGTATAATCATACCTCCTAGAGCCTTACTCCTGGCCATTGGCCTTTAACATTTTCCAACCAAATGTTTGTTTCTAAACACCACAATTCGTTTTGTTATTTTCTAACATTCATTGTGTTTTGTTGAGGATTTGATCCCTTTGCAACTGTAGTCTCAGTTGCCTTTCTGTACATGTGTTTTAGTGATCCTAATGTATGACAAAGAGCCATACATACAATACCTATAACTAAAAAATAGTGAACATTCACATTGATGGACAGCATTGTTCTGTAAACACTGGGTCATCTCTGGGCCTAAAATGAATACCAATCACCTGTTGGAGGATGTAAGTCATGCAGAGTACAAGTTTTAAGTCACCATGATTACCTCTTTAGTTTTATGAAGCATAAAAGGCAAAAATATAAATGCTATAAATATTGCAACACAAGATTTTGGTTATCTCAAAAGGTCAGCAAAATGATTTGAACATGAATATACGGTACATCTGAATGTGAGTTTGAATAAATATCTGAATATGAATATGTAAGTCCAGTATGAGCCATTGAAGTCAGACAACTCCGTTGTTCCAGTCCGCCTTCTCAGTTATTGACTCCACTTAACAGGCTTAATTGTTCAACAATGTATTTATAGCCCAGCTGTTCTCAGATTTTTCACACTCTTATTAGTAAGAGTATGATAATGAAAAGTTACATGATGTGATCATGCGATGTGCATTTTGACATGATGTGCTGTACATGAATGCATCTGTGAATTCTGATGTATTCATTTATCAAATTACTCTGAAAGTGATCTCAACAATAGTTTTTCTCATCTATAGATGTAGTGCAGACTCCACCATTCAGTTGTGTTTTCAACTTGAACACTGAATTACATGACATTCTGTCCTTGTTCTCTGTGCTAGCAGCTGTGCAAGAGTTAAGATTTGGATTTTATCATGATAGTTCTGACTATATTCACAGCAGGCAAGCTGTCATTGAAGCAATTTGGACAATTTACATATTATGCGACAGGAAGGATTTTCATTTTAAAATGCTGTTTTTATGAAAATGCATTAGTGTCAAACAAATTAGGTGGGTAATTCTATAATATTAGTTAACCAGCAAAAGCCATCAGTGTGCACATTCTTGTACTCCTCCACGGGCTTTATTTTAGTGCACTTGATTACATATAAGGCACTGCACAACCATGCCCCCAGTGACATATCAGTGGCGGAACCAGAAAAAATGCGGGGGGCGGGGGCACTGCAGTACTGCTTGTGTACAGCTCAGCGGGTAATGCTACAGACTGTGATGTGCAAGTCTTGAGTTCAACTCCTGGCTATAGTGGTCATGTTTTCTGTACATTTTCAAACGGGGGGGAAGTGGCGCCAGGGGCACCAGTAGGCAAATGCGCCAGTGCATATCCATAAAGGTTACTACTGGAAAGAGCTATTCCTTGTCTGAGTAAGTCAAAGAATATTCTTCAGGTGAAGATGAACACTGAACAATAAAATGGGATGGTTTTGTATCTCATATTTGATGTCGTTGATACTTATCACAGTCTCCCCACCTTCTCCTCAACCAGCTTCACATAATTGGTGTCTAAACCTTTCACCCCTAAAACCCTTCTTTTGCGGACTATGTTAAAAAGCCAAATTGAACTTTTCCTCTCAGTCAGTGAAAATGAAGATACAAATCCATCATCTTATAATTTCCTTCACAAAATACTTTGGAGATGCAATTATTTGACCTTGATAACCAAATAAAAGATATTGCGTCTGTGGCTTTGCACAAGAGGGTTAAAGCCACCAGATCAGCTCTTAACCAAGTCCTGATGCAAAAAGTGGAAGCAGGTAAATTGTAAGTTAACCATAGATTGTTCGAAATGGGGGACAACCCAGGATGATCACTTGCAAAATTGGCAGCTGACAGGCATGACTTCAAGGCTCTTTCTTTATTACAAAATGAAACTGGGAGAAAACATTACAAAACTAAAATGTCAGTGGAGATGATGAAAAGAAAAAAAACAAAACAAAACAAAAAAAACTGTATGCTTTAGACTTTAACATGCCTTTGAGCTGTATCCATGACTTTTTCAGAAAATTTGATCTCCCTTCTCCTCACTCAGAAGCAGATAGGGCTGCTCTTGGTAGACCAATAAATGATGAGGAGATGAAGAATGCAATCAGTTCTCTACAGGATGGAAAAGCTCTGTGGCTTGATGGATATGGCCCAGAGCTCTCTGAAACATTTCAAGACTCGATAAAAGATGCTCTTTTCAATATTTACATTCAGTGTAGAAAGGTTATCCCCCCTATTCATTATACTCAGCTACTATTTCACTTATTCTTAAAAAAAACAAGCCTCCTGAAAAATGCAGCTTGTACCATCCCATTAGCTTAATTGTAGATAGTAGAATTTATTCCAAGTGCTAGCTTAAAGATTTGAGCAGTACCTACCACAATTAATTAGGCCACAACAAACAGGATACATAAAGAATAGAGCTTCCCTTACCAACATGAGGAAGGTTCTTAAAATCATATAATACACAAATATGAATCAAACACAAAGTCTTATTATATTCCTTGATGCAGAAAAGGGTTTTGGTAGTGTAGAGTGGCCTTATCTTTTACACTAATGGAAAAATTTGGCCTCAGAGAGGGTTTTGATAACTATATTCAACTAATATAATATTTCCCTAGACCAAGTGAAAGTGTAATGGTATAAAATCATCAGAATTGCACTTTTTACTTAAACGGGGGTCTTATTATCTCGCATTTATATTTGCACCAGCAATAGAACCACTGGGACAGGCAATTAGAAGTTATGGCAATATAACTGGGTTCTAAATAAAGACCACTGCTCATAAAATGGTGTTGTAAGTGGATGATATTTATGGTCAGTACTATAGCCTTAGTATCAACTACTCAAACTGCTGTGTAGGGGTGGGCGATATGGGCAAAAAAAAATATCTTGATTATCTTTTTGAATTTCCCGATAACGATAATCTGACAATATCCTTTAAAGTTTCAATTTCTTTCTGTTTTTTTTTTTTTTTAACAACAAATGCTGTAAAACTACTTGCTTACCTGGACATCTATGGATAGACACAGCATTTCAAAACAACAGCTGTTGTTTGTTTTTTTTAAGTTCTTCATACATCTTCTGTAAATCATGCAAACAGGGGGTGGGGCGGGGCAGTAGTTGTATACGTGGGAGAGCGGTCCGTTACTAAGATAACCAACGCAGGGGTGAAACAAAAGTGAAACCTATCATGCTTTCAATGTCCGACTCCCAGCTTCTATGTCTCTATTATATAGCAGATATTACACAAAATTTTCACCACTTCTAACCTGTATCCACCGGGCCCCCCCGACATGAATTTGTCATGTTTACCCCCCTTTATGGTGCCCCAGCTTGCGTTATTTTGACCGACATCAGTCTGGTCAAAACCAAACCATTTCTAGGCTAGTGATGTGGACCCACATCTCCTATGAAATAATCCGCTGAGGCAGCTGGCGTCCCTGGCCCCCTGGGGCCTGTGCTTGGCTGCTGTGGGGCCTCTGGCGGGGGCCTCCCTCAACCATCTTCGGGGCGGGCACACTGTTGCCTCTCGGGGGGGGTGGGCTGGATCCCCCTTCTCTGTGGTGTCTGCTGGATGGCCGGGTCTTGGGGCCCTCTTGGTCGGTCCCTGATCCTTGGAGGGAGTGCGGTTGTATGTCTGTGTTCTTCACCTCAGTCTCTTTGCCTGGTTCACTCTGTCACAGCAGATGAATGTGAACAACTGTTGTTGTGTGGATTTGTTTCTGGTATTATTTGTTATAGGTATTATTTGTGCGAATGTGGTAGACGACATTTTGTTCATTCTTTCTTATATTCTTCATTTCATAGGTCTTATGTATCTCATTGTTGTGTTTTTTTTTGTTTTTTTTTTGTAGTTTTGTTTGTTTTGGGTTTTTTTTCTCTCTCTTCTGCCCAGTTTACTCAGTTCTGGTTGTAGTTATTGTCAGCATTATAATTGTCTCCATGGTTGTTGCCGTTTGTATTGTTGATACTTTCTTGTGAGGGTCTTCTCCACCTTCTTCTCTCTTGTTCTCTCCCCTTCTTCTACTCCCCCACCCCCACCCCCCATGTCAGGTCCAGCATCGAAATGTGGTTCAACAAAACTCATAATAAACACAGTAGAATATCAAAGGGCGCTTCATATACTTTATGAAGTTACCCTTGGCAAAGCAAATTTGTTCAGCACCAAAAGGAACCAGACTACCATTCTGCTGTTAGGACGCTGGACAAGACAAGTAGGAAAAAAAAAAAAAAAAAAAAAAAGTAGTGTGAGATACTCCCTGGTAAAATGTCCAAATAAAAGAGGATACACAAGCAAAGGTGTTAGAAAAATGGGCAATGATGACTAGGAGTACAGTTGGTGTCGGCTGTTGCCTTATCGGTACAGACAGCTGCCTGTCAGCCAGCTGAGCCCATAAAAGAAGAAAAAAAAAAAAAAAAGAAATAATCCGCTGAGACGGCAGACTCCTGCATATTTCCTCCATGTGAGATCATATTGTGTTTTGACTGCCGCCGAGCCACCACGAGATGGATCCTGTCCGCTGATTGGCTTCTGAGGCACGCTTTCGGCCAATGAGGACTTTCATGCACCTCTCCTTTACCATCTTTGCACCATCCTTTTGTTTTCATTTCAGGACACAATAATGTCAAATTGCACATCGTCAAATCAACATTTACGATATTATCGAAGGCGATATATATCGCCCACCTTTACTGCTGTGTGGTTTTCAGGTTATGTTTAAGATGGACAAGTCAATGACTATACCAATTGGATATGGTAAGAATTTACCAAAGCTCCCAGACCTTCCATTTTCTGGGATCCTCTTACGTAGGGATTATTATAGCACCATCTATCCATTTTCTGAACGTCTTTGTCCTTGTGAGGGTTGTGAGGGTGCCAGCACTTATCGCGGCTCCCAGTGGGCAAAGGCAGGGTACACCCTGGATGTATTGTCAGTATATCTGACATACAGCGATAAACACACCTATGGCCGATTTAGATCGAGCAATTAACCCATTAAAGCGTATGTCTCTGGACGGTGGGAGGAAGCTGGAACAGAACCCATGCAGACACACAAACTCCTAGCAGTAACACTATACTATAAAACCAAACGTTCAAAATATGTTGAGCTTGACTTTCCATGCAGTACATAAAAGCATTAAGAATGATCTCATCAGGTGGATGGAAATCCCACTTTCATGAATGAGAAAATAATTAATTGAAAATTAAAGTGATAAAGTCAAGTAACAGATTCAAATCAACCAAACCAGAAAACTGGTGTTGACACGGTGGTGCAGTGGTTAGCACTCGCGCCTCACAGCAAGAAGGTCCTGGGTTCGATTCCAAGTTGACGGGGGTGGGACCTTTCTTTGTGGAGTTTGCATGTTCTCCCTGTGTCTGCGTGGGTTCTCTCCGGGTACTCCGGCTTCCTCCCACCATCCAAAGACACGCACTGATAGGTTAATTGGTTAATCTAAATTGCCCATAGGTGTGAATGTGAGAGTGATTGTTTGTCTGTATATGTTCAGCCCTGCGATGAACTGGCGAAATGTCCAGGGTGTACCCTGCCTTCGCCCTTAAGTAGCTGGGATAGGCTCCAAGTGACCCCCTTGACCCTAGTGAGGATAAAGCAGGTTCAAATAATGAATGAATAAAGTGACACTTGATTGCTCTATATCCTATGCAGATGTTGTCTACCAACATCCCTGAGAAGTTTGCAAGGAAGATTGAAAAAGACTTTTCAAAGTTTACTGGGCAAGGAAAGAAACCCACTGAGTTTGAAAACATTACAATTACCGAAAGTATGGGGAGGACTTACTCTTCCAAATACTACTTTACTTACTACACTTAGGTCTGTCAAGGAGAATCATTCATGAGTGGATTCACAGATATTTGAAAAAAAGAGAAGACCGAGCAAAACCATGGGCTTGTGCTCTTTTTTGGTTACTAAAGGAACTCACTAGTACAAAAATGAGCTAATTTAAGGGAGAATCAAATACTTTCAAACCCTATCATGGTCTAGCAACACATTATCAAATTTGTTGGTAGAAAATGTATCGTTTTGAACATGATGCCACTCAGGATTAACAGTAATTCCTTATGGGTGTTTGTCTGATTTGATGAACAAGTGAAAATGTTAGGAGACTTGTTTGATGATAATGTACTTATGTCTTTTACACAAGTTTAAAACACTTTCGGAATATCACAGACTTCTCACTTCTTCCAGTCTGATACTTCATCCACACAAATATTAAGATGGCACAAAATGCAAACCTATTGCTGCTTTTGTATCGAAACATGATTACATTTACCTGTTCACGTCACCTATTTCAAACCACAAATTATTATAATAATAATACCCCCACCAGGAGAGGTGCAGTACATAGTGGGATGACTGAAATACAACTTTTTTTTTTTTTTTTTTACATTTTTGAAAATTTCAACTTAGAGAATTTATCCAACCAATTTCTCAAATACTACTCACCCAATTCTTTTCAAATTTTATACACATGTTCTTTACATATGTCTTTTTCCAAATTTTTGCTTTTTTCTTTGTTTGCAAATTTTTGACTTTTTTTGATTGAAAGCTAAGACTCAGAATTAATCCCTGGCAGGGTATCAGTGAGCAGAAAGAGCAAAGTGTTGTGTGACTGGGTTGGGGTATCAGTAAGCTATGCTTACTTCTTCACTTGTTTAATTATTAATACATTTTTGGACCCAAATTGTGCCTCCCAACCTTTTCTTGAATGTGCTCCAAATCCAAATTAGAGGAACAGATATATATTTATAAATGAAATAAAATTGACCAGACAAAACATGAAACATGCAGCGTGTCTATGTTGGAATACAAGCAAAAGCACACTTAAACCCTTAATGGTCTCTGATCACGCCAGTGTGATCAGAGGCCGTTCAGAGATCAGAGAACTTTAAGGGTTAAAGCGTGTTAAATCATATGACATTTTCAAAGCACCGTGATGAAAAATACTAGGTCACCTAGAGTGCTCCTGTCAACTTCACTCAAAAGTGCAGACTTGAATGTCTCTCCCAGTTTTTGTTTGATGTTGATAGACCATGTAAAATTGGAAATATGATAGTTTTAAAAAAAACCTCTAAGGGCAGCACATGCACTTGCATGTTTTGTTTTTTTTTTGTTTCACTATGCTTTATTTAAAATTTTTTGTCATTTTACACTGTAAAATAGCAGTTCAAATACTTGTGTGAATGGAGAATCTCACCTTTCCTCAATGTGTGTAGACATAATTGGGTGAATCCCTCATCTGTCAGCTTTTACCAACCAAATCACTAAGGCCCTCTCTATTACAGTTTTGTCTGGAGAGGTATGAGAAGAAACAGGAAAGAAATACTGTAAACCTGCTGAAAATGTGTTGGTGACCTTTTGTATGAAGTTGGAAAATAGCTGTTTTGCTGCATGGCATGAATTAAAAAAGAAAAAGAAACTAAATGAATATACAGTATGAAAATATTGTAAATATGATGTGCTTTGTAAATATATATAATGTGATGCTCCTTTCTCATGTGCATACATCTAATGAAGCTTGATATGTAATATGAAGTCATTATTCAGCCTTATTTGAGACATTTGGTGAAAATGAAAAACGTTTATGCTCAACAAACAGTATTACAAAATTTCATTTTAGACATGTTTTCTACGCTTACCTATTATTTCATTTATATTTTTCATTTTTTTTGTGAAGCTAAGACTTTGGCAAACCTATTTCACACACCAAATCACCTTGTCCCCATGAGTAAAGGTGTATTTTCACAAGAGATTTGAACATTTTAAAAAATCAGACTATGATTTTCTGCATGTGGGCGGAATTTTCTCTTTCTACAGTGCTTTGAGACAAAAATAGGCCTCAGCCTACATAAAGCTGAGATTTCCCTGAACATTTTTGATATAAAACTTGAGTATTGTATTATTTGAAAGTACCCTAAAGTAGTTGAATTTAAGAAACAATTTAAAAGTCAAGAAAATACCCTTAGACCTCTGAGGGCCACCATCACTAGGGGTGTGTATTGGCAAGAATCTGGCGATATGATACAAATCACAATACTAGGATCACCATACGATATATCACGATATATCATGATACTGTTAAAATGGCAATTTTTTGTTTGCTTCTTTTTTAAAAATTATTATTTCCTTGAAGAACTGAATTACACCAGAAATTTGCACAAATACTAAACACATTTTTATTTGATCACAGCAGGATTTGATGCTATATCACAAAATGTTCCTGTGTTCAAACTTAAATTATATTTTGCAGACATTACAGTTTAAGATCCTGATCAAATGTTCATATTCTATTAGTTCAGAACTAACATCAGAACATTATTTTTGTGCAGTCTCAACAAACGAACTAACATTATTTAATAAAAGAATGTTGAATAATAAGAAATAAAATATAAACAAAAAAGAAAAACAAAAATGAACCTCCACAATATCTGCATTTGAATAAATATCTAACAAATATCGATACAGTACTTCTTAATATCAATACAGTATTGTGAAATGAAATATTGTGATATATTGCAGAACCAATATTTTCTTACACCCCTAACCATCACTATTCTTTTTTAATTTGATTTTCTATACAATCCCAATTTTCTGTGCTTTGCGGTTGTATTTATTGTTATGAAGTCTACAGTAATAGAAACACTGCAGTGGTTATACCAGTAGTTCTAAAGGCAAGGGCCTTGGCAGACGGCCGACTATACTGTACTGATTTTTTCCTTTGCAGTGGGTGTCAATGAATATGTAAAAACCGAGACACCTAAAAAGTGAGTTACCTGAAATGACTGTATCCTGAGTGACAGATGAACAAGTCTGATCTGTATCTGTAACTGTATTGACGGTGTGACTAAATTAAAATTTATGCTAAATATTTAAAGGATACTTTAATGCATTGGGGTGCTGTAGCTGTAAATTCCTTTGCATTATAAGAGGAAAAGTGAGGAGTTTCAATACTCTGTTACCTTATTTATTCTGGTTCAATAAGATGTGTAACACATCCCCAAACATCAATACTTAATAAAACATTATATTACACATATGATCATGGAAAACATTAATACAAACATTTCTCGCAAAGAACTGAATCTTAAATTAATCCATTAAGTGAATTAAATTGTATTACATTTAATAAAATTGGGGGAATACAGTAAAAACAATACAATACCCAAAGTTATAAGCATTCTTCTTAAAATTAACTTGTCTCTCACATAGTTTTATACTATGAATTGAAATTTGAGTAAATTTCAGTATGTATGATTGATACCTACCTACACTTCCTCATACATTAAAGACACATTAGGTCAAGAAAAGATAAAATAGTGCCCTGACAGGCAAGAGCAGAAAATACAGGTTACAGTACCTCTGTTATCCCTGTATCATAATCTGTTCATGCAGTTTTCTCACTTACTACCAGTTATGGCTAAAAGTTTGTCTTGTGAGGTAATAATGTAAAAAAAACTTTGACCTTTTGCTCTAATCTAATCATTGTAAGATCTAGGCAGACAGACACATGAACCAGATGGATAGCTTGTACATCATCATTAAAGTTTATCCTAGTGGTATACTTTGAGTTTCTATCCCTAAACACTGTATCTCTTTGTAATTTACTCCAAAGTCTTTTTTTCAGTCAGTTACATGTTAATGGTACGGTGTAAGATTTAGAGGAATTTAGGAGGAAAGTCTCCTGTTTCTACAGTAGCTCAGAATTGGGTTCCTTCTCATTTCCATTTTATGGTGGCTTGTATCCAGTGTTCAGTGTTCAGGTACATTATTATCACCTGCTATGATTGAGTATGGACCAGAATTGTTATAATGATAATACATTTATTTACAAATTGCATTCCATTAACATGCTGTACAACAGATATAATAAAAAGTACAAACATACTTCAGTAAAAACAGTTAAGAGCAGGTTATGGTTGCAGTAAAATTAGAATAAAAACAATAAAACACAAATCAGGACTCGTGTAATAGTAAACAAGTGGGTCTTGAGTTGTGCTTTTACATACCTCAGTGGAACATGCTTGCCTGATGTCAAAAGGCAGACAGTTCTACAGAGTTGGTGTGCAAAAAAAAAAAAGTCTGTTTGCCAAGTCTTTTTTCAGATCTTGGGGACACACAAAAGGCCAGTCTCCTGGGAGCGTAATGAACATGCAGGCACATATGACTTCAAGTCAGATAAAGACAAAAGTGTTATGACACTGAAAATTTTATAGGTGACTTTATTGCTTTAATAAAGTCATTTACTTTAAAATCACCTCTGACCTGCACCGGGAGCCAATGAAGAGAGGCCATTACTGGAGTAATATGATCAAACTTACTCCTGGTCAAAATACAAGCTGCTGCATTTTGAATGATTTGCAGTCCTTGGGTCCTCTTATTTGTAGTAGTAGTATTTCTTAGATGGAAAAAAGGAAACTGTAGTGACCAGTGATTCATGTTGAGGTTCATGACTGGTGAAGTACTGACTCTTTCAGAGTCAGATCTATTCTTATTCTTATTCTTATTCTTATTCTTATTCTTATTCTTATTCTTATTCTTATTCTTATTCTTATTCTTATTCTTATTCACCATTTGATTGGCAACAGTTAATAGGTTGTGTTTCATGTCTCATATCAGCATTCTTTATACATACATACTGTATGTGAGGCATATTTCATTGAAGATCAAAATGTAATTTTCAATCAAATTATGTTGGATATATAATCTTCTATTTTGAGATTAAGGTGGGGCGAGAAGGAAAAATAAACAAATTACTGCTCTTGACTTATAGCTCGCAGTAGTAAGAAGAATCTGTGGGCTCACGTCTTCCTCTCATTATTTCATGTTTATTGGTGCTTGGCAAACCACCTTAAAGGAGCATTACCAAAACCAAACTCATAGTCGTAGGATTTGGCGGTCTCGTTTCTTCTCTTCAGCTGTCTGAAAGTGAAACGCTAATTGGTAAAATCCTTTTTAACCTGTTGTTTGACACAAGTTTGAATATATGAAACATTTGACACCAGCCAGACATAATCTGTAACATGACATCAAAAATAATTTTTCCTTCCTTCTTCCTCAGGTACTTCCATACTATCTACCTTGGTGTTCGCAGTCGTCAGAGTGCTGAGACAGAGCGCTGGCGTTACTACTGGAGGATGGTGTATGAGTTTGCTGATGTGAGCATGCTCCATCTACTAGCCACCTTTCTGGAGAGTGCCCCACAGCTAGTGCTGCAGCTGTGCATCATCATACAGACACACAAACTCCAGGCTGTGCAAGGTAACACACACATACCTTTGTAAGGACACTCATGCAGACATTCTATAGCCCTTCACCCTAATTAAGATTCAAGAGGAAAATTTAGAACAAACAACTTTTACTGTAGTGTAAGGGTGTATCAACAGCACTTTTGTGACTTTTGTGGCCAGATGTTAATAAAGATAGTTAATAAGTCCTCCACCGTCCAAAATCCCTACGAAATGGTCTTAGCATGTCTACCTACTACCATAAACCATACCATGGATGGAAAAAACGAGGACGGAACATGGATTTTAGACTGCTGTTCTGAAAGTACAGTTTGCTCTTAACTGGGCAATCTGACAAACGTTTGAGCTAGACTCAGGATCCATGATCTGAATCTCATGGGAAAAACTGGAGTGTTGAAATTTCAGGGTTGAGCATTTCAGAGCTGATTTTAACCCTCAAAGTGTAATTTTAACACATGCTGATTTAAATGGTGCCCAGTGTTGGCAGGGACAGACTAGGACTAAAAAAAGGTCCTGGACCTTTTCCAAAATTTAGGCCCACAACCCATACACAATTACACATTTAAATAACCACCTGCTAGCGTGTCAAGATACTCTACCACAAGCCTAGACAAGATATTCACACAAAATAACATTTCACAATCAACAATCATTTGCGTTACTTTATTTATTTATTTACAAAGCACTAGTACAGTCTTAAAAAAGGATTATGTAGAATAGAGGATCCTGGCATCCTCCTGGGACTTCCCTGCACTTACCCTGTCATGATCTTTGGAGCTGCAAATATCTTCAACCTCAATTAATAAATGATAAAAAAAAAAAAAAATTAAAAATAAATAAATAAATAAATATATATATATATATATATATATATATATATATATATATATATATATAGTTAGCTACTGTATATAGCCAGTTGATTATATAACATGTATCAATTACGTTCAAATATAACCTATTCAATATGTCTTCAATATACCATACCCTTTAATAAAGTTAATCAAATATTAAAACAATGGCTGTTCTTAGGCTACTTTTAATTAGGCTATGCCATTGTGTGTGTGTGTGTGTGTGTGTGTGTGTGTGTGTGTGTGTGTGTGTGAGAGAGAGAGAGAGAGAGAGAGAGAGCGAGAGAGAGAGACAGAGCCATAAGTAATATTTGTTTGTTTTTTGTGGTATTTCACACATTCAAACATGTCAGGTTGGACTGCATTAACTTTGAATGCAGTCATCGTAGTGAGGAAAGGTGTTTAGTAAAAATTTCTGTGCTCAAATTTCATAAACCATTTCACATTTAAAGCTCATACAGTGCTTCTAATGAAAGTTTGTACTGTATACCTTCATTCACTATGTTTTAATTGAGTGATGAAAGCAAAAAATAAATCTTTCTGAAAAGTAAATTGTTTATTGGACATAATTTTTAATTCATTTTAATGTTCATTTTTTTCAGTGTAGATGGTATAACATTTTTGAAAGTGAAACTAACTCAATTTAATTAGTAACAAAACAACTCAGAGCAGTGTTATTTTATAACCCTTTATTGCTAGTTCAACTCTGTTTTGCGAGTTGAGGAAGTAACTCTGGGAAAGTGTTAAATATCTAACTATTTTGAAAGTGCAAATTTAACTTTGGAGAGTGTGGAGCTATATAAACCCTGAAAAAGTGTTTATATAGTCAAAACTTGTCTTTAGTTAGTTACAACCAAATAATACCACAGTTTTCTCTATTTTTTCTGATTTCTGGAGGCGTTACTGTTGTCATCTGACTAGAACAATAATCATTTTGGGCTGACATTTTTATTACAATATTTGACAATATCTAGATGAAGGAAACAGAAGAGTTTCCTAACTGCACATGCATTTATGACAGTTACAGTGTAGCCATTTATTACTGCGGCCATGACCTAATTTGCCCCTTTGGGGTGTTATTATGAATCACAAACATTTTAACACTTTAACAACCCCAAATCCAAAAAAATATAGGAGTATTGTGTAAAATATAAATAAATATTATTGAATGCAACAATTATAAATAAATATAAATATAAACAGAATACAATCTTCTTTCTCTTTTGGCTGTTCCCTTCAGGGGTCGCCACAGTGAATCATCTTCCTCCATTTAACTCTATGCTCTGCATCCTCTTCTCTCACTCCAACTACCTTTATGTGCTCTTTCACTACATCCATAAATCTGGTCTTGGGGCTTTCTTTAGACCTCCTGCCTGGCAGGTCCAACCTCAGCTTCTTTCTCCCAGTATATTCACTATCCCTCCTCTGTACATGTCCAAACCATCTCAGTCTGGCCTCTCTGACTTTTCTCCAAAACATCTAATGTGCTGTTCCTCTGATGTACTCATTCCTGATCTGATCGGTCCTGATCACTCCCAAAGAGAACCTCAGCATCTTAACCTCCAGCTCTGTCTCCTGTCTTTTCCGCAGTGCCACTGTCTCTAACTCATACAACATGGCTGGTCTCACCACTGTCTTGCACACCTTTCCTTTCATTCTTGCTAACACTCTTTTATCACACAACACACATGATGCCTTTTTCCACCTATTCCAACGTGCAAAAATATAAGCAGAATGCACTAATTTTTGCAAATCTCATATATTTTAGATAACGTTTTGCAGTTAATTAGCAATTGGCAACGGGTTAGTAGTGTTCCACAACAAAGACTCAATGACTACAGTGCATAATATAATAAAAAAGATTATGAGAATCTTGAGAAATCTCTGTGCGCAAGTGACAAGGCAATCAATGTTGGAAGCTTGTTATCTCCATGTCCTAAGACAGCACATCATTAAACCCTGGCATGATTCTGTAAAGGAGATCACTACATGGGAATTGTGTGACTTTTTATGAGAGCGCAAAAACCTGGATCTCTGATGGTGTAGGGGTACATTGGTGCCTTGGAAATGAGCAGCTTGCAAATGTTGTTTTAGAGCAATATAAGGTCCCATTCAGACAATGTGTTCTTCAGGGAGGACCTTGCATGTTTCAGTGAGACAAGCTAAACCCATACTGCATCTGTGACAACAGCAAAGCTTCATAGTAGCTAAAGTGACCTGCCTGCAGTCCAGACCTTTCACCAACTGAAAACATAAGGCACATCATAAACTGAAAAATACAAAGAAAGAAGAAAGACCCAGGGCTGTTGAGCAGCTAAAATTCATATTAAAATAAGAATGGGACACAGGGTTCCTACAGGTCTCTACAAGTTAAATATAAGACTTTAAAGACCTTTTTAAGACAACTTAGAACAGAATTCAATCCCCATTTCACAGCCATTCCACTCCACTCATGTCAACCAGGTCAAGAATGATCCTTTCTCCAACTAGACATAATTAAATTTTCATTTCGTCGTGCTTACTTTTTGCTTGTGAGCTGTCCCTTAAAGTTCCCAAAGTCAGCTTTCTTGGGCGACATGTGTGACTAACAGCTGCATGTATGTTTGGCTGAATGTTCTGTGATCATTTCTCACCGGGGGCTGCAAAGTTAGCAGTAACTGGTTCCTAATTTCAATATAATTGTCGGGTTGGAATACATGGAACTGAGTAGACTAAAGCTACTTTCTTTGCAGCTTGGACATTTCCCAGACACATTTAAACATAACACAGTGAACAAGTTTATGGCAACATAACTCAAGACCTACCATATCAAATGTGATACCTTTTAAAGACTTTTTAAGGTATTAAATACAGATTTGCAAATTCAAGACTTTTAAGACTTTTTAAGACCCCATGGGAGCCCTGGGGATAGTATTCCTCTCCCAAAACTCCAGCAATTGCTCAGTTACCAGGGGGGTTGCTACACTTTTACAAACCTTTTGGACATGCATTCATCCAATTCAAAATTACTTTCTCTTTTTTCTTAAAATGATACATTTTCTCACTTTAAGCATTTGATATGTTTCCTGTGTTTTTTTGTAAATGAAATATGGGGTTACGAGATTTACAAAGCGTTGCATTCTGATTTTATTTACATTTTACTCAACATCCTTACTTTTGTTGGAATTGGGATTGCAACTTTAAATTAACTGTGTAAATTAGACTCTCTGCACTTTGCAAGTTAAGATGCTGGACCCACATTACAACACATTAGATGAGAGGTTAATCATGATCAATTGGTAGATCTCAAAGGTAGGGTAAGCAGATCGCATGCCATTCAAAAATGTTTTAGACGTTGGTCTGCCATCTATCCTCCCTATGAAATTTGCCACTTTGACAGACTTACAGACTTAGAGTCAGTCTGAGATCTTTTCCCTTCTAACTCAGGTCACCACACACGTAGTCAAATGAGCGGTCAACCACTACAAAATCCCAGTGAGCTAAGTCAACTAGTTAGCCTTCCAATTTAATCTTCTAAAGGGTTATAAAAATGAGTGGGAGAGCTGGATCAAGTGAGAAACCAAAAACTTACGACTTCCGTGCATAATGGGAGCATATGAGATTATGAGAGATTCCAACCTTGCAAAAAAAACAATGCTAAAGGCTGCCTAAAATTTTTGCCCCAGTACTTTGCCCATATATTAGCTGCTAGTAATAAATTTTAGGGTAGGTTTAGGGTAGGTAGATCATTTTTACTCGGCCATTTTAAAAGTAGCTAGCCAGCAAAAGATGTGAGCATTACACAGTTAAAGAGAAGTAGAACCAAATCTCTTAGTGTGTCACAGATGCAAAAGTAACTGAAATACACTCAGTGGCCTAGCGACATCATTTCAACAAACTCACAATGCAACACTGTAAAATATCAAAATTACACTGATACTCAAGCTTTTATAATGAATGGCAATTGAGTAGGAATGTGTTGGCAGCAGTGTTATTTCTTTAGTGACACCATCTGTATGGTACCTCTGAGAAGCAGATCATAGAACAAACTAAAATTGATTGTGATCTAAGGTTGTGAAATTGCCCACTGCTTGTTTTGGTCATGATCATATTGATTTTTCAGGGAAAGAGCTGGGTCTATTTTGAAAAAAAGATGGAGCAGGGGAACTGCAAGAGATGATGGGAGCAGTAATACTAAACACTAGCTTACTGACCACATAAAAACAGTTAACTTCAAACATTTGTATAACAAAATTTTTTGTGTATCTTTCTAACCACATCTACACTTGAGCTGTCCATCAGAAAAAAAAATGTTCTAAAAATCCAATTCAGTAGGTGACTTTTGACTCTTAGTCATAATGTTATAACAAACGTTTGCTCACTTTCCCACTCCTTCCTCCTTTGTCTTCTTTCCTTCTTATTCTTCTTTGTATCTTTACATTGTACACCTTGGGTGGGCTCCAAACCTCTCAGAATTCCCATCCTGTGGGTATATAACCAACCAGTCACCCAAGGCCTGGGGACTAATTTGGCAGATGGGCAGGCAGGTTTATGGATCCCCAGCCCTCCAGGAAGTGAACAGATGCTACATAAGGCCAGGAGTAACTTGTTTAGGTGTAGGGCAGGCTTTGGACATATCAAACCTCTAGGTACTTCATTCAGATAACATTGTAAAAGCTACCAAAAACCTATCTAATCTCTTTGTTCTACAGTGTTCTTGGCCTATGGTTTCCCTTTGCTTTCAGCTTTTAAGACAACTGCATTAAACACACATTGGATCAGTTCAAGCAACATGTAAATGTATGTTCAGCTTCTTCTCTCTATGTGGTTTAGATTCATCAAGGGTGATTTCTAAGATGTCTATGTTTCGTTGATGTTCCCTTACTTTTGCTATGTCTTCTTGTTGCAGGCATGACAGCAGCTGCCTCCCTTGTATCGCTGGCCTGGGCCCTGGCTTCTTACCAGAAGGCCCTCCGAGAGTCGAGAGATGACAAGAAGCCCATCAGCTACTTGGCCGTTATCATCCAGTTCTGCTGGCACTTCTTTACTATTGCAGCCAGGGTCATCACCTTTGCTCTGTTTGCTTCTGTGTTTCAACTCTACTTTGGCATTTTCATTGTCCTGCACTGGTGTATCATGACCTTCTGGATTGTCCACTGTGAAACAGACTTCTGTATCAGCAAGTGGGAGGAAATTGTGTTTGACATGGTTGTGGGCATTATCTACATATTTTCCTGGTTTAATGTCAAGGAGGGACGTACAAGGTGAGGAGAACTATCTCTTTCAGTTCAGTTTTAATGATGTAAGTTTGTTACCCCACCCCCCGAAGGGGAGGCAAGGGGTATTGTTTTTGGTTTGGTTTGTTTCTTTGTTAACACTCTGTTTTTCCCCATTTACTTATATTGGGCAAAATTTCAAATGTCTGTAGCAGCAAAACTATTGGTTGAATTCATACCAAATTGAGTTTATACATTGCCAGTGACCCAGAATAGATGGGGAAAAGTAGGTCAAAGTTCAAATTTTTGTGATGAATTTTTAAAATCTCTTTTTTTCCCATTTACTCATAATGGGTGACATTTCAAATGTCTGTAAAAGCATCAATTTTGTTTCAATTTACTTCAGACTTGGCACATATATATAGAGGCAATTGATATTCTAACATCGTCACATGCATAGACATGATGACATCAGCGGGATCTATGCCAAAATAAGCTACAATATATGCGAGGGGCAGGGTTTCTTGTACCACTTGGTACCACTTGTTTAATACTACTTCTTGATGAAGTCCACTTCTTTGATATGTAACTTCTTAATTTGAGGATGGAGTATAGTTTCCAAGTTTTTATTCTCTAATCTTAGTTATGTGACCTTCAAAACAGATCTACAAAACATATTTTTGCATGATAATTTTCACATGATCTCAAATTACCTAAGATGACTTGGTCTGCAATTCTTAAAAATTTAAAAAGACCTCAGAGACAAGAGCATCAAACATCTTAGGCAGGTCCTTTTTCTGTAATTTCCAACAGCCTGTGGACTGGGCTGAATATCAGTTATTAGATTCTGTTTTGTATAAGATATAAGACATGGCCATATTTGTGATATTGATATTTCCTCATATTTCCTCCCATCTATATTGAACTAACCCAGTTAAATATGAGAGAACCCGTGCAGCTGATGAGCTGTTCTCTTCTCCCTCTCTCTCTCTCTCCCCTGATAATTGATGTGGGTGTGTGTGTGCACATACAGACACACAATGTAGAAACTTCCACCACTTTCTTCAAACTTCAATAATGAAGGAGAAAAAAGAGAAAATATCTAATTATGAAAAGAAGGTCCTGTGTCATCACCGACTTGGTGAAACTGGTGTGTTTTCTGGAGGTGACACTCATCCAAGCGCAGTGCTACGCAAATTATAATTGACACTGAAAAAGACAATAGCAACAGGTCGACCAATTCATTTCACCACTTCAAACATAACTGGGTGCACTTTCAGGACAATATCTGAACATGAACAGATGGTTCTGATATTTACTGTTATATCCCTGATTTGTTAGTTTGTAATGTTATCTAGTCTCTCTGGGATTTGTGTGACCTGTGTTACACACAATCTTTAACAGTAACTTAACTTCTGCTCTTACTGTTCTGGGATAACGGCACATAATTCAGAATCTCATGGACAATGTCAATAAGAACTTAAGGACTGTAATACACTCCCTAAATGTCCAACTCATGAATGTAATGTAGGTTACAGTCGGGTACATGAGTATTAGGACAGTGTCACAAATTTTTCAATATTGCCTCTGTCCACTACCACAGTGGAATTGAAATAAAGCAATCAATATGTACTTAAAGTGTGGACTTAGAGCTTTAATTCACCAGGTTTAAAAAAAATGTTATTTACATTTACAAATTACAGCCATTTTTAACAGAGTACCTCCATTTTTAGAGCATCACACGTAATTGGACAACTGAGTGACAAACAGCTTCAGGGCCAGATGTGGCCTGTTCCCTTGTTATCCTATGTCAGACTAAATACTTATGGACCTGACTGTATGTGCTGAAAATGATATTTCTCTTATTCATTCCAAGATATGTATTTTTTAACCATGTCGCCTGGCCCTGCATACCTTGTACAGTTAGTAATGAAGGATTTAACAATGACCCTTTTAGGGAGTGGCTTAGTGCTTGCTATGGACTCAAGCGTTGAGTATATGAATGAAGTGACCCACAAAATTATATGTGTAGAACTGTACTGCCCCATATACAAAATGCCATTTTTATATATAAATAATGGACATTACTTAAACATCAATCAATCAATCAATCAAATTTTATTTATATAATACCATAACAAAAGTTATGACATCAATAGAATCCTCCATGAGCAAACACTTGGTGACAATGGAGAGGTTAAGCTTCCTTTTAGCAGCATACCCTGGCTCTCAAAGATGGTCATCTGCCTTGACCAGTTGGGGTTAAAGAGAGAGGGTTTAAGGAAGAGAGAGAGAGAAAGAGAGTGGGGGTAGGGGGAGACACATGGATGCACAGCAAACTGAACTATTACTGTAAAAAAACCTGAGATGATGTTAGTATAACTACCAATAACTGGTACAAATACCCATAAGTGTTAACACTACTACTTCAAATACAAGCACTAACAGTACTTGTATTTGAACAGTACCACTACTGCAGTTGTAAGGACCAACAATAGGCATCTCTCCCATCCATACAACTATATGATAAACACTGTCCCAACTATATGGATTGATGAATAATGATGATGGAGGCAGGAGAGAAGCAGGATCACAGCCGCAGGTTCAGAGATGTTCCAGGGAAAACCTGTGAGGACATAAAGCACACAGACTCCAGGGAAGTCAGAAACATGTTTTGAAACATGTTCAGAGACATCCTCTTCTATTTTGCATCTGTCTCATGTGTATCCCCTGTTTGTGTCATTCTGCAGGTGTCGGCTTTTCATCTACTACCTTGTAATTCTGGTGGAGAATGCAGCTCTCAGTACGCTGTGGTATCTGTACCGCTCTCCACACACCACTGACGCCTTTGCAGTTCCAGCACTTTGCGTCATCTTTAGCAGCTTCCTTACTGGGGTGGTTTTCATGCTTATGTACTATGCCTTTTTCCATCCAAATGGACCTCGCTTTGGGCGATCACCAAGTGGCCAGGGCCTTGACCTAGACCCCACTGCTCAGTTCTCCACTCTCCCATCTGAGGGTGCCACCAACTCACTGCGTTCCAACCGGGGTGCGACTACAACCTTAGAGCGTGACATGGCAAAGTATTCTGAACGGGATGGCTGTATGCCTGTGTTTCAGGTACGACCTACGGTACCATCCACACCATCCTCTCGTGCTCCACGTCTTGAAGAAACTGTCATTAAGATTGACCTCTGTAGGAACCGCTATCCAGCCTGGGAGCGCCATGTTCTTGACCGCAGTATACGCAAGGCTATCTTGGCCATAGACTCCTCCCTGACTCCTCCACGGCTACAGTACAAAGATGATGCTTTGGTGCAGGAGAGGTTGGAATATGAGACCACACTATAGTTCCACCCTGTTCTCAAAGCTCATTCAAGGGAGCAAAGTGTCAAACACCTGAGATTGTCGCAATAAGTATTTGTTACTATCCACTTTTCATGTTTATTTTTTTCAATTCCTTGACATTAACCTGCACTAAGGGGCATTGGACCCTCCTCATAATATTTGGAGAAGAGAATTGGTGTTAGATTAGTTTATGTCAATGGAATTTGGTGTTAGCTGTTATTTTTAATTCATCGTCAGGGAAATCATGTTGCGTTAACTAAATAGAATTCAGCAATGGACTTGAGTGATGTACCCAGACCAGGCTTTGTCTACATAATGGAAATGTTAAGGATAAAACAAATGTCTCATTCAGACAAGGTCTGAGTCATTATCTTTATAACTTTATTAATGGTTAAAAAGTAATTGCTCCATTGTATAAAAACGGAAAGTGTCCCTCTTTTAGCATCAGTGAAAACTGAATCTATCATATCTATAATTACTATTACTTAATGTGCTGTCATCCTATCGTGGAAATTCTAATCAGATGATTCAGAGCAATCACATCCATACATGGTACATGACCTTTATCTGCATTATGACATTCTTGTTTCCTCTTCTTTAGTGCCAAAAAGGTTCTTTTGAAATGTCCTCTACATGCTGAGGATATAGAACACCTTGGAGATGGCTGGATAGTCTAAAATGTTCTTCTCTGGCCCTTAGCATAATTCTTTTCTAGACTGGAGGGTCAGACAGTCCAATTATGAAGACACTGGTCAAAGTAGCATCTATGCTTAGTTATTGTATTTTGGTAAGAAAAAAAATTCTCACTACCTTGGGTGGCAAGAAGTGCAGGGAGAGATAGGGAGGCAAAGATTGAACTGACAGAGACTCACAATCTTTCTCTCATCGGGAAGTAAGTCACAATGATTCAATGCCAAGAAAAATCCCCCTGGCAGCTCAGTACAACTATAGCAGTCTAGCCTGATAAATCTGGCCATGTACTGATACTGATCTTTGCTTGTGGAGGAGGAATAAGGAGAACATGAGGAGATGAGGAGAAGAATGAACAAAGTTCCAGACAGCATTAAAAGAGAGATGATCTGAGAGGATGCAGCAATGGAAGTGAGTTGAACAGAGACAAGCAGCCATCTCAGCCAAACGTAACAAGCAACCACCAGGATGTACAGTACTCTGATACAACATGCAGCATTTTTTTAACTGTAGAGATGATCTAAAACTTCATTGTGACCATATGTTCTTGTGGTTGAATGAGTATGCGTTGACAATAGGTGATGTGTGTATGTGTGTTTTGTGTGTGGAAATGTGCGTGCATGTGAGTTTAACAGGAAAAGCAGCTCAGGAGACAGGACATGTTGGATACCTGTATCAACTTTGTGTTATCAAAGATGAAGAAGAGTGGAAGGACACGTTGACATTTGACCTTATGTGTGGTTTTACTTTGATGTACACATCATGTATTTGCTTTAGATTTGGCTGCTTTTAGCATTATACCCTGCTAGATAACACCAGTTAGCATTTGGCAAGTGAGGCATGTGCCCACAAGTTTAGATAAAAATGTCACCAGAAAATGCTAATCATGCCTTGTTTGACTGAAGTGCCACTATAGCTATAGCGATTTTTCTGTCATTATCAGCTTTATATGTCAAGTGACACATTACAAACCAGGAGCCAGGAATTTCAGTACAAATCACAGTTTTGCAACTTCATTTCATGCTATAGTCTAATGTTTTGCCTATTGACCTTAAAATCCCAGGTTGCAATGGATTTCAACTATATGATAACATATGAGTCAAGTAAAAGGTTAGAGAAGATTACTGCATTAAAGGAAGAATCAGAGTGTTTAAATATTTCTACAAGCTACCATGATTATTCAGCAACAAGAACATGAAACTTTGGACCATTGTTAGCTCACATGTAGTGTGGTGGTACTCAGTAACAGTTTTCTCAAAACCACCTTTTGCAGGTGTCATCTCAGAATGAACCATATTTTATACGCAGTCTTGTCTTGATTTTTGAACAAACATTTTTTCCCAAAGTCTGTTCAAGACAACAATTTATTTGTGAGCATCTTTACTGTGGTTTGAAGTAAAACTTCCTTCTTCTGTTGCAACCAAAAACTTGATAAATTTCTTCAATATTTAAGTACACAAAGGTGTGTCAGTAGGAGATTTCAGCCCCACCTACTGTGACAAAATTTGGCAACTTAAATCATGAAGTTCAATGTGTAACAGTAACACCCAAGAGAAACCATACAGTAGTGTGAAAATACTGCAGTGTGCTAATAGATGGAGAGTTCATCTTTTTACAACTTATCAACACTTATAAATCATAAAAAGGTAGCATGAAACACAAAGCTAGTTTGCTAACTTTAGCTATCGGTGATAGAACTCCACAGAAATGTCTTCACTACCCTGTTTCTCTGGAGGTTTAAACACCATATATGATACAAAACTACCTGGTTTGGTCATATCATACCATGTCATTCATACTGTCTGTTTTTAAAGCTTGGTTGCCAAAATGTCTTTGCTGTATCTGCTCCTGGACTTGACTTGGTCTTACCTTGTCTTGTCTTTATTGACATTAGTGAAATGATTGGCTAACAGTAAATGTGGCAAAACGGGATTGATTAAATGGGCATAGTGAAGGAAGAGAGACAGAGAGAGTCTTCCTGATTGAACTTTTACTAAGCTTCACTGTTTGCATTTTTCTTTGAAGTGTGGGAGAGGGCTTTTAAACCTACTTTCGTTGTGTAATCACTCGAATTGTTTTGTTCAGTAACTTAATGGAGGCCTGGAACTGTAGATGAAATATAAATCCTAAATCTTAAAGGTGTAGTCAGACAGAAACTGAGCTACATCGTTGCCCTGTTTTACACATGAATTTGATACACAAGTCTGCACTGATGCACCCAGAAAGAGTCAAATAGTGAATCTTGGTGTGTGTTTCTGTTTTCATTTGCCTTGCCCTCAATGAGTATATGTCTAATTCTTTAAACTAAATACACTGCCTGCAATTGAAAATGAACCACAAAATGTTACACATATATTGTGGTTTATTACTATCAAGCTTGCACTTTTATTTGTAGATGTATTCGTTATCTATTATCATAACTTTTTGTTTTACAATCTCATGTAGGAAATAGTTGGAACAATATGACCAAAACAAAAAAGAATGAGTAAAAATACTCCGAGTGTACCTGTACTGGTCAGGCTTACAATATTAATTGTGCTTTGTTAATTACTTACAAGCAAGAGATGCGCAAATTCAGTATAAAATCGCCATAAATGCACCGTACTGGACCTACTTATTACATGAATTATGGGCGGGGGCAGACCCTATGGGGAACAGCCATTGCCAGCCAGAGGTGATGTACCATCATTGATTCGGGGTCATCAGTGCAAGTAAACAAGCAGCAGTCAGTGAACAGTTTGAGCGGAAAGCATGTGTTTGCGTTTGTTTGTGCAACCGTAAGGTTTGCACTCCACCAAAGCGTCCTAGGAACACGACCCAATACTGATCTATAATGTGCCATCTCAGACTGGTGTGGGAACAGCCCATGAAAGAGGCAACATGTCACTGACCATGCCTGATGGAGCAGTGATTTAGTACTTGCGCATACTTGACAAGAGGCTATGACAAAAGTTACCTGACAGAACTGCCAGTATTATACGTGATCTTTGGAAATAGCTAGCAATGAAAATTCACTAGAGGCACCCTTTAACAATATGATTTGAAACATGTGATTGCAATCATGACTTGATAAAAAAGTAGCAGGAAATGGGGAAATGGGTCACCAGCTTGTGAGAACATTTTTAAAATGTTTAAAAACAGTGCTCCACAAAAAAAGATAGACGACGTGTGTGATGATCAAGGGCGCAGTTCAAAGTTGAACACTATGATCTCTGATCACCTAAATGATACCGCATCAACAATATGGAATTACGTCCACAAACACAATTTCTACAGCCTTTTCATACAGAGTTTTTCTAAAAAGATCTGGAGTACTGATTCATCAAACTAGAATCCATGTTTTTTTCACTGAGTGCTGGTCCTCCAAGCCCAGGGAAGTCAATGACACTTTTGGACACAGTTTACATAAAGCTTCCTTTTGGCTCAGTAAAGTTTGAAATTTGTGGATGTAACTATGCAAACTTGACCAGACAAAACATGAAATATGTT
Organism: Sphaeramia orbicularis; assembly: GCF_902148855.1. Lineage (NCBI taxonomy): Eukaryota > Metazoa > Chordata > Actinopteri > Kurtiformes > Apogonidae > Sphaeramia > Sphaeramia orbicularis. The sequence continues at coordinate 5,503,252 of NC_043973.1, forward strand.
GGGTTCATTCTGTCTACAGTGAAATTCAAGTCAATGCTGTTCTAGTTATTTCTTCTTTCCTTAGCAGTTTAAGACTGATTGTTCATGATTTCTGTTGGTGTGTTGCCTTTTTTGTGTTTTGTTTTTTTGATGTCAATTGTTCTGGATCTTTTTAAAGCCTCTTTTTAAATAATTATTTTTGCCTTAACTGTCTAATGGTTTACTCAGATTTTTTTTTATTGTGGAGAGAGGGGTAACATGTCAGTAAAATGAAAAAAAAAAAAAAAATAGAAAAGCCTTACTAAAAGCACAGGTTCAGATGGCACAGTAGTTGGTAAGTGCAGGCAAGTGGCACACAGGACAAGGCTGCACTACAAACAGTAGTCCATTTTAATATTGCACAACAAGAGTGATATGAAGTTTTAGAGGATGACTACACCTAATAGATGAACATGTTTTATATTTATCGGCTGGTAGTAGATTTCTCTGTCAGCACTAGAATTATTGAAGAATAATTTCCGTCATCATCTAGATTCAGCAGGTTAGATTTTTCCCACAGGTATTTGTCCCTCCAAAAATAGCCATGTACGTGTAACCTTCTTGTTAATTAAAACTTAAATCTGACTTTTATGTGCTGTGTCTTTACAACTGGATTTCTGAGACTAGATGATGACTGTCAACCATTCCCATCACTGTGAATGATTTTTTTTTTTCTGTCCACAGCCAGAAAAAAAGTTCATTAAAGTCATAAACTAGATTTACTCTGTATTTCATGATGTTAGAGTGGTGGTGGTGGTGGTGGCGGTGGGGGTAAGCAGAAACTTTGTATTTGATGTCATTTAAATCTGTTGTGTTGCTGTAGTGCCTGTGAAGACTTCATTCAGCAACTAATGCTAGCCTGCTCAGAAATTAGCCTTGATAAATATTAAGCCAACAAGCGCGTCTTATTGTATGTGCAGATATAAATAATATGGTTTTAGTTTGATGTAGCAATACTGGTTACTGCACAGCTGATGTGTATTTAAACATGGTAGGAGAGACGGAAAGTGTCAGTGAGACAGACTGGGTAGAATTGCAAATTGACTGAACAGCTTCCAGGATCTTCATCTGCATTCACAATAGTCATGAAAGGTGTCCATAGGGGCATGGGGAAAACTACACTTTTCTGAGGCCTTTTTCATCCAGCTACGAAAAGCTGAACGGATTTTTTTCAACACACATGGGCAAAAAATTGAAAACAGAACCAAATACTGAGAAGTCAATCTCCCTGCTCAACACACTTAGGAGAGAAAGGGTGAATGCGTGTAAATGCTTAAAATACATGAGGCAATCTTACCAAAATATACAATTGGAGAAGCACATACAATCCTCAGGTACACCAGGCAATAATGCAACTAAGGCATGGAAAAGGCATGTTGGTGTTCACGCCACTCAGTTCATTGCATTTTGCCTACCAAAAAACATGCTCTCAGCTAGGATGGTTCTAGATGGTTGGATGGTTCCAGCACAGCACCAACAATTTATTGGGCTATAACCAAGAACCACCTAAGGGCTCATTGTATTTAATGACATAGCATACATTTCAAAAAGACCTGTGAGGATAAGGATATTTCAACATGGAACAATAATTGCTGGCTGCTCCGTCTTGTGTGTTCATGTCTTGCTAGTTAGCCCTAATGGGATCACACAGTGAATCAAGACACCTTTGAAAACTTTAATATATAATCACCAGGGTCTCTTATAATGATTTACATTTAGAAACCTACATTCTCACCTGGAAAAAAAAAATCTCAAAACTACATTTATCGACCCAACAATTGTAATATTTTGACAATTATAACTTAAAGGACTTGGCTTACTATTGCTGGCTGGTTTCTTTCTAACTTTATTGCCACTGGTTCCCATATGCCATGGCATAATGACATGGTGTGGGTCCAAGCCAGTGCTTGGGTCAGTCTGAGGGACGACTGGAACCAACTCTAAACCAGCACTAGCAAAACACAGAGCCAGTACCAGGTTCATGTTTTGGATAAGGGGTATCATGTTATTTATTTTTTATCTGTTAAAGCGGGTGGCTCTGGAAAACCAGCTCACTGACTCCCCATTCATCCAAACATTTTCCTTTTAATTTCCTAAAATTACATTTGAAGCAGCAGTTTAATAGGTTTTTAGCCTCACTGGACACAAAATCCATAATTACCTTTCAGCAAATTCAAACTCAAGTTTTCTGAGAGGATGCAAGACTTCTAGATCTTTTCCTTCTCTATGTTTTCAGGCTGTAGAAAATCTACTCTGTGAAGCAGATTATTGTCTAATAACAGGCATTTTCAAACAGGAAGGATTTAAATATGGGTTTGACAGCTATAAGTACTGATTGCTGATCAGATTATGTTCGACATGATTGGACATGACTTTACTGCTCCACTCTGGGTCCCAAAAGTGGCTTCCCTTTCCATAACACCATAAAATGATGTCAGGTTTATCTTTAGTTTGTTTGTTTGTTTGTTTTTTTGGTCTTGATTTGGACTGGGATGAGAGAGCTGCAGAAGGAAGGTGTGTATTTTTAATTTTTGGTGTTTTTTCTCCGATGATTTCAGCTCCTGCAGCTTTAATATTCCACTGATAAATGATATTTGGTGAATTCATTATATTGCATTATCATAATTATATTGAATATGAAGTGAATTGCAAATTATGTTTTGTGGTGGAGACATGCAGCATTACAGACACATTAGGCATTCACTGTCTTGATTTAAGTAATGATTTGTTGAAGTATACAGTCAAAACAAAAATGAGGTGCTGTCAAACAGTCTAAAGGAAATCACATAAATGTTCCACAGATGCGCAGAACCTGTTGGTCTGGGTTTGCTGCAGTAACAACGATGCACACCCCAAACCTCCAAAACCCCATCCAATCCCATGCACTAAAATCTTCACTCTTAGCTGTTTCCTAATATATGTTTTATTTGTATTATCAAAAAGATATTATTTCTGAAAGCACAGCCTGGTTTACTGGTTAGGACAGTGTTTGTATATGTGTGTATATATATGTGTTCTTTCAACTTTATTCAAGTGCAACAATTTGTGTGTGTCATTAGTTACTGTGCTTATACAAAGACTGACGTATTGTCTAGTAAAGACAATACCTTTGATGTACAACCTACTGTCAACCTGGCTCTTAATTCTCTGTGTATGTAGCATAAAGATGGAAATGTAAAACTGCTATAAGGAGGGGTGCCAGAAAGCACAATCCAAAGGCCTCTGGGTCGTCAAGATTTCGCCTTCAAACAAGAACTGAGATAGCCACTCAAAACAACACAATCTCCTCTCATTTTTACATGTTGCATCAGTCAGTAGTTTACCTGGCTTAGCTCCATTTCCAGAAAAAAAAACGGCTACAGTAAAATCATACATAACCCTAATTTGAAATGGGTTTTTTTGTGCTGTTTTTTGTTTTTTCAACACCTGCACTAAACATTTATTTTGAATTGACCAAAGAACGGGTCAAAGCCACATATTAACAAACACCAAACTTACCATAATCAGTATGTTTTTACATTTTCATAATCTTTAGCTTTATTGATAGCTTACCAGTGTAGAAGAAATATCGTGACTTCAACACACAACTTAATAATTTACACCCTGAGGGCTACAGGTCCAGAGGGAAAGTAATGGCAACACTAATTTTCTTTTTTTTTTTTTTTTTTTTTTTTTTTTTTTTAGAACTTCTTTGACTGCTGTTTCCAAGGGTTGTGTAAATAATGGCCATTTTGTGAAAAACTCCAGCCATCCAGCAAGTTCACACTGGCTACTCCTTGTGTACTGTGTGCCATTAGACAGAGTCTGGGAGGGCAGACTCAAAGCTAACCTGGCTCACAACTCATTATAGTGGTGCAAAGTGGTATTATAGGAGTCCCGGATCTCTGGCACATAGTTACGTATATATCCCTACAATACAGTAATGATTATTTTAGCTCACTCTTAAAGAGTGAGCTACACTCTATTACAAATGACTCTTCAAACCAGACAATGGAGTAGAACCACAGCTTTTAAATTCTTTAACCCACAAGCAACTGTAACCCACCCTTACCAGTGCTTTTCAATTCCTTTCCCTAACTGTACTTGTGGGTACCTGCTTTGTTTTGTAGGTATGATGACATGGGGAGAAATGAGGCCCATATTCATCCTGCACAATGCAAGTTAGTAGTGGCAAGACATTTCAAAAATGTTCAGAAAAGGCATCTCGAAGACACATGATAGCTCCAAACAAATGAACATGGGTTTCTTGTGAGTGTTGTGACCCAAGACTGAAATAAACTAAATCTCTGCTGTAGAGGTATGGACATCAGAAACTGTGGAACTGGAGGAATGGTTTGCAGTTTCAGAGTACAGATGAGATTATTCAGCCTTAGTAGAAGCACAGTAACCAGCAGGTGAATGATGACAGTCCTTTTGTATCCTGTTGGGTTTATAGAATCAGTCTGTACAGATGTGAGTAGAGGTTGGTTGAATACATAGTAAACTGAGCTTATCTGTAAATAAATGTATGCAAAGTGTACATGTTAAAAAGAACATTCCTCTCTTTTTGGGTTCTGACTGTGAAGGGTGTCTTTAGAGGTTGATGCTACCAAGATGGCTGTAACTATGATGATATACTTTAGAGATAAAATGATAAATGTGGTGTATGTGGTGTATTTTAAAAAGACAAAAATATTGGTCTTTTAAGTACTTTGTGTAATGACAGTCTGAAGTGCTCAAAATGCATTTAAAGAGGAAAAGTACATTTTATTGTAAAAATTAATCAAACGTGATAAACATGATTGAAATAACATTTTGTATATATTGGATTTTTGTAAATTTTTATTTGATTCTAATTCAACACAAACTACCAAATTCATTTAATAAAGTACACTGTGGTCATTCTGGCCTCAAGTTTGTTTATTGGTTCATCAATTTATTATAGCCATTTGTATTCTGGTAAACTGAAGCTGATGCTTTTTTTTTTAACACATTTTTTCCCACACCTTAACTGATAATTTCTAAACTTTTTATAATACATATATAAATGTGAAATTAAAACACCAACTTGTAAATAGACATGTATATGAGTGGTTGGTGTGAATGGGGCATTATAGGCAAGCACAAATTTGTTACAGTTTGAGTTTTAGGTAGAGAACTGTTTGTTCACAAGTCCAAAAAATTGGGTAAATCCAAAATCAAAATATAACATTAGCAATGCTCTGCAGAAATGAATATCATAAACCAAAAGGTGAGTGATATGCACATCAGTTAGATTCTTATATTTTTGTGTCCTTATGGCTTAGTTATTTAAGAGAGATGAACTTTGATAATAAACTTAGAAATTACTTTCATACATTCATTATTTAGATTTTTTTCCTGGTTTGAATATAGTTTGGAAAAATATTTTAGGAATGAAAGTAAAAAAGTGTTACCATGAAATATATGAAAAATAAGGTGGAATTCTCAATAAAACATCTTGTCTAATGGAATGCATTTGTTCTATTTTATTATAATTTATCAGGGGAATCATATCAGTCAAGCCATACTTCCAGTTTTGACATTTTGGTAAAACGATGCAAATGTCATTTCATATCAAATGAATCATATATACAAAATAATAATATAATAATAATGGATTGGATTTCTATAACTCTTTTCTAGACACTCAAAACCTTTTAACAAATCTAGCAAATCCTTTAAAACTACTGTTTAAACAAGATACATTTTTAATTGCTCATCTTAAGCTCTTCATATACACAGCCCTGCCACAAATAAAGTCTCCACCTGGATTTAACTAAACAAATAGGTAAGAGTCATCCATTGAATAATAACTGCAGGGATTAATATATTTCAGCTGCAACAAGTGATTTAACCCTAACTGATGCAGTGAGAAGCTTCTCATTTCTTAAACAACCATCACTTTACTAAGGAGCAAACATGCTCGAGTGTGGAGTAATGAAAAAGGTAATGTGGTCCAATGAGTCTAGACTGACCTTGTTCCACAGTGATTTGAGCACGTTATAATTTCATTTGTAATTAAGTCAAATTTAATGATCATTCCTAATCTTAGTTTTGAACAGAGTCACCTAGTAAGTTTTGGTTCTGTCTTAATTCTTTCTTTTCTCAGACCTGTTTATACACTGAGAACAGAACTGACAGTATTGACACTGAAATGGCATCCAATCCACCACAAGTAACTTCAAAACAATTGACCCCTAAGTAAGAGCAGGGGAGGAGGACTTTGCATCTGTGTGCATGATGCAATGTTTTTTATAGTCACTGGTCCCCTGATCTGGAGGCTTTGTCAATCATATGCACACCCTTCTATCTACCGAGTGAACTGACCGTAGTGATGGTTATGGGTGTTTACATCCTCCTTGTGATAACCCTTGCACAGCTCCTACCCACTTTAGCACCATCAACAAACAGGTACAAGCCTTTCCTGATGGGGTTTACATCACAGCTGTGGATTTTAATCAAGCATGTTTTAAGACTGTTTTTTCCAATTTTACATATGCAAAATGTGCCACGGGAGGAAAAAAAAACTCTTGACCATGTGTATTGGAACATTAAACATGCATACAGAGCTGTACCTCTGCCAGATCTGGGACACTTGGATCATCCATCACTGCTCTTGCTACCAGCATATACCAGCACCATCAGAAGGAAAACAAAGCCAGAGATATGGACTATTAAAACATGGCCTGAGGGAGCTATTGGTCACCTGCAGGACTTTTTTGCACAAACTCAGTGTACCTTATTTGAACAACAGAACTTGGAGCAGTACACAAACTGTGCTATTTTATTGAAAAACAAATGATCGTAATCTTACCATGACGACCAGACCATCCAGATGAGCATAGGTACAACAAGGTGGTTCTGGGTTCCATTCCAATACCAGCCATGACTGGTGACGTGAAGTAACAGATTTAAATCAACCAAACCAGAAAACTGGTGGCGACACGGTGGTGCAGTGGATACTACTCGTGCCTCACAGCAAGAAGGTCCTGGGTTTGATTCCAGCACCAGTTGATGGGGGTGGGGCCTTTCTGTGTGGAGTTTGCATGTTCTCCCTGTGTCTGCATGGATTCTCTCCAGGTACTCTGGCTTCCTCCCACCAAAGACATGCATCTGATAGATTAATAGGTTGATCTAAACTGCCCATAGGTGTGAATGTGAGAGTGATTGTTTGTCTCTATATGTCAGCCCTGTGATGAATTGGTGAGATGTCCAGGGTGTACCTCGCCTTTGCCCATAAGTAGCTCCAGTGACCCCCGTGATCCTAGTGAGGATAAAGTGGGTTCAGAAAATGAATGAATGAATAGAAAACTGGTATCTACACCAATGAAATTTTCTCAATTTCCTGACGGCTCTGCACAAAGGATCAATAGAGTACTATCTAATCTAATATCATTGACTCAACTGTGTTCTTTATTTGCAAGATGCAGGAGATCCTGTGCATGTTTGACACAGGGTTTTAGTAGGTTTAAAAGCACCCGCTCAGGGTCTTCATTATGTGTGATATTAGGGCCACTAGTACAACAATTTTGTTTTCCACAACACATAAACCCTCTTCTACTGTAGAATAATGTTTAAGATCTTTTATAGATGTTAAAACAGTTGGGTGGCTCAGTCCTTAAGCAGTTTTGAATACCCACCATCTGTGCCACCTGTGAAAAACTCCCAGGACAGTTTTTCTAGTTCCATCCTCATCTCTGCAACTGTGACATATAGTGTAGTGTGTCCAGGTGTGGAAGGAAATGTAGTTGATGTAGTGAGAATGCACAATTTTAGAAAAGACAGTGGAGGAGGTAGGCACAATTCCAATCTGGAGAAACAACTGTATCATGATGGAGCTACTGCTGTGGCGGTGTCAAACCTGTTGAACAGATTGAGTTCATTGCTCCTGTCCCTATCACCCACTTTTGACTGTTATTTTTCTTGTATGTGGTCTTGTTTTGCCTCTTAAGCTCACCAGCCAATAGGCCAAGAGCTATTCTGAAGGTGCTGTGTCTGTCATCATCTATGTTATCGTCTTGATGAGCAATAAATAATCTTCTCCGAAACTACTGGCTTGATTCATTTCAAGTTTTATATGTAGCTTCTTTGGGGCAATGTCTTCACAGTTTTGAGAAATTTTGATTTTTGATTAATTTTTTTAAGTATTAAAAATTTGCCTTTACTTATAATGGTCTATATTTTGATAGCTTATAACATGGAAATGGTTAGAGATATCAATATAGTTACTATTGAGCACTGATAGGAAGTCATATAAGGATTGTCATTTAATTAGTTGAGTTCTCCTCCAGTGAAAGTACCACCCACTTCAGTTGGGAGATTGATCTCCTGCATCAGGACCACAGGACTCTAAGCATAGCGGCAGAACTGGACAACCAATGCAAATTCAAGTTCTTATTGATTCTTGATGCTGGTGAGATACAGGATCATTGGTCCTATTTTTTAATAAATGAAAAATAGAGAGGAGATGACAGAGTCTAGAAAGAGTCTGCAAAGTGTGGAATCAAACCCACTTCCCTGAGCTCAAACCCACAGGGCACCCAACGTTTGATAATTTTGGTTCAAACAAATATTTTAAACAATTTAATCCAAAACTGCATCTTTGAGGCCTTTGCTAATTATAAAATATTTTTTGATATTTCTATTTATTTAATGCTTAACAGTGTATCAAAAAACTGCATTCTACTCGAATGAAACTAAATACCATAGATATACCATAAAGTAATCCAGAATGGAAGAATATGCTGGTGTTGCACCATTTCATTTTAAAGTTGCATGAAAAACAACTACAACAGCAAAAAAGATGTTCATGACACATCTTAATAAAATAGATTTATTAACAGATTGAAGTGAATTGTAATTTTTAAAAATACAATTTTTAAAATTATATTGACATAATTTAAAAATACACATTAGACCATCTGAAAATCTGCAACATAAATAAAGAAAAAGGCATGTTGATAGAAGTAAAGCATACAGATAAACATCATTCCTGACCACAAACACACTTGGTCGCACCCATTTTAAAACTCTGAAGTGGCAGTGATACTTTAAGGACTACAAGTGCAAACCATTCACAGAATCACAAAATTTACAGATCAAACATGCAAATATGTACACATGCAAACACAAGACTACAACATCACATCTCACAAAAAATTAATTGAACTATATGTGTTCAACAGTGTGCATACAGCACAGAATATCCAGGAATGAAAGAACATTTTAAATTATTATTAGCATACTATGCAATATATTAACATTATAACACAGGGGGACACTGTTGGTCGTCAGAAGTATCTCATCTGTAAACAGAAACCTACACATACAGAAATATTCTGTAGTCTCACATTTTTCTCTTGAGACCATTTCGTTTCTTCTCATTTCCTTAAATGCACCTCATGATATTGTTTTTGTTCCATTCATTTTGATTCATCTGTGTGTTATAGACGCATAGGTTGAAGGAATGTGCTTCAGTGTGTTCCAGAAGTTGGATACAGATCATCTTCATTAATCCACAGACATAAATTCAATGTCATTTGGTAAATGTTATTACCAGCTGTGAAATTTCTGTGGTCATGATCAGAACATGAATATGAAGCTACAAGGTACAAAAACTGTCTCTAGAGTACAAATTGAGAAATTATTGAAGAATGCATGGACACGCTTTTAAAGCGGGTTTTAAAAGTGTTCTATTAAATTCCCACATACAGATTTTCTTCTTCACCTTCACTGAAGAAGTCAAAGAGTCAGTTTTTACATCTGATAAGCATTGGGTCTTGTGTTGATTTTACTTGCGTATACATTAATATGCATGAACCTTTCAGTTTTCCAAAGTGACAACAATTAGCTGACAGGGGAACTCAAGCCTTTGTATAGTGCGCAATGAAGTTTTTTCAATTGGCACATTCTTTAGATTTTCAAACAAAAACAACTTATTCTTTGCATTGCTGTCCCTTGAACTGTATTGCACTGAGTTTTTCAGTAACTTTGAAGTTTGATTGCTCAATTTAAGGCACAACAAACTGTTTTTACAAATGATCTATCCACTAAATTTGACACAGAAAAGTCCAGTTTTGCTTACATTTCAGCGACTTAAAATTACCCTCAACAATTACTCAAGTAATCCATACATTCTAAAAGGAGCCCATTTGACTTCTATGAAACCACTGGTTCAGTGATAATTACTGCCAGTAAATTTCAGTATTTTCTTAACATGGTTCACCAATTTTTCATTGGGATTTCCATTTCATTTTTATAGTACCACTTTAGAAGATATTTCAGGAAATATTTTTACCTTCAACAGAGCTATATAATGTTAATGATGAGAAAATATAAGCACAGTCATCAATCACCATCACATCACATCCCATGAAATGTTTTAGAACAGAAGTTGAGCTTTCCATGAAAATGGGATATAAAATACACTGGCATTAAATGAGATATGGGTTATTTGTCCAATTCAGCACAACCATCCAACTCTAAAAAAGCTGGGACACTGTGTAAAAGGTAAATAAAAACAGAATAAATGAATATGTAGGTCTCATAAACCCATATTTTATTCAAAATAGAATGTAGAAAACATTAACTGCTTAAGGTGAGAAAATGTACCATTTTAAGACAAAAAAAAAGTTAATTTTGAATTTGATGACAGCAACAGCTATTCAAAAAGTTGGGACGGGGTGATGTTTACCACAGTGTCGTATGCCCTTGCCTTTTAACAATAGTCTGTAAATATCTGAGAACTGGGGAGACCTGTTGCTGAAGTATTCAGGGAGGTATGTTGTCCCATTGTTGCCTAATATAGGACTCTTGCTGCTCACCAGACGGGTATGTTAAATAAGCTCTGGCATTTCTGGATCACATTCACATTTGGCTTCTTCTTTGCACGATAGACCTTTAAAATGCATTTTTGTGTTTCACTGAGTTGCGTTCACAATGGTTTCTGTAAGACAGTTGCAGTACATCCAGAACGCTGCTGCTCGGGTCCTAACTAGAACCAGGAAGTACGACCATATTAGTCCTGTGCTCAGATCTCTGCACTGGCTTCCTGTCACTCAGAGAATAGACTTAAAAATAGCTCTGCTGGTCTATAAGTCTGTCCATGGTCCAGCACCAAAGTACATCTGTGACATGTTGGTCTCATATGAACCATCTCGGACCCTGAGAACCTCAGGGACAGGTCTTTTGCTGGTGCCCAGAGTCAGGACTAAACACGGTGAAGCTGTGTTTCAGTTCTATGCAGCTAAACTCTGGAACAGTCTTCCCGATGACATGAAACAGGCCTCTACTCTGACAATGTTTAAGTCCAGGCTGAAAACAGCTCTGTTCAACTGTGCATATAACAACTGAAAGCGTTCTATCTGCACTCTACTCTACTCTCTTTTACGTTGTTTTAATTGATTATTATTTATGTTTTATTGATTATGTTTTAATTGTAATTGTGCGTTTTTAACCTGTCTCTATTCCATTTTTGTAAAGCACTGTGAATGAATTGTGCTATACAAATAAATCTGCCTTGCCTTGGTTTCTGGATGTGTTCATGAGTCCATGCAGTGATTTTCACTACAGAATCATGCCTGATTTTTATGCAGTTCTGCCTGAAATCCCAGACATTCAAACTCTTTTCAATTCTATGTCAAGGAGTATTATTCTGAAATTGTTCTAAAATTTGCAGATAGAGTTTTTGTGAATATCTAACCTTCTTTACTTAACTAACGAGTAACTCTGCTTATCTAAGATGCTCTTTTTATTCCTGTCATGTTACTGCCATTTTGCCAACAAACACAGCCAGTTGCAGAAGCTCTTTCTTTTTAGTACATAGTTTTCTTGCCTTTTGTTGCCCCCCCGATCCCAACTTTTTGGAGACATGTTGCTGTCATCAAATTAAAAAAATATTTTTCTCTTAAAATGGTAGATTGTATTGCATTGTATAAATATTTGATAAGGTTTCTATGTTCTAGGTTTATGAAATTTGCAAATGATTGCATTGTTTTTATTTACATTTGACACGTTATACCATGTTTTTTTTGGGGGGGGGGTTTGTAGATTTGAATTTACTTGGTCACATGACATGAAAGCAAGTGGGAAAAAAAAGCATTTAAAACAATGACAAACCTACACACACACACACATGCACACACATAAAAGAAAAAGCATAAAAATCAATACTTTTTCATCTTTATCCAGTGTAATAATAATATCTGGTACATTAAGTACTCATGACCAGTCCATATTTACCTCCGCCAAGGAGGTTATGTTTTTGCCAGGGTTTGTTTGTCTGTCTGTCTGTCTGTCTGTCTGTCTGTCCGTTAGTGTGCAACATAACTCAAATAGTTATGGACAGATTTTGATGAAATTTTCAGGGTTTGTTGGAAATGGGATAAGGAAGAAATGATTAAGTTTTGGTAGTGATCGGGGGTGGGGGGGCCCACGGGGGGGGGGGGGGCACTGATCAGCCTTGGCGGAGGTCTGCGCTCTCCGAGTACTTCTAGTTTGTGATGTGATTACTACACACTGTAAATGCAATTTTTAACATGCAGGACTTTTGATTTTGCTTTTTTCCAACCATGTCATATGAGTCATGTGATAGTGATTGAAGGTGACTAATTTGTTTTAGGGAATGCAAAGAATGCATGAATCATTTGGATACAAATAAGAGTTATTAATAAATTTTGTTGCTTTCTCTTGGTGTGTAATACACAAGCCTATTGAAAGATCTTGTCATACTCTCTTGTCATACTTTATTTAGGTTATTCTATTTGTGTTTTATTTCAACAACTTTACAACAAATAATAATAATAAACTGCATAAAGGTTTTAGAAGTGGGAGACTGCTGGCTGTGATGCCAGGGTCAAACGAGTGTGTCTAATAAGAGGCCCAGTCAGTCATTAAGCATAATTTAAAGACCCTCATAGCTTGCTCTGAACCAAGTAAAAGATTTGCAAACTGTGACTTGGAAAGACAGACACTCAAGGACATACTAAAAACTTCCTGTTCACCAAATACATACATCATTCAGTGTTCATCTTCATTCAACAGACACTTCCATTATTACTTCATCTAGGCCACTTTAATCAACCATCAAGCTACAGTTCAGTCTGAAGGTCAATCTTTAAACTGCTTATACTGGAATATATAAATGATGTGATGAATAAATAATTAGACTGACAAATAGCTATTGTGATATTTTTACTTGTTGTGGTATATGTCAAAACTAATTGTGAGAGATAAAGAGAAAAAAACTTGTCAGGAACATGCAACACAAAGAATGCATATATCATCAAGCTCAACAGCAGTCAGAGTTCGGGGCAGTGAAGAAATCTGTGCAAAATTACAATGTGTTAGGCCTCCAAACCTGTGCAATCTGCAGTGATTCAAGAGCCACTTTGATTGCACACTGGACTGTTTGATTCTGTCGCCCTGTTGTTGTTAATAGTCTTTGTGTTTGGTGTAAAACCTCTCCATCAAGGCTCTCAAAATGTTCCCTGGAATTTGCTGGTGCTGGTCGATCAGAGACTGGACTGCCTGTTGCACCTGCAGAGCAGAGGATGACAGCTTAGTTCCAAACTTTATGGATGGATGACTGGGGTTTTTAACTGAACAGTTTCTGAACAGGAAATTTCCCCTTTAATGGACGTCCATGCTGTATTAAATCCTGCTGATGATCTGAACATCTAAATTGTGTTACTTAAACAAACAAGCAAACAAAACATTAACAAATACTACTACTTTTGTCCGCTACCTTTAGGGTTCGCAACAGCAAACCATCTGCTTTCATTTGACCCTGTCTCCTGCTTCTTCTTCTCCCCCCACATCAACTACCTGCATGTCCTCCTCCTCTCTCACTTTGTCCTTAAAATGTCCAATTTGAACTGTCCCTCTGATGTGTTCATTCCTAATCCTGTCCATCCTTGTCACTCCCACAGAACATCTCAACATCCTCAGCTGTGCCGTCCAGGTCTGCCTTCTGTACATCACTGATATTACTACCGTCATGTACACCTTTGCTTTAATTCTTGCAGATGCTCTTTTGTCAGACATCACTCCTGACTTTTCTCGAAGTCATTCCACCCTGCCTGCACTCTCCTCCAACCTCCCCATTGCTCTGAACACTTGACCCCAAATACTTTACCTTCTTCCCCTTGACTCCTTGCACCCTTTCCTCCCTCCCTCCTTTCCATTCACACATATCTACTCTGACTTGAAAAGCTGACTTTCATTCTCTTCTTTCTAGCGCATACCTCCACCTCTACTGGTTTTCACAATATCATCTGCAAACATAGTCCAGTCTCCCTGGACTATGATGTTTGCAGATGACATTGTGATTTCCTGTCTAACCTCAGCCTGTCCATCACCATGGCAAACAAGAACAGGCTCAGAGCCCACGCAGACCCACCTCCACTCTGAATTCCCATGTCACACCTACAGCACACCTCGCTACTGTCATACTGTTCTTATACATATCTAACATACTTCTTTGCCACTCCAACAGCTCCTCCCTCGGCACCCTGTCAAACATTTTCTCTAATCCACCAAGTACCCTTTCTAGTAGGGGGTGTAACAGTACAGAAAAATTTTGGTTCGGTATGTTTTTGGTACAGGGCTCTTCGTTCGTTACATTTTTCGGTACAGTGAAGGAGACCAATTTCACAAATTTGACGTGTTACCAGAAATATAACTGATCTTTGTGAAACAATGCCGGCACAAGCCGCTCTTGTTTTGTCAACTTGTCTCTCTCTTTTGACATAACTAACAGGGAATCTGAAATGTTCTCAAATCGGAGACCTTAGAGAAGATGGAGGGTCTTCCAACTCTGGCTTTGTACCTGTGATGCTGCTCTGAGCTGCCATACTGGTTCACAGTCAGCATGGTTCAGTATGGGTGCATGTACTGCTTAGACCTCCGTCTAGGAAAATCAAATATTGCACATGGGATCTGCTTCCAGCCACCCTGTTCATACTATGTGCCTTGTCGCTTCAAGGTTCGTGTGAAACTCAAGGCAAGTGTTTGCGTTCTTTACATAGGCTACATGTATTTTATTCGGTACACCCTCCGGATTGTATTTAACAAAGAGTGCACTGTTACACCCTACTTTCTGAGCATGAAAACCATACTGCTGCTCACAAATGCGCACTTCCTTACTCAGCCTGCTTCCACTGCTCTTTCCTAATCTTCATCTTGTGGCTCATCAGCTTTAATACCTCTGTAATTTGCTCTGCACATCCCCCTTCTTTAAAATCAGCATCAACTCATCCTCTCCTGCTCCAAAATTCAACTAAACACAATCGTTAAGAAACTGTTCTACCATCTCTCCCAGTCACTTCCATACCTCCGCTGGTATGTCATCAGGGCCTACTACTTTTTCACTCTTCATTTTCTTCAAAACCTTTCTTACTTCATCCTTACTAATCTTTTAGACCAGGGATGTCAACCATATGGACCGGGGGCCAAAACCGGCCCGCCAAAGTTCCAATCCAGCCTGGAGCATGAATTAGCAAAATGGAAAAATTACACTGAAATATTAACAATCAGGGTGTCAAATTTCATTATGAAACATTTACAATTACAGACAACTCTCACAATAAAATGTGAATAACCTGAATAAACATGAATAACCCAAAATGTTTTAAGTGAAAAAAAGTTCAATTTTAACAAATAATAGATTCACTGCTATCTGTAATTTGTGTTAATAATAAGATGAGAATAAAATTCTAGAGATTGCACTTATTTTTCCTTAACAAATGTCAGGCTTACATGGTTGTTGAGGTTATTCATATTTCCCATCACTATTGACTTTTTCACACTAAAACAAAGTGAAAATTTGGATTATTAAGTATGTAAAAGTTATGCCTATTATTTTACTGGTCTGGCCCGCTTGAAATTCACATTGTCTGTATGAACATGTGAACACCCCTGACTAAAATGAGTTTGACACCATGTTTCAGACCAACATTTAGGGTCCCGAACTCTCAGTTCTACATTTTGGCTTTCCTATTCTCTCTCTGTCTACAGACACATATACCTCCTCTCTTTCTTTGACCAGTAAATAGGCCACTTTCTGCCAGTACCCCTGTTTGTCAGAGCACTGGTGGTGGCTGTTGTGACCTGTGCCTCAACAAATCTGGTATAGAAGTCATTTCATGATCTGCATAGTTAATTGGGGCATGTTTTAGACCAGATGCCCTTCCCTCATGCTACCCTCTCCATTTACTGGGCTTGGGACCATCACTAGAAACCCAAACTAGACCTAAAACTGGAACCAGAGGGCCATTAAATGGAACATTAAGCAGCAGATTAGCAGCAGATTGTCTATGTAACCAATGTGAAGTAGAAGATTTGTAGTGTAGTGAATTGTCTATGTACCTGAATCTGAAGCAGATGACTTACATTGCAGTGGATCCCGTGAGTAACCAAATCTTATGTGCGAGTGGTTGTGAGTAGATCTTAAGTAAGAGGTCCTCTTAGGGATTCACCCCACCGTCTCTCTCTCTAGCTCAGACTACTCGGCTCACAAATAAATTTGCCCAATTAGTCCCTTTCCATCCTACAAATCCTTGCTGTAATAA
Organism: Sphaeramia orbicularis; assembly: GCF_902148855.1. Classification (NCBI taxonomy): domain Eukaryota; kingdom Metazoa; phylum Chordata; class Actinopteri; order Kurtiformes; family Apogonidae; genus Sphaeramia; species Sphaeramia orbicularis. The sequence goes on from NC_043973.1 coordinate 5,519,838, forward strand.
ATCTACTTGGGCAGAGCCCCTATATGAGCATGAGTCGTTATTGGGTTGTAAAAGTTGCAAGGGGGGCACTGATCTGCCCTTGGTGGAGGTCTGCGATCTCCGAGTGCTTCTAGTTGATATTGTGTCATGTTGCTGGCATGTGCTGAGAATTTCCCTAAGTCATTCAGGAGATAAGCATGTGGGTCCACTGGAAATGTGATATTATATTTAAAGAAAGCAATCAAGAATGTATAGAATGGGACAGAGAGAAACAAATGAAAAGATAAGGGAAACAAACAAACAGCACAGTAATGGCTGTTTTTAGTTGACAGTGGCTGTAGCTCACTCACTTTTTCTGCCAGGTCTGTAGCATTTAGGGTAGGGTCATAAGGGATGGATCACCCAAAAAGGTCCGAAATTTCACAGGAAACCACCATAAACAGAGCTATAGGGAGAACGAAACCTCTCGTACACCCAGCGGAAAAATCCTGAGACACAGAAAAAAAACAATGAAGACATAGCAATTGCAGTCAAAGACATAAGTTATCACATTCAGAGCCTACTCCCTCTTGTAGATAGGTGGTACATATTGTATGACCTGCTATGAAAATAAATTATTTTCTGGATGAATTATTTAGTCTTTAATAGGTCAGAGTTGAAAAGTGCTAGTTATCTCATACAGCCCAAGGTGTCCATCCCTGAGAATGACATCTTGTCATCCTTGCTTTCAATGGGGGTTTTGAGTTACCATTCTGTCCAGCTTGAGTTTCTTGTGGAAACTAAAAGTAACAATTAACTAGCTTCTTATGGTTTTCCCCTGCGCTGTGGACATCAACAAATTTAAGCGTCAGAGTGCACAGATATTTTAGAGGATTTCATGCTTGCTGGGAGTTTACACAAGGTTTGAAAAGCCAGAATACTTAAAAAAGCTTTGAAACTGGCATCAGCTGACACTTTCTAATGACACCTGTTGACACGCATAGTAAGATGATTAAAACCCGAGCTTTAAAAAAACCTGTAAAAATAATCCTGAGAGTGGCAAACAATTAGTGTTCTCAGATTTTGCACACGCCCTAACTGTATTTTATTATTTCATTTTAGTTCCTGAAAATTGCTGTTAATATTGTCCTTTTTGCATACAACTGTATGTGATATACTTACTGAGGGTTCCCAGAGATCTGAAGCCTTCCCGCACATTTTGAGTAAACATTGGAATCACTGGCTGAAGGAAAGAAAGGAAGACATAGCAGTTAGAATTGAGAGCATGATGTCTAATAAAAATGCTACATGCATAAACACCATTATGATACAAAGTATTTGTATAGTATAACTCATAGTCACTATTACTACTCTAACTATTAAAATGTGGGTGGAGGAATGTGATTTTTCAAATTTTGGTGCCCCCATCAAATCCCCCCCATTTTATATTATCTGTGTATAAACTGAACTCACAGGCTGCTCACGTTCATATATTAGTGACTAACAATGATTGACTCTGATTATCAGATTTTAAAACAACAGGTTACAAGCTTATCAGAAAACAGTACAATGTTATAATATGTGATGTCAACGCACCACTTGAGAGTCTATGGCAACCTGGGCAAAACCTTTGCGTTTTCCCCAGAGAAGAGGGTACGTCTCATCACTGAACAGTGCCTCCCTCACGCCACCTGGAGAAATACCCAACAGATGGCCATTTTTCAAAGCCCGGACACACTCCTCCTGTGGACCGTGGATGAACACTGAACACCCTCCAGGAGTAACTTAAAACCTACAAGAACCAGATAATGGCAGGGGAAGACAGACGAGAGCAGAGCGAATGATCACAGAGGAAAGATTTAGCTAAAAGAAGTGAGGAAAAACATTATCGCTGCCATGGTTTATATAGTGCTTTTGTCGACTGAGAGGTTATAGTCCACATTACGAAAAGAACAAAGATAATAAATCTTGAACTGACTTAACCATATCAGTAGCATTAACCTTACATCTTAAGTAGGGGAAGGGCAATAAAATAATAAAGAAGCAGAATATTTACTTGTAAATACATATTATACATGCGGACATGCACACACACCAAAATGACGCTATGCTTTTAACCAATCACAAGCTGAATATGGAGGAAGTCACCACACACTGCAACACTAGGAGCAGTGAAGGCTGTCATTTCAGGCACACAAATGGGGAGTTGCATGTCTTGCTTAAGGACACATCAGCTAACAGTTTCTCTGCTGGATTTACTCTTCAGTCTCAAGCCGCTTCTCAATCCTTCTAGGCCATGTCTGCCCCATGACAATTATCATAGCACTGTGCAACATTTGTAACTTGGGCCCAAAATTAAATCTTCAAATTTGAGGTTTTTGATAGGATTCTTTTTCTCTCATCATAACTAAGGCCCTCTGGTCCAACATGAAGCCAATGCAGTAGTAATCTGAAGTTGTAATACCAAGGAAGCTAAGAATCTTTGCAGGAGCACTACAACATCCTGTAGGGAAAAACTGCATTTGTCACATTCTGGTACACAAACCTAATTTTGAACTTCAACCAAAAGTTAAGCTGTTCCAGACCTGTAACCCTGGTACTTCTCTGATAGAACCAAGAAATGATAACTTTAAACCAAGAACTCAGTGGTTTCCATCGTCCTCTAGACTCTTTCCAGACTGACAGATGTCAGTTACTGTTTCTCGTCTGTTCTTGAATTTCTTTAGATCACAGAATGATGAGACATTTTAGCCTACTCCACTTTGTCAGACGTGTTTCTATTTAAGTTATTTCTTGATTGAACGGGTTTTGGCAGTAATCAGATCTGGTGAAATTGAACTCAGTTTTCCAAAAAAATTGGTCAATCACAGATAATTTGTGATGTAACGACAGGGGGAAATGACTTTTTCCACATAGGGCCAGGTAGGTTTTATGTATTTTCTTTCCCTTAATAAATGAAATGATCATTTAAAAACTGCATTTTTATTTACTATTCATCATTCATTCATTATTGTCTAAAATGATAATTTCTTTGTTTATCTGAAACATTTAAGTGTGACATATGCAATAATGTAAGAAATCAGGAAGGGGCAAATACTTTTTCACAGCACTGTACATTCATTTGCATCCATGACTGAAACAGTGTACCTGGAATCTTGAAGAGGAAGTGGTCAGCTACAGAATGGCAAGTTCTCCCCTTCTGGATGATGACATTAGCAAGGAAGTAGTAGTAATCAATAGGAATGGCGCCATGGTAGTATACTATCAGTGCTGGTCCTTTATCGGGGATTTTCTCCATCCCATAGATCTCATAGCCTGGTAAAGGAGGACAAGAGATATATATGTTATGTTATAATAAATAAAAGTGAATTCTGTAAAAAAAATAATCTCTTTGGAGAAAAAAAACCTGGCTCTTACAAAAAATGTTTAACTTTGGCAGACTAAGAAAAATTGAGAGTTGGGCAGAACATTTAACAGGTATCAAGTATGTGCAAATTGCCAGTATACCATCACTATAAACCTTAAGGTAGATTGAAATCGAAAAAAACCTGGGAATCAAAGGCCAGAGTCTACGCCAAGCAATCAAGGCAGTATCGGAGGCAGCTGAGAGAAGCAGCCAGTGGCTGTGATAAAGAGGCAAGACTCCTGCTGGGTCCCCGGTTGAGAGGGTGATTTCGGGAGACACACTGCGGGGACTTGATGACCCCCGTAGGGCCTTCCTCAGTCGAGGGTGTCTAGTTGTAATGGCCGAAACACCCAATGAATCTGAGGTATACTACTGAAGATGTATAACCCGAATCACCCTCCAAGGGGAACTCCACTGTGTCAACAGCGTTGGGGGCATCCTCAAAGTACGTGCTCGCACTTAAAGGATTGTTTACATCTTGCCCTGTGTTTTTGAAAACCTGTGCAAATTGCCAATATACCATTACTATAATACTGAAGGTAGACTGATACACACATCAAAAATTCATGTGAAGGCAATTTCTGAATATATAAGTATGTTTCTTTAAATCATAAGTGGCTTGAACAAACATCATGAGTAAAAAGTCTATATTTGTCACTTTTATCCATCATTCCACTATTCATAACCGACACTATCAGAAAACCTTAATGAATTTGTAGTAAGCTGTGATCTGATCAGTATCCAAGTCATCTAATACCACAAACAATATGTCATGTCTTTACTGAACAGTTATTAAACACTTACAGTGCTGCTGGGATAAGTAAGGCAGGAGTTAGCAAACTTAAAAGTCCAGTCAAAACATTGATTTCAGATAGGTGTGGAGCTACTTTGGCTTATAAAAAACACTCAAACTATGTGAAGTTGAATTCCATCAATCAAGAATTGTTCATTTCCTTAAGACTAGAGGGGTTACAAGTAAAGTAGTCCGAAGTAAGTGGTTCACAGTTAGACAATAGAAACAGTGGTTACTCTCCCTAGAAGTGGGGCACAAGCCAAGTTGACCCTAAGGTCACAACATAGAATGCTCAGGGAGGTAAAAAAAGAATCCCTAGGGTAACAGTTAGAGGGTTCCTACAGATTTCTACAAGTTAAATTTAAGACCTACATTTCGCTGTTTGTCTTTATACTGTAACTCCTACAAGCACTTTGCTGAAATAAAGTATATTTGATGGCATGATACTAATTTGATACCGTACTGATGTCTACTTGCAATACTCAGGTATGCTGAAGTGTCTTCTTTTTTTTTCTGTAATTTAATTCAAACAGGGGTGATGGCGCAGTGGTTAGCACGGTTGCCTCACAGCAAGAAGGACCTGAGCTAGCATTTGCTGGCAGAGGCTTTTCTGTGTGGGGTTGGCATGTTCTTCCCATGTCTGCATTTGTTGCTGCTGTTGTTTGGTCTGGTGTCACTCACCACCCTCTAGACCGAGGGTCGGCAACCCTGGTCCTACAGAGCCACTATCCTGCATGTTTTAGATGTTTCCTTCTTCAACACACCTGATGGTCATTACCGGGCTTCTGCAGAGCGTGATGATAGGCTTATCGTTTGAATCAGGTGTGTTGGAAGAGGGATACATCTAAAACATGCAGGATAGTGGCTCTGTAGGACCAGGGTTGCTGACCCCTGCTCTAGACAATATCCCAAGTAAAGTGAGACGGGGTGCCAATCAAGCACAGTAACATCATGGTAAGCTAAAGAGTTCAGGGTAACTTCAGGGAAAAAAAACATTTTGCATCTGTATTATTCTAAAAGACTTGGTCAGTGTCTTACCATGCCATATAGTTCCATGTCCATCCCAGAGAGCAGCCAAGGTCTTTCTAGCTCCATCCCACAGGTTGTTAGAATAAGCTTCTCTAAGTTGATTCTTCCTCTGTTATGACAAACACATGGAATGATTGAAGGAAAAACCTTAAGGAGGGCTTTTGTTCCTTAGTAGATCATATGCAATGCTGAATGTCACTGCAAATTTACAGTTTTATTCTGGTGTGAAAATGATGTTTAGACACATGTTTAGACATCAACAATACATTGGTATTAAAGGAACCGCATTAACGTGGTTTAAATCCTATCTAACAGATAACAGGTTTTCCCTGGATTATCTCTGGACCTGCTGCTGTGATCCTGCTTCTCTTCTGCCTCTGTTATTATTACTCATTTATCCATATAATTGTGATAGTGTTTATAATTTAAGTACATGCATGGTAGATGTTTCTATTATTGGTACTAACAGCTGCAGTAGTAGTATATCCACTGTTATTACTTGTATTTGGAGTAGTAATGATAGCAGTTGTGGGTATTTGTACTAGTTACTGATAGTTATACTAGTAACAACACTTCTAGTTTTCAACAGTTATAGTTCAGTTTGCTGTGCATCCATGTGTTTCACCCTATCCTGAGATCTGTCTGTGACTTGGGTTGTTAAGAGTCTGATTTAGACCAGCTCTAAATGTAAAGTCTCATGAGATTACTTTTGTTATGATTTAACACTATATAAATAATTGATTGACAAACAAACTTCCAATTTGAAGCTGGTGCTGAAAAAATTAGCATAATGTTACATTTTAACATTTTAATACACATATATATACTTTCTACTACTCCTTACATTTTCATAACTGGCATGCAAGCTATTACCCCGCCCCCTGACAGGGAGGCAAAGGCTATTGTTTTGGTTCAGTTTGTTTCTTTGTTTTTGTTAACACTCTAGCAGCTAAACTATTAGTTGAACTCATACCAAATTTGGTTTATACATTGCCAGTGACCCAGAATAGATGTCATTACATTTTGGGAAAAGTAGATCAAAGTTCAAATTTTCTATGAATTTTTTAAACCTTTTGTTTCCTCCCATTTACTTATAATGGCTGAAATTTCAAATGTCTATAAAAGCATCAATTGTGTTTCAATTTACTTCAAACTTGACACATATATAGAGGCAATTGATATGCTGACATCAGCTGGATCAATGCCAAAATAAGCTACAACACATGCAAAAAGCTGGGTTTGTTGTGCGTGGCATCACTTGTTTTTAATGCATTTGAAGGCAATTAACTTTTATATACTTTTGCACCTTCACAGTATTAAGACAGCAACCTTGTTTTTGGCTTAAAAATCTGAGTCACACAGCCTTAAACTTGTACTTCCTGAAAGTGTACATATCTCTCTATGCATCTGGGATTGTGTAAGTGGAATTTGTAAAGGTATACGAACCTTTGGTGAGAAAATTTTGTTAAAAACTGAACCACTGAAAGCTAGAGTGTGTGACATCACTGATCAAACTCACTCCATTCATTTTCAATGGGACAAAATAAAGCTTAATATTTCAAAAAATAGAAAAGGCAGAAGTGTCAAAAGTAATAGCACAAATGTCCTGAACAAGTCGAACATTTTGGTGTTTGAATGGTTTAACTGCACCATTGATACAGGAGTAACAAGTCCAACAAGTGGCATAACAAACCCCGCCCCTTGCACATATTGTAGCTTATTTTGGCATCAATCCAGCTGATGTCATCATGTCTATGCCTGTGGTGATGTCAGCATATCAGTTGCCTCTATATATATATATATATATATATATATGTGATACTTTGAAGTACATTGAAACAAATTGATGTTTTTATGGACATGCAAATTTTGGCCATTACAAGTAAAGGGGAGAAGAAAAAAGATTTAAAAAATTCATTAAAAAAAAATTAACTTTGACCTACTTCTCCCAAAATGTAATGACAATGCATTCTGGTCACTGGCAATCGATAAATCCAATTTGGTATGAATTCAACCTAGGAGTTTTGCTGCTACAGGACATTTGAATTTTCACCCATTAATAAGTAAATGGGGAAAAAGATTTTAAAAATTCATAAAAAAATGTGAACTTTGACTTACTTTTCCCAAAATGTAATGACATCTATCTGGGTCACTGGAAATTTATAAACCCAATTTGGTATGAATTCAACCAGTAGTTTTGCTGCTAGAGCGTTAACAACCAACCAAACAAACCGAACCGAAAACAATACCCCTTGCCTCCCCTTCAGGGGGCGGGGTAAAATGTAAGAAATGGAAAGAGAATATGATAGTGCGATTGCTTTGACACACAGCAGTTATCCTGCCAACAGTGTCCTTTCTTTCCTGCCTGACTAGGATACCACGCTAAGTCTGCATTTGAGGTACGTATAATAGTCCCAAAGAAAGGGTCATCCTTGTTTGTTGTTCCTCTCATCTCTTCCCCTCATGAAAGGCTATCTCTGGCCCTGAAATGCAAAGTATGGAGAGGCAGAGTCAGCAACCTGGCCCAGCAGGGGAGAAGTTAGTCCAATCCAACATCTCTCCCTGACTCTGCCTTCCATGTCCCCAGCCTTTATTTTCTTTTTCCACACACAATTACCTTAACCACAACTTCCCCTGCTCTACCACTTTATCTTCTTCTATCTCCATCCACTGCCCTTCCAGAGACCTACACTGAGCAGAATCATACTTGCCTATGTGCCTTAGAGAATGCTGGTGTTAAGGGATTGCACCACCTACTCCTAATACATAATTTTTCCAATCTAAAATGATGAAATAGTACATTAAAAACAATCATTCGGTGTATCCATCCATGAGTATCAGATAAGACAACTTACAATTAAATGTAAAATGCCTAAACCGACAAACACAATGCAAGTCCCTGGGGGATGTAACAAAGATGACATGATGTAGAAGAAATAACAATACAGGAAACTAAACCTAAAGTCACTGATTCATCTCACAATAAAGATAAACTTCATCACAGTCTAAAGATGTCAGTTCTGTTGCTTACACTAACATTATGCATACTGAAGTGAAGTAATATAATTTATAGTCATTACACTTTTTGTTTAAAAAGTCAGAGTAGTTTATGATCTTCATATTATATTATTTAAAATAAGGTTCACACTTTGTTTTGCACACACCAACAACTGGTAAAAATGTCCTTGAAAGGCACACTTTTGACCCTTTGATTACATTTCAGAGCCCCTACTTTCTGACTTTTACTGCATTCAACAAGATGAATCAGTACTTGGGCTTTTACCACATTCTGTTTTTAACACAAGTATATTGTACTTCTAGTACTGAAGTATTTGTATTTCTACTGAAGTAAAGGAAGTACATACTTCTCCACCTCTGTCAATAATATACATGTGGCTGAGCGTCAGCTTGTCAAAGTAGCTTATTTCCATGATTTGCCTAATTTTGTTGTATTCTGGGCTAATTGTTTGAAAGTTCTAACTGAAAAGTAGTGAGCATTATATAAGCAGGCTCATTAGAGGGGCCAGTACATGTGCCAGAAACAAAAACATGGCATTCACAATAACTGCCAATGCTCCATTATTAGTAAAAGACAATAAACTCTGGTTTAATATTCATGCAGAACAATGTATAAAGTGTGTTTGCGCCACCTTGTAGACATTGAGGAAGAGTATAGAGAGATAAAGGAGGATAACAATAAGGAAAGGACAATGAAGACAATTGCCAGAGGGGGTGACACCCCAGCAGGTACTCCAAAAACACGGAAATAGTCCTCCATTTGACCAAGAGACCGCCCACTCCTGCCATGCATTAAATATACAGGCCTGTGAAGGGAGACAAACACGTCATTAGCCCTGTTTAGGCAGGATATTAACAGAACAGCTTTAAAGAGAAATGGTCACGTCAAACCTAAAACTGAGGCAATGTGCATTTAATGAAAACAATCTGAGGGCTAACAATCAATCAATCAGCTAGACAGCAACTTCATCTGCAGCTCAAATTGTTATTTACAAGCCACTGTGATAGCTGGCTTTGTTGTGGTAATGCTACAGATGGACAATATACAGAGGGGTACAGAAAGTTTTATAGAAAGCAGTCTCCACAAGTTGTGTACAACTACTAAGTTTACCAGCCAACATATTAACTTGTGCATCCATCTTACCATGCAGTGTGTGCACTAGTGTGTGACTGTGGAAATTTTTCCATTTCAAACATGCATTACAATGCAGACATTCAAACTAGGAAACAAGTGAAGCTTCTCATCTCTAATAATGCACTGTAGAACAACTAATGTTATGTTTCAGTAATGTTTACATACTTTGGTAGAGACTGGTACTTAAAAGACGCTCTTTGCATTATCAATGTAGTCTGACTTACTGATGAACAAAGCAGCCATGTGTAGTATTACAGAAAATTGAGGATACAATACATTGAAATGCATCAAGAATCATTGTGCATTTGAATTGCTGAGAGTATTGTGAGGCCAAAGAAGATTAACACCTCTGCTATAAATATATATATTAACTGACAGATGAGGGTAATGATGTTAGGTGTTTGATGAGATATTTTATTTCATCAAACATTTGCATTCACGGGCTATAGGAATTATAGTAAATACTAGTTATGAATTTAAAAAAATTGCACATAAATGCCCTCTTATGTCGTATTTTCCACTGGAGAACTGGGAAAAATTTTATATCCACAAGCTGCTGAGATGAAAATAACCTTTGAACTTTTCAACATGATGGAGAGCAATGAGAGATTCATCGCAAATGATATACAATGCTTTTAACGTTCTGCTGCTGTTAGTCCATGGGCCAGGCCAGGTAGTGGTACCACTAAAGGGGGCAAAACCTTTGTGGTGCCATTTTGTTGGTAGGACATATATATGTGTATTAAACCATGATAGCCTTTCCAAATGAGTAGCTTAGTCATGATTATATGGTACCTTCTTTTTTTTCCAAAAAATGTATCATTACGCTTAATGGCGTATGGTGGTATTTCTGAATTATTCCACCTTTTCCTGTAAAAAATGCTGGTGGAATTGTCCAAGATAAGGTTGTGACATTACATTAGCTTCTACTTTCAGATGTTAGAGGAAGATGTTACAATTGATTGTTTCTTTCAGAAATAGTATATGCTTTTCATTCCATTCGAGCACCGCATCCAAGGCAAGTAAATATCAATGTTTATTTAAGACTTAGTCAAGACCTAGTTAAGATTGAAATTAGTGAAATGATGATACATTCTCTTTCATACAGAGCAAATGAAAGCAAATGAAAGTTCTGGAGTGATCACAACAAAGACAGCAGTTTAATAATGACATAACTATGGAGCAGAAAACAAATGTACCATTAATTCATACATAAGAAGCACATGTTATAGTGCCAATTCCAAGGCAAACAGACAAGAAAAGAAACACATAAGGTATTTGGTGTCTTTGCAGGTCTGGATGCTAGGGCCGAACGAAAATGGACTCAGGAATGAGTGGCACAGCACCCACACAGGCAACAGCCTTAATTGCCTGATACTACTTGTGTCTCAGTTCCCAAATAAAATTTTCTCTCTTTTTAACCTTTCTCAATTGATTTATCACCATTTATCTGGATTTTATCCTCTGTGATTTGCTTTTTTTTTTTGTGAAAATCAGGTATTTTCCTGTATTTGAAGACCCTGGTGCTAAAAGTACTGATATCACAAAAAAACAGTCTGTTAAAAATATTTAGAGGGTGGACTTAGCTAAACAAATACATCATGTTTATATGCTCAACTTGAATTGTCCAAAAATGTGACTTGGGTACTTTTAGCACCAGAGTCTTCATTTATTTTGATTTGATTTAGTGTTTTATTCCGAACATGCAATGGAATTTAACATATATGCAACAAGCAAAACATAAATAATAATACAAATATCAACAATTATAACAATCTTAGACAGAAGAACAGCACAATAATTTCATTTACATCCCCGAAAAGGGGTGGGAAGAAGTGCAACTTATTTAATCCCACCCCCTCTCCAGAAAATATTATTAATAATAAATATTTATCTCCCTATTTTATGAATCATGTACTTTAGTCATCATGGAACTTGAGAAATAGTTACTTTTTCCTGTCAAATCTGTCATTACCTAAACATAAACCCAGTGTCTCCATCCACTGTCACTGATCCAACTTCTCGGGCTTTACTGGAGAATCAATATTGTAGAAGATGAAGGTGTTTCCATGGTAACTACGGAGCCTCTGAACATCCAAATATGGTTACATCTGATTACCATGAAAAGATGAAGAACTGTATTTTACACCAATTATTTACATGTGTTGATAGAATTAATGGATCAATCAGTATTAAACAGTTTAGATCAGTAGATGCTTTTGGTCACATGCGTATATTTGAGTCTTTATGGGTTAATTATGCTTATAGTGAAACTGCTAAACTGTTATATACATTTACATTTTCTCCTAACCTTAAGGACTTTCTCTCACATTCACTTTACCACCTTATTTCACTTAACCTTAATTAAACTTAGCTTAGAGGAGAGACTATTCATCAACCAGACTGCTATATGTGTAATGCTGCAGTATGCACTTATCTACTGTCTAAACTGTTTATTTTGGTTTATATGTAGCTCAGATCTTTGATAACAAAGAACTGGCTATGAATGTGGCGAATCTGTGTTGGTATTAACATTCCATACATTCAAATGATGTTTTATGACCTCTGATTTTGTCCCTTACAGTGGGTTTATTCAATGGCTGACAGCTAGGACTAAGCTACTACTCTGGAATGGCTATCATAGCAAAATATTATCTATAGATAAAGGCCATTTCAAAATGCATCACTAGAACTTGCCCCCTTGGGTGGTACTATTATCCCAAATGTCTGGTCTTGGCCCATGGACTATGGTAGCTGATGATTTATCACATTTATAGCATACGCAAAGATTTCCAAAAAAAAAAAAAAAAAAAAAAGTTGCAGCAGACAAATTAACCCAAACTCTTTGCCCAAGTAGCAGGTCATGATAAATTCTGTCAGACACTTTTCATCTTGCTACGACACCAAAAGCACTTGAACACAACACACTTGTAATTTCAAATTCACAAGTGGAAAGGACCATCTTACTGACAGTGCATGAACGCAGCATATAACACTTGGCATTTCATTCATTCATTCATCATCTGAACCCACTTTATGCTCACTAGGGTCACTGGGGCCTATCCCAGCTACTTATGGGTGAAGGTGGGGTACATCCTGGACGAGTCGCCAGTGCATCAAAAGACTGACACAGAGACAAACAACCAATCACCCTCACATTTACACCTATGGGCAATTTAGATTAACCAATTAACCTCTCAGTGCATGTCTTTGGATGGTGGGAGGAAGATGGAGTCCCCAGACAGAGCCCACACACACGTGGAGAACATACAAAACCTACACAGAAAGGTCCCACCCACACTTGATATTTACACATCCAAATTAATAAAAGCAGACAACATTACTATCTGTAACAACAAACGTCATTTAGTTAGACAAGGTTCATACCAAGAGGGAGAGAGTGTCCTCTGCTCCCATCAGGCAGGACTGATTGGAACTGCCTGACATGACAGGACCTGCTGGAGACAGAGAGCCTCAGGACAAGGCTCACAGGGCATGGGCAGGATCTGACCTGAAAAACAAGAGATATGGACCCCTCATTGAGAACTTTTATTCATTTTTCCTTTATCAGAATGAATGTCATGATAATATAACAATTTATTAAAGCAAAGCACCTTTGTAGATTTTGTATTTTCTGTTCATCAGAATGAGGTATAGAGACAGCTTTTAGTCATAGTAAACGTTCGGTATCGACAACTTGCCCTGTATAACACTGAAATTTAACTTATTCACTAACCGTACTATACGCTCAATGGCGTAATCCAAATAAAATGAAATACGGCACCGGTGAAAGTCATTAGCTGTGGTGTAAAACCAGACTATTAACTAAACTCTTGACAGTCGCCAGTGAACCTTCCAGTGTTACCGTTAAACATTAAAAGTATAGAAATATACACGCAACGTTTCCTCGAGCAATTGTTTTGTTACAACACACCTTAAAAACAGCTACGTATACAAAGCGGTACTAACATGTATAGTTATGAAATGTCTGTCTGCCACAAATATCACAAACATCGGAATCTAAGAATGTGACACGCTCATGCGCAGCGCTCATTTAGTATCGCTGGAAACCACGACTCTAACGCAAAGGTTCCATCTGATACTGCTACTACTACAACAACTACTACAACTACTACTACAACTGTCGTCGCCGCTACTGCTGCTGCTACTGCTGCTACTACTGCTAAATGTTTTTTCTTCTTTTTTTTCTTCTTCTTCCTCGACTTCTTGTCCTTCTCCTCCTCCTCCTCCTCCTTTTATTGGCGGATGGCACCAAGCTTTACAGTGCATTACCGCCATCTATTGGTCTGGAGGGTAAATGAGGACATGACAGTAGAGTATAGGCTGTCAGACAGCAGTTCATAGGACCCACCCGTCATGTGTATTGAATCTGGGTGCAATGCTAGAAGCCACTCCATTAGGTATGGAGCCAAAACAATGACTTTAATGGTTGATATTTAAAATAAAATTTTGCACTGAAAACACACCCTGAAACTGAAAAAAGAAACATTGGCACTGAAAAACGTGTACTGTAAATAATTGTAACGGCATCAGAACAAGTACTTTTTTGGCATTCTGATGTGTTTTTGAATGAAAATCATATTATTTCTATTTGATGTCACTGTTTTATCAATGAGTTTATAATTTAGGTGATGAGGTAGCTTACTGTGTGTTTTCAGTTTCAACTTTCTGTCACCTTTTGTTATGGAGAGAAGAGTTTGAGGGGAAGGGCTAGGAGGGCATTATTTGCATATTATTTGCATATTGAAAACAGTGACACTCAGCTCAGTCAGTTGGACCCTGCCAGACTACATGTGCACTGCCACTTGGAGGATTCACATTGTGCACTTTGAGAGAAGCTTTTGCACTGGTTGCACTGGGTGTGATGCCAGCTGTAGGGTGGTCTAACGATATGTCATTGTTTCTTTTATGGCAAAGACAATAAACTGAAACTGACTGTCACGAAAATTGAGTATAAGCGCTTGCTCAAAATGTCATCTACAAGTTCACCTGGAGCTCCCAAACCACAAGTAAGTCTGTTTCTCTATGCCATTGTTTATCAAGAAGTTGAATGGATTTAAGTCAGTTTTGAAAAGATGCTAGAATGGCAGAGGTCCACTGTACAGTTTGTTTTGGGGTTTGTGCAGGTTCCTGCTGTTGTTGTGACCTTGCTGAATTCTGCTGTGCTGAAGTTTGATGCTGCTGCATGGTTTGTGTTAATACGTTTATGAGGCCTTGTGCCACAGCAATGGCGTTGGTCTCAAATTCCTGGAGAAGTAAAAGAAATCACAGAGCTTAACAATTAGTCATGATTAGTCAAAGGTTAGTAAGCTAACACATATGAGCTAACACTGTAGACCTCTGCAAACCCATCTTTTCAAAACTATCTTAAATCCATTCCACTTCTTGATAAACAATGGCATAAAAAAACAGACTTACTTGTGGTTTGGGAGCTCCAGGTGAACTTGTAGATGACATTTTGAGATAGCTCTTATACTCAGCGAAGTGCAAAAATTATACTGAAGTTATTGACTCAGAGGTGTTAAACTTGTTTTAGTTCAGGGGCCACCAATATGATCTACAGTAAAAATAATAGCATAATAACCTGTGAATGATGACTCCAAATTATCTTCTTGGTTTAGTGTGGAAAAATGAAAATAAAAATTAGATTATGCCTATAAATAATTAAAAAAAACAAACAAACGCTGGCTAAATTATGAGAATATTTACATTAAAAAACTATCCTTTAACAATAAAATGTGAATAACATGAAGAAATATGAACTGAAAAAAAGGACACAAGTACATACACACAGCAGCTTTTATGACTCTTCTACAGATAGAATAATAAAATAATTCCAAGCAGTCTGTTTCACTTAAATATTTATCATTGGGTTTATAGGGGCTTTGCACAGAATACTACGCACCATGGTGTGAGATCAAGTATCTCAAAGGGGAGCTGAGTGTCCTCTTTTTCGGAAATCAAAATGTGGTCACCTTTACAATGACAGACTTGTATAGGTGTGATTTGGTGTAATAGCCAAAGTGGTGTTCTGTTCTTGGACTAATACACAAGTCACACTTTGTTTATAACAAACACCATGTTTGAACATGAAGGTGTTCACAAGTGCATGTGGCTCCAGGACACTGTAGGCGTTAGGTTGATGATCAACTTTGTAGTTGTGTTTTCAGACTTATGGTTGTATGTCTTGGACACTAGGGTGAAGAAAAGTGTAGAGGAAAGTCTGGACTTCTCTACATCAGCTGCTGCCCCCATGACTCGGATAAGCAGTAGAAGGTGGATATATTGATGTATGTATTGATGGATGAATGAAATGGATGGATCAATGTGTTTTTCTTTAGCACTAACTCCATGGGGCCGGATATACTAAGATCCCAATTTGCATGTACTAATTTGCGTGCGCAATCTACAATTTTGCGTGTAGGGTTGAACTGCGGTTTGTAGGTGATTTACTTAGAGTGAATGTGTAAATGAAAACAGGTGCAAACATGTTGGAGACACACCTATTTAAATGAGGGTTTTGCATGGTTTTTGTTGGTTTGCAGCATGGCAAGTTTGGATAGATGAAAATGCTAAGCTAAATTCGACCAATAGAGAATCAGAGGTGTTGGTAGATGAAGCAAATAAACACTTAAATGAGCTACAGCAAAGAAGCCTTGTTTTATCTCATTCAAGGAGTCACAAGTGTGTGGAAACCTAATAAACCTGGCCATCCGGCATGGCATGGCATTTAGGACTTTAGACAACACATCTGAAAAATGGGATTGGGAGATCCCAGTTGTAATAGCTACCGTACGCTGGAATGACCCAGATGCAAAAAAAAAAAAAAAAAAAAAAGTAAACTTGCCAGGAGTTTTGTCATTTCAGGCTGGCTCCAAATCTGTTCTGATTTCCTCCAACAGCTCCAAAACGACAAGGCTGGATAGGCAATATTTTAATGAGTTTTAATGAGTGTTTTCTCATTCATTCCAAAAATGTTCACATGAGGGTGAAAAATGCATTGTGTCTTGTTTCATCATTTTGATGTCTCCGTCTTGCGACAATAACCACAGCCATGTGTGCGCAATTATGCATACAAACCGTTTGTACCTCCCTTTGACACCTGTTAAATATAGACAGTTTCTATGAGGAAAAATTGCTTTGGGGTTTGATAAATCACTTTACGTGTGGTAAATTATTATACTTACATTTTCTCCTCCCACCACACGGACAATTGCGTGTAAATGCCCCATATTACATATTCATTGCAGCAAAAGAACTAACTGGATGCAGACATGATAATTTGCACCTTTGAAAGATGCATACCCCTTGTGCGCACTCTCAGTTAATCAGTTTGTAAATTTTTTGCACGTGCAATGAGTTTGCACAGATTTTTTATATACACGCCTTTAGTAGATCCAGCCCATGATTTGCTTTGAATGTGCAGAATGTTTTAAGTGAACAATGACCAGTAATCTTGCTGTAACAATATTTGTCCCCTGGTGCAAGAATTTTTCCTTTTCCTTTAGGCTACACACAATATGAGTTTGTGAAATTTGTGAATCATTGCAATCTGTTGCAAATTTTACACATCATCCCAACATTTTTGGAATTGGGGCTGTAAAGAACATTTGTCATTTTACACTGAACGTACATAAATTGGTTGAAATGTCCTTGTGCAGAACGTCCAAGCCCCTGGTTGTATTACCCTGAATGTTCAAATGAATCTCAAAACTTATTGCATAAATTACTTGCAAGTTTGCATCAAGCAGTAGGCTGACAGCTCACAAAGCAGGGACTGAAGTAATAAGTGTAAGTCTGGCTCATACTTCGTAATGATAGATGGCGGTAATAGGATTTGACGTTGGTGGTCACCCCACATTAACGCAAGAAGAAGAAGAAGCAGATGACGTCATCGACGGCGACGAAGAAGAAAATACAAGGAACTGAAGTGGGTACAATAGCACCAGTCGTACGGATGTATATTGCTTTTTCAGAAAATCATGCAGGCTGTCCGCTGGTCTGTTAATCTTTTAATTTGTTTATGGTCCTGTTTACATTAATTACATTAATATCAGAGGAAGTCGCCGCCAGTACCCCCGCTAAAGATTTTTGAATTCAAGGTGAAAAAAAGACCTGATGTAAAATAAAAGTGTCCTAATAATATCGGATGGGATGATGTAAATGCTTATGGTCCTCTACAGACTCGGCATGATGCTGGACAGGAGCAGGATGTCTGTGGTGGCGGACATTTTCCTCAGCAAGAAAAGCTCATTGAACGTGAACGCGTTCACTGCCGGTGTTCCAGAGCCTTCGTAGTGTGAGCCTCTCTTTTAAAATACTTTATGGACAAAAGTACCACTTGTTCGAATAAGTAGTTTGGCAGTATACAAATTACAGTAATATAGTAATTACAGTAATAGCCCCAGAAAATGAGGCCAAAACGACCCCCCCCCCCCCCCCCCCCCCCCCCCCCCGTTTATCTCATAAATCAGGTGTATCAAACTTACGGCCGTGGGCCAAACCCTACAGGGTCCAATCTGGCCCTTGTGATGAATTTGCAAAAATTACACTTAAGATGTTAACAGCCATAGGTGTCAAACTTGTTTTTGTTCAGGGGCCCCATAGAGACCAATCTGATTGCAAGTAAAACAATAACCTATTAATAATCACAACTCCAAATTTTCTTGTTGGCTTAATGTGAAAAAAGTAAAGCTACATTATTAAAATTTTTACACTTACAAACTATCCTTTCATAATAAAATGTGAATAACAAGAAACAAATGTGAACAACCTGGAATGTCTTATGAAAAATAAGTGCAGTTTTAACAATATTCTGCCTGTTACTAAATGCTTTATGCATTTGTAGATGCACTGTGATCTGTAAGTTGTGTTAATAGTAAACTGAGACATACTATTTTTGAAATTGCACTTATTTTTCTTAAAGCAGAGTATTACTTTCATCACAATTTTTTTTTTCCCAATTTGTTAAACTGGAGTGATAGCCTCCTTATCACTAATCCATAAATCTTTCCATGCTGATGCTCCTGAATCACTTCCCTCACGGTGAACAATTTCGAAGTGTACTCCATCACAAGCCGTCTGTTTATTTGCATACCAAACCAAAACCAAACTGTCACTCTGGCCTTTTTGGAATTCCACGCAGCTGTAGTATGGCCACAGCAGCAGCAACAAACATGGAAACGGCTTCATTGCTTCTTGCTGCTGCAACTGCATGGAATTCCGAAAAGGCCCAAGTGACGGTTTGGTTTTGGTCTGGTATGTAAACAAACAGACGGTTTGTGATGGAGTACACTTCAAAGTTGTTCACCATGAGGGAAGTGATATAGGTGTGTTAGCATGGAAAGACTTATGGATTAGTGATAAGAAGGCTGTTACTCAGGTTTTACAAATTTGAAGAAAAATTAGTAATGAAAGTCATATGCTGCTTTAAGGAATTTCAGGTTGTACATGGTTGTTCAGGTTATTTCACATTTAATGTATAATGTTCGTTTTCACACTGAAGACACAAAGAGAAAATGTTAATTATTATTTATAGGTTTTTATGTCCGGTATTTTACTGGTCCGGCCTACTTGAGATCATATTGTATGTGGCCCCTGAACTAAAATGAGTTTGACACTCCTGTCATAAAGCCAAGTAACTTCAGACTGATTAAAAACTCTTAAGTAAATCTCCAATTGCATTTTTTCCACTGAAAAAAAATTCTTTTGATACATTTGATCAAATTCCTGCCTGTGTTCAGCAACTCCTGATTCTCTATAATCTGTCATTTGTGTTTACATGCCACTCTCTGCCTTTCCCCAGAGATCGAGAGCTGTATCGCTCTGATAAGAGTCTCTTGTCTCATATCACTGCCCTTACTGTGGAAGGTATGCTATAAACTTGTTTGACTGTTTTGAAAATTTTGTACTTTAACCACATTTTGTCAGAATATGACTCAAAGGTGTCAAATTAATATAAGATCAAATAAAGTAGCCTAAATGACAACTATGAAGCTACAATTTAGAATTTTACATTTTATTGTTTGCAAGTCAAGCTGTCTTACAGTTCCACATATGATGTCCTGGCAGATATTGACCCCAAACATCTCCAAGCCAAGCCAAAATATCTGTGTTTTACTTAGTGCACATAACCTGGTCATGGTCATATGCTATTATCTCACCTGCTGATGACTGATATAGCTTCACCTCATCAAGTTGGTATTTCAAAGAGGAAATGCTAATCTTGTACAAGACCTGTACTGTGCTAAGTGGGCTAAGTGCGTAGTGTGTTTAAAGGAATATAATGCATTATGGAGGATGAAATAGGACCCCTTTAACTGCTTGATTAGTACGAATAAAAAAAAATGTTTATTTTTAAAAATCTTTATTTATTTTAAATAAATAAAATGACAAACAAAAATGCTTTAATCATAAGGGTATTACTTACCATTTTAACTTTTATAGTTCAGTCCATAAGGATCACATTTATCCTATTTTTTTCCTCAACAGAGTCAGATGAAGAAGAAGAAGAGGAGGAGAAGGAAGAAGAGGAAGAACTAGATGATGAATCTCAGCTAATGGCTGATATGGGTCTGCCTTTGGCCTTTGGCAGTTCCTCTGACCACAGGAAAGCAGTAAGTATTTTATTTACTAGTTTAACTGATAATGGATTTTATAAGCCAATTAAAAGCTGATTAATTGGCTGGCATCTCCCCCTTTCTTCCTTCTTTCCTGAAAAAAGTAGGCTGATTTTACTAGAAATTGGGCAAGTGTTGAAGTGAACTTTAAGCTTAAAACAATGAGTCAGTAAATTTGGAAGTGAACATCAAAGGAGCCATAGAAAAGTTGAGGTTGTATCTGTTTTTTTTTAGCTCATTTATTTTTTTTGAGTAGAAAAAAAGTAATATTATCTATCAGCCATATTGAGAGCCATGTTACAAACCAGTATTTTGCATATCAATACGACTAATTGGTTGAACCCTTACATGGAAATAAATTTAGTCACCTATGGAATGGACCGGACTGAAAAAACACCATCCAATCATTTTAAGCACCCAATTGAAATGATTGAACGGTGATATGTCTATCAAACTCAACTGCCATGTGTCCCTCCCCTTTCTGCGCGTACCCCTCTTTGTGCATGAATCGTGCGTTCTCAGAGGCTTGGAGAACTTGTTCAGGAAACAAAGCCAGAGCCAGAGCTTGGCTATATAAGCTATATTAGGATGTAAAGTTCACTGGCAAACTGTTTTGTCACTGACACTAATCACTAGGAAATGTAACGTTAACCAGACAGGTATGAATTGAGGCTGTTCTGTAAGAATGGAAATGTTGGAGGAGACTGAATGAGGTATGCATGGATTGGAACCTGGGCTGCCAGAGCCGGGCGAATTGTTGCTGTGCAGCACTTGTGAACCCTCGAGAACAAGCATTGCGCGTGCTGGTACTCTGGAGGTGTGGCTTTGGGGGAATGTCTGAGGAAAGGGGTTTAGACTTTTGAATTGAGCATTTTCAAAATGTAGCCTGCTTGAGCAACTTTTCTAAGACGTCATACCCCACCTTTAAATGAAGAGGAAAATTTGGAGTCATTATTTATAGGTTATCATATTATTATTGTACTTGAGATTGCATTGGTCTGTATGTTGAACCTGAACTAAAACTAGTTGGACTACCTTGATTGGTAATATCTTCAAAGTAATTTTTCCACTTTGATCATTCATCCCGCGGAACCTTGGTGAACAGTTTTGGTGGAACAGTTTTGGCCCACTGGCTGCATGTTTGACACCCCTGGTCTTGGGAATGATGTGAATTGTGAAGTCTGCAAAATGAGTGTTTTCAAGTTTTGTTTAATGTGACAGGCAAGGAAGTCCAACAGGAAGCCAGCCACACAATGGATCACACAACCTGAAGATGAAGATGATGAACATCTACAGAATTACCACAAAGGTATATTTTAATACTCTGCCTGGTCAAAAAAAGTTGCCACATGGATTAAACTGAGCAAATAGAAAAGAGCCCCCATTGAACAACTTGATGCATTGATGTTTGAGACGGCAACGAGTTGTTTTCCCCCCAAGTGATGTACTGAGTAGCTTCTCCATCCATTCATTTTCTGTGCAGCTTAGTCTTCGAGAGGGTTGTGAGGGTGCCAGAGCCTTATCACAGCCACCAACGGGTGAAGATGGGGTACACCCTGGACACATCACAAGTTCATTACAGGGCTGACACAGACAAACAACCATTCACTCTCATTCACACTTACAGTTGATTTGGATTGACCAATTCCGCTATCAAAGTGCATGTCTTTGGATAATGGGAGGAAGGAGTAGCTTCTGAATTCTGTAAATGTACTGTATCTTTACTGAAAATTTTCTGAAAATGGCTGCAAAGTTGGAACAAAGTTGAGATGGAGGCAGTTACTGGCTGAATGTCTGTGTGTATGTGACAGTTGTAGAAGAGACATCTTGGGACATTGTGACAGAGAATCACCAGACTCTTATCCAGAACCATATGAAGCTCTGAAAGGTTTAGTTTGACTTAGCCTCTCACTGGCCGATAGGCCATGAGGTATTGTGAAGTCGTTGTCTTCATCATCATCTTTGTCTTTGTTGTCATCTTCATTAGCAATTTCTTCAAACATATTTGCCAATGAAACTGCCCGTCAGATTCATTTAAAAAAATTATGTAGCTTCCCTGGGACAATGTCTACAAAGTTTGTTCACAGTTTTGAGAAATTTTTAAAAAAATTTTTTTGAAATTTTAAACGTTTGCCTTTACTTATAATGGTCCATACTTTGATGGCTTATAACATGGAAATGGTTGTAGATCTCAACATAGTTACTATTGAGCATTGATACAAAGTCATATATGGACTTTCATTTAATTAGTGTGTTATCTTCCAGTGAAAGTATCACCCACTTCTGTTGGGAGATTGATCTCTTGCATCGAAACCACAGGACTCTATAGTGGTAGAACCTGACAACTTTGCAAACTGAACTTGGTATTGATTCTGGATAGAACATGCTGGTGAGATACAGGGACATTGGTCCTATTTTTTTTTACTGCTATACCATCTAATAAAGGCCTGCTAAAAATCACCATCCATTTATGTGTCGCTACATTTAGAATATGTTTGCTCCATTTTCTCACCATCATACAGGCTTGAAGCCCTGAAATGCTCATAAAACTACCAAAGTTCCCTGACAAAAAGCAATTCTGCAGCTTTTATTGTGGTGTTTTAATACACCACTTCATATTCAAATCATCAAACAACTTGACTGATAGGGGAAGCAGTTTTAAAAATGTAAAACATTTTTAAAAATCAAAATTTAAAATTGCCTCTTTCAATTCAGTGAGTTTAGTGTTTTGGAATAGAATTGGCATAACAGCTTCAGTTAGCCCTGTCTGAAAAAGAATAATTGGAAGAGTCTCACTGAAGGACAGGTGAACTGAATACCTCTGGTTAGGGGCAGCAACACTGAACCCATTTACATGACCATAAAAATCCCGTAACTGGGGGAAATTAGATAAGCGTAATAATCTGATCTGATGCATTTATTGAAAAACCCTGGTTGGAAATAACCCACTTGAAAAATCCAGGAACATATTTTTCGTAATTTGTATAATCTATCAATCATAATAATTTTCATAATTTCTAAGTTATAAACAGGTATGTAGTTTTATTATTGTTTTTGTGTGTGGTATTATACCATGTGAATGTAACTCATTACTAGGCCTGAGTTGCTACTATCTAAACTTTGTCCGTAATGTGTTATAGATCTGAATGCCAGGTATAAATGTACATTTACAAATGTATTATTTTCAGTTTTTTATTGTTATTATTATTTTTTTGATCATTTGTTGTTTGGTGCACTGGTTAGCACTATCGCCTCACAGTCTTGGGTTTGATTCTAGCGCTGACCAGCCGGGGCCTTTCTATGTGCAGTTTACATGTTCTCATCATGTCATTGTGTGTGGTATCATATCGTTGGAATGTAACCTGTAGTGTTTGATCTAGGTCATGGCGAAGAAGTGTGTGATCCTCTAGAGAATGGACCTGGAGCAACAGAGACACAGAACATCCAGGATGCTGGCTGGAAAACATACTGGGGTAATAAGGATTATGATAGTGAAGTACTTATTATGTATATGTAGTATGATTTAAGTCTGAACTAAATGGTTGAAATGAATTGTGACATGATGAAAGTAGCACAAGAGGTCTCTTTTGAAAGAGAGACAAATGTTTTTACTCACCTCCCAAGTCGGCAGTAGTGATCCTGCACTGGACTTTTTACCTTTTTCCACCGTCACTGTGACTGGGGGTGCAGACTCAGCACAGTTACCATCCCCATACGCATACACACACGCACATTTTACTTGCCTTTTCAGTACATGCAGCAACAGCAGCCAGATGCAGGTGGCAAAGTCATATTAGTTGGACTTCCGGGTTTAAATAGCCAAATTTCATGGGGTTGAGGCAAGTTATGTCATGCCCATGGGAGGGGCTATGACTGTAAAAGGGCCTAGTACAGAGAGAGCTTGTGGTGGTAACAGTGCATTTTGAAAGAGTTTTGAGAACATTGTTGAGAAGATTGCTTTTTTCCCTTGTTGAATGGAGTTAGAGTTGAAGTCATGTAAATAGTGTACAGGGTGGGGAAGCAAAATTTACAATATTTTAAGGCAGGGATTGAAAGACAGTGTATGACCAGTTAGTTTATTGAAAGTCATGAGAATTTAAATCTTCAAATCATATTTTACTGCATTTCTAACGGCCTTGTTGTCTACCTCAAGTTCAGTTGCCATTTTTCTCATGGATTTGGTTGGATCCTTTAGGATTTTGGATTTGAGAGCTTTAATAAAAGCTTTGGTACGTTTTTTGTTGCTTCCTCCACTTCCAGACTTTCTCTTAATAGTTTTGCTCCTAGTCATTCTCTTCTTTACATTATAAACAGTCTTTATGGACACTCCAACTATTTTTGAAATCTCCTTTGGTGTGACTAGTGCATTCAGCAAATCACACACTCTTTGACGTTTGCTTTCCTGATTACTCATATGGGCAAAAGTTTCTGAAAAGGTATGGATAATAGTGTTAGGTATGATTATGACATCAATATATGTTTGGTTTCAAAACAATTGATGTAGTGCCTGCTGAGAAAAAACAACTAAATGTTCATTGTAAATTTTGCTTCCCCACCCTGTATATATTTGTAAAGAGTGCTTTTCCACCTTTTGTTTTTGTTGGATTTTTGTAAATGTTTTTGTTTAATACTTGTTTGCACTGGGAGGAATGCCAAATACATCACCATCACTACAGCTTTACAACTATACCATCATTTTTTTTCCCAACCATTTTTGGTCAGTTTTTAAACGTCCCTGTCTTATGAAAACAGAAAGTTATTGTCATAAACACTTTTTTGTAGATGTCTTAACCATTTAATAGTTCTCAAAAACTAGTTGAGTATTGCCAAATGGTTGTGTCAGCGTAGATTAATTTCTGGCCCATTTACTTGCCTTTCTGAGAGTCTTTATAAGTACATGTCATTTTCTGTGTCTTTTGTTTCTTTGGTTATCACTCAAGCTCAACAGGGTGAAGCTCTACTGTGGAACCACTGGTTGGAGAAACATCCACAGGTTACAGATGAGCCAGGAACAGCTCCATGGAATGATGCAGACACAAAAGCTACTTGGGACCAACATGTCGCAGAAACATACTACCACTACTGGGAGCAGTATACATACTGGACAGCCCAGGGATGGACCATTGATTTGTCCCCTGGTAATGGGAACACTGGTACTGAAGAAACAGATGAAGCAGTGGAGACATACAGAGGCACAGAAGCATACTCCGAAGGTACAACAGTTGAAAGTAATGGAGGTCAGGAGGGAGACACAGAATTAGAAGATGTGAAACCTCTTAATAATGAAGTTGAGGCTCTGACAGATGTATTTGGACTGAACTGTGCATTAGAAGCAAAGGGAAACAAATTGGAGACTCTAAAGGGAGACACTGATGAGCCACATGATGGTGGGAATGATCACAAAAGACCTGCTGGCTCTTCCCAGCACAACACCACTGAGCAGACAGGTAAGAACTGCTAGACTTGCAAATCATGATTTTTTTTATCAACATTTTACACATCGTCCCAATCATTTTGGAATTGGGGTTGTAGATAGTTTCAATGCACTCCATAATTCTTTTATTTTTTTTAATTTGGCATAATTGGTGCCTAGAATGGATTTGGCACTGGGCCTTAGTAATTGAGTTACCTAATGTCAATAGACAAAAGCTAACTTTATTACTAATTTGGTACAAAACAGTCTCCAACATAAACCTCACACACATGCACATATAAGTCTTGCATAATACAACTTATAAGAATTATACATTGACTATTTGATTTTATATGGACTACTTAATACCTTGTTGTTACCCAGGTTCCCAACAGGCTGTGGGCAGCCACAACAGACAGTATGCTTTCAAGGATAAGATGTCAGATAGAGACGATGACAATGATGATGACAAACCTCCAGGGGGGAAACATGCCGGGGTCAAACGTAGGTGAGTTTGATCTGTATGCTTCTCATATTTTAAGAAACTCTGAATTACATTTAACCAGGTTTGGAATCAGCTCTCAAAGATATTTGAAAGGCTATGTAAAACTGAAACCTTTTGGTTTGTTACTTTGCAGTGTGAATCTGGTCTGAACCTGATGGTCTCTCTATGTAGCTGCCTTTCTTAGTAAACATTAGCCTTCATATTTGAAAATAACTTTAAATTTAAAAAAAGTTACAACTTAGAATACCAAATAGGAAAAAGTTGGAACCGTATACAAAATGAAAAGGAACTTAAATTTTCTGTTTCATGGGAGACACAGCATATAAACACGTCATATTCTGTATTTTGTCAGCATCATTTAATTTGTAAATATACATCCATTCCTCACATTTCGGATTTCGGCTACTAGACATTCAAGAACTAAAAAAACACTCGGAGAGTGCAGACCTCCACCAAGGCAGATTCCTTGTGCCAGTATCAACACTTCCTGAAAATTTCATCAACACCCCCCCCGATCATCACAAAAATTTAATCATTTGTTCCTTGTGCCAGTATCAACATTTCCTGAAATTTTCATGAAAATCCGTCCATAACTTTTTGAGTTATCTTGCTAATAAACAAACAAACAGACAAGCCACGATGAAAACATAACCTCCGCCGTTCCTTGGCGGAAGTAAAAATGTAGGTGTCCTTACCCTTTGTTCACTGAAATCTATTCATATTCAAGTGTCCAAATCTTTTTTTTTGACAAACGTTTGAAACTTTTTAATGGTTTTTCCCACATTTATCAACAACTGGCTCATCAACTTCTAAAGGATGAGACCATTTCTTTTGAATAAAATCATGTTTACCTTCACTTGTTCACATTACCTCATTACCACTATCTAAACTTTTACATTTACAAAGATTTTTTTTTTTTTTTTTCAGTTTTTTATTATTATTTTTTAATCATTTGTTGTTTGGTGCACTGCTTAGCACAATTGCCTCACAAGCTGGGTTTCTGTTACCCTCAGAAATGCTCAAAATATTGTCTAATAGAAAACTGGTAATGGAAACACCGAAAAGTTGTAAAAACTGTCAAAGATTGCAAAAAAGTTTTTACACTCTCATGAGGGGGTTTTCGATACGTTTTGATTTAGAAGTATAGCACAAAAGTGTAATGGAAACACATTTTGCACATTTTCACACATCTGTACATGGTGGTTTTGCTCACCCAAAAGTCTCACCTATTACCCTGTACTCAGAACAGGGGGGGAGAAGGTTGCTAGTTTGTACAGGGCAATAGCCACTCGCTTTTGTGTAGGAACTGCTTCCCGAGGGCATGACAAGTCTGGTGCCACGAGAGGTTGAATAACATCACACAGTTCATTAAATGTTGCCCCTGTCATTCAGAAATTCTGGATCCACAACTTGTTGGTGAATGCCTGATGTACAATTCTCTCCCAGAAAATCATTATGCGTTGCTACTGCCATAAATAAGGACTTTGCCTTGGGACGATTATGCGTTCCCTTCTTCTTTTGTTTAAGACAGTCATTGCAATAGCAGTCAATGCAACAAACACTACAGTGCCAACACTGTGGAGGGTTTGCATGAAACTCAGTGCGTCCATCTTCCTTAAATGAGGGTCTGGCGAGAACTATACAGTATTTTACGAGAATTACGAGATGTCGTGAGATGGGACTTTGCTAGAGTCATGTATCAGAAGCCGAACACTCTTCAATGAAAACAACTACAGGGTGGGCCAGAAAGATTTACCCATCGGTTTTTCTGCACTATCAAGAAATGCTTGTAGACAAACATCACAGACATTGAACACAGTTTCTATACTTTATTCTCTGTCACCAAAAACATCTACATCTCAATATGGCCACCCTTTGCCTTTATCATAGCCTGGAGACGACTTGGCACTGCCTGGCATGAGCGCCGCACTGTCTCTGCATCAAGTTTTGACCATGACTTCATCAGAGCTGTCTTCAAAGCGGTGACACTGCTGTGAGATACTCTTGAGACTTCCCTCTCCAGGATAGACCAGATCGAAAAGTCCATGGGATTAATGTCCGGACTTGATGGAGGCCACATGTTCTTGTCCCAGAAACCAGAAAAGTGTTGCTTGCACCAGGCCTGTGTGACTTTGGATGTGTGTGCTGGTGCACCATCTTGTGTGAAGATATAATGGTTTCCAAATGCGTTGGTACACCAAGGCAACACTTTTTCTTCAAGCATTTGAAGATACACCTGGCTGTTCACTTTCACACCCTCCTGAATGAAGACCAAAGGAGACTTTGAGCCATCAGAAGCAACAGCAGCCCATACCATGACTCCAGCTGGCTTCTGACGACAAAAATGGGTTCTGCGACCTTCGGGTAGGTGCTGTGCACTCCGTGCATAAACCCTGTCATTCTGGGTATTCACCACTGCCTGAACGGTGAAGATCTTCTCATCAGACCAAACCAGGACTTTTTCTGCGGCACTCTGAATCTCCTGCAGCATCATTGTCCCCCTGTCAAGCCGTTTTTTCTTAGAAGCGGCTGAAATCAGTTGTCTGCGTTGCATTTTTAGTGCTTTCATTCCGAGGTCCTGTTTGACGATTCTTCTCAGTGACGTTCTTGAGATATTCATTTCCTTTGCTGTTGCCCTCATGCTCCTGCGAGGATTCCTTTGGATTCTCTTCCTCACCCTGTCAACAACACCTTTGGTCCGGACTGAACGTTTTCTTCCAGGGATTTGCTTGCTGGTGGTATTGCCAGTCTCCTTGTATCGTTTCATGACATTGTAGACCGTCTTTCGACAAACATTCACCTTTTCCATGATTTGCCTTGTTGTCAGTCCAGCCTCCTTCAAGGCCACAATCTGGTCGCGCTTACTCTTCGACGCCATACTCGACAATCATTAGGAGTAAACAAATGAACTCAGGTACAACAAAACCTATGCCTTTTAGGAGGCACTACCCAAAATTTTATGTTTCTAGGACAAAAGCTGAGCAAATAAAATAGAGATAAACAGTGGTTAAATCTTTCTGGCCCACCCTGTAGCGATTGTACTTTGTTGAAATTGTAGAAATATTGCTTTTATTTTGCGGAAAATTGTAATGAAAACCCAACTACTGTCTTGGGTTTGACTCCAGCTTCCTCCCACCATCCAAAGACATGCACTTAATAGGTTAATTGGTCAATCTAAAATTGCTCATAGGTGTGAGATTGAGATTGCATGATTGTTCATCTGTATAAATCAGCCCTGTGATGAACTGGCAACACATCCAGGGTGTACCCCGCATTCACCCATAGGTAGCTGGGACAGGCTCTCGCAATCCTGTGACTAAGCGGTTTAGAGGAAGGAAGATTAGAAGGATTTGTTGTTTGTTTTATACCTTTTCTGCTGTGTTGTCTTCCTTCTATTGTTCCATCTCTCTCTTGTATATCCACTCCTTGTCAATTTTGCATGAATATTGAGAGAAAATAAGGAAAAACCACAAGAAACACAACTTCTGCATTCAGTTGTAAATGATGAGGTGATGTTTTCTGACATTTATACTATACTCCTTGTGTGTCTGTAGTCATGAACTGGATGTGGAGGAGAATCCATGTTTAATGTCTGAAGAAGCCTGGAGAAAACTGGGACTTAAATGCAATCCAGAGCCTGTGTAAGTATCTATCTATCTATCTATCTATCTATCTATCTATCTATCTATCTATCTATCTATCTATCTATCTATCTATCTATCTATCTATCTATCTATCTATCTATCTATCTATCTATCTATCTATCTATCTATCTATCACAGAATATCAGTGTGAAAACATCACAAAATTTAAGAAGATGTGTAAAAAAAAATTATTTTCCAGAAATATAGTAACAATGAACAGAAGTACAACAGTAAAAATGATTGATGTTATGTTATAATATGTTCTCTTTTTTCAATAATGTAATAACTGACCTATTCTTTTCTATGGATTGTATACATCAGCTGATTAGCTAAGTAATATAAAATTGGGGTAGGACAATATAAGATAGGCTTCTTCCTACTCTGTTTTGGACATAAGTTATTAAAGAGCCACAATGAAATAGTTGTCTCTGTTTTTCAGCTTTTAGGACACATGTAACAGGCAGGGGAGTGAGGCGGCAGGCAGGGCTGTGATGCTGCTTGTTGTAAGGAGGCAGTCAGTCACAAAACATAAATATTTGGATCAAAATGTAGTTTTCAAAAGTACTATCCAACCATATAATTTTGATGAGAAAATGATAAAGTTCAGAAGAATAGAGGCTTGATGTTGTGTAGACCTATATTACAAGGCAGCTTGCCTCAAGCCTCCGGCTGCCTAACAATTTCAAAGAAGGAGAATCAAGAAAAATGCTACAAAAATGTTGGATTTAACTTTTCAAAGTCAGAATTTTGGTTAAAGTGTAGTTCTCCAAAAGTACTTTCAGAATATATAACTTTCATAAATGAAAACTTACTTTTAGATATGGAGAAATTCATCTGCAGCTGAGTATGGCAGAATGACCTTCTCTGACCGACTGACAGTTACACACTATGAGAATCCTAAAGGTCCCTGGTTCACCCAGAATACAGGCATCTTTATCAGTGACATTGTACACAGAGTTGGTTTAGACAAAGTACTTCCAGATTATCAAATCCATGTGTCTTTTTCTATAATTTGGTGGTCAGAGTGATGGCCAGCAGACCTAAGGGGTCTGGACCTCATGTGACATTGAGAAACAGACATCCTGATTACAAGTTGTTGTAAATTGCTAAATACACATCAATTAATGGTGAATTTGATATGGATGTTTTGCTTACCTTCTTATCTGTCTGCAGATGTCAAAATAATTAGGATCTGACACCTTAGAGCCATGCCAGGGAGGAGAATGTAGAGAAAGTGTGTGTCTTGTTACAGTGGAGAATAGTAACATAACAGTTTTGTTAGAAAAAACACCTTAAAGTATAATTTTTTTTTTTAAAAAGCACAAATATTTATACACATAAATTTTCAGTTCAGATTCTGCAGATTAAATACATAATTGATTGATTACTGTGTGATAATAACTTTAGGAGTAATTCAGTTTTAAAACTTGAGAGGTCCTGCTTGTAGTCATTGATACCCGTAAGCTGAAAAACAGACTGTACATTGTGTGACTTTTTTTTTCTCTTTTTGGTTAACTTATTGCCGTCAATATTCTGGAGTGCTCCATCTAAACCTTTAATTTCTTTGCCTTTTGTTCACATTTATATTTTATTCCGACTTAAGTTCAAAATAAAGTTTATCATTATCATTATCTTGAGTATGCATATGGGACCAGCTGTAACACTGATGACTGTATGTTTGTGTTCCCTAGTTTTGACAGCGTTTTTAGGGTTAAAGATGTTTCATCTGAGAAGTATCAGAAACGAAGGATTAAGAGAGCTTCCAAGAGCATCAGCAAACACCGTTACAATTGGTTAACTGAGACAGGTGGAGATGACAAAGGGCCACCAAGACGCTCCACTCTCAAAAAGGTACTTTGTTTACACTGTTTGAGACTGGAGAGAAAAGAAAAAGTCTTTATTTGATTGTTTGGAATGGACATTTTATTAGGGGCTCTAGTAGTCTCTGAAAGGCTTTATTCCCCAGTTGGGGAGAAGGAGATTATGATGACGCTGAGTAGGTTTCTGTATTTGAGTTAGCTATGTTCCAATTATTATTGATTATCTTAGCCATATACTTAAGTGTATGTTGCTCTGTACACTTTTGTTGATTTTTGCTGTGTGATTTTTTTTTTCATTAATTTGTTTAGCTTTAGCTGTTTTCTTTATCAATGAATGTTCCCTGTGATGAATATTGTTTTAAATATAAATTAATAAATGGGTGGCACAATGGCTTATTGTCCCCTTTAAGCATCTGAACCTAGACCCAGCCAGTGTGGGTTCTCTCTATGTGTTCTGGCTTCCTCTCTCAGTCCAAAGACATGCACCTTAATAGGTTAATTAGTCACTCTTAATCAGAATCAGAATACTTTATTAATCCCAGTGGAAATGATTGTGTGTTACATTTGCTCCATGAAACTATAATAAAAGTAGCAGGCAAGAAATTATCAATACTACAAATATATATAGACACACACACATGCATATGTGTGTGTGTGTATGTATACATATATATATATATATATATATATATATATATATATATATACATATATATATATATATATATATACATATATATATATGTATGTATGTATGTATGTATGTATACATCTTTTTTTTTTTTTTTTAAACACTCTATTAAATACAATTAGAATGGTAATTTGTACAATATGTACTCAACAAATACTATCTGTATGTCAATTAAAAGAAATGTAGATAAAAATGCTCCTAGTTGTGTTTGTAAGAATTAACAGTTGTCTGTCTCTATATATCAGCCCTGTGATAAACTGGAGACCAGTCCAGGGTGTACCCTGCATTCAACCCATGTCAGTACTCTGTAGTATATGCTAATCTTTCATATAGAACCTTGAGTTTCTATTTCACCAAGCACAGCTGAGATAATTTGCACTCACATCTGGCATCATTTGCCACGTACAGAGAAAGTGGACTGTCCACAATGTCCATTTTAAATTTGACATAAATATTAAATGAATGCTAACTGTTTCTCAGGTTCAAACCTTTCTCGAGAAAATCCAGAGAGAGATGACTCCATGTGACAGGGATGAGATGGAAGATGGAAGTACACAAGAGCCTAAGGAGGATAAGCTTCCATATCCTGGAGCAGTAATGGTTGAAGAGATGAAGCAGACACAGGAGATGGAGAGCACTGCAGATGAAAATAACACAGCAGTGGAAAGGGAGATGTTTGATTCTTCGTCCTGTTTAGATTCAGAAAGGAGGAATTCTGTGACTGTAGCTTTTAGTGTTGAGAGGGAGGAAGCGGATGAGCAGTCTGGAAGACACTTATGTCTGGAAATTGCTGATGTTCTCCAGCCTGACACACTTGGAAGCACTGGTATGTCTTTCATAATATATTTGTCAAATGTTTTAACTGTTTTTTTTTTTTTTTTTGCTGTTTACTTTTTTACATTTCAAAACACTTAAAGCGCACCCCAGTTGAGTCTAATAAGTCTGCTTGTGTTTGTGTGAAGAGGTCAGTGAAGATAATGCAACAAAGCCAAAGAAGAAGAAGCAAGGAAAGAAGCAGCAGCAGCTGCCAGTGGAAATGGCAGCAGAACCGGAGCTGGCTAAATACTGGGCTCAGCGCTACAGACTCTTCTCTCGATTTGATGATGGGATCAAGCTGGACCGAGGTTGGTCTAGACTTATGTTGTGGATTTCCAGTATTTACTTCTGTTTTACGTTTCATACTTTACCATAAATATCAGTAGTTTTCTAGTCTATACATTTTCAAAACAGGCTTCTGCTTTAATGCATTTGAGGGAAATTATCCATAATGTTTCATTTTTCATCATTGTGAACCTTCTCACCATTATGACTGATTTAAACCTAAATGAATTGGTAATGAAAACACAGAGCCTCTGAAAGTCCAATATGTGGGAAAAAAAATCTTGTGTAGACACACAAAATATGACTTTTACGTCAGGGGATTGGTGGAAACATGATGAATTCAACTCTATCACATATATAGTGATGGTAGCAACATGCCTAGGGAGTGTTAAAGTGGGATTTGGGCAACAAAAGGCAGGAAAAGTAAATGGTATAACAAATAAACCATTGGAAGAACGTTTTCTTCATTTATTCAACTAAATAGCTTATCTAATAACAGGTCAATAACATGATTGGGCATAAAAAGAATGTTCTAGAGAGGCAGTGTTTTTGACGTAAAGATATTTGGCTAATTTTTCAGTCGCTGCATTTATTGGTTGTCATTGTGTGTTTCAGAGGGCTGGTTTTCCGTGACACCAGAGAGGATTGCCGAACACATAGCCCTCAAGGTAGTCCACAGCTTCTCTAATTCTCAGCTAGTGATAGATGCCTTCTGTGGAGTAGGAGGAAATGCAATCCAGTTTGCACTTACTGGAAAGAGAGGTAAGCCCATTGTGGGTGTGGATGTTCCTGTCCACCAGTTCATACTACATATTAGCTATATAATACTGTATTATGGCAAACAAAGTGACCATATAGGACAGTAAAGTTTAAATGTCTGAATGCAATGCGCACGTGCACGCACGCACGCGCACACACACACACACACACACACACACACACACACACACACAGGTGCATCTCAATAAATAATAAATATCAAAAAGTTTTTTTCAGTACAATTCACATAGTGAAACACATCTTTATATATAGATTATCACACACAAACTGATATACTTTTGAGTGTTATATATTTCTTTTCATTTTAATGATTATAACTTGCAGCTTATGAAAACCAAAAAATTCAGTATCTCAGAAAACCTATCTAAACCTACCTACTTACTTACCTGTGTCCTTCCTTACTTACTCCTGTACGCATTATATACTAGTAATGTGGTTACTGTGTGCTGTTTGCACATAATACAAACAAGTAACCCAATATAATGTCTCTTTGTAGCTTTTGTTACATTAATTTAATGGTAAAAAAAAAAAAAGGGTGGGGCTCTTGACAATGAGTCAAAGGTTCAAGTGTATGAGTTTGAGTGATATGTAGCAATTGAAGTTGTAGAATGCCGAATACCTCTTCCTCTTTGGCTAGTGAACCAAAACCGGCCTGCCAGACAAGACCAGTCCAGCCCATGGGATGAATTTGTGAAATGCAAAAATTACACTGGATACACTGATATTCAGTCATTGTAGTTTATGGGCAAGGGGTATTTTGGTTCGGTTTTTTTGTGTGTGTGTTTGTTTGTTTGGTAGCACTCTA
Source organism: Sphaeramia orbicularis (assembly GCF_902148855.1). NCBI lineage: Eukaryota > Metazoa > Chordata > Actinopteri > Kurtiformes > Apogonidae > Sphaeramia > Sphaeramia orbicularis. Next base: position 5,554,576 of record NC_043973.1, read on the forward strand.
GCAGCAAAACTATAGGTTGCATTCATACCAAATTGGGTTTATAGACTGCCAGTGACCCAAAATAGATGTGGTTACATTTTGGGAAAAGTAGGTCAAAGTTTGAATTTTTAATGAATTTTTTAAATCTTTTTTTTCCTCCCATTTACTTATAATAGACAAAATCTCAAATGTCTATAAAACATAAATTTTGTTTCAATTTATTTCAGATTTGACATATATATAGAGGCAGTTGATATGCTGGCATCAGCACACGCATTGACATGATGACATCAGCTGGATCGATGTCAAAATAACCTACAATACGTGCGAGGGGTGGAGTTTGTTGTGCCTGGCACCACTTGTTTATATGTTATGATGTTATTTTTTTACTGGTCTGGTCCACTTCAGATCATATTGTAGCCTGAATGTGGCCCCTGAACTAATATGACTTTGACACCCCTGCCTTACAGTAACTACAAAAACATAGAAGAATCTGTGTTTGTCTTTTGGGGCTTTTTAGTTGAGGGGATCTTAACAGAAATGGCACACCTGAATTGCTCTCCACAGTTTATTTTACAAAAAGGTAAATATCCAGATTACAAAATTAAAAAACAAATTTTTGTTCTCCAGACACTCAAATAATCAAATATTCATGTTCAACCCTAGAAGACATGCAGAAGTGCCAAGTGGAACAGGGTCATGGTGATAGGCTTCAGGAACTCCAAGAGTCATTTCCTACTTCTGTAAATACTAACATTCCTTCAGTGGTGAAACACTACCAATGTTGCCAGTTTTTGCACTTCAATTTAATCTCTTTCCTTAAGCCACACCTGCAGAGGCAGTCAGTAGCATTCAGAAACAAGGAAAGTATGAATGCTCAATGCTGTACACATTTAAGTTGATGTAAGCAGTGTATTAGGTGAAAAGGATAGGCAAGGAAGCTTTTGCTTCTAGCCTATTCCTTTTTTGGTTTTTATGTTTATTACTATTAATGTACTAAGTGCAATGATTGATTTAGAAACCAAAATAAATTCATTCATTCATTCATATGTATACAGTAATGCAACAGTATCTGAAATTCTTTGTAAGTACTTTTGCTAACATATTAGGGTGTCTTAAAACCAGGATAAGGGCACAAAAACAGGATGCTTAACAGATCCTAAACCTGAATATAACTGACGCATTTAAGTATGTGTAAAGGCATTAAGTGTTTAGTTTATTGGCATGAGCTGCTGGGGTTCATGCACACTGATGTGTTGTTTTTTACCAAAAAGTTTTAAAATTCTCATTTGAGCTATCTGTAAAGTACAAATGTCACAGATAATTGTTTAAAACTATGTGGTAGGTATACTGGAGCATTTTGCAGCTAAAAAAAATAAATTTCCCCCAGTTAGGTGATAGAAACAAATGATAGCGTAAGTAGAGCTTATATTCCCCTTGTAAAATCCACAGACCCTGTAACCGCCTGTTGAACTGTTGAATGCTCACTTGCCTTTTTCCTGCTTTGTTCATGCTCTCTGAACACCCAGTCTTGGCTATCGATATTGATCCAGTGCGGCTGAACTTGGCACATCACAATGCTACAGTTTATGGTGTCGCAGACCAAATAGAATTCCTGCAAGGAGACTTTCTTCAGCTAGCACCTCGTCTCCGTGGCGATGTGGTCTTCCTGTCACCACCATGGGGGGGACCAGACTACTTGACTGCTGAAGTGTTTGACATTAAGACTATGATGGAGCCTGACGGATATCCTTTGATTTAAAAAAAAAAAAAAAGCTTTCCTGACTGTGATTTATTTGCTGTATCAGAACACATTAGTGTTGTACACTAGCTTGTCAAATATTTATGCAAAACGAAAGTTAAGTTCTTAAAGTGTGCACACAATCTTCTTTTGACATATAGGTTATGCTCCAAATCACACACCTACTTTTTGTTCTATGCATGCTGTACCTGGCCTGGAAAAGTTTGTACTTGTCCATATACAACACAGTCTTGAACTTTGACCCACTCAGTGCTGCCTCATGGACTGTATAAGTTTCACACAGAAGATGTGCACAGAAAGAGCCACAAAGCATGTATCTACATGCTTCAAAAATGGGATCTGATGTAGATGGAAATCCAGGTATTCTTGGCATACTGCATTTAGAATAATCTGTAGTAGGACATGCTATATACTATGGCAGTGTATATATTTGAAGATGGGGCATATTTCTAGAATCAGTTTTTATCCTTAACAGTGGATACATTTAAAATTTTCCACTTGGCCAAACAGATATCAGGAAACATAGTGTATTTCCTACCACGCAATGCTGACATGGATCAGGTTTGTATGTTTAATATGTTTCTGAGTCAGATTGCATTTAGCACTTACCTAGTTTATTAGTAGTAGTACTTCCAATTTGCTGATAAACAACACCAAATTAGAAAAAGTTGAGACATATGGAAATAAACCAGTGATTGTAATCACGATTTTGTCCAAAAGCAGCATCCAGGGAAGGTCTAGTCCTTTAGGAACAAAGATGCTTTAAGGATCACTAGTTTGTCATCAAATGTGTGAGTAAATTGTTGAAATTTTTAAAGAAATGATTATACTAAAAGGACATGAAGGGAACAAGTCCAGAGATCAGTCTGTCAAGGTCTGGAGTGGTCATTGTGAAGGGTAAAGATCATTGTCACTTCTAAGGTGTACCATTAATGCAGAATAGTACATTAGTTGTTTTGAAGGTAGGATGTGGTGCTCCAAAATGATGGAAATAAACATTGTAACAGTGCATATGCTTATCAAAATTATGCCACAGCATCTGTGTGCTGTAACCCTGCGGTCCAAAAAAAAATATTAGTGTGTAATATTTTTTGGTGAGACTGTCTAATTTTCAATCCTGAAAAGTACATAGGTGTGTTTCATATTTGGTCTGGAACACATAGTATCCATTTCTTACCAGAAAGACATGGAACACTGATAGGTCTGTGTATAATCTGTGTTTCTACTGAGTGATGGTCCATCCCTTCACATAAGTCTTCCTTTTGGTGCAGTGAAGTATAAACTGACAGTTGTGGACAAGCTTGACAAAGGTGTGCTACACTTACCCTGAACCCAAGTGGATCTGTTAGCTATAGATGAATGTGGGTTCTTGATGTACCATCTAAAGGTGCTTGCCCTGTACACACTGAAATACAGTTTTAATTCTGTTCTGCACTGTAGTGGCTGAGATATCCAAATTGTCTCTTTAAGTAATTGTCTGACATTTATTGACAAACTGGTGATCCACACTTTGTCAGGGACAAAACCTTTTCTGGGTGCTGCTTTTGAGCCAAATAAAATCCTTTGTTCACAACAACTCTTTCAAATCACAATGTGATTGCATTATTTTAACTTATTACTTGTACCTGTTGTAACTTTTTCTCCGGTGTTTATTATTGATATTGGACAGTATGATGTGTTCTTGTTGTAGCCCACTTAACCAGGGTTTGAAGTCATCATGTCCATCTATCCACAGATAGCCTCTCTGGCTGGTCCGGGAGGGAAGGTGGAGGTGGAGCAAAACTTCCTCAACAATAAACTGAAGACAATAACTGCATACTTTGGCAGCCTGATAAAGTCTGACAGCTACAGACAGACAGAGGACATGGACAAGTAAACGAAAGCCCATGTCTAGATCTCTCGAACACCAGTTACTGGGGGAGGATTTCGAGAGAGCAAAGGACTCTGGAGTTAACTATTGACTAAACCTGAGTTTTACAGCAATTGTATATAATTTAGCCTTTTATATTGTTTGCAGCACTAAATAAATGTTTATATAATCTGTGTTTTTGTGGAAATCATTTTTAGAGAGTGCTGCCTTTTTTGACTGTTTCTATTAATTAGCCTTGGAACAGGAGTTCATTGTGCTCACAAGTGGATAATGTGATGAATATGACTAGAAGTTTTTTATGGGTATTAAATTTAACAGCTTTATTCAGAAAATATATGGGAAAATGAAAAAGAAGGCAGATACAGGTTGTTTTTGAAATGTAGTGCTAACTTCTGTTCCATTCATGAAGTTCTTCATGAAAAACGCAAATCCCAGTGACAAAGTGACAAAAACACCTTCTTTGTGTGGATATTATTATGAATATGAAAAGAACATGCTATAAGATAATTAATTCATCAGCTCTACTTAAACGATACAAATTAATGGTAAAATAAATAAATGAAGCAGAAATTAAGGTAACTTTTAACATATAGGACTAAATTTTCTTCAATCATCATGAGAAACATGTCTCAAATGACAAAAATCACTTCTTTGGGTAGAAAATGCATAAAAACACTTAAAACTTTTTGGTTGTACATATTAAGTCACATTGACAATTGAGTTGAATTTGCCTAAAAGATATATATAAAAACAAGTAGAACATCATATTAGGTCATGATTACATAAGAGTGCGTAAATTGACGTGTCAGTGAATGTGGGTAGTTTCCATTAATGTCCACTAGATGTCAACAATGTATCATCTAGTAACATTTTGTAGCCGTACAAGCTTGACCTCAGGTAAAATGTATATGTTTTAATTTTGCTTTGGTCTGATGCTTTGTCCCCACAGATCTATTGAAATGTACATATGTATGTTTGCTAATTTTTCTTTGGTGTTACACTCTGCCTTTCACTATGACAGTTCTCAGAGGTTTGTTAAAATGTATATAGGCATGTAATTATGTATACCATTTTTCATTTGGTTTAACTTCTGTCCCTGCATACATTTTTGTCTTCGAGGGTAACCAGAGGGACTATCTGACACTACAGAAAAAATACTAAAGCAATCAAATCAATTTTGTTTGCTAATCTTTGACATAACCAAGGCTTTAATTACAACCAATGTCCCACACCCCTGCTATTTATTATATGGAATATATTAAGAAAAATGTGTGTGTTTTTTTTTTTTTTTTTTAATAAATCATTCAGAATTCAAATAATTAAACTGACATTTAAAGGGTTACAATCCTGAAAATTGTTGAATGTTTGGTAGTTTTAAGCAGTGCTAAAGTTGTTTAAGAGATTTCTATCAAAAACAATAACAAAAAAAAAAAGCCAAAAAAATATATTGATGATGATTTTATAGCAGTTTTTTGTGCGTGTACATTTTTGCTGCAAAGATGAGGGGAGTAGATTGTACTAGAGGGTAGTAAATTTGAGGAGGACAGAAGGGTTAACTGAAAGTCACTTCCAGTCTATTGGACAGGTAAGGCTGCAGTAGTCATATACAGTTCATGAGATCATGTTTTGGAGCTCCTAACTGTTTCCAGGTGGTTGATATATTGTCCCATATTAGTTAGACATACATTGTTTACAGTGTTTTTGAAAGATGGTAACACATAAATGAAGACTGACAACACAGTGTCAGCAGATACGGTTTTCAGGGGGCAGCAGTGTCTATACCCTGTAAAATGTTTGTGTAAAGGGTAGCAGATTCCCACTGATAAATCAGCAAACTATTCAGATTTGAACTATTTGAACTATTCTGATCTGAGGTTGAAAAGTAATGTACTAAAACCCAAAACAAAGACACAAAACCATCTGAGCAAAAAGCAAATCTGAAAATATCTAGTCATGTTTAAAATTAGTAGCTACTTACAAAAATGTGCAAAATTTCAGTCCTTATTGTTTTAGGCATCTCTGAACTTGTGTTTGTTCCTTAATCCATTTGTCAATGTCACATTTCAAGAGCATCCCAGAAGTGGACGTTAGTGCAGAATGAGCCCCAGTTCACCAAGTCTAATGATCATCATCATGGAACTGCACTGAATCATGAAGACCTCCAGATGTCACTGCAGGCCTTTGTTAGCTGAGACACAGAGTAGTTTTACTTCAACACATGTTTTTCAGTGTAAAGTTACCCATCCCATACAGCTGGGTCTTCATGTGTTGCACTGTGTTAAATGACAGTATGTTTGACTAACACTGTAGGGTGGATTTTTTATTCCTGAGTGAGAGTTGAGGGAAAAAAACAAACAAACATCTGGTGGTTTAAAATGACCATTTGTGGTCAGAATGTGACACATATTTCAGAAACATAGACATAGAACATTTTAAAGTATTACTATAATAAAACTATTTCATCCTTGTGTAAAATTAGGTGAAAGCAAACAAAATTTTGTAAGAGTAGATAACCATGTAAACAAAACAAACCCTAGAGATAAAAAAGAAACAATTATTGAAATTATATTTATCACAATATACAATTAGTTCATGACATTTGTCATCACTGTGTTGTAGTCCACCCCCTGCTTGACAATGAAACACCTGAATTCAGTGTGTCCCAATACTTTTGTACATATACTGTATTTCAGTACACTAATACTAGCTCTAAAAGGATTCAGTTCCAAATTATATCTGAATTGTTTTACTCAGCAAACTTCACATGATGAAATACTCATAATGTATTCAAACAAACATATGTTTTAAATATATTTAACTGAAATACCTCCCATCTGTGGTTCAAAGAGGTAGACACTAATAACCATGAAAAATACGGGTTTCAAGTTGGCAGGAACAAATAAAGGAAAGAGCACTCTCAACTGAGAGTGGTCTCCAGCATTCTTTATGGAGACCAAACCCTCCTGGTTCTTCTCTTATCACTTTCTCTGAACAAATGTGACTCTAAGCTGTCAGTCATTAATGTGTACCTGCTCGCAATACTTTGGTTAAGTATTAAAAAGGAAAAAGCTGTGATTTTGGTGCAGTGCCATGGCAAAACCTTACCGGCGGAAATGCTGTATTACTTCAAAATGGCCCCTTTTGCTGCATGTGCAGCAGCATTTGCCTGAAGCTGGACATGCACTAAACTCATGCTGTCCCCCACATCTTGTGCACACTTTTCTGTGAGGTTTTTGTGTCACATTTTTGTATTGGTCACTGTCCTTAAGTTTTGCATACCTTTTGACAAACTGTTTTGTCTGCTTGAACTCACGAGCATTTACAGCCCCCACTTCCATGCTTGTTGCTCTGGTGCTGGTGGAGCCGAACAAGGTGCTTCCTTAGTGAACAGTCCAATGTAATTGATAGGAAATAGGAGCATGAACAGTAGGTTAAACACACTAGCAGCATATTAGTCTAAGCACCTGACCCATGTTACAGTCCACAGCCGGGGGCTTCTCTGAATCAAATGCTAGTGTCTCCACATGTGCCCACTGTCTCTCCTCTATCACCACAGCAGCTTATAATGGAAACGGATAGCTCTTACGCTGTTTATCTTATTTACATCCTACAAAACCACATTTTTTCCCCTCAGTGTACATTTGAAAAGGCATTAAATGTTGTCTGTGGAATAGAAATGCTGTCATTTGAAAAGTTTGTGTGTATCGATAGGATGGAGATGGAAGAAGGATTTTCACCACATACCTGTACTTTGCCAAATGGGGACTTGCTCGTTCTAGACAGACATTCCTACGTTAAACGTCACTGGTGTGGACACTTGTCACTCAAACATGTCTGACCAATGGGGAAGCATCTGCCTACTGCAAGATATTTGTATCAAAATGTTTCAATCAAAAAAAAAAAAAAAACGACTTCAAAACTTTTTTCACTTCAATCAGAGAAATGTGTTCAAATGCAATTTTTTGGTTCTCAAATTCTTTTCGTTTTCAAACACTTTTTTCTTTGATTAATTATATTTTATTTAAGTTTTTTTAATTGAAAATATTTTTTTTCGATTGAAGTGAAGTTTATTTAACTGAATTTTTTTTTTTTTTTTTTTATTGAACTGAAGTTTTTTTTATTGAAAATATTTTTTTTGACTGAAGTGATATTTTTTGGGATTGACTAATAAAGACACAAATATCCTACCCATAATATGGCCCAGATACAAAAAAGATAATTTCAATCAAAAAAGAATTTTCAATTTTAAAAAATCACCTTTTCAATCAAAGAAAAAAAGTGTTCAAATGCAATTTTTTGGATCTCAAATAGTTTTCTGCATTCAAAAACTTTTTTTCTTTGTTTGAAGAGCAACAGACTATCAACTGACCCCCCAGTAACATAACACAGTGGAGAAGTGGGTTTAAGGTGGAAGCTGGAGCCACCAATAGAAACTCTTCTCTCATCCATCAGTGTAGACCACGCCCATTAAGAGCAGTTAAATTCCCAAGCAAAACTTTTGAAGTTGCAAACAAAGAGGAGTGATTTTCAAGCAAAACTTTTGAAGTCTCAAGCAAAAGTTTTTAACTCACAAGCAAAGAGGACTGATTTATAAGCAAAATGATCTTTTTTTTTTTTTTATTGCCATTTACTGTCTTTTGCTCTCAAATCTCTTTTTTGGTTGCAAATCTATTCTTTTTAATTGCAAATCTATTCTTTTTGATTGATGAATAAAGAAACAAATTTCTCTCCACAGTTAAAGCTATAAAGAAACAAATCTACCTTCACAGCGGGAAGGTAAGTTTGTTTTCCAATGACATAATAGTGTGGAATAAAATAGTGTGGAAGTGCTCAGTTAACAGGAAAAGTGATAGTAGATTTTTGTGTGTGTATCCATTCTACTAAATGAGTAGCATGCCTACTAATGCTGATACAGGTAGCTTAAGCAGATTTCTGTATGATCATTACCATTGTCTGGGCTCCAAGGAAAAAAGGTTAGGAACTACTGATTTAGACAATATGTTTTCAGCTATCAAGTTCTACTGTAGAACCACCTCCCTGTCGCTTAAATCTTTCCTTTTTGATAAAGCTTACAGTTAGGGCAGCTCAGGCTGCTCTTTTAGATATGCTGTTATAGGCTTAGACTGCTGGGAGACTCATCATGATACACTGAGCTCCACTTCCTGTCTGACCTCCTCTCTCCTCTATTTATGCCCCAGATAATACATGTTACTGATTTGCAGTGGTGGAGAATCCCAGCTCCACAAAGTAAAAGTCCTACCATGCATTTGTTCCAACCACTGCCATGCATTTGTACCCACCACTGCTGACTTGACTTCTTCCCTGGAGTCTATGTGCTTTATGTCCTCATAGGTTTTCCCAGATCATCTCTGGACTTGCTGCTGTGGTCCTACTTTTCTTATGCCTCCATCATTACTATTCATTTATCCATATAGCTGTGATAGTGATCACCATATAGTTACATGGATGGTAGAGGTTTCTATTATTGGTACTAAAAGCTGCAGTGGTGGTATATCCAGAGTTAGTTCTTGTATTTGGAGTAGTAGTGATAGCAGTTATGGGTAGTTATACTAGTTATTGGTAGTAATACTAGTAACAGCAGTTCTAGTTTTTAACAGTTATAGTTCAGTTTCCTGTGCATCCATGTGTCTCCTCCTCCTCCCAAAAGTAAATTTTTCCTCACCACTGTCACCAAATGTTTGCTCTGGAGGATTCTGTTGGGTGTCTGTGAATTGTCTGGTTCAGACCAGCGCTAAATGTAGAGTGTCACAAGATAACTTTTGATAGGATGTGGTGCTATATAAATTCAATATGATTGACTGATTGATTGATTGATTGATTGATTGATTGATTGATTGATTGATTGATTGATTGATTGATTGATTGATTGAGTGAGTGAGTGACTGATTGATTGATGTTGTCTAGTGTCAACAAACAACCAGCTCCAACATGGGGAACCCGTAATTTCTGTGTTAACATGTGACTGAAACACAACCCACACACCACCCTAATTTTACTGCACTGCAAACTGACAACAGCAAAGGCATTTTAATAAAACTGAGATGAGATGACAACCAAAAGTGAGGTGGAAAGAAGAGAGAATAGAGAGCACAAGGGGGATTAAAAAAGGGTGAGTGCAACAATGAAAGAGAGGGAGGGGAGGGAAAGAGGAAGTGGTGGGAAAGGGAGAGAGAGTGTGGCAGAGCTCTCTCAGATGAGATTTAACCTCACAGAGAGAGAACATGCCGACAGGGATGCAGTAATAACATAGACTGTAAGCTGTGTGAACAGCCACAGATTTGGATGCCAATGATCAATTTTACCACAGTCTTGCGGAGAGACCAGGGTTTGAACAAGACTCAAGAAAACAAGAACAGATGCACAGAATAGCAGCTGAACACTGAAGATTAAGCGCAAAGGATAAAGACTTTAAGAAACAACTTCTCAAAACAAACCAGACTTTAGAGCAGCTTCAACAAACACAGACAAAAGAGGACAACCAGAAGGACAAAGTTACATAGCTGCATGACTGAATCTGACAGAAATGGAATAATGCCACACTCAGCTCTCCTCTCCACATGAAGAGAGACTAAGAGATAGAAAACAAGTCTCTGGAAATCAGAAGGACAGAATTATACATAGAGCAATGACATAACAACGAAAGCAGAGCACAAGAAACACACACACAAAAAAACGGGATTTGTAAACGAAGGACACTGACTAACCGTAGAAAATTGACCCAGCACTCTGTTCAGCCCAGAGGGAACATGTCAAATTCCTCCCGTCTGAGTAGACCTGGATCAGCAGGGCTAAAGAGCCCCAGTTTGAGAAAGGAGGTGCAGGGGAACCGCTCATGCATGCTGCGGATCGGAGAGAGGCTGATGAGGGCAGGCAGCGAAGGAAATCTCGTCCAGAGACCAGTTTCAGTCCAGAACCAAAGCCAGGCATGCTCCTCTGGATTAGGACAAAGACCAAATGGGCAGACACGACCTGCAATCTCCAGTGCACGTGCAGAGAATCACTCCAGCAAAGGTAAGTTACCTTTAGAACATAAGGCATGGGTTCCCAGACTGTATAGCTTGATACCTTCAAGACAAATATGGTATCCTCTATGACCCACAGCTACAAAATGTATCATGAATTGCCATCTACAAGTTTTACTGAGTCTTGGACCATCAAAACTATGTCCAATACATCCACTTTGTCACATGATAGTCATTAGTAATGTGTCTGCCTATTGGGGGCAAACTTTTGGAATGGCAAGCGAGACAACATTAGGAAGCAATCTATGAGCTGCCTAAGAACACACTAGTCCCCAACTAACAGACACAGGACACCAATAATTCAAATGCTAACATACAAACACACAACTGACTTTTCTGCTGTTAAAACCCTGATGTTTTTTTTCTTTTTCAGTTATAAAACAATATGTTTGTATATCATAGAATTGTTAATGTTACATGTTGTTCTCTGCCAATGGAGAAACCAACAAATGTGAGTCTGCACTCCTTAAGGGTGGGAGAGGCAGGCATCAGCCATTGAACAACACAGACCAAATCAAGGTGAGAACATACAAAAAAAAACAAAACTGTCTGAATAGATGTAACTACTGACAGACTGACAGTGTAACCGTGTTCCATCTTAAAAAATCCAATATACAAGTTGTGAAATATTATTACTGTCCTTGACAATTTATTTTCTTTTATTGTGCATCAGTATCACAGACAGCTACAACTGTGATTCCGTTTTTAACTATTTGTACTTGGAGTATTTATTTTTCTGCCATCTTTTTCCTTTTACTCTATTTTAATATTTTAATACTTTACACTTCTTATTTTTTCAAAAACAGATTTATAACTCTTATTATTTTGCATTTAAAAGGAATTGATAACCCTTTTTATTTTGTATCCTTGTGCACCCTCACAACATCTGATTTCTACCTAAATCGATAAAACAATAAGAAAAGACATAGACACAGAAAATACACAGAAAAGACAATCCCCTGGTGACTCTTATTTGTATCACACATGACAAATGTAACAAGAAGAAAAAGACGTGAATGATGCAACTCCATGACAAATACATAGGATTTGACCTGACACTGACATACATTTAGTCAATATAAGGAGTGTAAGCTAACGTAGCTAGTCAAAATTCCAGATATCTATGACTGATTCAAAAAAGACTGCACAACCCTATGTCTTAAATTTGTGTTAGCTGATGTCATGCTGTCATTTCATGCATGACCGTGAACCATTCCAATGTCACTGTGTCAGCTCAGCAGAACAAATACTCATTAACATCACCACTCATGACTTTCTCACACATCTCATTCTGATGACCATGCTATCTTTGATATGTTCATGTAATCTCCTATGATGAAAAATAAGAAAGATCACATTAATATAAGGGCTGCATGAATGGTGAAAAAGTAATATTATGTGGACAAAATGCAATTTGAGATTGTGATAAATGTTATCATGCATCTACTTAATAGGATATCAAGGTCATTGTCACTAAATCCAAAATATCACTATACCACAGAGGTTGTGCTTGTTTTGATCTGTTCATTGGTATTATTTCAGCCAGTCTACACACTGCAATAGGTCATCATTTTCGCAAAAGCATATATTTTATTTCATTAAATTCCAGCCTTTTGCTAGTTAGTATTTAGGATTTAATTGTTTTAATACCATGGATCACTTCTCCAAGTAGAAATGTCCAAACAAAACAACTTCTGTTCCTAGCACTGTTTTGCAAAGGTACAGTTGCTGCTTCCTGGATGTAGCACTGCCAAAAGATGCATGTCATTAGTTTGAGGAAACAGAAAGCTGGCCAAACAACCCAGAGAGCTTTTACTCCATTCCAGAATGATAGTGGAATGAGCCAGACTCACCTCCTGCACTCACACAACAAAATGTGGAGAAGGTGTGGCTATATGAGACTACCAGATGACATTTATCTATAAATACATATTCTTGTCAAATATTTTGACTGTGTAAATGATACACTTCATATAATGCAATAAAACATGAACATACTATGAACAACGCATTATAATGTGCCTGTAGAGATGTATAATGCTTTCTCACAATAGTCAAAACTCATTATTTAGGCAATATCTATGATAAATTATAAATATACTTGTAATATATTGCAAAGTTTATCTCAAAGCATTCATTCATCTTTGTAATGTTTTATAATAATCATAATCACAACTCTGTAAAGTATTTTATAATCACTCGTAAGGTTAGATATCAGTGCTTTTTTTGTTACAATTGACTTACGATACATTTTTGCTATCGCTATTTTTGGGTTGAAGAACCAAAATGAATTTGAATTATATTTTTTGTCACAAATTATAATCATTTTATAACAAATAATTACTAACATAATTCAACTTATTGTTTAAGCAGCCAAAGTATGTCCCTCCTGTTATGGGCATGTTGTAAATTACAAGCGAAGTCACAATATATGGTTATGTGACTTTGGTAATGTTTGCTGTAGATAAAGCTACTGCATTGTTATTGCCATTGTGAATTATTATGAGCACTTATAACTATGATTACACAGCATTATGGATGTTAAAAGTATGTTATGTTTCAATATATATTGTGATGCATTCAAGCCATGGGCTGCAAAGAAGGTGCCATCAGAAAAAGATAAATAGAAAATCATAATCAAATCAGAACATTTAAGAGGTACTCAATGCACTTAAGGTATACAAACAACTTATTAAAAAATATTTCCAACAGCTGCACTGTGTCTGTAATATGTCCACATTTACCATTTTTATTTCTTTGTTCAACATACAAGCAACAATTCTTCTCAATTGTGCAAATAATGTGCTAGCTCTACAGAGTAGGAGGTATACAGATGCAGAACAGGCTTTACCTTATTGTTATGCAGAGGAAATAATCGTGCTTCCTTCATGCATTAAGCAAAAGTAGCATCTTCCACGCACGTGCCTCAATGACTCAGAGAGCCTAAAGCAATGACTATGTGCACAAATAGACAGTCACTGTCTTTCTGAGGACATCTCTGTAACACTTTATAATGAGGTCATATGACTCTTTCATATACTAATGCATTACTACATGTTTGAAGCAGTAGGAATTATTAGTTGAATTAATGTGTAACACATCAGGGGGGCCTTCATTAGATGGCAATGTCTTAATGCAGAGTAAAGAACTGTGACCCCTCTAAAAGCCCATGGAACTTTGCATATAAATGAAGAATTTTAAACTCTGTACTTTATCTAAATTTAGCTCTGTTTATCAAATGCAAGATTCTTAAAAATAAGGATGGTCAAGAAGGGTTATTGTGCTGTTGTGCATGGAAGATGGCTGTTAATATGCACGACATTGAATGGTAATAGCAATCCTTGTAGGGCATAATGTTTAGTGCCAGAAAGTACAGTTCCTAAACTGTTTGATACTGGTTCCAAAAACAAGTCAGTTCATAGGTTTCCTTATTCATATGGGGTTAGAGGATAGCTATCTGTCCACATGGTTGATAAGCTACAAGACCATTGGAGGATTGTGTCATGAAGTTTTCCTGTACTTAAATTCTATACCCACCCTGGTAGCCTAACATAGCTTCTTTAGCTAATGTAATTTATATCAGATTTTTATAGTGTTAGCTATCCTGCTTTATTAGTTTGTGTATACATTTTGTGACGTTTAAAAGTGATTAAACACAACAGTTTGGTTAAACTTTTGTTTACACAGCTGGCATGAAATGGAATGAGTATTGCTAATATTGAAAGATGTCTTATGATTTGTATCAGAGAGCTATTGGTTGGTGAAGGAGTACAAATGTATAGCACTTATTTTGTTTGTTTATTTGTATCAGACAGCTATTGTTTGGTGAAGGCGTACGAATGTATAGTATTTATTTTGTTTGTTTATTTATTTTAATTGCATTGGGCTGTTGTATATGTCGTGTTTGTGTGTGTGTGTGTGTGTGTGTGTGTGTGTTTGTGTGTGTGGGCGTGAATGGTGTAAGATTAATGTAAAATAATTCAAATCGTAATGTAATGTAGAGGAGACCCCAGGAAGAATAGCAACTGAATTATCAGTTGCTAATGGGGATCTTAATAAATGAAATGAAATGAAAACTGAGTAGTATGTGTAGCTGAAATTACGTGTTGGCATTTAACAACACATTGTTATTCATCAGTGTGATCAGTGTTTCCTGTTACTTACTTCTTGTTCAAATATGATCCTTTACGCTTCTAACAAGCCAAGATGGCAATGGCCAAAATGCCAAACTTGACTTTTCAAAAGACAAATTAGTGGGTATTGTCACAGAGGCTTTGTCCACACTTTTTATGCACAGTGTATGACTGAATGTCACACTGTTGCCTCAAGTGAAAATTATTATCTGTGACTACAAGAATGGGAACCTATTCCTCTAGACCAATCACCCCTGTATTTTCCTCTATATTCCAGCTACAGAGCCATTGGCAAAACAGCGGCCGTTGGAGCCATCTTTCCATTTAGGGACAAAACTCATCAAACTCTAAAGGTTTAGACACCCTCTTCACAACCAACCCCCACACACTGACATTAAAGCTAGCTGAGGATCAGATCAGTGCCGTGAGCTGTAAGCAATTGCAGCATCACAGGCCATTTCAGTGATGAAGGCTAAAAGTTCTCTTGTCAAATCTAAAAGTATCCCTGCCTCAGTCAGCTTGCACTCTGGTGTTCTGGAAAAACGAGATCTCATTATTTTCATCAAGTGCAGGCCCCTGTGTCCCAGTGAAAGGACTGAGGAATGGCTGGGGAACTCAAATTAATCCTTGTCAGTTTTACTGCAGTTTCTTGTTTGCTGAAGTCATAGTCAATCACTGCTTAAAGCCATGTACAGTGCCATTGAGCTGAATACAGTTGGATGGTTTAATGGTAACTTTTCAGGGGATATAAGTAGTTTCAGTTTACTGGCTACAAATTGTAATGTGCCGTTCATATGTTTTGATTGTTCCTTTGTTGGTGGCAAAGCAAGAAATAAGAACATTGGTTCTTGCATTTTCAGACATTCATACTTGTTCAGATGAATGTATGAATTTCATTGTATTTCATACAATTGTTTCACTGAGTTTTCTCATTTTACCATGTCACTAAGTTAGCCTTAGTACTGGTAACAATCAGAATGGTAGTACAACAAACCTGTTATTAATGTCACAGTATATGTAGGAAACAGTGGAGGCCGGCAAAAGAATTTTGTGGTGGGACACAGTGTCCAAGTCAGTTTTCAGCTGCACTATAACCACATATCACCACTAGGATACATGCACAGGCACCACTATTTTAAAGTATTACTTTAGATAAAAATACACAGTATGTGTTTTCAGTCATGTATTTTTTTATATGTTTTTCACCCGTCTATCCTTCAAACATGCACATTTTTCCATGACTCAGTTGTCAAAGTCAGGCATGTCCCCGAGAAGTGTCTTTTCCTCTGATAGTATGGACAATGCATTTAGATCAGAGGTGAAGGTAGTATGGGTAGATCATATGGCATAAAAAATAGAAAATCAATGTAAGGGCTAAAACATATCAACAAGACCACTCATGCCAGGAGTCGATAACCAGGTCTCCTGCACCCATTGCAGTGTTAACCACTGAGTCATGGAGCCGCTCAGACAATGTGTAGTAGTTCAATTCAATTCCATTCAATTCAGTTTTATTTGTAGAGCCCTATATCACAACGAGGTTGCCTCACAGGGCTTTACAGAATTAGTTGTATATGAAAACAAACAACAGTCAAACTAACAGTAGATTGAAGGAAATGGATTAATGTCCTGGGCATCCCCTGTCCTTAGACCCTCCTTCTTGCCAAGGAAAAACTCCAAAAACCCAGTGGGAAAAGAGAAACCTCAGGGAGAACCACAGTGAAGGATAGATCCACTCTCATGGTAGTTTTACTTAACCACCCATTCAATGATTCAAGTTCTGAGGAAGGTCTTGATTCTTTTCAGGATGTGACATTTACTCCTGAGTATTGCTTGGGTGCACTTTTTTTGTGCCCCAAGGCTCTCCTATCTCTTGTATTGGAGGGGGTCCACTACGCATGCACCATTTATAATGAGAGTGTATTATGGTCAACGGAGACCCTCGGGCACAGATTTTTGCGTCCCAAACAGGAAACATGTGACTTTGGCTGCTCACTAAATTACCAAAAACATTTTTAAACAACACTTGAATGCAGATTGTACACAATACTCACAGACTGTATCATGTATAACTTATTTATTTGTACAGTAATGTTTTTGTAATACGATTTATGTGATTCGTATCACCTTCTTTTTCATGTGAGACAGGTGTGGCAGCGCCCTAGTGCCCTCTATTGACGAGCCGCCACTGGTAGGAAATGATTCTGTGTTAAAACACAGTGTACATACAGTTAAGATTTGTTGTGTCGCTGTCTGTAACAGTGAGGTAAATGTGACAGCGAAGTAAATGCAATATTTTATTAGCTATGAATTTTTTAGCAGACTCATATTCTGCTTTATAGTTTACATCATTATATTATCTTTCAGTAGACTTTATTCTCTGGGTAATTACAGACTCCCAGCTTTCAGCCATCGGATAGAGATATTAGGTATATGACAAGTGAATAAGTAGTAGATGTAAAAGCATTTGTACTGACTGCAATTCTCTGCCAAAAACAATAGCAAAGGGATGAAGAAAATGCACTTTAACTTTAAGACATACACTGAAGTGGTCTAGGGAACAGGCTGAGCAGTGGGATAGAAGGGAAAAAAACAATAAGTAAATGTGTGTGTGTGTGTGTGTGTGTGTGTGTGTGTGTATTTGTAATAGTATCTCAATCAGAATATTTCCATGTTTTTCATACAATAAAAGTGACTAACAATTACTTTAACATACAAACTACATACTTAAGAATACATAAGTATAACCACAATATAAGCTGCAATATAACCAACCAACAGTTGTGCACAGTAGTCACATTTCCCCTGGTCAGTGTTTATAGCTTTTTCTGTCCTGTCATACATTCCTGAGTGGGGGGCTTGGGTCCAACAGCATTGTCCTGGCTAGTCCCAATGATTACAGCCTGCTGCTGATTAGTTAGATTCCTTTTAGTATCATCACATTCCCTGCTGTGACTGGAGAGTGATACTAATCTCATAACACGCACAAATCCAACAGCTGTGGATGGTGGTTAATAGGATGATTTCCAATAAATTGTGAGGTGACTTTCCAGCTTGGCGTGTTAGCAAATCAACTGTGCTTTAAAAAAGTTTTTTTTTGAAAAGTAAAAAAAAAAAAAAAAAAAAAAAAAAAAAAAAAAAAAAAAAAAAAAAAAAAGACATTGTCATAAAATGACAGTTAATCTTTGCATTTACAGTAAATCTTTATTTGGAAGTTCTAATAAATGATCTTATGGTCCATCCTTAAATTTTTCAGGGAAAATAGAAGTCTTTGATGCCTATTGTGTGTGTGATTGACAAGTCAGTATGACAACCCACTCACCTGCAGAGTCAGAATTTTTTAGTTTATTTTCTAAAAAAAAAAAAAACACTTTCTCTTGGCAGACAACTTGATTGTGTGGTTAATTGATTCCACTAACAAGCCTGTTTGACAGTGTAGTGTAGTTTACTGATTTACTGAGACTGTAAGGTAGAGTTTACATTAGCTCAGGTGTGCCACCACAGTCTCCTGTAGTTTCACTCCTTATGTTCAAATATGGTCACTTCAGGCTCCAAAAAGCCTACAGGGCAACAGCCAAATCCCAAGATAATGACTTCAAAATGGCAGTTCAGAAACAAATGGGTGTCGTCAGAGTTCTGCCATCCATTAATTACAATAATAATAATGATAATAATGATAATAATAATAATAATAATAATAATAATAATAATAATAATAATAATAATAATAATAAGTATTATTATTATTATTATTATTGTTGTTGTTATTATTATTATTATTATTATTATTATTATTATTATTATTATTATTATTATTATTATTATAGATTAGATTTCTGTAGCACTTTTTTGGGCACTCAAACATGGGCACTTTACATTATTGACTCATTATTCATTTGCTCTCACATACCCCCTCTGGTGAAATGTCCAGACCTTAACCCATTTCAAAGTTGTCAAAACAGTGTCAAGGTGAATGTATGCTGTAATCAAAGCTAAAGGCAGTCCAACAAAATATTAGTGTGAGACTTTTTTTTTTCATTATTATTATTATTTAGCCCAACATTGTATATAGGCTCGATTGACAGGAAATATGAATGAAATTTGATTCCGTTATGTGGTGTCCTGCAAATTTTAACATCCTACTAATTAAGCAAACATATTTGAGGTGGCTAATGCTCATATTTTCTGTTTTTTCTATCAATAAATTCACTGTTCCTGCCAGACTGCACTCTTTTAAGGATGGGATATGGCCTATGGAATAAAAGTCTAGTTTCTAAAACTTGATGTGTGGATGACTGGAAGGGTCAGAATACACTAGCTGTAAGTCTGTAAGCATATATTTTCCTTATAGCACTGCAACTAAGTGCCCTCATCATTTGCAGTAAATGTGGGTACTGCTTAAAGATACACAATTTTCATATGGTGTACGACATGATACAGTAAAATGTCCAAGCATCAGTAAAACTATAATAGCACAGCTGTGTGTGTGGTTACTGTTAACACAAAAATTATGCTTCTCTATTCCTGCTGAGTACAGGGCCATGTGTCCTTGTCCCAAACTCACAAGTCTCAGCCACCAGGCAATAGCAACATTTTCACAGTGATTTCACATGATCAGCAGGAACACTGAGGGGATTCTCACACAGACCTAACATTAACTCTGCCCTTTCCACTGTGTCAGCTTTTATTGTTGTTGTTTAATTTCAATAGATTTATTGCAAAATCTTATGTACATTTCTCTCAGATGGGTTCTACTGCACACGTGTCATTTATTTATGAGAGTCTGTATGTAACTCAAAAACAATACAGGCGTCAATGTAATGCATTTCAATTCTGAGACAGTAATATTGTAAGGTAAGGAATTACTTTTAAATAACAGTAACAAGTAATCTGTAATTTATGATAGTTCAGAAGTAACTTGCACAACACTGGTGTTAACACCAAGTAAAAGGGAAATTTTTCTAAATGTAGTGTTCACTTGAAGCAGCAGCATGCCATTTTTAGTTTTTCAACATCATTTGGCAAAAATTCAACAATTTCTTGTCAGCATATTGTAATTCATATGGTGTGAGAGTACAAAAAAGTTCTGCATCTACTTATTGCATGTGTTTCTAAGCTGTAGAAAATTCATATTCGTCTGTTTTTTGTTGAGTTTCGATTTTACTAGCACATGGCAGCAGTGGCGGGCCATGCATTTTTTACATGGGCCTTATTAATACCACCACTAAGACACACAATTATAGAAACCATCAATACCATACAAAAACAAAAAATAACAAGGTGTGGCATTACAGAGAGAGACATTTGGCATGTTGAGGGTGAATACTATTATTCGCCTTAAGCATGAAATCCAGTTAAGACAACTCCAAATCTCTACAACTGCAACTGTGCCATATGCATTGTCTGAAACAGTTCAGAATCAATATTTATCTGATAACATGACAAAAACATAAAAAAATGTGAATAAAAAAGACTCACCAGAGATGCTCATTATTTATATCAAAAATCCATACCATACCTTTCTTTGCACAGGAAAACTTCAATGACTGTCATAGAGGTGATCTGTGCGTTTCAGTTCCATCAGTAAGTCCTTTTTTAAGGCCATAGAGGCCAAGACTGTGAGTCTCCTCTGTCCAGTCATATTCCTGGTTTAAGTTCCTATTCTCTTAGGGCAGAGAATGTCCACTTGACAAACTAGCTAGCGTTGGGGTTTGCCAACCTCTCCTCATGATGTCCAGCTTTTCTGGAAAAGGCTGCCTTGAAAATGAATTTTAAGTATCATTTTCCTCTCCTCTGTCAGCCATTGTGGGAGTAAAAAATTCTACCTCAAATGTATTAATTGTTCAATTAAATGGAATTTCATCAAATTTAATCAATTTCAGTTTAGTTTGATTCAAATGAACTTTATTGGCATGAATAAAAAAGAATTTTGCCAAATCTGTACTGAATAATTGTTTTGCTCTTACCATCCAATTAGAGGGAGAATAAATGCTGATGACATTGTAGGTCAGCTAGCTGGCCCTATGAGGGGAAAATGAAACCTGGTTGTTTAAAGAAACAGTCCCAGTGCTGTACAGTTCAAGTTACATGGGCCAGCAATACTGATTCTGAAGGCCCTGGGCAGGTTAGATTAACCCTGGCAGCACATAGAGACTGAAATCTGATTGGACAAAATATCCACATACACGAACTGGAAGCAGCCAGGAGAAAGAGAAATGAGAAATTAAAGAGTATAGAGTCTATTGGGTCTATTGGGAATAAATTAATAAAATTTCATGGAACAATATTAGAATTCTGGTTGTAAATGTAGGCCAGAGTTTCTGATAGTGTTTAGGCCAGGCCTTGCTGGCCCTGATGGCCCACTACTCCATGGCAATATTAGTAATGCTGGTACTGACATGATGGCAGTGTTTTTTTCCCCTTCCATCTCTGTGAAGTCAGTTTGAATAAACTTCTTTTTGTATCTTTGTGCTTCCCTCTTCAGCTTTCAAGCCATGGTTCACTTTTTCTTGCAGCTTCTCTGAGTTGATGTGTAATGACAAAAGCAGTGCGATTTCACCACAAATGTCTTTCCATTCATCTATCCTTTAGTTCTATTTGGTCCTGTTCCCTGCAGCACATTCTGCATCCTTACACACCACCATATTCATGTTTCTATTTTTTCCCC
This sequence comes from Sphaeramia orbicularis, assembly GCF_902148855.1. Classification (NCBI taxonomy): domain Eukaryota; kingdom Metazoa; phylum Chordata; class Actinopteri; order Kurtiformes; family Apogonidae; genus Sphaeramia; species Sphaeramia orbicularis. The sequence continues at coordinate 5,576,030 of NC_043973.1, forward strand.
CCAGTCTTTTGTCTTACAGTCAAAATCTGCTGTTCGCCTCACTGAGCACCGAGAGCCCTGGGAAGCAGCTGCTTGGTCTGCAAATATCTCCAGAGAATATTTTTGATCAGTCAGTCCACTTGTATTGGAGCTACATGTATTTGCAGATAAGACTCATGAGACCCGTGCATTTATTTCTGATCATGCCCCCAGTGTAGCTGTTTTGGTACGACGAACTGCATCACAAGACAAGGAGAAAAGCAAGTTCTCTTAGCTTTGAAAAGCAGGTTTATATGACTACAACACCTATTCCATTACCTTAGCAATGGACTGTTTATTTCTCACTTCTTTTTGCCTTTGAATACTGCAGCTCTTGGGGCTTGCTCCATGTGTCTGCAGAGCATTTAGACATCCAGAGGCTGGAGAGTATTTTCCCTTACCAGTCAAATGAGAAGCTCCTCCAGGAGGTTCCCATAGGTAACTAGCACTCCAGTGTTGTGGCTTTTATGTGGAAAGGTTGTGGAGATCAGGGTGATGGATAAGTATGCAAAGAATACAACTTTCTTCTGGCAGTCTTGAGTTTGCATCCTTCACATATCAACAATTTAAGTGGACCTCTTCATTAAATTTAGAAGCTCAGAAATATCATCTCTTTTTTGATTTTGCATTCTGAATCAATTTGACATTTTTCAGGGAGTTATTTGGACACCCAAAAGGAAGAACATAAAATAGTCCAATCTGGAAGTAACAAATGTATGGATTAATTTTTGCTGTTGCTTTGATACGAGATGATGCTAATTTGGACAATATTATAAGAGAAAGATGGCTATGGCAATTTTTTTTTTAACGTGTGAAGAAAATTATGAATATTGGCCAAACGTGACTCACAATTGTTCTGGATGCCAAAATAATGCTTTGTGGATAGAATGTGTCGTTCGGTGTTTAGGGACAAATGCAGTAACCTAAGTTTTGTCAGAATTTAAAATAAAGACAATGCCTTCAATGAAACACTTTGGTCCACAGAACCACAGTGTCCATTTTTTTTCCTCAAAAAAAGGTGGAATTCTAGTTGGTTTGAGTATAATTCATGTGTCCAGTGATATACCAGAAGGAATATTTCTTATGTCATTGTAGTATAAAGTTACCGTAATACGATAAATCCTCAAGTCTAGTAAGTGTGTTTAAGTGTGAAAAAAAGAAAGAATATCTGATGAATTTCCGTACCTTTATTATTAGAAGATATTATTCTCATGCAAACTAATGCGTCATTCTCATGACTTCATGGTTGTTTAGTTGTTCTTTGAACAGTTAATTTAAGGACAATTTCAGTCAAATGATCTTCCACTATTATGTATATATCTACAGACACGGCCAAGATGGTATGTCCATTCTCTGTGCCACAGAGCCCCACGGTTTAATAAATCCATGAGATTAACTTGATTAATGTTGGACTTTATAGTGTGTTAAAAAGAAGTTAAGTTCAGGTATCACAGCACCAAGTGGCATCTTTTTTTGTCACACTCTTCAACACTCTTCATATGTGGCTTCACTGATTGACAGCTGTGCTAACTGTCCACATTGTGAGTCAAATATCCACACTTTGTTGCCCACCCACTGATAAGCTGATGTTCCCCTTCAGCCCTCCATTGAATTAGATCAATCAGAACTGCTTTGTCAGAAAGTTAATAGGGTCCACTTACAAGACTGTGAAGTGATGTTGTCATACAGTGCTTTATGAAGTCAACCCTTTCACTAAATCTGTTAGGCAGTTGTTAGCATTAACTTATCTTGGACATCTGTAGTTCCACCTCTTTAATCCAAATGTAGACATTTTGGGCTTCAAAAAGCCAACATGGGAAAGGCCAAAATGTAAAAATGTCAAAATTGTTCAGAATTGTTTTGAAACCAACAGTTCAGAAACCAATAGCTTAGGGTTGAAGTTAATTTCTATATGAACTGCTATTCAGAAATCATTTCTGAACCGCTACCCCATCCATTACTTTTATGCAGTCTATGGGATGAATGTATATCTGTTATCTCCAGACTATGTGTCACATTTATATAATCTGAAATGAACACTGATGTGTTCATGTCAAAGAGGTCTAAAAAACGTTAAGCTGATACTTTGGTTTGTTGGAGCTTGGCAGATGCATGTCCTGTTATGTTAAAGTGAGAACATTTGAGGCTGCAAAGTCAGCATGCAGACCATATCTGTTTGACCTTTGCAACAAACTACTGGATGTGACAAAATGGTCATAAGTCTGTGCTTAGTGCATGAAATGATGCAGAAGTAATGCTGAAGGGAATGTCTTTTTTTCTTATCTTTCCTAAAGGTCATCACTGCCCACAAGAGTGCATAGTGTGACTGCTGCTTACAAAGTTGTGTAATGGTACTTGTGCAATATAGAGACTCCATGAAATTGCCTTAATCAGAGTTACTAAAATGTCACTGAATTACAGTGAAAAATCAGTAGAAGAGTCTGAGATATCTGACTGAACAATAGTTCTAATGGTTAGTCAGTGCCAGTTAGCAACTTAAAATTGGATATTAAAGTAGGAAAACCTATTTCCATTAAGTTAAATACTTATGTCTACTTTCATGTGTTCAACACAGACATAAGCAGTAAAGCATCAAGATCCTTAAAATTTTAAATATTTAGGTTGCACTTCCGTTGCTCTTCTTTTTCTGTTCTTTTGGAATACAGCCTCACTTAGGACACATAAATGGCCAGCAACGTAGAATGAATGGAAACATGTTTTAGTTAGGGATGTCCGATATTGGCTTTTTTGCCAAAAACCGATATGCCGATATTGTCCAACGCTTAATTTCCGAATCCGATATCTACCGATATCACTGCCGATATATGTGGGATATTAAACTAATTTTAGGTAACATCACGTATCTCCTGTCATGGAATTAACACATCATGCCTAATTTTATTGTGATGCCCCATTGGATGCATTCTCAAATGCAACAAGGCTTTTAAAATGTAAACACTGTCTGTGCAAAGAATACATACTTCAACTCAACTCTTTTCCCGCCAGAGCATTTTCCAGTGAGTTGGTAGCCAGCGCCAGCCTTTTTGGTCATTTTCACTAATCTTTGGAGGCTGACTGAAAATGTTGTGTTAGGACTATGTGAACACTGAGTACATCAAAAGAAAGAACAAAACTTCAACTTTTAAACACAAGAAACGATTTTATTCTATCTTCATTTGTTCGTGAGATATGAACATTTGAATATTGGTCATTTTCAGGAAAAAACTGAATTTTGAGCAAAAAACTGAGAAAACTGCCTTTTTTTCCCCAAAGATATTGATTTTCAAGATAAAATTGATTTCCTATTTACATTTTTGACTCTTTCTCATTTACCAACAGTAACACTGTATTCCAAATCAGAAAATAAAATAATAATAACAACAATAATAATAACAAACAGCTCTAAGATATCCCATCATTCCACAAAATATTGGAGGAATCTTCACCAAACTTTAGACCAAACATCTTCTAAAGCACCAGGTTCCTTCTAAACTTTACACATTTACATACATCAGTTATAAGTCTAACACATATTAGTTTAGCTTTTTGATATCAACACTTCAATATTCCTCATTTTCAAGAAAAAAAGAAACAAATTCACTAAATACTGTAGATTTCTGGCCTTTCCTTGGCTGCACCAGGTCCTCCTGTTGGACCACCTGCTGTGTTTAATCTGTAAATAATTATATGGACATCTAGTTATTTATCTATGTATGAATTTATGTATTTATTTATTTATTTCATACAAAAGCCAAATCAAACAGTGTCTTACCTGTGTCCCTGCTGACATTATACAGCTGAATCTGTTCTGTGTCCTCAGTCTGAATCTGAACTCACTCTAACAGATGCAGACTATCTGTCCTTTGTCTTGTCCCATGTCTGTGTGTCTATCTTCTCCTTGAATGTCTTCTATAAATGTCTCTTTTCTCTTCCTCCTGTCTGTCATTTTCTCCGTGTCACTCCATTTCTTCGAAATTTGCAGTGAAGAACAAGATAATGCAAAGTACAAATATAAGACATCATAAAGTTTTCACACAGTACACGTGGACACATGCTGAAATTTTTTCATGGATTTGAAAGGAATTTGGGGGACAGCGTGAACATTAAAGGCAGACAGCAGACGTGATATTCAGGTTTGGGGCAAGGAATATGCATGTATGTGCTATGTAATTGTGGAATGTGTGTGCAAGATAAAGAGACTCCAGTGGGTCATTCCTGTTGCCTAGCCTCTGTTACATTTCATCCCACACTGTGTCTCCACTGTCCCCACCTGTCTCACATTTAGAAAAAGATGATAGGAATCACAAAAAATAATTTTACAAAATCATGAATATTTAAATAAATGAGCTATACATGATGTACGAGGGCTGTTCAATAAGTTCATGGCCTCACCCAGAAATACTGGTTGTTATAATACAGGATGTCACATTCTTTCGTGATGGGATAGTGATGCTTGAACATCGATGGACCAAGTGCATTGCTGTAAATGGAGATTATGTTGAAAAATAAAATATAAATTATCAGTCTGTGTTGTTCTGTTCTGGGTGAGGCCATGAACTTATTGAACAGCCCTCGTAGCCCATGAGTACTGTCTGTAATCTGCATTCAAATGTAGTTTAAAAATGTTTTTGGTCATTTAGTGAACAGTCAAGTGATGTGTTTCCTCTTTGGGCACAAAAATCGTCGCCCGAGAACTCCATAGACTCTCGTTATAAACTGTGCAGTAGACCTCCTTCCAATACAAGGGATGGGAGAGCCTTAAGGACCACCCACAGGAGTAAACATCACATCCCGAAAAGAATCAAGACCTTCCTCAGAAATATAATGTCACACCAGATCACCCTAAACCAAGGGTGAACACACTTTTTCGGCTTGTGAGCTACTTTTAAAATGACCAGACAAAATGATGTACATCCACTATTTATTAATATATGCAGTACTGTGCAAAAGTTTAGGTGGCCTTTAGATTTGTTATTTTTGCAGCGTTGAAATGAACATGCATATTTATTTCTCAGGCTCTTTTCTTTACAAACCCATTTAGTGAAGTATGTACAGCAGTAAAAACAAAAGCTTCATTGAAAAAAACAGCTTCTATAAACCAAAGCGGTCGTATTTAGTGTGACCTTCCTTTTACACTTAACATGTCTTTAATCCTTTTGTTCAGACAATATGACATTTTTGGCATTCACTTTGATTTTTTATTCCAGGTTTCATTCAACACATGTCAGATGTTTCTAATGGTTTTTGCTGCTTCTTGTCATGGGGCTCAGGGGTCACACTAAATACTGACTTTAACCTTTACTACCCATTTAGTTCTGTTTTTTGTGTGTCTTTTAAGGCTGTGCATATATTTCCTGTATTTTCTTGTTGTATCTGAAGAAAAGAGACTGAGAAATAAATATGCATGTTCATTTCAACGCTGCAAAAACGACAAATCTAACAGCCACCTAAAACTTTTGCACAGTATGGTACATCAGTGGATAGCTCAGTAGGTAATACTGTTGACTATGATGTGGGAGAACAAGATTTGACTCCTGGCAGGAGCAGTAACATTTAGCCCATGGGCTAATTTCTACTTTATTTTAAAATAGTGGTGCATGTGCTTTAGTGTATTCTAGTGGTGATATATTGTTATAGTGCAAACTGACTTGCATACTGCTCCCCAGCAAAAAATAATTTCACCAGCCACCACCTCAAACCACCAGTTTAACTTTTATAGATGAACTGACATTTTTTAATACATTGGAAGCAATCCTTTTAAATGACTTACATCTGTGAAATTAAAAGTCTTTCTTATTTAATAAATGCTTAGCCAGTTAAATAAATTTATTTTTTACTAATGCTGGCATTAATATTTTAAGGCAGCAGACTGGCTCGACAAAAAAAAAAAAAAAGCATCAAATATGTATCAAAGTCTGTGTTGACTTATATTTCTCCTCTACAGTTTATTGAATCATAAATATTTATTTGTATTTTGTATTTATTTAATTTATTAATCAATTCATTCAATTATTTGTGTCCATTTAGATTATATTTAAAATGGTTAAAATTATGAAAATGTATTTGATAGTTGCAATCATTAAAGTTTATTACACGATTTCAATAAAATAATTTCAAGGGTTTAGGGGTTGAACTACAAATCCACGGAATGTGACATTTTCTATAATCTTTAATTAAAACTCAAATCTATCTGTTAGTTTGTTTGATACTTGATCTAATTGCTAATAGTACAAAGAAATGATACTCATCTTGGAACTCATCTGAGCTCCAAGACTGTCCATCCACTTGGGGCTCCATGCGAGAAAAAGAGAGGAAACCAACCACAGATTGTATATCATACATTGTATACAGCAAGTGGCCAGAGGTACCATGATGTCACATATTGGTTTTTGAATTTTGGTTTCGACATGAGGAACACTTATTAGGCTCCAAATGAAACAAATTAGATGCAAATGAAAGTATTTTAGGGAGCAGTTACATGGAAGTCTGTGGGAAAGAGGACTTTTTGGAGCAGCAACTAGTAGCTGTCAGCTGTTTTACACCCTAATATATTTCTATCACTGGCTTCACTTTGGAGCTCACTTTGGTAAACTCCTTTAACTTTAAGGCTTAAAGAGAGGTTTTTGCCCTCTCGTGGCTGGCTGCAGCCAATACCCATCCCCTACTATGACCTCTATGCCTCAATGGGACTTGAGCAAAACTGAAATTTCAAAGATTTGGACTCTTGAAAAATCTCTTTTTTTTTCCTTTGCGGCACAACAATACAAAACCTTCAAGCCTTGTTGAAAAGCCAATTTTGTCAAATGAAACACACAAACAGTGTAGTCATAAACATCAAAAAGCCACTCTGAATGTGAATGTCAAGACTATGTGGGAGTGTACTGATCCACAGTGAGATAACCTTCAACTTCCATTTAACATTTGAGAAATAACTCTTTCCTTTAATCCAGAACTAGCAGGTATTAAACTATAAAGTAAAAAGGTATTTAAAAATATCTACAGAAATAACAGTATAAATAAAAAATATCTATAAATATCAACAAACAAGTCAAATGACATCTACAAACAATATGTGCACTGCAGTCTTCAACACCTTTGTATCCAACTTACTAGGAACTTAAGATGGAACTAACACAACTAAAAAAAAATAAAGAAATATCTGTAATGTTTGTGTAACAGATACAGTCAGAACCCAAATGCAGACCACCACAGAGGTTATAGTTCGAATAGTCTTTATTCAAACTATGCAGGAGCAACAGGTGTTCAATTGTCCAATAAACAGTCAAACAGAGTCTCTTAGATCCAACAGGGGAAAGGCAAAAGGGGACGTCGGGGACATGCAGGAGATCCAGAACCAGGAGAGTCAGTAGAAGCCAGAGAAGCAGGGGCAGAAGACGTGGTCGGGGCGGAAGCAGTTCGATTACCAGGCAGCGGACAGAGAGATGTGGTCAGGGATGAAGCCAGGTAGGTTACCGGGGATCAGACAAACGGACAGAATCAGGCAGACAGGTCAGGCGACAGGTTGGCAGATCAGGTCAGGGACAGTCAGGTTCTGGAACAGATAATCAGGCAGGAACAACACTGGAAAGTTTTGCACGGGGCTGAAGACAATCTGGCAGTGACCAAAGAGCAGAGCAGTGAATATATACGCCCCACCTGATGAGCTGCAGCTGCGCTCACAGGTGAGTGGAATGAGACTGATGAGGAGGAGTGACAGAATTAAAGGGAGAGGGAGAAAAAGAGCGGAGGAACAGATAGAGATATGACAGTTTATCCATCCATCCATTATCCACCAGTTATCCGGGGCCGGGTCGCGGGGGTAACAGTCTAACCAGGGATGCCCAGACTTCCCTCTCCCCAGACACCTCCTCCAGCTCTTCCAGGGGGACCCCGAGGCGTTCCCAGGCCAGCCGAGAGACATAGTCTCTCCAGCGTGTCCCGAGGTCTCCTCCCGGCGGGACATGCCCAGAACACCTCCCCAGGGAGGCATCCAGGAGGCATCAAAAACAGATGCCACAGAGCCACCTCAGCTGGCCCCTCTCGATGTGGAGGAGCAGTGGCTCTACTCTGAGCTCCTCCCTGGTGACTGAGCTCCTCACCCTATCCCCACCCTATCCCCAGCCACCCTACGGAGGAAGCTCATTTCGACTGCTTGTATCCAGGATCTTGTCCTTTCGGTCATGACCCAAAGCTCATGACCATAGGTGAGGGTAGGAACGTAGATTGCCCGGTAAATTGAGAGCTTTGCCTCTCGCCTCAGCTCCTTCTTCACCACGACAGACCGGTACAACGACCGCATCACTGCAGACGCTGCACCGATCCATCTGTCAATCTCACGCTCCATCCTTCCCTCACTTGTGAACAAGACCCCGAGATACTTGAACTCCTCCACTTGGGGCAAGGGCTCCCCACCAACCCGGAGAGGGCAAACCACCTTTTTCCAGTTGAGAACCATGGCCTTGGATTTAGAGGGGCTGATCCTCATCCTGCTCGCTTCACACTCGGCTGTAAACTGCCCCAGGGCACGCTGGAGGTCCAGGCTTGATGAGGCCAACAGGACAATGTCATCTGCAAAAAGCAGAGATGAAATCCTGTGGTCCCCAAACCGGACCCCCTCCGGCCCCTGGCTGCGCCTAGAAATTCTATCCATAAAAATTATGAACAGAACCAGTGACAAAGGGCAGCCCTGCTGGAGTTCAACATGCACCTGGAACAGGTCTGACTTGCTGCCGGCAATGTGAACCAGGTTCCTGCTTTGGTCATACAAGGACTGGACTGCCCTTGACAGAGGGTCCCGGACCCCATACTCCCGAAACACCCCCCACAGGATATCACGAGGGACACGGTCGAATGCCTTCTCCAAATCCACAAAACACATGTGGAGTGGTTGGGTGAACTCCCATGAACCCTTGAGCACCCGATGGAGGGTATAGAGCTGGTCCAGTGTTCCGCAACCAGGACGAAAACCGCACTGTTCCTCCTGGATCCGAGGTTCAACTATTGGTCGGATCCTCCACTCCAGTACCCTGGAATAGACTTTCCCTGGGAGGCTGAGGAGTGTGATCCCCCTGTGGTTGGAGCACATCCTCCGGTCCCCCTTCTTAAAAAGGGGGACCACCAACCCGGTCTGCCAATCCAGAGGTACTGTCCCCGACTGCCACGTGATGTTACAGAGACAGTCACAATAAGTGTTCGTGTGAAACACACCAGTGTTTAGCAGCAGCGAAATTTAAAAAAAAATTGTAACGGAATATTTTTTTTTAATCAGTTTGAGTCAATTAAACATTTCATTTCTAGTTAGAAGTTTACATTCAGGATTGAGGTCAGGTTTAGGCATGTTTTGTCCACACTGATTACTCATTAGCAAGCATCATCAGTCTGCATGTGTTTCTACATCAGAGAAGTTGAGGTGTATCTGTTGTTTAGAGTTCATCGCACAATCAGTCTTGCAGGCAAACAACACTATGATATGCAAATGATATGGCAATTACATACTACAGAAACACAAATGTGTGTGCTGTTGGTGTAACAATGCAAAATATCATACAGCGCAGGAGACATAACACATAACTGTACTTAAGGCTGGATGAGTGGCATTTCAAGTGAGCCAGTTACTTAGTCCAGTAGACACTGAGGCCACAATGAAATCATTTATACTTGCAGAGTCACTTACTCTGTGACTCAGTGAGAAAACCAGGACATATGACTTATGAAGTTGGTATGCTGTGTGACGTGGATGATGAAGAGCGGTGTCATGTTCAAAACATTAGGGAGATGCCAAATACATCTCAATGTGAGATATGTTACCAATGCTGAAAGGTAGATTTACATAGAAATATAGTGGTTATGGAACTGGTGAAGTAAACACACAATACTGATCACTGATTGTTGCTCAAAAATACAACTACATTTTGTCACCTCGATGTATTTCAACTAGTTGGTAGTTTAACCTATGGCTAAAGAGAATATATAAAAGAAAAAATGAAGACTGAACTGATTTTGTTCATTTCATCAATCAGTCATCATTACATTACATCAAAATGACTGATAAAAACCTGACCTAAACCTGTAACCAGGGCCATAGAATTGCGTAGGGACGCTACCAGGGACACGTCCCTACCAATATCCAGCCACGACTATGTTATCCCAATCAATCCAACCGCTGTCCATAGTCTTTAGTCAATGATTATGGCACACAAATGGTTAATAGTGGGTCTCTGCTAGAAGTCCCGCCTCTAACCTTATTATCACTCTCCGATTGGCTCTGCGGTTTTGCTATCGTACATGTGATTGGCCGTCCCCGCTGTTACTCCATCTACTTTTAAAAGCCACAGTTATCCACTCGTTGGACAGGACAGGAAAAAAAAAAAAGTTGGACAGGACAGAAGATGGTTCGTATCCCCAACCGCTTAGCGTAAGTTGTCAACATGTATTCATTTGTTCTTCCTGGGTCACGTCAGCTAGACGGATTTGAATATCAGAGGTGTCATTTACCTTTACATTTGGATTTGAATATCAGAGGTGTCATTTACCTTTACATTTGTACATTTGCGTGCGTATGCGTGTCCGTGCATGCAGGGCCGGTTCGTGGCATAGGCTGATAACTGATAACATGATAATTTCTTATTAATTGTCTTAAAAATAAAGAAATGAGGGGAAAAAACAAAACAACAACCCTGATCAATTAACTCATGAATAGAGTTTAACAAGAACAGATTGGGTCTTACCCTCAACTCAATGAATCAGTAACACATTGACACAGATAGTAGTATTTAAGAGAAAAATAATTAATATATTTACAAGCAAGGTAATGAGGGTGAAGCAGGATGTATTTGTTCTTCTGGGAAGATTCTTCCTTGAGATTGAGCTGAGCCTCCTCATGTATCATTCTTTCTTTTCTTCTTGCCCTTAGATGTGTCCTAATAGTTTCTCAGTCTCACAGAAGGATTCTCCAGTGATTCATTAACGTAAAGCTATCATCAGATTTCATTGGAATATACGTCCAAAAATCCCAGTAAATGAAAATGAAAATGAAAACTGTTTACAACTGTGAATGAATCCTCAAAAAAGGATGAAAAGCAGATCAGTTCACCAGTGCAAGATGCATATAAATCTAAATATCAGGCAATCTTATTAAACATTGTAAGACAGGTTAATTTGCATTATATAGAGCAATGTATACACAAAGGCTGTCCACATAAATAAATAAATGGATGGGTTAGATTAGTTATAACAAAATTTACATCAAGTTTTCCTTTAGTTTTCACTAGTTTATTGAGGCTTAGGTGATATTTTGATGCTTTTTTTTTTTATCTGACTTAAACTCACATACTCTCATTGAAATGTTTAAAAAGAACAATAACTTAAAAACAGTTGTGTAAATTATTCCCTCCATTACAGCTCAGAAGTTGTACCCAACACTCATGGACAACATTATTTCTCAAGCAGCAGCAAAGACATTACACCAGTGATCCTAACCTGTTTTGGCTCGTGACCCCATTATAACATCACAGATTTCTGCAACCAATTTCGGAGACATTTTTTCGCAAGAATTATTTTGTTTTTCATATAGTATAGTTTGCTATACTATGTTGCAAATAAATGTACATTTTAGATAACATTTAGGCTATATAATGTCTATTATTATGGACGGAGGCAGAAAACTCAGGTGTAGATTACTGCACAAAGTGAGAATTTTATTTTCCTTGGTCGGGATAGTCCACCTTGGATTTACAAGGCTGACAATTAATACTGAACAAACAATAACTTAAACTATGAATTATGAAAGAGCTGCAGCATCTTAAACCAACCACAATGAACATTTGAAAGATAAACAGTACCACAGTGCTTCAGTTTCAGCTTCACAGTTTGTCATGTATTTTATTTATTGTGATTATCTCTCAGCTCACCAAATAGTTATTATTATAGTTATTATTATTATTACTAGTATTAGTATTATTATTATTAATTATTTTATTTATTTATTTTTTTTAATCAGTTACTAGAAATTTCAGGTGACCCCATTTGAATTCCAGGCGACCCTACGTGGGGTCCCATCCCCAAGGTTGAAAAACACTGCATTACACCATTTCTGCAAGTTAAAGTAGCCTACGTTGAAACTGAATATTTGAGTGTCATAAATAGTAGTATTGATACAATCTGACTTGCATAATACATTTGGTCGTATAACTACTTTGACGCTGACCTGTATAAAAATATTTTCTTGAAAATACAGTAAACACTGATAAGAAAGACATTTAAAATTAATGTTAACTGGGGAGAACATTTTTTGACATCTGCTCAAACCCTGTGAATTTGTTGATGACTGGAAATTTCAAATCAGACTAGATCACAGTTGAAAATTGTGAGATCAGCCAATCGTAATGGGGATCTAGTTTCTGTGGGTGAATAAAAAATTTAGTTAACTTGTATATAAAAGTTTTTCAAATAATCCTCCCATACTGTTTAAACTGATTTTCCAAATTAGGGAAAATTATTTGCTGCACACATGCCTTGTTAATTGAAATGATTATGGTGCAACCTCTTAAATCTGGTGACAGATCCAACAACAAGAATACACAACTGTGATAATAACATATATTGTTTATGTTCCTGTATTCTGTACTTTATACGTTCTTTTCCCTTTCATCCTTTCTTCTGTTTCCTCTTCTCCTCTTTGTTTCCATCCTCTCAGACGTAGAGAACACTCTGTCCACAGTCTCTGCAACTGCTGTGGACAGCAACACTGAGCATCCCCTGCAGAAGAGGCAGCACACTGACAGCAGCCCTTCCTGGAAGTCATACAGCTCAGCTCCACACTCCCCAAGCACCTTACCTGGACGCCACACTGGTGCCAGCAGCAGGGAGCATGAGTTTGATGTCCTGAGAGGACAGCACTATGAGGCTGAGAGGAAGGAAGTGTTCCTGGAGCAGCTGAGACACAAGTACTCTCAGCATACTGCTACTATCACAGACCACCAGGAACGCATTAGGGAGCAGGTGAGACTGGAGGCTGTTTTCATGTATACTGACACAATGTGTCTTTAAACAAAACCTTAAAGCTAATTCACTCACTTACACAGGTTACACAGTTCATTCACACATCCTGTGTAGTTCTTTTTGTGATGCGATGCATCTTATACAACCCCGATTCCAAAAAAGTTGTGACACTCTGTGTAAGTGTAAATAAAAACATAATGCAAGGATTTCGAAATCCCATAAACCAAAGTTTCATTCACTAAAAGCATAGAATAAATGAATGTGCAAATGAAGTCATATTTGTTTTCATATATATGTATACGTTTTCATGTTTTCTTGCCATCTGTTTTATTTCTAAGGACTAAAGTAGAATTATTTTGTTTGTTATGTTGCATATTCGAAATAAACTGAACTGAAAACATATCAAAGGTTTAACATATAGCATTTAAAAAAAAACAAAACGTTGGGATAGGGCCATGTTTACTACTGTGTAGCATCTCCCAGAGGATGCAGCGTCCATAGTTTCCAAAAAAAATTCCAAATTTTGGTTCATCTCACTGCAGAACTGTTCTCCACTTTGCCTCAGTTCTTTTTGAAAGAGCTTTGTGTTTCTGAGTCATAGTCACATATGGCTTCATGACAAAGCTTTACCTTGCAGTTGTGGATGGTAGATAAACTCTGTCCACAGATAATGATTTCTGGAAGTATCCCTGAGTCCATGCAGTAATTTCTATCACAGAATCATTTCAAGTTTTAGTAAGTAGTGCTGCCTGAGGGCCTATAGATCAGCAGCATCCAGAATTGAGTAACATTTTGGCCTTTCTTTCTCCTGATTCTCTGAAACCGTGAATTACATTATATATTGTACATGAGGTATTCAAAGTCAAATTTTCATTGAGGAATGATATTCTGAAACTGTTGAAACTTCTTTTCATTTTATCTAAACACATTGTTCTTCCACAACAAGACGGAAATAGAGAGCGAAAACTAAGTCGTGTGTCACGTGATAATTGATACGCCAAGATGGTGGCATGGACACGTGCAGCGGCTCTATGCTCTGTAAACAAATGCTATTTTTTGTGTATTTATTTAGTCTTTTTGTATCTATGCAACAGTGGCAATAGTCTTAGGACCACATACAACAGCGAGACACTTTTTTAAACATTGGACGGAGTTGTGTAAAATTTTACACGGACAAATTTAGTGACTTTGGCAGCTTTCTTGCGGAGCTATTGTGACCACCGACTGCTCCATGGATCACCATTCCCATTAGAAGGGGACACATGGAAACAAAAGCGAGGATGAAGGGCAGGCATATGGGTGATGCTAAACCCTAATCCAGCAATGTGACAAGAAGCTCTGTATCTGTTCATACAGGGACCAAATAGCTTATAAAATAAGATAAGATAAGATTAATCTTTATTGTCACTGCACAAGCATATACTAAGTACACGGTACAATGAAATTGGAGTCCTGCTCCCCACAGTGTAAAAAAAGAACAAAATATGCACAGGATAAAATCTATGTGTGCAAAAATGTGCATATGTGTGAAAATAATAATAATAAATATAGTGGGTAAAACATATTACTGGTGGCCCGCTGTCAAAAGAAAAGTAGCTAGTCATGTCCAAATTCAATCTGTTCATTGATTAGGGCTATTGCTCTGCTGTAAAAACTGTTCCTGAGTCTGTTTGAACGCAGGGCCCTGAAGCTCGTGCATGCCCTCTTGAGGCAGTGGGTGCTGTACAGGTCCTTCAGGGAGGGAAGAGGGTGACCAATGATTTTCTATAGCAGTGGGCAATGGAGCCCATACTTCAGGAGCACCCCCCATCCTGGCAGGATATCCCAAGGGACACAGCCAGGTGCCTTCTCTAAATCCACAAAACACATGTGGACTGGGTGGGCAAACTCCCATGAACCTCCAGCATCCTGGAAAGGATAAAAAAACTAGTCCTTTGTTCCATGGCAAGGACAAAAAAATCTGTGTTGTTCCACCTGAATCCAAAGTTCAGTTATCAGTCAGAATCTTCTTTCCAGTACCCAGGCATAAACCTTCTCATTGCTGCACACAAGTTAGTCCCCTTCCTTAACCCATAAAGACCCAAATATCCACTGGTGACCAAAATCATTTACTGTTATATAAAGTAAAATAACTGTTGAGCCACTAATCCTATCAATACACATAAATAATTGGTGTAAAATACAGTTTGTCATCTTTTCATGGTCATCAGATATGACCCACTTGGACGTTCAGGGGCTCTGTAGTGAACGTGGAAACATCGTCATCTTCTACAACACTGATTCACCAGTAAAACCCATCAATCTTTATTAATATAGCACATTTCATACAATGTAGCACAAAGTGTTTTACATATAAAAATCAGTGAAACTCCCTCCGCCTCGCTTACAAACATGCACCGCACCACCCATATTACCAATGCTGATATGTACAAATAACCACACTTAACAAGACTGAGCACAGGAGGACCAGAGAGCAAAAGAGGAGGCACTGTCACAGGCAGCTACCGACCCCAGCAACCCGGCACCACCATGGAGTTGGATCAATGACAGTGGATGGAGACACCTGTTTTTATGTTCAGTTAATGGTATTATATTATTTTATTATTATATTACTGGTTACATTATTATATTTTACTGAAAAAAACCCTTTTTCTTCCATTTTCTCTGTTTTTGATATAATAACCCTTTAATTTGAGCTTTTATGGACATCTACATGATCAGTAAATTAGATATAGGAAAATACACGATTTTCACTTAAGAATGCAAAATATTGAGCATAATATTTGAATAAATGGTGATAAATCACTTAAGAAAAGTTCAGAATAGAGAAAAAATCATTTGGGAACTACCACAAAAATACGATTGGGCCTTTATGGGTTAAAAAAGGAGAACCACCATCCCAGTCTGCTAATCCAGTGGTAGGCTACTGTCCTAGACCTCCACAGTGTTGAATAAGTGTGTAAATCATGACTGCCCTATAAGACTGAGAGTTCTAAGAAACTTGACAGCAACCTTTCTCATTGGTGTTGACTACCAGGTTGAGGAATAGCTGTCATGACAGTCATCTGTAAGCTTGCAGCCACAACTCCACACAGCCAGCAGCTTCGGCAATGGAGGTGTTGTACGTGGTCCATTCGGACTCAATCTACCCAGCCTCCCTTGGGATGTGATTGAATCTCTGAAGCATGTTTTTTCTAGTCGATTTAATTTCATTTGTAAATATAGTGTACATGCATTCCTCACATTCAAGCTGCAACATGTCCAAGAAAGATATTGGACCAGGGCCAATTTAGGATTAACAATGAATTAAAATAATGAAATAAAGTTGTTTGAAAAAAAAAAAAAAAAAAAAGATTGTTATGATTGGTACTTTTACACACCTGTAACCCTTGATCTCTTGTCGTATTCATTTTCTAAACATAAAAAGTGATGTGAAGGTAAATGGCAAATGGCATTACAAAGTAGGAAATGCTTTTCCATTACAGGTTTTACCTCAAGTACTACAGTCTGAATGTCAGGAATGAATGTGTGTTCATAAAGCAAATGAAACTGAACAGAAAATATATTGTGTTAATGAGCCAAGTCAAAGGATATTTTAATACGTCTGCTTTCTTTCAATTTGCCTTTTTTTTTTTTAATACCTTAGTATTTTTTTCTTATCTGAGGTTGGAGAGATATTTAGCCTATAAATAGGCCTACATATACTGTGCACAGACATACACACATTTTACTGTGTAACCATGTGTGCCCCTGAATATAGCGGGCAGGACAGTTAAATGAAGTGCCTTGTGTTCCATCATACAGGTGACATGTCAGACTGCTCTGCAGGTCTGACAGGTAAAGCCAGCATTATTTGCTGAGGTGGAGTTTTGTTGAAATAGTGCACCAGCCAAAGATACGTAAAAACAAGGAGTGAAAGAGGTGGGGTTTTCTCAGTGCACCTGATTGCAACATAGACAAACACGCTGCAAGTAGAAGAGAGCTCAAGATTTACAGAATATTTACACTTATGTGGAATTTTGACTTAAATTCGTCAAACTGACATTTGTTCCAAATAAGGAGTTTGAAGCAGCAGAGTCCTCAACAGGTAAGCTCTACAAATCTGGCTTTCACTTAACACCCACGCCTTGAAGTGAACGACTCATAACAAATAGGCTGTTCTAATCTGTTTGGACCCTCACTAACGACTTATGATGACGCTGCATTATGCGTAATGTTTGGTGTACACTCGGCACTTGTGTCTGTGTTCTTCTTAACCATAGAAAGAATAATCTAAAGTAAGTGTCAACACTCACCCCTCCTATCGACTTTGTTTTTACAGATTAAATATGTATGTGGAAGTGAAGGAACACCTATTTGTATGGGTTAATATTTCAGCACGGCAGCGGAGGTAAAAAGGAACATGCGCAGTTATGATTATCACTGGTCATATGTTAGAAGCGCAGGGCATGTGATTCACTATTTGTAAATGTTATTTAAGAAAGCAAATGTCATACGAAAGGGTGCCTGCTAATCATAATCATAAAGACGCATTAAGGCAAGGTGTTGTAGTAAAAAGTATGATCACATTTTTTTTTTATTTTGGATTAGTATTTATCACTATATACATTGGTCAGCTAAAACAGTTATACACACAGTATGATATAAGATGGCCTTCAGCTTCAACTATGGGATGGATTTGCCATGGCATTGTTCATGGCATGCAATGCATAAGCACAATCACAATACAAGCCACAGTTCCCAGATTCTCAGTGGGGGTCAGGTCTGAACAAAGTGGTGGCCAAAGGTATGAAAATGGTGTCTCCTACCCAAAATCATTTACGTACACATTCAAGACTAATTAGGCAAGGCAAGGCAAATTTATTTGTATAGCACAATTCATACACAGGGCAATTCACAGTGCTTTACAAAAATGGAAAAGAAACAAGTTAAAAACACAATTAGAACATAATCAATAAAAGAAATATGTTAAAATACAGTAAAAGAGTGCAGATGCAACACTTGCAGTTACATGTACAGTTGAACAGAGCCATTTTCAGCCTGGACTTAAACATTGTCAGAGTAGAGGCCTGTTTCACCTCATCAATGAATGAATGAATGAATGAATGAATGAATGAATTATGTCATCTGAACCATTGCTCTGGGTTGGAGTGGGTGTTGAATCAATCACCTAGGGAAATCATATTCAGTATGTTGTGTGTGGCAGCATCATTGTGTTTCTTATTTAGACAGCTGATTATATGAATTTTAATGGTCTTGGCGAGCTCCGAATCGTCAGCCTCTGGCACAAATGGATATTCAGTTTGTTGTCAATGTCCATACTTAATTGTATGTTGAAGTACTCTTGTTTGTCTCCGTGCTGGGTCTGTGACATGGCTGTCTACTCAAGCACTGGAATGTTCTGATGTTTGGTTTTTTTTTTTGCAAAGAAATACATCAGCAGTTCACATTTTGCAGTAAAAATGCATGTAATATTTTAAGCACTTCACATCAGAACACATCATCACTACAGAGTCTACCCTGTAAAAGAACCTGTTGAATAAATGGAATAGTTGAAGTCATGCTGTCATATTTAAATTCAAAATGTATTTCTACACAGTATCAGCTCATAAGAAAATGTCTCATAGATCCTACAGATACACAAAAAAATTAGTGGCATATTTTTCCTAACACACCCCATAAGCATTCATTCCTTAAAATGAACTCCCCAAATCACCACAACAGTGACAGAATGTATCCATGAGATGAATCAAAGAAGCAAAACGGCCACAGAGAAAAGAGTAAAAGTTAATTACTGTGGTAAAGGCATGCCATCTATCTGTCTGTTATTGTAATGATCATGCTGAAAATGCTGAGAAGTAGTGATTTTAGATTTTTGGATAATATCATACAGAGTTGCAGACATGCTGTGGACTCTCATTTGTTTTTTTTTCTTTTCAGATAAATTTAATTCCTGGAAAAAAGATTTTAAACAATGTAATGAAAAAATGACCATCCAAGAAAAGATGAAGGCCAGTGAACACACATTTTTTCTAGAAGGACAGATCACACCACAGACACATTCTCCTCCTGCTGAAATCAGACTCATGTTAAGGCTCCAGATCAGGTCCACATGACAACACTAAAAACCATCATCAGTTGTGTCTTCAAATTCTAGTGTGGTGACAAGCTAGTCTGGCTCGTGAACTTCCTTTAGGCCTGTAATTTAAAGTCCTCCAGACCTCACTTTACCTGTCTAACATAGGGACAAGCTCAAATGTGTCAGAAAGATTCAACAGGGTCTTGCAGGAATGCAGTTTGTGTATTTCATGTTTTGTGTTTTAGTGTCACAAACAGTCTGCTAGTGATTCCTTTTAAGTACGGTGACCTGTCATTAAATCCACTCCTCCGTGATAAGATAAGATAAGATAAGATATTTTATTGTCATTATACAAAATGTGCAATGAAATTTAGGTGCACTGTCAGCATGTGGACTCATAAATAGTAATAATAACTATAAAAATATAATAAAAACAAAAAAATGCATCACGCACATAGCAACATCCATTCATTTGCTCACACATCAACATTCATTCATTTATCACACAGCAGTATGTCACACACACACATCAATACCAATGTATGCAGAGACCAAATAGTGCAAATAAAAATGTCTTTACTTAGTGTGGTTATGACTGTGGGGTAAAAACTGCTCAGGAATCAGGTGGTGCATGCTTTTATGGATCTGTACCTCTTGCCAGATGGCAAAAGTTCATAGAGGTGGTGGGCAGGGTGGAGGAGGTCCTTGCCGATGTTGTGTGACTTCTGCAGACAGCAAGAAGTGAAGATGTCATTCAGGGCAGGTAGTTGGGAGTTGGTGATGTTCTGTGCAGATTTTATAATCCTCTGCAGAGCCTTCTTGACTGCTGCAGAGCTACTCCCGTACCACATCAGGATCCCGTAGGTCAGGACGCTCTCAATGGTGCAGCGGTAGTAGGACACAAGTAGATGCTGGAATAGGTTAATCTTCCTGAGTGTTTCCAGGAAGTATAACCTCTTCTGTGCCTTTTTCAACAGCATGTTGGTGTTAACAGTCCATTTGAGCTCCTCCGTGATTTGGGTGATCTGGAATTTGACACTTGCCAGTTGCCACCCTCTCCACATCTTCACCATTTATGCCCAGTGTTGTGTGTACATCCTTCTTTTTCCTGAAGTCAATTATAAGTTCTTTTGTTTTTTTGATGTCGAGTGTGAGGTTATTTTCTTTACACCACACTGTCAACCCCTGCACATCCTCCCTGCAGGCAGACTCATTGTTCTTACTGATCAGCCCCACCACTGTTGTGTCATCTGCGAACTTGATGATAGCATTGGTGTTATGGGATGGAGTGCAGTCGTGTGTACAGGGAGTAAAGGGGTTTAGCACACAACCTTGTGGGGCTCCTGTGCTCAGCGTCAGAGTGGAGGAGTGATGAGTACCCATCCTGACTGACTGTGGTCTGTTTGTCAAAATGTCCTTGACCCACAGGCAGATGTTGTGCTGTATGCCCAGGTTGTGCATTTTGAAGAACAGCATGCTGGGTAGAATAGTACTAAAAGCAGAGCTGGAGTCTACAAACAGCGGCTGTCCATATGTCCCCGGTTGTTCCAGGTGGTGCAGTACCATGTGGAGGACAGTGCAGATGGCGTCATCAGTTGACCTATTGCTCCTATATGCATACTGATGTGGGTCCAGGGTGGGTTGGAGGCCAGCCTTGATGTGATTAAGCACCAGTCTCTTGAAGCACTTCATGCTTATAAGTGTTAATCCGCAATCATTTAGCTCAGTCACTGCAGCCTGCTTGGGAACTGGCACTATGGTGGATGTCTTCAGACACATGGGCACAGAGCATTGCAACAGAGATAAGTTGAAGATAGTTGTAAAAATCTCAGCTAACTCTGCAGTGCAACCTCTGAGAACTCGTCCTGGTACTCAGTCTGGGCCAGCTGCCTTCCGAGTGTTGATGTTCTGGAGAGTACGTCTCACATCAGCAGTTTGCAGAGTGAGTGGCTGGCTGTTGGTGGTCGGAGCTGGAGTGACTGTAGTTGCTGTTGTTGATTGAGCTGCTCTGCCCAGGAATCTCTGTTGCTGGTCAGGCTGCGGTTGTGATTCTGTCCAGTGATTTGTCACAGACCTTGCCAAGCATGACAGGGGTCCAAGCTTTCGAAGTGATGTTCAGTCGTTCGTCTGTACATGGCTTTTGCATCCCAGATGCCCCTTTTCAGGTTCACTCTGGCCTCTCTGTACTGTAGTGTGTCCCCTGAGTGGAAAGCAGCATTGCGGGCCTTTAGTAGAAGGCACATATCTCTGGTCATCCAGGGCTCTTTGTTAGGGAACATCCTAATTTGTTTGGTAGTGGTCCATACAACTTTTGATGTAAACAGTACAGTCGAGGTGTAGACGTCCATGTTGTCCTCCTCAACTCCTCAAAGACTACAGCTGTGCAGCTTAATGTACCTTATCAATGCTTAGCCATTCTGGAATGAGCCTGTTTGTGTTTTATAATCTATGGCGCAGGAAGGCATTTTATCTGTAAAGCAGAGTCTCCCAACCTGAAGCACAATCCCTCTACTTTCTCTGATATGACTAACCAACAATGGACTTTCTTTTGTTATCACCCCTATCAGCAGCAAGAATAAAATGGCAAGGATAACTTTGAAAGCATGAGCATGCATGTATCTTAAGGTTTACAATTTGTATTTTCTGTCATAAAATTTACTGGAAATTAATTAAAGTTCTGCTAGCTACATTACCCTTAATATAAAGGTTAAAGGTTAACTCACTTTGTTATCCCTGTAGGGAAATTCAGTCTCTGCATTTTTCCCATCCATTCTAATACAAACACACAGTATCAATCAAACAATTTTTTTTTATATAGCACAAAATCATAAGAAAAGTTATCTCATGCACTTTTATTTCTGTATTTACTGTATTCACTTCCGGGAGCATACACCAGCAAGTCGGTCCCCCACTTCTCTCAGGCCTGTATACTGTTCTCTTGCTTGGATTTTCTCTGCTGGATCTAAGTTTAAAGTTGTGGATTGTGAAATAACTGCAAAGCTGGACTTTACCTGATATGTTTGGATTGTTTATCCTCACTGAATGAGTGGATTACCTGTATCCTGGGGACCTACTCCATCCTCACCTACTTCTATTGGGAGATGGATCTCCTGCATCAAGACCTCAGGACTCTAACATAGCGGCAGAACCTGACAACCTTGCAAATTCAACTTGTTGATTCTTTGTAGAACATGCTGATGAGCTACAGGGACATTGGTCCAATTTTTAAACTTGGTTTGGGTTTGTGTACCACAGAGACATATGAAATAAAATCAAACTAGAAATGTTACACGTTAAGGGATGCTGTTGTGCAGTTTTTTCTTTTCTCATTGGGTGATAGGAGCAGTGCCTAAGATCAGATTAGTACCTCTGTTAAGATAAGATAATATAAGATATACCTTTATTAGTCCCACAAGGGGAAATTCCAGGTGTACAGCAGCAAAGTACAAAAGCACACAAGAGCAAAAGAAGTGCAAAATAAAGATAAACACAAATCACGAAAGCTATATACATTATTTACAGCTGTTTACTGTTTCTGTGTGGCTGTAGATGTACAGAATTTGTTCCACAGGCTTAATTAATTAATGCTTCCCTGACTGCCAGAATACAATTGTTCAGCAGTTGATATTATACAGTATAGTACCATGAGAGAGTGCATGAACTCGAGTTTGTTTTTTTTTTTAAACCTGGACTGGTTTTGAAGCTGCAGGAAGTCTGTTTCCAAATTCATGTAACAATATTCTGTTTACCTCTTAATTTAAAAAAAAAAAAAAAGTTGGATTTCCAATTCATTCCCATTTAACATGCTCTGACAAGTCTGTGTGTTGACAAAAGGTTGGCTGCTGAGATAGAGGTTGTATTCACACAAACTCCTCCTCATGTTCTCTGTATGAAACTCAATGTGATCTCTCTTTTAGTTTTGGTGTTCTCATACTGGGTGCAGACTATACTTTGTCAGTGTGACTGTCAAGTACCCATTACAGAGAGTTTACATTGTGGTTTGTTAAAAGATAACCAGTTTCCAGCATTAACATTTTAATATCTGTACAGCTAATGTAGGGCATCCCATTTTTGAGACTTCTTTTCCGATCAAGCTCTTAATTTGACCAGTTAATCTCTTATATATTAGTAACTCCCCCCAAAAATTTCGGCCCAATCCGTACTAGTTTTAGACCCCCCCCCCCCCCCCCCCCCCACACACACACACACACACACACACACTCACACACGCGCACACACACATACACACACACACACACACACACACCGCCATCTTCAGGGTGCCCATCAGCCGAGTGCAGAAAGCCCATTTTTCAATGTAAAATCATGCATTTGTTGGTTAGTTATGCTATATTTGCTCATGCAAATGTCATATTGCACTGGGAGACTGATTATGACAGTTGTACTTCTGTGCCTTAGACTTCATTTTCATCCTCTGAGATGTTCCTCATCAAAGACCTGAGGTTCTGAAGATGGTCATCCTCACTAATTTTCCTCCCTCTGAGCCTGGGTTTAATATCTAACAGTGAGTCTAATTTAGATTTTATATTGGTCAGATCTCCAGGGTTATGCCAGTCTCTCCAGAGGCGGATCACATCACACAAAGCTAGAACACAGTTATGGTAGGCCTTTGTTGGAACTCTGGCTTTATTCCATATTGCCTCAACTTCTAGAAATATTTCTTTTGCTATGGTTTTACTGTCTTCTAATGGCTTTTCTATTGGCAGTGATTTGTACCTTTGAAGGACTGTTCTCACCAAAGGAAGCTGAGTGGCTGGAATAGCATTCAGTGAAGGGCCAATAACTTCCTCCCATTTATCTGCAGAGCCACCGTTTCTCTTCAAAGGGCCTCCAGGGTGCTTGACCTTTTTCTCTTCACTACTCTTGGGTGTTTTGCCTTTAGGATGACTTGGCATATTTACACTGAAAATGTGTTACCCTTCTCTGGAAAAAGAAATCTGGTACCTGCTGAACTGAAGAAAAGGGAAGGTACCGGATGGGTAATCTAGGATAAAATGTTCTCCAGTGAAAGCCCTGAGTGCATATCTTTGAAATAAGACTAGGCAATAAAGAAATCAGCAAAAACATGTGATTTTACCCATTTTTCATTGTCAAATAACCATGACCTTGTCTTAAAATCATGTTACCTTGACCTGTACATGATTTGAGACTAGGGAAGCACCGATACCGATACGAGAATCGGCACTGGCTCCGATACTCAGTGTGTGTACTCGTTCTCGTATTCATAAAAGACATCCGATACAAATGCACCGATACCACTTATGGCCATTTGACAGTCACAGTTCAGTGCAGCAGGTACGCGGCGGTGGAATAATGTGTGGGGAGTGTGGAGATTTTTCAAAATAAATGACAGTGATAAAAGTAACGCTGACTGCAAGTAACGTTAAAGACACAGACAGATACGGACGCAGTGTTCTGTCCGTCCTCTGCGTACATTCCATCTGTTTTCCAGGTGCTGGCGGGTGCGTAAACAGAATGAGAATACCAGTAGGTGTAAGGAGTGGTGCGGACCGCTGCCAGCAGAAGTGAAAACGAAACTTATCACTCATTTCTTTTTTCTCTACCTGCTGAAGCTAAGCTTTTAAACCTTACCAGTGAAAGTCCTGCAAAATTAGTATCACATTAGTGTTGCCTCCGTCGTCTCCATGTTTGTTATTACTGACTTTCTTCTTCTTCTTCTCAAAAAACTTTACTCTTCTTCATGGTGTTTGTCCAGTATGGTTAATTCAGAGTGGCGCCCCCTGGTGGATTAATTGAGAAACGCTCATTCCAACACATTAAATGTCAGTAGCAGCACTTTTTTCCAGTCAGACTAATGACAATGACAATAAAGCACATTTACAAAAGGAACTAAGAACTGGAATGGGATTATTAAGTACTCGTATCGGTACTCGGTATCGGCAAGTACTCAAATGTAAGTACTTGTACTCGGTCTGGAAAAAAGTGGTATCGGTGCATCCCTACTTTTGATACAGCAAAGGTTTTGCAGGTAACTGGAAATCTTTATTTGTGAATAAGAGCAGCTTTTGCTGTATATGCCACTGCTACCTTTTTCTAGGATGTCGAGTCTTTAGCAGTGTGTATCGAAATGAGGGAGAGAGAATGTCTTTTGCACAAGTTTTGAGAAATTTGACATTTTCTACAACCACTGGCCTGGATGAAGTCATTTTTATTCATTTTTCCAGCCATTTTATTTTTGTCTTACAACCTTTTTGTCTTACAGCCTATAAATCTGACTGACCATGAGCTCAAATACATTGTTCTCCAGGCAACACTTATGCTGTGTGTTGTATGACCTATCCTGAACAGACAGTTATCCATTTTGCATCCATTGTTCCCTCAGTCACTTATTTTTATTATCTGTTTTTCATCTCATACAGGCCAGAAACCCCCAACCTCCTGAAAGCCCCCACTGTACAGGTGTCCTGGGCTTGGCACAGCAGGAGTCTGTGGCTGCAGTGACCATGTCTAAAGGAGAAGGGCTACCGACTGCAGGACAATTTACCAGGGGTTGTAAAGCCAGAGCAAGTCTACCTGTAGGTCGCTCCAGTAGTCACTCTAAAGAGAGATCGAAAGGTAGGCAGATGAACACACTCACACATGTAGATTCATACAGAAATTAGGGTTGGATAATTGCCATAGATGCACTGAAATTTCCTACATCCAACATCCAAAGGATTTAAAAGTGTTAAGGACACCAAATGGATACCATCTGTGGGGGGACAGAGCTGAAAGGATGTTTTTTCTAATGATGACACAATTAAATTAACTTGCAAATGAAATAGTTGACCAGTGTCATTTTTTGAATACAAGTTGCTCCAATGAAAATGAATGTGCTGTATTTTTTAGAGTGTTATATAATCTTCGCAATAAAGTTGGATTACAAACATTCTAACAAAATGACAAGATGTATTCCCAAATAAAGTGCAGGTTTTTTTTTTTTTTTGCCATGAAACAACAAAATCTGTCAAAGTCAGACTCACAGTCAAAACAACCAACACACAATGACCAAATATTAAAGTGTGCTGGACTTTGTTATCAGTGACAATGATAAAACAAAGACAAATCTTGTATTTTTCCCTCCCAAAATAATAAGTCATTATATTTATATTCTATTTGTATCTTCAAAACACAAGGATGTGAGTTTGATGATGGCTCAGCATTTTGCAGGATTTCATCTATAGCCCCTTTTACACAGCACTTCTGTTCCGGGAATATTTCACCTTTATTTTGGAACGACGTCTGTGTAAACGAAATGGTGGGATAATTTGGTTCCACCTCTGTCACGGCTAATGTCTCTGAAGGTAGTAACAGAGTAGTAGTAGTAGTAACAAAGGTGGAATCATGATTCCAGAATGCTATGTAAAAGGAACACCTCTTGTTCTGCAACCGAGGTGTGATGTTTTGATTACGCATTGCATGTGCAACCCCCATGCTGAGGGGATTTAAAAACGAGCACGGGCCGTCTACAGTATAACACGACCAGAGAGATGTCAAACTGAAGAGACGCTGAGATCCGTGAGCTATTGTCACTTCGGATGGAGGACTCTATCCATGCTAACATTGTCCTTCCTCCATTGTTGTTTTGAGAACCAACACCGTTATGCTCGGGGTGTTTCTGATGCAGAAGTTATACGTCACACTATATGTTGCACTGCATCACTGCCCCTTTTATTCCGGAATGCAGGTTTGCTGTGTAAAAGTAAAGCCTGTCTCACCTCTGTTACTCCTTTGGCTTGGCTGTGTAAATTGGTCAGTTGGTGGAAAAAAGGTGGGATCACCATCTCACCTTTTTTCTGGGATCTCTGTGTAAATGTGGCTTATGACTGGCAAAACTCACAGGAAACTGCAACAATTTGCGGAAAAGCTGTGATAATTGGATGAAATTATAAGGTTGCACAGAGTTGGTTCAGTAATTTCTATTAATTGTGCTTAATACCTTTAATTAAATTCATTCAGTCTTTACTACATATATGATTAGTCTAAACACAAATGGATGCAGTGCCTTGTGACTTACACACATATATATCCACAGGCTTGTAATTATAGCTATTAACTAAACAGAACCTGTTACCATGTTGAATAAGGCCACAGGCAACTGTAGTTCTTTGACACTCAAGGTTATTCAATACTCAGCTTTCAAAAAGCTTTGTTAGTCACAAGAAGCATTCAGAAAAACATCCCTATGAGAAAGTCAGTCTGTATCATTCAGAATAATTTTAGCTCAGATAGGATAATGACTTAGAATTGTCAAAACTATTATTTGGATCAGGTTTAAACCTTAGATCCTGAATGTGTTTCAGGTCCATTGTCTAAGATTTTTTTAGGAAGATAGCAGAAATTTAATATT
This sequence comes from Sphaeramia orbicularis, assembly GCF_902148855.1. NCBI lineage: Eukaryota > Metazoa > Chordata > Actinopteri > Kurtiformes > Apogonidae > Sphaeramia > Sphaeramia orbicularis. The sequence goes on from NC_043973.1 coordinate 5,603,497, forward strand.
GTTCATAATTGTTTTCCTTATTTTGTAATCACCTGAATAATAACAACATCAGTAGTGTTTTTGTTACCATAGGATGAGTTTTATGTACATAGGGAAATAGTAAGTACCATGTTCTTTGCTCAGAATGGACTTCCTTTTCTCCTTTATCCCATGTTAGAGGAGGTGACATCTAGTCTTCAGGTGCATTACTTAAAATTTAAGGTTATCAAGACACTGAAATTTGAATTACTTTAATTTGAGGTATTTTATCCCATCATTGTAGAATAGTAGTGGTTAATATACTAATACTTGAAGATAAAAATGAAATCTTTATTGACATACAGTTTCACAACATATTAACTATATTTCAGTTTGCTTTTAATGACAAAAATTGAACATAGGAAATATGAGATGACTAAGATGCAAAAAAAAAAAAAAAAAAAAAAAAAAAAGACCATTACAGAAATGAAAGACCAAGATATCAAATCAATATAAATGGCCATAGTTCTCCATTGAAATCATAGCAAAAGAAGAATGGGGTTCAACAAGATACTGTCATTATGATTATATGCAATAATTATGATTATTTAAAATAAATGCAACATAGTGATTCTGTAATAATGATGTTGGAGTACGGAACAGATTTAAAATCCCCTGAACTAAAACAGCAAACTGGCAAACCAACCAGTGAAGGCCTTTTGCATCTTTGTTGCCACCATAGGGAAAGTAGATAGGGGTCTCTCACAATCTGCATCTTTGGCATTAGATGTCAATAAATATTACAGACTGAACCTATAATGGATTTTGCCAGTATTGCACAGACAACACTATCATTTATCTCAAAACAGCAGAGGGTATGTAACCTGAGCGACCATGGCAATGAAGACCATTCTATCTGCAGAGAATTGTGCTGTTAGTCTCATGATTTGAATGCATGTATACCTGTTGGATGTAAGCCCTCTGTCAGAGACTGAAGCAGGTCTTGACTGTGTGTCCCGTTCAGGTGTGCTGTACCTGCAGTATGGGGAGGAGACTAAGCAGGTCTATATGTCTTCAGAAATAATGAGTCAGGATGCTCTGCGGGCCATGTTTATAAGCGCCTTCCCACAACAGCTCACCATGAAGATGCTGCAGTCTCCCAACATGGCCATCTACATCAAAGATACAAGCCGCAATGGCTACTATGGTCTTGAGGACATCAGGTGAGGGACATTTTATTCAGATTCAAAGTGTTGCTAAGTTCTAAGACATTTTTAAACTTTAAACATAAAACTGAATTTTATGACTTAACGCTACAATCCTTGTTAGTTGAAATCATGGGGAAAAAAACGACATAATTACTTGTTGGCATATTTTAATTCTATTTGTCTAAGGTAAACCAAGAATTCTTCCATATTTTTGGACTAATCATAAGTACTTTCTGACAGGGATGGGGGTAAAATACATGTAGTTATACCTGTAGTTAATATTTTTGGTAGTTATGACTCAACTGTCCTGGCTTCTCTGTATCACAGTGAAATGAAATAGTGTTTTTAGTCTTTCATTTTGGAACAAGAGGAGGGGCTGTAGAAGAAAGTTAGTAGCTGTAGTTTTAAATTCTGGTGTTTTATTTTTTCATCAGTCTCCTGCACCTCGAATTGTGATAAAACACTTGAATCCTAGCAATAATACAGGTGTCTTTTTTATAGATTAAAACACCTCAACATTCCACTTTTTGTCTTAAAATCATCTTGAGCCTTCCTACTTGTATGATGATTTTGGATCATTCTACAACAACATGAAATTTGTGTTTAAAAATCAGTACTTTGGTCAGAGATATGTGACCCAGTTGTTGTTAAGTTTGTGTTTGCCAAGCTTCCTCATTTTCTGACAGACACTGAACCCAGTATATCACCAAATCTTGATGGTTTAACATACTATTGCTCTTTAGATGGCCATTTTTTAGTTGGTAAAGCAGTACAAAAAGCACTAACCTTTCAGTCCTTCATATAATTTTGTATTAGGTGATTTTCTTTCCTAGTGTCCCTAAAATACTCCTGCATCACATCCACACCTGGAGATTTAGATCCTCCTCATCTAGTGTCAGCATCTTTGTCACTTTTTATTAGTGGTGATAAAATTAAGCAATTCAATTATATAAATTATGTACCTTTGATGTTTGCAATAACTGAAGTTCATCGTTCATCCCTAATTTTTTTTATATCACTATAAACCTTTTCCCCCCTTTCTTATCTTTTGGATTTAAATAATTTAGTGTCACTATTAACATGACAAGAGAACCTAACATCTTATTAATATGAATCGAATCAAATCATATTTATTATAGTGCCAAATCATAACAAAAGTTATCTCATAACACTTTACATTTAGAGCTGGTGTAGACCAGCCTCGTAATAACCCAACTCACAGACACCAACAGAATCCTCCAGGACCAAACACTTGGTGAAGACTATTAAACCATTTCAACCTTCAATCAAATAGAAAACAGTACACTGACCTGCCTGTTCTGAAAATGTAGAAGGAGTAAAAGTACAGATATTTGTGTTAAAATGTTGGGAGTAAAAAGAAAATTTAATGTTAATGTCTCGGCTCTGCTTGTTTTTGATTTCAGAAACATTGCACCTCACTCTTGTCTGAAGGTTTACCATAAGGACCCTGCACATGTGTTCAACCGCCACACTGGGCCCACCAACACTGAGGGAAGGGTCAGTCACTAACACTTATTTCTAAGCCTCCACTCACTACATACAGCTCTAGACATCAGACCTATTCTGCCTATGGCCTGTTGTGGGATTTGAAGACAAAACAAAAAAATGACCACTCTGAGATGAGGTTCTTGAAGAAGAAATGCTTTGTTCATTTTAGGAGCTTGTTTTTGCATAGATAAAAGCACACACAGCAACCAAAGTACAGTTGGGATGTGAGGAGAGACCTCTGTTGACCATCCAAAAGAAAGACACCTTTATACCCAAAAGTTACTATGTCAGGCACTTGCTGCATCCATTACACATTTGATAATGACAACAGTTTACAGGCAGGATGGCATTTAACGTACAGGGTAACATTTTGATAATGATGACATCTTAATGCAAACATATCATCTTCTTGATACAAAGAATAATCATGCTGCAGGACATACAAAGGCCATAACAGATTACGGCAATTACGTCAGAATAATCAGTAATAAGGACACAAGGAAACACACTACTTTTTCACCTGTGTTATCCCACAACTCAAAATAATAACCTATATTACTAAGGTTACATATTTAGATATAAATAATTAGATATTCAATTATTAGAGCAGTTTATGTTGGGCTGGGTTTTAGGGGATCGTGCTGTGAATGTGAATGCAGTGATTACCCGGGGAACTCATCTGCTCTGAATCAAATGGCACTGGAAGACACTAATAAAGATTAAATGAACTGACCACAGGGGGAAATTCACTGTTTTCATCAGCTCAATAAAAAAAAAGAAATTAAACCATGTAAACACAGAATAAATCAATAATTGAGTCCATGACTCAAATGTCTGTGATAGCAGTGGGCATGAGGGATCTTCTATACCTCTCAGTCCTGCATGTCAAGGCTATGCCTTAGTGTCTTGCACCCTTACTCAGGCACATCTCACTGCTACAATAACCTGGGTGTCTAGCATCTCTCCAAAAACAACCAGCTGTTTTTTTCACCAGCTGTTTTGCAATCCTTTTGTTTGATGCTGCCTCCTCAACAGACAACAGCATAGATGTGTGCACTGGCAACAACTGACTTGTAAAACATGTGCAGCATCTTTGGGCAGACAGTAAAAGACCTCAGCCTTTCTGAAAACCACCATGATATCTTCAGTCAAGTCATTTTAACGATGTGTAATGGTAGGGCCACAAGTCTGTAGTCTGGCTCAGCTGACCAGCCTACTTTGGGTATTGGTGTAAGACATGATATTTTCTACAGAGGTGGAATCCTCCCTAACTATAGACTCAGGTTGAAGATCTTTTGGAGAATTTCACACACTTGCGCAGTAAGGATGTGCCGTTACATCGATTATTAGATTCATTGCGATGAGACACATGGTGATTCAGTAACAATTCATAAATGTTCAAAAATGATTAGTTTTCATTATTACTAAATGACAGGAACACAACCGCAGCGCACGGCTGGAAAATAAAAGTGCTGCATGCCGCCCGGATGCCTTAAGGACCAGAACAGGGGGAACACAGTAAAACTAACTCTAACTGTCTGGTTACAGTTACAGAGCGTGAGATTCACCCAACAGGTTTAAAAGCTGGCATTTGGAAGCAGGGCTGTTGTGCTCTGATGCGGATGCTGGAGCACAGATACAAACTTCTGAACACAAAGTATTTTGCCCAGAAAGCAGTTCCTGAACTGCACAATGAGACCAAAACCAAAGTAGTGGAATCACTGAGGAAAGCACGTGGGATAGCTCCAACATGTGATGCATGCTTTGATTGTGGATAACGAAATCTATAGTTACCTCCACCAAGGAAGTTATGTTTTTGTCGACGTTGGTTTGTCTGTTTGTCTGTTTGATTGTGTGCAAGATAACTCAAAAAGTTATGGACGGATTTGGATGAAAATTTCAGGAAATGTTGATACTGGCACAAGGTACAAATGATTAAATTTTGGTGGTGATCGAGGGGTGGGGGGCCCACTGATCTGCCTTGGCGGAGGTCCGCGCTCTATGAGTGCTTTTCTAGAAAAGACAGCGCAGACCTCCGCCAAAGCAGATCAGTGCCCCCCCCCACCCCCAATCACCACTAAAATTTAATCATTTGTTCCTTGTGCCAGTATCAACATTTCCTGAAATTTTCATCCGAATCCGGGGCACTGATCTGCCTTGGCGGAGGTCTGCACTCCCCGAGTGCTTCTAGTTTTGAAAAATATTGCTTTTGATTAGGGATGCACCGATGCCGATACGAGTATCAGCACTGGCGCCAATACTCAGTGTGTGTACTTGTACTCGAACTCGTAAAAGACATCTGATACAAATGCACCGATACCACTTATGGCCGTTTGACAGTCACAGTTCAGTGCAGCAGGTATGCGGCGGTGGAATAATGTGTGGGGAGTGTGAAGAGTGTGGAGATTTTTCAAAATAAATGACGGTGATAAAAGTAACGCTGACTGCAAGTAACGTTAAAGACAGACAGATACGGACGCAGTGTTCTGCCCGTCCTCTGCGTACATTCCATCCATTTTCCAGGTGCTGGCTGATGCGTAAACAGAATGAGAATACCAGCCGGTGTAAGGAGTGGTGCGGACCGCTGCCAGCAGAAGTGTAAATGAAGCTTATCACTCATTTCTCTTTTCTCTTCCTGCTGAAGCTAAGCTTTTAAACCTTACCAGTGAAAACGCTGCAATATTAGTATCACATTAGTGTTGCCTTCGTTGTCTCCATGTTTGTTATTACTGACTTTCTTCTTCTTCTCAAAAAACTTTACTCTTCTTCATGGTATTAGTCCAGTATGGTTAATTCAGAGTGGCGCCCCCTGGTGGAATAATTGAGAAACGCTCATTCCAACACATTAAATGTCAGTAGCGGCACTTTTTTCGAATCAGACTAATGACAATGACAATAAAGCACATTTACAAAAGGAACTAAGAACTGGAATGGGATTATTAAGTACTCGTATCGGTACTCGGTATCGGCAAGTACTCAAATGTAAGTACTCGTACTCGGTCTGGAAAAAAGTGGTATCGGTGCATCCCTACTTTTGATACAGCAAAGGTTTTGCAGGTAACTGGAAATCTTTATTTGTGAATAAGAGCAGCTTTTGCTGTATATGCCACTGCTACCTTTTTCCTGTTGGTTCCCTGGTGGAAAATATGTTGGATCATTCAGTGGTTTGACACAAATGAAAGATAATGGAGGCAAATTTGTTTGATTACTTGAATTTATAGATACTGATAAATATACCTTGTTTAAAAGTATGAAGTACCCACAGACAGAGAAAAAAATCTTGAATGGGGAAAAAGATGCATCGAAAATTGTTATAATTGTAATAATTGTTATAATCATAATTATTGTGATAATCGTTGATTAATCGAATCGTAGCACCCTGAATTGTTATCGAATAGAATCGTGTGGTGCCTCAGATGGCACACCCCTTTTGAGCAGCACAGTCCTTAAGAAGCTTTGAACACACACCATCTGAACCAGCTGCTTTCCCAGGACACAGTTTCTGCAGTTCCCTCTGCACCCCTGCTACTGTGACAGACAGCATAGGGGGTCCTGGTGTTTGTGGATTTAGGGATGAACAGTTGTGAAGGAGATAGTGGAGGAGGAAGGTATGATCCGAAGCTGGAGGAACAATAGGATGACGATGGAGTTGCTGCTGAAGTGGATGGAGGCTGTGTGGCTGTGGCTGTGGCTGTGGTTGTGCCAGCTGTGGTGGTGTCAAACCTGTTGAAGAATTGGTGTTCATTGTCCACATCACCCGCTATTGCCTGGGTAGTCCTTGTCCTGAAGTCAGTGATGGTATCGAGTCTCTTCCACAACTCTCTGATGTTGTGCTGCAGCTTCCTTGCTACATTGTTTTTGTTGTCCTTTTTTACTTGCTTCAGTCTCCTCTTCAGCTCATGTTGCACTTATGTAAGTGCAATATGAACTGCAACATCTCCATTTTTCCAGTACAACATCACTTTGGAAAGTGACAATGCACAAGAAATAACTTTTTTTGTCAACTTAAAACATTGTTTACATGTTGACAAGAGGAACAAATGTAAAGAAAAATATCAGTTTTCACATCACCAGTTTTAAACAACTGCTAATACTTCGAGGTATAATGGTACAAATTTCGGTTTGGTACGTTTTGGGTACAGGGGTCTTCGGGTCAATACGTTTTCGGTACAGTGAAGGAGACCAGTAAAGGGTGGCGAGGGGTGCTCTGTAACTACTTGAGGGACATGTGACATTTCTACAAAATATTGTTCAGTCATTTGTGCATTAACAGGCACCCCACATGTTCCGTATTTTTGAATGTTCAATGTTTGTTTATGGCAAACACTGTAATTTACTGAGTGTTTTTGAATGCCTCAGTATTCCCTGAGGTGCTGTGAACGTGACCTCACAGTAACACCACAGCAGAGGCACGGTGGAGGAGAAGAGGAGCAGGTTCACTTGATTTTGCCAACTTGAGTTAAAAAATAAAAACCTTTTTGCAATAAAGGAACCTGTGGACTCTTTTGTGCCACAAAGCTGCAACATACCGAAAACTGAAAGTGAAACTTAACATGCTTTGAAAGTTCGACCCAGCTTCTGTGCCTCTCTTTTACTCTCTGTTGTCATGTTTTGGGGGGTTTTTTGCAGTGAGGCTGAGAATTCGCTGCTGCTGAATGTATACTTAGCGCCATTAAAAATGTACGAGTCAGAAAATTCTGTATATATGGAGATATATTAAATTAATTGGTTTGGGGTTACCTTCATATTAAAGAGGGAAGTATTGGTCATTAGAGAATGCTTTGTGGACAAATTGTGATCAACTTAGCACATTTATTCAGTGCACCGAATACAGGTACTCAGAAGTTGGAAGTGTCATCATTCAATATCAGGTGTGTCCACCTCTGGCTTCCAAACAAGCAGTGCAGCAACAACGCATGGAAGTGACAAGTCTCATGATCCTGTCCTGAGGGATCTGAGCTTGTCTCATGTTCTCTGGCACTCAGACAACTGATTGTACTGCGATGACAGCAAAGATAGCTAGTGACTTCACCACGGCTCAGACCTGTGCTTAAAATGCCAATGGCACATTCTCTCTGTTATATCGTAAGACGTGGTATTTTGAGCTGGCAAAAACATTTCTCCGTTTTCTTTGCGACCTTTATATAGGCTATTGACCACACCTGAAGTTACCAGTCAAGCGTGACTCTGTACAAGAGATTTGACTCAGTGTCTGGCATTAAGGGATTAGTCCAAATACCAACGTTGCACGCGTTGGGAATGAAAAAAATACGGCTGTTAACTGTTACTCATCTCATGAACAACACATACAAAATAGGCACCTGAGCAAATCCTTTTCTGGAAATTACACCACATGTTTGGACTGTGCATTTTTAATGGCGTTAAGTATATATGGGGGAAACTCTGCACATGGGTTCTGCTTGGCTCCACCCGGCTTCCAGAGTGTTTGCGTTCTTCACATAGGTTAAATGTATTTGTTTTGTACACCTCCATATTGTTTCAAAGGCCCCAAACCAAAATGGTTCTGTACAAATGAGTGCACCGTTACACCCCTACTAATCCTAAATTGCGTTTCTTCTTTTTTTTTTTTTTCTTGAATGTGTTATAGCTTGAATGTCAGGAATGGTTGTCTTTAAAAATGAAATGAAATTAACTGTGGGGAACACAGTGATGCAGTGCCTCACAGCAAGATGGTCCTGGGTTCAATTCCAACACCAGCCAATGGGGTGACCTTTCTGTGAGGAGTTTGCATGTTCCCCGTGTCTCTCCAGGATCTCTGGCTTCCTCTCATCATCAAAAGATATGCACTCAATTGGTTAATTGGTAATTGGTTAACCTAAATTGCCCATAGGTGTGAATTTGAAAGTGATTGGTTGTTCATCTCTATATGTCAGCTCTGTGATGAACTGGCGACATGTCCAGGGTGTACCCCGCCTCTGCCCATTGGTAGCTGGGATAGGCTCCAGCATCCCTGCAACCCTGTTGAGGACCAAGCGGTTCATAACGTGAATGAATGAAACCGGACAAAACATGAATATATTGCATTCATACAATCTACACTGAAATACTGGTCAGAATATATTATCAGTGCTTTCTCACTGTTTCTCAAATGTCCTTTCCCTCCCCTGGTCTTGGGCTAGACAACAGCTCTGCCGCATGTGACGAACTGCGCTAGCATTGGACAGAAAAGTTGGGGGCGGGGTGAATCAGAGACAGCTGGTGTTGATGAAAATAGACGTGGTGCTCCTACATACAGTTATCATTTTTGGAATATAAATTGTATTTTTCATACACAAATTTACGAAAATAACGTTAACACTCAAGAAAAGCTCAGTCGGAGCCAGTTTCATAATACGGGCATCTGACCAAATGTCAATGGCACATTCAGTCTCTTCATTGCTCCACGTCTGTCCACAGCTCATAGCTGCTGCTATTAGCTCTGACCACCCGTAAACCTCGGCTACTTCCAGTGGCTACGGTGGCTCGTCAAGCACAAAAAGGTGCAAGATTCCTTGGTTTGGTTCGGTTCAAGGTCGGTTATGTTCACACCAGAAGTGAACCGGCGCAGAGTCCGTTTGGAAGCGCTTGTTTGGTTCGAATCAGAGTTCGCATGTTTGTATTCACACCAAAACAAAAGGTCCGGACTTTCTGGGGAAACGAACTCTGGTCCGTTTTAAATGGACCAAATGTGGTAGGTGTGAATATATGAATACACCCTTTGTTTCACAGATCTGGAGTATTGATCCAATCTGGAGTGTTTAAAAACTAAGGTTAGATCTGTTCATGTCCTCAGTCTTGTTGGGTGGTAGTATCTATTGAAGTTTCCCTGTGGGCAAGTTGTTATGGCTGAGCACTGCACATGACCCTATTGCTCAGCTTGTCTCACACACTGGGAGGTTGTCTGTGTGTGTTGGACTAATATGAGCAGAAACAGGCTCAACAAAGTTGCAGCAAACATGATGTTCCCCCTAAATGATCCATTTGACTCCAGGACAATCAGTAACACATGTCACCCTGTTATGACCCGTAATGATAAAACCCCCATGACTAATCATAAACAGGCAGGAAACATAGCAGGACACTTTAGAAATGATGAGTAGAGTTGTTAAACATGTAAGCTATGTTCTTCGCCATGCAAAGCATGCATTGAAATATGGTTGGAAGGCAGTTGTAATGCTATTGATGAATGAGTATTTGTTGCATTAGAATACTGACAACCAAGCACATACAGAGGAGGGAAAGGAGTGGCCCACCTGCTACCTTTTCTTTTTTCCTTTTTTATTATTTTAGTTTGGACATATCAATGACTAATAAAGAAAAATATTTGATTGTTAATAAGAAGAAGAAGAAAAGAAGAAGAAGAAGCTTGGTTTTTGGGTTTGGGACATTGTTATATGTGAATAATTAGTCTTTTTACTGGACAAAGTTTGCAGTATATTTGTGTCAATAACAGACCTCTTTGGACACTCCATGGACATTCTGTGGCTTTGTGTCGGTGAGTGAATCCACCAACATATTCCATGAATATGAAGGTTACTGTCAGATTCACATTTTCTTCTTCATTCACACAGTGTAAATGAGGACAACCAGTGCACAGCATTTAAAACTGGCGGGATATTATGAACTGTAGCTCCAGGAGACACTGTTGGGTGTTTGTAGAGGAATGTTTTAGTTATATTAGAGAAAGTTAAGCAGCTGATGGAATGTGTTACTGTTCTTGATCCCCATCGAGCCTTTTAATACCTTTTCCGTGTTAACCATTTGTCATTACTTTAACATTACTAAAATTATTAATATAATGTATATTCATTATTATTAGATTAGCAATCTGAGCATGTTTGCAAGTTGTTCATTGTTTGTATATTAACCAAATGTTATATATTACATTTCACTACATGATTTTGCACAGGCACAGTAACAGACAGCCACAGAGCATCCCTGTTACTCTCAAGTGGTGTTAAATGACCACTGACCCAGGCAGACACTTGAGACATGTTGAAATGGAATTGACAGTTTAAATATAGCTGATTTTGCTAAGTGGCGCTGATTGCACTGGTTCTGGTTTTATGCTTTAAACAGAATAATTCCACAGGTAGACTATAAGTTCTTGTATGGTGTTTAAAAATTTTACTCCATGTAGCTCTTTAAAATTTGAACACCTGCCCCTCAGAGGGTCTCTGCCCCTCCCTGCTGATGACTCACGTTTGGAATAGAGTTGCCTTTCTCAAACTTAGGGATGGGACCCATAATCTGTTACAGACCTGTGTTGATTGTGTCAGCAATTGAAAGAAAATTCCTAGTATAACATTCGTAAAATAAATTGCACAATATAACATTGCCACGGTACCACTCCCACATCCTTCTTGCAAACCTCAACATCCTTCTCTCTGGCTGTCAAAGTAAAGCTTTGAAATGAACAAATTGGACAGATGTCTTCAGATTAAGCAGTCTCTGTATCAAAGTCCCAAGAATTTTTCATTGGTTGACATCAAAAATGTAGGTCAGTCCTGTATTTTTGTAAATTTCTATTTAATTGTCTGTTTTGTCTGCTTTCATAGATAGATGTAGTTGTGTGTCATTGGCATAAGAATAGACAATGGCACCTAACAATGTCACCTATGAGAGTGTTATGTTGAAACTACAAGGTTTGTATATCATTGGAAAGGAGCAGAAAATTTTTAAGCACTAATTAATTGGGTATAACATGACTTTGATGAAAATTTATACTGATAGAAATAGGACGAAAATTTCCAATCATGTACTTTTAAAATTTTCTATAAAAATTGTAGTGGTAAACATTACAAAGACATGTTTATCAGTGATGGGGTTTGGTACATGGCAGGAAAACCACATTAGACTGACGGATAAGATAGTTGACAGAAAAATGCCTCTACTACTTTCCACTCCTCTCTGTTTATTTCTCAGTGGCCTACAGACTAATTAACATGTGGAATTTCTGGCTGTCCATCTGCTCACTCCCCCATGTTACCTTCAACACACACAGCTCCCTGAGGAGGGTTGTGGACACATGCAGCTCTGTAGATCCTTGTGCCAAACATCAGTCTTGGTTGAATGATTAATACAACTTGTACCTTCCCATCTAAAGTTGACCTTATGAAAACCTCCTGACTCTGCTATTCAAATGGAAGTGAATGGTGCCTCACAGAGTAAAATACTTACCAAAACAAAGTGTGTGTAAATGAACTTAGAAATAAAGAAAATGAACAAAATGATCACTGATCATGTTTTCATCTCATTTTAGAGTTTTTGTCTTTTTGCATCCTTTACACAGAATAAAAGATACACTAAAATAAGGCAACTGATGGTAGTGACATGTCTGAAAAAAAGTTGTGACCACAGTACATGTAAACCTCTTGTATCTGAGGAGAGACCACATGCTGGAATTTTGTCCCATTTTTGTCTGATATAGGATTCAAGCATCATGCAGCTCTGGAAATGTGCATAATACAGAGGAACAGATAAAACTGTTAAAAATACAGGGCTATGTTATTAAGTTTCCAGTGTAAACTTGATACTATACTGCAAACTTAATACTTCCTAGTTATATAGTCTGTCATGGTGAGGTCTAGCCACATAAATATAACAAAATTGACAAAAACCCTCTGGTGTGGTGGTCTGGGAACAACTACTGCTTACATCCACTGTAGTCTATAACTCACAGGCCTGGAATTGCTTTCTGTATTCAGCCCTCTACTCTGGGGAACACTTGACATCAGCTTAGGGCTAGGTAATACAACAATCTCAACAATACCAAGATAAAAATAGGACCAATGGCCCTGTAGCTTACCGGCCAAATTAAAAGCTTTGGGAAATGTATCCAGATGCCATTTATTATCATCCAGTTATGTGTATTTATTATATTACAGAAATAGCCCATGTTTTGGTCATATTCCAATCAGATCTGTAAAAAATTCAAATTCCAACTTGATATCATTGATACTTACTGATTTATTGTATCAATCCACTTCCTATCTCTTATAATGGGGAAATTTTTCAAAGTCACACCAAATCCAGAATCAGATTCAGATCAAAATAATTTCAATACCTTGTGTGGACATCATCATAAAGAAGCTGTATACCAAGTTTGAAGTCAATCAGAACTGCAGTTTCAGAGAAGAAGACGATTGAAATTTTTTCCCCATAAGAGCCCATGATAATTTTGCATAAGTTCCCGGATCCAGAAGAAGATCCTGATCAGCATGTGGCCATTAAGTTTTGGTCATCTCCCCATCAGGGCTGGACTGTAGAAATGTTAACTTGATATCATTTATATTTACTGAGTTATTGCATTGATCCACTTCCTATCTCTTATAATGGGGAAATTTTTCAAAGTCGCACGAAATCCAGAATCAGATCCGGATCCAAATAATTTCACTAACTTTTGCTGACATGATCATAAAGAAGCTGTATACCAAGTTTGAAGTCAATCGGAATTGTAGTTTCGGAGAAGAAGACGATTGAAAGTTTTGTAACGGATGACAGACGACGACAGATGACAACGATGCCGGACACCGCACGACGACAGTAGCTTATGGCCTGTCGGACAGTTTGCTAAAAACTCGTCTCACTGTCTGTGTTTATTCATTCATTCATTTTCTGAACCCGCTTTATCCTCACTAGGGTCACGGGGGTCGCTTGGAACCTATCCCAGCTACATAGGGGCGAAGGCGGGGTACACCCTGGACAAGTCGCCAGTTCATCGCAGGGCTGACATATAGAGACAAACAGTCACTCTCACATTCACACCTATGGGCAATTTTAGATTAACCAATTAACCTATCAGTGCATGTCTTTGGATGGTGGGAGGAAGCTGGAGTACCCGGAGAGAACCCACGCAGACACGGGGAGAACATGCAAACTCCACACAGAAAGGTCCCACCCCCCGTCGACTGGTGTTGGAATCAAACCCAGGACCTTCTTGCTGTGAGGCACGAGTGCTAACCACTGCACCACCGTGTCGCCCTGTCTGTGTTTAGTCTTGGTCTTATTTACACACATACTGTCTCAGTTCCTGCTGCTGTCTATGTCAGAGGTTGACACATGGCCTTTGCATTCATTTATTTATCTTCTGAACCAGCTTTAACCTCACTAGGATAGCAGGGGTTACTGGAGCCTTTCCAATCTATGGGCGAAGGTGGGGTTCACCCTGGATGAGTCGCCAGTTCATCGCAGAGCCAACATGAACAACCAATCACTCTCACATTCACATCTATGGGCATGTCTCTGGATGGTGGGAGGAAGCCGGAGTACCAGGAGAGAACCTGTGCAAACACTGGGGAAAAATGCAATGAAAAAATTGTTTTTGCCCTTAAAAGTATTCTTCAGAATTTAATCAAATACAGCTGTCAGGGTCAGTGTATAATTTTTTTTTCCCCCTCAAAATAGTAACTGTGTCAGTGAACCATTGCATTGGGGTTCATTCATACAAAGGAAGTATCCTCGATTTTGAAATATATGCTATATGCTACAGTCAAGTGCACCATGTGAATTCAGAAATGTTTAAATGCAAAGGTTGATGTGTTTTCTTATTTTTCTTGTTTAAATATAGACCTACATTTCTGTTAACACAATGAGTGGATGAAAATGCTTTAAAAATGGCAATATTATAATACTTAAGGAATGAAACCTCTTTGTCCATCCCTTCATTAGTTCTCCACAGCCTTGTCCTGCTCCTCAGGAGTTTCCTCTGAGTTCACCTGGAATTACTCCTAAACACTAATCAAAGCTAGTCAAGAAGAAAAACTAGCCCTGACCTTATTGTCAACTATACCCCTGACAAGTTATGTATGGTATTGAAGTAGAGGACAAAAATATTATTTGAGAAGAAATATCTATGTTGGTATGAACAGGACATACTGACAAACGCTTTCACTTTTAATTTGTCTTCATCATGACTATATTTCATTAGTGGCAGAAAATCCCTGTTACACAAGCCCCTGCAAGTTACAATAGAATAACTCTCAAGTCATTAAGTTTTTCCAACGTTATCAAGTCATTATGAACAGACTTAAATCACTTGCTAGAGAACCAACTTTAATACTGCTGTAAATGCAATGTGTGTTTACACTGGAGAACAGTGCCGACACTTATTTAATGACACAATCTGTGCAAAGCCCTTGAAAAGAGGATGCCAAGTTCAGACACAGCCATGATCTGATCCCCTAGAAGCCAAAGCGATAAGTCATTTTTTAAATAAATGAAAGGTACATACAACTAAACAAAAGCTCACATTGGACTTTTATGGAGGCTACAGAGTGTGCGTGCTGAGAGGAGATGCTGCTTGAAACCTGAAGAGACTCTGAGCTGAGTCAGAGTTAGAGGCATATTTTGTTGTTAAGAGGAATCTGTGTCAACTCAATTTGTGCTGGAACAATAATTTGATTGACAGCATGCTCTCCTTGTGTAACTGGTCTGGACGTTACACTGCAGGCTTTATTTCATGTCAGACTGTCAGGCTTGCAACAGTTTATGTGTTACGACATGCCAGCTCTGTGTAAGTTCAGAGATCAACAGCTTTTTTAAATCAAGACATGAATTGGAATTGTGTCACCCTCTCAGATTTATAAGCAGCCCTGCACCTTTCCACACACACACAGGATTACTGAATGCGTTCATGCTGAGGTAAGTCACAAACGGCAGAAAATGTGTTGGAAATTAAAAAGAGGTTGTGCTTTTTGTCATTTGAAGAAAAACTTTAAATTTTTAAATGTTTATATAGTACCTGCAGAACTCACCCAGTTCTACACATAAAAGTATAACTGACTGCCTGACCACTCAGATCCTTCACGTTTGCATACAAGTTTAAACCTGTTTTTTGTGGGTGGAATGATAAAAGACATCCTAAGAAAGGCTGCAAATCACAGAAGATGCAGCTCATTCAGACGGACTGAGCAAAACATCCCAAATGAACCTCTTGAATAGCAAAGATCAGAACACCTGCTGATATGTATGAGGAAAACAGAAGTGGGGGCCATGTGCATTGACAGTTACTGTTCAGGGGACCAGTCTGGCAGTTAGAGTGTGTAACTGCACAACTGAGATTGGACCACACAAACAGCCAGGGTCATGTTGAGTACTGAATCAGTGTGATTTATGGGACATTGGGTTGTTCTGGGGTCTTTGTGGAGAGCATGTGGAATGTTACATATTTTAGTTCACCTTGTTCATGACAACACACATGATTGGAGTTCCTGCAGAGGAACTCCAGAGCCTGAACACATACTGGCTTTCTCTTTAAAAGCAGTTTTTCTTGTTTGTTTTAGTCATTGATTATCTGTATTTTTGTTCTTTCATGCATAGCTTACACAACAGTCTTTCTCACAGGGTTCTGTTGATGTTCTGTTATGTGGGGCGGCCATGGCTCAGGAGGTAGAGTGGGTCATCCAATAATGAAGGGTTGGCGGTTTGAATCCTGCTTTGTCCTAATCATGTGCTGTTGTGTCCTTGGGCAAGACACTTCACCCACCTTGTCTCCAGTGTCAATGTTTGGTGGTGGTCGGAGGGCCTGTTTGGCACGAATTGGCAGCCACACTTCCATCAGCTTGCCCATCCATAGCTCACCATTAGAATATGAGAATGAATGAATAATGGATCAATAATGTAAAGCACTTTGGGTGCCTTGAAAAGTGCTATCGAGTATTATTGTTACCCTGCCCCCCAAAGGGAGGCAAGGGGGTTTGGTTTGTTTGTTTTTTTGTTTCTTTGTTTGTTAACACTCTAGCAGCAAAACTGTTAGTTGAATTCATACCAAATTGGGTTTATAGACCCAGTGACCCAGAATACATTTGATTACATTTTGGGGAAAAGTAAGTCAAAGTTCAAATTTTTTAATGAATTTTTAGAATCTTTTTTTTTCCCATTTACTTATAATGGGTGAAATTTCACATGTCTGTGGCAGCAAACCTATTGGTTGAATTTATACCAAATTGGGTTTATAGATTGCCAGTTACCCAGAATAGATGTGGTTACATTTTGGGAAAAGTAAATCAAAGTTCACATATTTTTTACATTTTTAAAATCTTTTTTCTTCTCCTATTTACTTATAATGGGCAAAATTTCAAATGTCAATAAAAACATAAATTTTGTTTCAGTTTACTTCAAACTTGGCACATATATAGAGGCAATTGATATGCCGACATCAGCACACACATAGATATTATGACATCAGCTGGATCGATGCCAAAATAAGCTACAGTACATGTGAGGGGCGGGGTTTGTTGTGGCTGACACCACTTGTTTTTGGTTTGGTTTGTTTCTTTGTTTTTGGTTGTTTTTTCCATTTTTGGTTTTTAAAATCTTTTTTCCCCCCATTTACTTATAATGGCCAAAATTTGTCCATGCTTTCTATGTCTATGCTAACATCAGCCCAAGCATAGACATGATGACATCAGCTGGATCGATGCCAAAATAAGCTACAATACATGCGAGAGGTGGGGTTTGTTGTGCCTGATACCACTTGTTAATCATGAAACACCATAGTGTAGAAAAATAACTGTTAATCAAAATGGAGACAAAAGAACAAACAGCAAATGTGTAAAACATGAAATAAAATATGCACTTAAAAATAATAATAAATGAATAAAATAAGCAGATGATCTGAAATGTTTGGCAGAAGGTGAAGTCTTTTTCAAAGAACTACTTAATCGATTATTAAAGTTGCAGTGCTTATTAGTTTTGTTTGTTTTCTTTTTTTCACTTTCCACAGATGCTAATTACCTCCTAGCACACTGTAATTCAAGTTGTCTGAGAGGATACAAGACTTGTACACCTATTCCTTCCTGCATTTCTGGCTGGTGAAAAATCTAATTTGTAATGCCACTTCTGGGTAATCACAACAGGCAGGTTTGGGACCTGTAACTCATGTTCACAGATCAGATTCCATCAGATGTGACTTGACATGGAAGTTTTATTTATCTATTGATTTTGATTTGCTGTTTGGTCATTTTAGCTTCTTTATAGCTTCAATTGATTCATTACTTTATTGAATAATGGCTGTAGCTCTACTCAGAGTGTGAATAGACATGGATATGGATATAAACTGCTGTAAGTTTAATTTCCAGATTTTTACTATTTTGTTTATTTATACTAAAAAAGTTGTTTGTTTGTTGGGTTTTTGCTTTATTTTGAAAAATTCATGAAGAAATCAGGCACACACTGGCTCTGATACACTACGACATGTTGTATTCTTAACTTTCATGTGCTTTTATAGAAACACTGAATGATCACATACGACATGCAATCATGTCTTTTTTTGTACAGATCTCAAAAGAGGGGTTATATGGAAGCTGCAGTCCCCTCCACACACTGTCGTCATCCAGCCGCAGCCCCTTGCACAGCCTGCAGGGCTCCATGTCCCCACCCATGGTCCGCTCCATGCCGTCTTCTCCCTCCAGAATGGCTTATGGTGGAGGGGGTGCACATGGAGGAGCTGGGGTTGTAGATCCAGGAAGTGCCACATTACCACGGGAGTGCCTGTCAGGCCGATCCAGCACCCTGTCAAGCAGTAGTAGTTCAATACTGGAGAGGAGAGATGTGAAGCCCGGTAAGATCCATGCCAGGGAGATATATATATATATATATATATATATATATATATATATATATATATATATACTGTATTCATTCACTTGTGATGTGACTGTTTTCAGATGAGGATGTTGGCAGCAGCAAGAGCATGGCTCTAGTGGTGCATGGTGAAGGACCACATTACGCGGACTCATACTGCTCATCGATTTGGGATGAAGTTGCTCATCTGAGCATAGCGTCCTCTCAGTGCAGTGCTCCTCCCTCTCTCACTGCAGACCTGGTGGATGGAGGGGTACCGGGGATCCCAGGGGGTTTGCAACAGTACCGGGCCTCAGTTAAACCACTAATGGGCTATGGGGAACGCATAGAGCACCAGACCTGCTCCCCCCATAGGTACTGATCGTAAACCAAGTATTTCAAATTTAAGATTATTGATTACATTTAAAGCAGTAAGTAAAGTAGTTTTTAATAAATAGATTTTTACAAATAAGTGACATAATGCAAAGTAATTAAGTTAGTAATGTGGTCTCGACTTCCTCACAGCTGTGTTCAAGGCCAAAGCTGTGTGGAACTCAAGATATGGAGAAACTGTGTCTCATCTGAGACATCACAGCCAGTCTTCAATGCTGCAAAGCTAATTATCAATAGGGCGGCCATGGCTCAGGAGGTAGAGTGGGTCGTCCAATAACCAAAGTGTTTGAATCCCGCTCTGTCCTAGTCATCTTCCGTTGTGTCCTTGGGCAAGACACTTCACCCACCTTGCCTCCAGTGTCATTCACACTGGTGTATGAATACCTATGAATGTTTGGTGGTTGGAGGGGCCGTTTGGCGCAAATTGGCAGCCATGCTTCCGTCAGCCTTCACCAGGGCAGCTGTGGCTACAAACGTAGTTTACCACCAGAGAGTGAATGTGTATGTAAAAGGGCTTTAGGTGTCTTGAAAAGCACTATAGAAATCTAATCCATTATTATTATTAATAATAAGCAGTAAATAGAAGGTTATTAGGTCATGAGCAAGTGTTTATGAAGAGCCAACATGTTACTGATATGTACACTGAACAAAAATATAAACGCACCACTTTTGTTTTTGCTCCCATTTTTCATGAGCTGCACCCAAAGCTCTAAGACTTTTTTTATGTACACAAAAGGCCTATTTCTCTCAAATATTGTTCACAAATCTGTCAAAATCTGTGTTAGATAGCACTTCTCTTTTGCTGAGAAGTGCTCACACCTCACAGGTGTGGCATATCAAGATGCTGGTTAGACTCTAAAATGTGCAGTTTTCCTGTATTTGGGGAGTCTGGGGTTGTCAGAAAACCAGTCAGTATCTGGTGTGACTACCAGTTGCCTCACGCAGTGTAACACATCTCCTTCACATAGAGTTGATCAGGTTGTTGATTGTGGCCTGTGGAATGTTGGTCCACTCCTCTTCAATGGGTGTGCAAAGTTGCTGCAGGGACCAGAACACACTGTCATAAACACCAATCCAGAGCATCCCAAACATGCTCAATGGGTGGCATGTCTGGTGAGTATGCTGGCCATGCAAGAACTGGGATGTTTTCAGCTTCCAGGAATTGTGTACAGATCCTTGTAACATGGGGCCGTGCATTATCATGGTCCAACATGAGGTGATGGTCATGGATGAATGGCACAACAATGGGCCCCTGGATCTCGTCATGGTATCTCTGTGCATTCAAAATGCCATCAATAAAACGCACCTGTGTTTGTTGTCCATAATGTACACCTGCCCATTCCATAACCTCATCACCACCATGGGCCACTTGATTCACAACGTTGACATCAGCAAACCACTCACCCACACAATGCCATACACGCTGTCTGCTATCTGCCCTGCACAGTGAAAACCGGGATTCATCCGTGAAGAGAACTTCTCTCCAAAGTGCCAGACACTATCGAATGTGAGCATTTTCCCTCTCAAGTCGGTTTTGATGACACACTGCAGTTAGTCTGAGACCTCAATGAGGACAACGAACATGCAGATGAGCTTCCCTGAGATGGTGTCTGACAGTTTGTGCAGAAATTATTTGATTATGCAAACCAATTGTTGCAGCAGCTGTCCAGTTGGCTGGTCCCTGATGATCTTGGAAGTGAAGATTCTGGATGTGGATGTCCTGGGCTGGTGTGGTTACACGTGGTCTGCGGTTGTGAGGCTGGTTGGATGTACTGCCAAATTCTCTGAAACACCTTTGGAGACCGCATATGGTAGAGAAATGAGCATTCAGTTCATGGGCAACAGCTCTGGTGGACATTCTTGCAGTCAGCCTATCAATTGCATGTTCCCTTAAAACTTGCGACATCTGTGGCATTGTGCTGTGTGATAAAACTGCACATTTTAGAGTGTCTTTTTACTGTGGCCAGCCTAAGGCACAACTGTACAATAATCATGCTGTCTAATTAGCATCCTGATATGTCATACCTGTGAGGTGAATGGATTATCTCAGCAAAAGAGAAGTGCTCACTAACACAGATTTAGACAGATTTGTGAACAATACTTGAGAGAAATAGGCCTTTTGTGTACATAGAAAAAGTCTTAGATCTTTGAGTGCAGCTCATGAAAAATGGGAGCAAAAACAAAAGGGGTGTGTTTATATTTTTGCTCAGTGTACTAATATGCAACAAGTTAATGCATGCAGCTTTATAAAGCACTTGCACACGTATGCTACTGCTTTTTTTTTTTTTTTCTTCAAGTGAGGACCATTAATTTGCATAAATGCACTTGGATCTGTGTAGTAAATTTATCCATTGTGCCATCTGTTTTTGCACCATTCAGACAAAAAAGCAGGAACTATGGGGATAGCCAATATCCTCTGCAAGGTAGCAAAACCGCCGCCATCAGAATGGCTGATGCGCAGATCATCAGAGGGGTGGGCCCAGTGTCTCCCGAGAGGATGTCACAGATCCGACGGCCCCTTTGGCAGGAGAGTAACGGGGCCGCAAATGAGATCAGAAACAGAAGCAGAGGAAGTGGATCGTCATCTTCTGTGTCATCTGTTTTTATGGACAATCCGCTGGCACAACCTGAAACACCGTTTCAAGGTCCTGTGACTACTGCTGACACACAAAGGTGAGGGACAAAATGAAGTTCTCATTAACAAAAAAATTACTGCTTTACTGTTGAGCCCACCTACCTGCACTATCAGAAGTCAGTAGGCTACAAAATATTAACATTTGAAAGTTACACATCTAAGTTACATTGATTAAAGCAATACAGAACTCTAGAATATTGCATGATATTAACCTGTGTTATTATGATAACCAATATCACCTATGATTCTAATCTTGCATGTGAAAAAATAGTGCATTAGAAACAAGTGTCATCCTCTAGGTTTGCAAAAATTCCGTGCCATTCCTTAAGTGTAAACTTTAGGCTGATTACAAAAGTGAGTTGGTCCCCACTTTACAACAGTTTCTATAGCCCCCATTCACTACCACTTTTGTGGGGGAATTTCTTACAGACTTCAACTATTTTAAATTGTTTTTATATGATTATTATTAAGACATTTAAGTTAAATATAATTATGGGTAGGGCCACTGTGATTGATATGTGAGTGTGGTTCATGTTTTTGTATACAATAATTGATAGAAAATGGAGCCACTGAGGCTGACTTTCTGATTATCAAATAAACCTTTTTTTTTTTTCCTTACAAAGAACTCAACTCTAGTAGTGGCTGAAAAGTTACACTAATAAAACCATACAAAGATTCTGTTACAAAGCATACTTAATTATATTACTGGGCCTGTTAGCACTGATTTGGCACTTCATTAATATTAACATCTATGGTATGTCAGTTAACAAGCTAATTAGGTGAACTAGTGCTTATTATCATGTTTATTCAACAATATTGTGTTTACTTTTTGATGTTTGTGGTGGTAGGAATACTGGTGCAGTTAGCACTGTTGCAGTGGTTTGATCCCAGCGCTGGCCAACTTGGTCCTTTCTGTGCGGAATTTGCATGCTCTCCATGTATCTGCAAGAGAGGCTATTTTTACAACCGTCCAAAGTTATGCACCTAGATAGGTGAACTGGTCACTCTAAATATGGTTGGTTATTAGTTTGTTTGTTTTTTTTTTTAACTTCAACTCTCACCCCCTAAATGTGTTAGGATATCAAATAAAACACACTTTGCAAAATTTTGAATTATTTCTACAATATCTAGAGGTTCCTCAAGGCCTTTGAATATTTCCAGAATCACTCATTTTTGCAGAAATTGTACCATTTAAGAACACACAACAAAACTGTATAATAAAAACTGGTTGAGAGAAAAAGTGTTTACTATAAACCAGGAAGTTTCAACCAACCCCTAGGTACAAAGCATTATGTAGTCTAATAGCACACCAACTACAAAAATAAAATGTAGTATTATTTTTAATAACACAGGCACTGTGGTAGTGTGGTAAACAACATAATACATCAAAGAAAGAAAGAAAGAAAGAAAGAAAGAAACAAACAAACAAACAAACAAACAAACACACTTGTCATGCTTGTATGACAGAATGCTGAACTCAGAACTATAGTATAGTGTCATATTGTACAGTTTTAGTGATCTGTAACTAACTATTGTCACTCGTATATTATAAGTATGTGACATCATAAAAAGAAACAAACAAGAAACACTTGTCATGCTTGTATGACTAAATGTTGAACTCAAAGCCATAGTAGCATCATGATAAAATAGAGTTTTGGTGATTAGTAACTATTGTCACTCATAGTTATTAGTTAGTGTGCTCTTTATCGCATCAGGGAATCTGCTCCAATGGTCCAGGACAACTTGCAGTAAGTATTGTTTCTGTTCCTCGTCACTGGTCAACAAGAAGTTGTACTCCTTGATGAGAGCGACACTCCTCTCAAAAGTTGGTTGGTGCCAAGTCCAGATACAAGGACTGGTAAATGATCTACAAGTATCTTTCCTGTGAGATCCTGCAACAGTTTTCCATCCCAATTAACAGTTAGTGGTGTTTTAGGGTCAAACTCGTCCTTCAAATGCTTGGATATGTCCTGTTGGAACTATGATGGGCCCTGCGGATCAATGACCTGTTGAAGGTGAAATCCTGAACGTCATTTCCAAGGCTTCTGGCAGTCGCAGGAAGAATAAAGGTTGCCTTTCGGATCGATAAATGTTCATCAAAAATAAATGTTGCCTTTCGATCAGAAAGCTTTGTTCTGTCCATTGTAGCAGCCAGTTCAGGGTTAACAATGCTCTTTTGAGCTCTTTTTGGAGTTTTGCCAGTATTTTAATTTTACCCCTGACCGTACCCCATGAAAATTCTTATAATTTTTTTTACCCATCCCCGCCTGTTTTTGCGGGTTACCTGTTGGGTACCCGACCCAGTGCAGGACTCTGGTCAGTACCATTCACTGTGGAATTAGAAAACAGAAACTTGTATGATTTTGCCTGGTTGCCTGGTTTTTCACACAAGTAGCTATACTTCTACTTAAGTACAGAATGAGTATGAGTACTTTTGCCACCTCTGTTCACAGCATATTTTATAGAATAACACTCATCATCACCAGTATCATCATACTTAGTACTATCTTCAGAAGCAGTCAACACTACTGTTTCATTCATCAAGGTCTCCTCTAGTTGTGCTTGTTGTAGCCTGTTGTATTCTTCATCTTGTCTTTAGTTTCTTTTATTGCAAGGGTCTTATCAACTGCACCCATCCTTTTTCTCTCTGGGCCAGAAGAAAATCTCTATCATTTGGATTCTTGAGAAGAATGAGTGCATCTTGATGTGCAATATCAAACAGGGCTCCCAACTGGTCTACGAAGGCCTCTGTATTGGACTGCTGAGTCTCAGAAGTTCTCTTGGCATTTTTTTTCAGCTTCTGCCAGTTGTTGACAAGTGTTTCCAGTTGTTTTATGGCATGATTTTGGGGACGAACAGGAATCCTAGCCTTGTTCTGAATTACAAGACTTCTTTGATCACCACTGTTGCACTTTCATGAATACATTTTTTCAATGTTTCATTGGTGATATAACAACACACATAAAACCTGCTTCTTGGAGGGTAACTTTGTTCCTGTCTCTTCTGATCCGAAAAACCATATAGCGGACTTGCTACATGTTGCTTCAATCATTGTCTCAGTGTATATTGTCTACTGTGTTTAATTCAGATTGACGTGGTCTTGCTTTGAAAGACATATCACAACTAAAACAGGAGTTGCTATGAAAATTGCTCACAACAGCGTATTATTGCGACATACCGGAATCAGCAGATGAGATTAGCATTTAGCAAATCAGCATTGTAAATTTGCATGGACAGTATGGAATTCCCATTCTAAGATTCATTAGGTGACGTAGGTAAAACATTGACTCCATGGTCAAATAAGCCCATTGCTAACATAAGCGTATAATATTAAACAACTATACCTGCTAGCATTATCTATCACATCATATGCAAAAAATCCCAAATATGCATAGTACGTGTTTAAACTTCAGAGGTCCTGAGCGACCTCTAAATATTGATAAAATTTTGCCCACATTTTTTTTATTCATTCAAACACATTGGTAGGGTGAGAGCATGCACTTTTAAAAGTTGAAAAATAAGGAGCACCCTATTGT
The DNA here is from genome assembly GCF_902148855.1 of Sphaeramia orbicularis. Taxonomy (NCBI): domain Eukaryota; kingdom Metazoa; phylum Chordata; class Actinopteri; order Kurtiformes; family Apogonidae; genus Sphaeramia; species Sphaeramia orbicularis. The sequence continues at coordinate 5,628,300 of NC_043973.1, forward strand.
TTATCTGCATGTCAGCCCTGGTAACACATCCTGATTGTACCCCACCTTAGCCCATTGGTAGCTGGGACAGACTCCAGCAAAGTTTCTGGGGATTAAGCAGATTTGAAAATGAATATTCATCACGGCACTGTTAGCTGATGCAGTCAGTCTTCTCAATAAGTTAGTCTTAGCTTAGTAAATTTATTTTCCCCACCTCCACCTTCTTGTCCAAATATGGGTTCTTGATGATGGCCAAAATGCCAGACTTGAGGCTTCAGAACAGCAATCCACAAACCACAAAGGCTTTGTCTATTTCTGATATAGTCTTTTTTGGTTAGTGGTAGGACATCCATCACATTCTACTCAGAGCAATTAGAACATCCTGTGGAATTTATAAAAAGAAGCAAAACTTTGCCATCTAACAGAACTTCATCATCATAGGCTTTAATAGGTGCACATACTTTTCTTTTGTAGTGAGCGAATGAAAGCGATGGAGGAGCAGATTGCCAGTCTGGCAGGGCTGGTGCACCATGCTTTGTCCATGGGAGCAGAAAGTGCAGGACTGAAGGACACTGCAAGGTCTGTACAGTCATCACTGCAATTGCAGAGTTGCAGCACTTTGGATGAAATACTGTTGTTTTACAAATTTGGTTTTCTATTACTACTCATCTACTACTTATTTGGCTGAAAAAATTGAACTGCATGCAATTTTGGCATGTACAGTAATTTATACAATATCATAAAAAGTATTGCAGTACATAACTTGACTTTAATGAATTTATGCTTCCAGTCAGTTATTTTTCATTACAAACCCTGGCTAGCTATGAAACTGTGAGTACTTTATAAACTGATAATTGCTTGTTCAGGATTATTTTTATTTTGTTATACTGATAGAAAATTATTTTCCACCCGAGGATGAGTGAACTTGCATCTAGAATCTGTATCTGTAAACCGAGGATGTTAATGTCCTGTGTATATATGTGTGGCTTTACAGAGAGAAATGGGGGCCACAAAGTTACCAACAACACATCAGGTGAGAATTCATGTAACCACTGGTACACTTAAAGCCCATGTGTCAATATCATAAACATGAGGATGAGCTTGCAAACAAAAAAAAATTTCTTAATAACTTACCTGGTAAAATAAAGGTTAAATAAAAAAAAAAGAAATCACATTACCCTTGTTTACCTGTGGCAGTGCTATCTGAAGCTCAGAAGTCAGCAGCCACTGTTAATACCTGTTGTCCCGCATCCATGGCTGTGGCAGTCCGTCCCTGTGACAACAGGCTGCAGCACAACCTGACTTCAGCAAAGAGGAGCGTGTCTGACCTGCGGGTGCAACTCAGCAAACTCAGGCACTTGCAGGTATTGTCATTGTTCACAATTACATGATTTATTAATGGCCATCTACTAAATACAAATAATAATTCATGATAACAATTAGAAATCTCAAAATAACAACACCTGTGCATAAATATATCAGAGTCCTAAGGATGATAATTCCATGTGACATGTTTGCCAGAGAAGAATGAATAAATACTATGCAAAATATATAGATGAACATTTTCATTTCCTGGCACAGAAAATACAAGAACAATGACAACTACTCTGTACAGATATCAGAAAGATAAATGTCAGTGGTGGGAAGTAAAATTCCATTGTTAGTTTTTAAGTAGCATTACTTGCAAACATCACTAAAAACTTTTTTCCTTTTCCTCATAACATTATGATGTTAAATGCCTGTACTTTCTGCTTCTTACATTTTAAAAACAGAGTTGTTAGTATAGTATTAATGCTTACAGAGGTAAAACAGACAGGAAACAATAAAATAGACAGGAATGGATAAAAGGTATCATAATATAGTTTTTTTTAAGTTAGAGGGATTTATTTACCTTCAATAGTTTTCTCTAGAAGACAGCCTTGCAACACTATCTTCGGTGAGGCCTTGCCAAAATCTTCTGAGCTGTATCCTCTTTTAATGATCTGTTACAGATCTCAAACCAGGAGGCAGTGAATTCCATGCTGAGGATGGCAGGTCAGGAGCTGCTGGTGGTGATGTGTGAACGTCTGGCACAGTCTGAGGAGGCAGCATACAGACAAAGAGCTGAGATGGAGGAGGAGAAGATGCAATATCTGGCTACAGAGGAGAAAATCCTCACACAGCTCAGGTGAGAGTTTCTACCACAAACTTCTGTATTCTGTTCTCTTTTTGTCTGTGTACAGTGTTGGTATGTGACTTTGGAAAGACAAAACACGTTCCCTTGTATTTACAGTGAAAAAACTGGAACTACTAAACCGGTGGTTACTTCCTTTTTTGGATTGTGACCCCTATTTTAACATCACAAATTTCTGGCGACCCCAAACATTCAAAACAGAGACATTTTTTTTGCTAAAATTAATTTGTTTTGATCATGTAATAGTTTGCTATACTATGTTGCAAATAAATGTTAATTTTAGGTGACATTTAGGCTATATAATGTATATTGTTATGGACGGAGGCAGAAAAGCCAGGTGTAGATTACTGCACAAAGTGAGAATTTTTTTTCCTTGGTCAGGATATGTACAGTCAGTCCAGCTTGGATTTACAAGACTGCAAATTAATACTGAACAAACAATAACTCAAACTATGAATTATGAAAGAGCTGCAGCATCTTAAACCAACCATAATGAACATTTGAAAGATAAACAGTACCACAGTGCTTCAGTTTCAGCTTCAGAGTTTGTCATGTCGTTTATGTATTGTGATTGTCTCTGTCAACTCACCATATATTTTTTATTAGTAAGTTGTTGTTTTTTTTATTTTCATCAATTACTAGAAATTTCAGGTGACCCCATTGGATTTCCAGGCGACCCCATGTGGGGTCTCGACCCCAAGGTTGAAAAACACTGTACTAAAACAAGTAAACACCTCTCAGCTCAGCTCAACACACTCACTGACCATAGAGTTTGCCTCTCATTAACATCTTTTTATTCAAAGCGTCATGTACCCATGAAGTGGCTAATGGGAAACTTTGCTCGTGCTCATTTATCCCATGTACTATATTTGTCCTTTCTTGTTTCTATACAAATTATAAAATGAAGGCTCTTTGGAGGTTTCCTTGCTCTAGAAAATGTCACATTGCTCTAATTGGTTAATTCTTCCTGTGGACCTACTGTGACCCATAACAATCCACTGACAACCATGCATGTATGAAGACAAAAAGCTGCAACACCACCACTCAGAAGTGTTAAAAATTTTCCCAGTGGCCACTCATGGTCCTGAACTGAAAATTCAGGCAATTTCCTTATAGACTGCAATGATAAAATAATAATATCTAATGATAATATCTATTAGAAAAAATCTATTTAACTAACAAGAAACATCGAGTTGGACCATAAACCCCTGTAGTATCCCTGTAAGCCCCGTTTTATGTATTCGGCTGAAGCCATTCAGTCTGAGCAGACTTTCCTATATCTGTCATGTTTAACGATTTTCTTCCAATATATTAGGACTTTGTAATCTGAGTGATGTTTGTTATGCCAGGACAACAGATGGAAATTAGGTTCTCTGTTAAATCTGGTGCATGCATCTTGTTCTTTGTAACTAATGCCAATACACACTGTCCTGTAACTAAATAAATAAATACAAATAAATGCAAAAAAATGTTTGAACTTGAACCTGTGCCAGCAGTCATGGTCACTTGGCTTGCATCATGACTGAGAATAGACCAGCTGAGCTAAACACCATTGCAGCCATCAAATTGCAATACTTGGCATGAAGATTAAAGCAATTTTACATGGGTCAATCAAGTGTGCTAATTTATAAACTATTTAAAATGTATTTTATTTAAAAGTGGTAATGCTGGGTTGCCTGGTGGCTCATCTTGGAGATTTTGACAATGCATTCTCATTAATCATCTCAGACATCTCAGAAATGTTTTGGTGGATTTTGTGATAATAATAATAATAATGATAATAATAGTTATTATTATTATTATTATTATTATTATTATTATTATTATTATTATTATTATTACATTGTTTGGCACAAACATTTACTTCGAATCAAGGATGAATTGATATGAATTTTGAATTTTCCTGAAGGTGTTATGTGTGTCAAATTAGTCGGTCAACATTTACCGAACCCTCAGCTAAAGATCACAGAACCAAAGAGGCTTTCAGTCCAGGCTAGTGAGTGTATACAGTGTCTGCCTCTACACACTGATGTTACAACTGAATAAAAAATAAGCTTCATGTCTTATCAGCTAATTTGACTTTGAGCTCTTAGTTGTATCTTACTAACCTGTCAGAGACTCTTTTGGCTTCCATGTTATCAAGCTGTAGATATCACTTTTGCTAGAAATGTCTAGGGACAATGTTTCACAGAATGCATGTATCTGGTCCTGTCTACTGATCTTCATGCATGAAGTTTGATTTGTTTGACATGGATACTGATTCCGCCATCATCCACTCCAGTATGGTTTGTGCGACAAGCTCTATTTGTCTGCCACTTCCCCCCCTCTAGTTGTGTTCAGGCTTGTTCTCCTTGAATGTTCATCATGTTAATTATACATAATTTCATCTACACCTTTTATAGTACCACACCAACACCATTCAACAAAAAGTCACTATTCAGTGGAGTTTTCAAAGTTCAACTAGACCGGCTTTTCTTCATGAAAACTCAGTTCTGATGAAGAACTGATGAAGTCTCTTTGATGAGAGATTAAATGTTTTCATTAACAAAAACCAGTCCAGTTGAACTTTAACCTCCTAAGACCCAGCTATGGGTTTTCTCTCCACATTTGTGAGCAAGAGTTTCACAACTTTGTACAAAAAAAAAGAAAAGAAAAGAAAACTGTCCACCACAAAGGACATTCCATCAAAATTTTAAAAACTGCATCTGAAAAAACTGTTGCATCATGATGTTTCCAATATAGACACTTACTTAACAAAAACAAAAAAGCTTGTACTTTGCTGACATTTCCTGGGTCTTAGGAGGTTAAAAACAATCTGAAGATGAACGATGACCTGGACAAATGAGAAGATTTTTAGAGGAGACACGACAAAAGAAGCAAAACTTGGATATGCAAACCAAAATGCTAGAGTTCCTGTTGAGTTTATAATATAATTAAATACACTTCTAGGATTTGTGCATAGTTGTGCATTTTAGTACCTTTAGCCCCTTAAAAATAAAGTTCATCTTTACATATACAACAGGGCTTTCAGACTTGTCAGTGCGAGTGGCATAATAATGACAACTTTTCTAACTGATTTGCTTTCCCATTGTTCCCATTTCTTTAGACTCAGTGGTATTTAATATCACAGGGGGTCACAGTGGATTCTTTTCTCTGATCATGTGCTGTATCACCATCATCATCAGAGCACATTTTTTAGCATCTAGCTTTTTAGTCCCCTTTTGGTGAGGGCTTTTTCCTACTATGGCTCCCTTAGGGTATCTCAAAAATCACTTTCTCTTCAGATCACGGTGTTATTTAAACCAGTTAATCTCCAACATGATAATAGCCCTCCCAAAAAATTTCAGCAAAATCTGTCAATGTTTGACCCCCTCCGACCACAAAGTATGAAGGGCCCGTCAAAAAACACCAAAAACGCTCATTTTAGCCCAGAAAATCACATGTAATGAGGTCTTAAGTGTCCACAAATTGCTTTTTCTGGTATTTTACAGCGTCCCTGTAATATCAACTTTATAGGTTATTGTATCAGGTGATATATAAGTGAAAATAAGGTGATTTTAAGATAAAATAACTCAATTATAGGCTAAAAACTTGAAATAGAAAGAAGTTCAGAACAGTAAATCTAGTTGAACACAATGTCTATTTTCTTAACCTCCTTTCAGCAAAATACAGATTTTAGTCAAAGACAAATATAGCTGAACACTTAAATAATAAATGTTATAATAATATTAAATATAAAAATATAAATATAAGAATTAAGGTTGCATAAATCAAAGACTTTAATGGTGACTTTTGTACATGTGCATTTCACAATTTATTGAGATATTACTCGCTCTATAGTTTCTCTTCCATTTCATTCTTGAGGAACTCTGGTAGCTTGATTCTGTGGGAACCAGACACTAAGATGATGTTCCCTCTGTGGACACCATCCATGACTGCATTGGCATAATCTTGGATGTCCTTAACACCTCTTTCTGCAGCATCGTTAACAACAGATAGCTCCGAGACATTCATTTTCTGAACCCACTTCATCCTCACTAGGGGGGTCACTTGGAGCCTATCCCAGCTACATCTCAATTTTTTTGGGGGGGGTATTATCATGTTGGAGATTAACTGGTTTAAATAACACTGTGATCTGAAGAGAAAAGTGATTTTTGAGACGCCCTAGGCTCCCTCCTACTTGTAGAGTGACTTTATGCTGTTAACTGAGTTTTGTTATGATTTGGAGTTATATGGTTCAAATGAATTGAGGTCAGAGTACAGATTGAAGTCATCTTCAGTGTGACTGCTGAGGTCTATGAAGCAGGGATTTAGCATTTTTAATGTTCACACTCACACTGACATCATGCCACTAAGCATGTGACTGCAACTGGAGTGAAATCATGGATGGCAAGCACGGCACAGCATGAAATCATCTTGTAGCACAGAGAAAATGTGTAGATACACGTTGTTAAAAATAGAGTTGGGATTGGGAAATGATGTGATCTTGCGTGACAGAGTTCCAGAGAGATCAGAACTGATTTTCATAGCATGCTACATATGAGCTCAAATTGCCTTCAGAAATCAAAACATCAAAAGCAGAAATTTGAAAAAATTGAATAAATTCTCAGAGTTTTAACTGAAAGGAGTGATCAAACTTCAAAAACTCAAGCTTGATTTGAATGTACAAAAGAGTCACTTTTACTGTGTTCACATTGCAGTATTTTCAGTGTTGCAAATCTGCTCTACAGGCCTTCAGCAGTCACCTTTCAGAGTTTCTTTTTCTCGCTTAATATGTGATTGTATAATTTTCTCTTAGTTGCTTTGAGTGAGATTCCAATGTTTTCTGGTCTCCAGAGTGAACACAAGCAAATTATTAACCTGTTCCAAATTTCACAGGCCACATTAGACATCATTAGACTATCATTAGTTTGGATCAGTAACTGTAGTTTAAGGGTTGAACATCACTTGGCTATTCAGCTACTGGAAGTAAAGTGGTTTGACAATCAATGGCTTGTGACATTACATTATCACCTGACGGAAAAAATAAAAATTTGGCTCTTCACACAAATTCATAACTTCTGTGTTCATATTCACTCACCCTTTAGGGTTTCCAATTTGTCTCTGTATTTTTTAACTTCACTTGGTGCTGTTATGCAGTACCTGACTCAGAAATTTGGCAGTAGAATCAGAATGGGCTGTTCAATACAAACGTTTTACTATTAATTTTTCTTTTTTCATTCATTTTTTTCACATGTAACAATCAAGCGATCCATTGGCAATAGTTTCATTGATTTTAACCACATTTAATGCAACAGTTTTTCAATATGCAACTATATATGATGCATGAAGCCCCGTCAAAAAGGCTCTGTTCACTGACCATAGTTGCCAAGTGCTAGCCAATTGACTAACAATGATTTTAATTAATATCAACAGTAAGGGCATGGGTGTGTGGGTGTGTGTGTGTGTGTGTGTGTGTGTGTGTGTGTGCGGTCTGATATAAATATAAGGAATTGCATGAAAAGGAATATTTAACACAAGGCTAACGGGTCAATCATGCACACATCAGGGATTAAAGACGAGTGTTCAAGGTCCAGACCTGGTTGGCCTCTATTCTCACAACAGATGATTAGATCATTGACTGTCAACGGGCAGCCTTTTTTTTAGGGACCGAGCCGAAAGGTAAGGCCCTCTCACACAGTGAGAGGCCTTGCCTGCAAGCAAGGCCCTATTGTTATTCGTTCGTTTTTATATTATTTTTCTTACTCCGCCACTTTCACCTGGATTTTGACCCCCTAAACATGCTTGAAAACTCACCAAATTTGGCACACCTGTGAGATCTGGCGAAAAATTTTATACAATGTCAAAATTATACCCATAGATGCCGTAGCACCCCCTAGATACACAAAAACAGCCCTAGAGGCCAGTAGGAATGTCGTAGAAACATGAAACCAACGCCAAAATTTTTGTCTCATCGAGCCCGACAAATCATACACTGACACTCATGACCTAACTCCGACAGGAAATTCAGAATTTACCTTTCAAAATAAATGCTCAAATTGCAAACTTCCAGTAGGAATGTCGTAGACACACGAAACCAACGCCAAAACTTTCGTTTAATCGAGCCCAACAAATCACGTACTGACACCTATGAGCTAGCTCCAACAGGAAGTTCACAATATGCCTTTCAAAATAAAATTTCTAAAACTAACTCTGATGACACTGTTTGTCATATTGTCTTCTAAATAGCACCAAAAGATAGAGCGAAAAAAGAGATGTGATACTTTTTCCATAACTGTCTTAGTTTTTTTTTTTAGAAGCCCGCAAACTTGCGATGTTTGGGACTCATTTTTCACTTTGGAGTTTTTCCACACATGTGACATATCTATCCATTCACGGGACTCAGCACAACTCTCACATACAAACATTTTTGAGATACAATGTACGGTTATTGATTTATAACAATTTGTTTATTTTCATGCTTTTTCCATTTTAGACTGCCATTTGACCCCCTTAACATGCTCCAAAACTCACCAAATTTGCCATGTATGTCATGGCTGGTGAACACTTTGATTCAATATCAAATATTAACCCCTTGGGTGCCAAAATGGACTCTGTAGCGCCACCTTTGTACTAAAAAACACACAAAATATGCCCTAGCAGCCAGTAGGAATGTCACAGAAACATGAAACAAATGCCAAAATGTTGGTCTGATTGAGCCCGACAAATCATACACTGACACTCATTAGCTAACTCCAACAGGAAGTTGGCAATCTGCCTTTGAAAGTTACTCTACGTTTCTGCAATTACTGCTTATTCATTTCAGACTTTTGACAAAAACATTATATTCATTAATACATTATACTCATTAAATTCCCACAAGTCTGCAGAATCCAAAAGTGAAAGAATTTTTCAGATACGACCTACGGTTACGGAATAATCGCGATTTTTTGAAGAGTATGTTTGGTTTCACTTTTCACATTGACAAAATCCCTATATAAGGCTAACCAGTGCTAAGCTGTGTGTGACTGATGGTAGACCACTGGTTAAAGCATTAGTCTGTTGTGCAGGAGGCATGAGTTCAAAACTCAGGCAGGGCACTGGCTTTTTTTTTTTTTTTTTTTTTTTAATTCCCCACCTCTCACATTTTAAAACAGGTTTTGCTGCATTGTATTGTGGATACTGGACATTTTGCACACATTACAAAGTACACGGAGTACATTTTGTCAAAATAAAACCCCTATTAAAAATAATACATAATATCTATTGCATAACTTCTTTTCGTTTTTATGACCAAACACTCAACTGTTTGTACAATGTTTCTTCATTCAAAAGTACTCTTTCTCACAGACACACATGCTCACACAATAGGGTTTTTCCAAAATAAAAGCCTTAAATGTGAGAAATCATCACTTTTATGCTCAATTATTCATACAATTTCAATTCATTTTTCAAACTGATTCTTTCTCTCACATACAAAACAAATGCACATACACACAGTAGGGTTTCCAAAATAAAAGTCTCATTTAAAGGTGATGGTGGTTTCGCCAGAGGGTCGCTGGTGTTCTGTAGAGATGTAAGGAGGACGGACACTAAAGGGTGGGAACTGGTATCGGGACGGAGAGGTGTGAGTGGAGCTGAGGTGTCGACGGTGTCGACTCCCGTGGGGGACACGGATCGTGTGGGAGGCGGATCGCGGACGTGGAACGCCCGGTATGAGGTCCCACCCAATGCTGCTTGCAGCTTTAATTTATAGTTTTATTTTATATGTATGTTTCTGTATGTTATATTGCAATAACAATAATGCAACTTTAAAATTTAAACTTAAATTTTTTTTGTCAAAAATCACATTAATTTTAACAACATTTGAATCATGTTTTTCAGTTTTAAAATTGTAGTTTACCATTATAGCTTACCCAGTTCATTTCTTAAGGTAGTTGGACCCCACAGATTCGTAAGAAGAAGCATGGCATTTTTCAAGCCTAGTGTGTAGGAATTTCTGCCTCTTATCCAGAATGATTATAGCACTAATGAACATAGTCCACATGGATTAAGATACCATCTTTTGTTTTATTATTCTCATACACCCTCCTTGTATCAACCTAATCTGAAAAAAATATGAAATTAAAAAAAAACCATAACATTTATCCTTTATGAAACCTTGCTTTGTAGCGCAACATAGCGTAACATATTGTAATGTAACATGATTTTCAATCTCTCTCCAAAGACTAGAGATTATAGTATTCCCTCTATGTTCTTCACTCTTTGTTATGTTGCAGCTATTTGCTAAAATCATTGAAGTTCATTTTTTTCTCTCATTAATGTACTCACAGCACCCCATTTAGACAGAAAAAACAGAATTTATAGTCATTTTTGCAGATTTATTAAAAAAGACAAACTGAAATATCACATGACCAGAAGTTTTCAGATCCTTCGCTCAGTATTGAGTAGATGCACCCTTTTGAGCTAATACAGCCATGAGTCTTCTTGGAAATATTGCAACAAGTTTTTCACACCTGGATTTGGAGATCCTCTGCCATTCCTCCTTGCAGATCTTCTCCAGTTCTGTCAGGTTGGATGGTGAACGTTGGTGGACAGCCATTTTCAGGTCTCTCCAGAGATGCTCAATTGGGTTTAAATCAGGGCTCTGGCTGGGCCACTCAAGAACAGTCACTGAGTTGTTCCGAAGCCACTCCTTTGTTATTTCAGCTGTGATCTTAGGGTCATTGTCTTGTTGGAAGGTGAACCCTCAGCCCAGTCTGAGGTCCATAGCACTCTGGAAAAGGTTTTCGTCCAGGATTTCTCTGTACTTGGCCACATTCATCTTTCCTTCAATTGCAATCAGTCATCCTGTCCCTGCAGCTGAAAAACACCCCCACAGCATGATGCTGCCATCTCCATGCTTCACTGTTGGGATTGTATTGGGCAGGTGATGAGCAGTGCGTGGTTTTCTTCACGCATACCACTTAGAATTAAGACCAAAAAGTTCAAGCTTCGTCTCATCAGACCAGAGAATTTTTTTCTCATAGTCTGGGAGTCCTTCATTTGTTTTTTGGCCAACTCTATGCAGGCTTTCATGTGTCTTGCACTGAGGAGAGGCTTCCATCAGGCCACTCTGCCATAAAGCCCCGATTGGTGGAGGACCGCAGTGATGGCTGACTTTCTACAACTTTCTCCCATTTTTCCACTGCATCTCTGGAGCTCAGCCACAATGATCACTGCGTTCTTCTTTACCTCTCTCACCAAGGCTCTTCTCCCCTGATTGCTCAGTTTGACTGGACGGCCAGCTCTAGGAAGAGTTCTGGTCCCAAATGTCTTCCATTTAGGGGTTATGGAGGCCACTGTGCTCTTAGGAACCTTAAGTGCAGCAGAAATTCTTTTGTAACCTTGACCAAATCTGTGCCTTGCCACAATTCTGTCTCTGAGCTCTTTCAGCAGTTCCTTCGACCTCATGATTGTCATTTGCTCTGACATGCGCTACTACGACTTCTTCTTCTTTTGCTTTTAATGGCGGTTGGCAGTCAACTGAAAGGTGCATTTACTGCCACCTACTGGGCTGGAGTGTGGACAGGAGATAAACAGAAAAAATAGATTAAATAATAATAATAAAATAAAATGGATAGATAGATAGATAGATAGATAGATAGATAGATAGATAGATAGATAGATAGATAGATAGATAGATAGATAGATAGATAGATAGATAGATAGATAGATAGATAGATAGATAGATAGATAGATAGATAGCAGCTATAACGTACTATGTACTCTATAGCATTCCGAGGCTACCTACTATAATCTATTCATTTGTCCTGTTTCATTTAGAAAGGAAGCAATGATTTTCCACAGGTTTGGTGAAGGAGCACCTTGAAGGTTGGTTAAAGTAAAATCTTGCCTATGGTCTCTAAGTCATGCAGTTAAATCACGCCTTTCACACTCATATTTATTACAGTGGATCAGAACATGCTCAATGGTTTCTGGGTTATGACAATGATTGCATAAACCAGTAGGGTGTTTGCTTATTTTATGCAGTGGGTGGTTGAGTTCTGAGTAGCCTATTCTTAGACAAGTAAATGCTTTTTCTTCCTTTGCGTTTCTGTCCACTGTCCTGGACAAGCCAGCGTTTTCCTGAATATTGTACAAATGTCTTCCAGTATCAGATATATCCTAATGTTCCTGCCAGATTTTGTGTACATAGTTCTCTATGATGGGTTTTGTTTCAGGTTTCTGACATGCACTGTGAGCTGTAATGTCTTATATAGACAGGTGTGTGCCTTTCCTAATCAAGTCCAATCAAGAGAGAGGACATTTTGAAGAATTAGCCTTTTTGCCTGATTTCAAGGCCTCATGGACCAAACATGACGGCACCTACAATTATTTTGATGCAAAATATGGTCTTTTCAGGGGGATTTCACCCCAGATAGTAAGTTTCAGCAGTGTGGCTTGAATACCTAAGGAGATATAGCTCCTCAAAGTTGGCCGAAAAGCAAATTTGCAAAATTAAAAAAAAAAAAACATTAATTTTCAAAGGGCTGTATCTCCTAAACTTTTACAGATGTGACATTAAAATTTTGGATGTGTTCGTTTATCTGGTAGATGAACAAGTGTGATTTTTTTTCAGAATTTTCTAAGGGGGTCATGTGGGGCACTGTCTGAAATCTGGTTGATTTGGGATGGAATGACCCACTTGCATAAGAAAATAAGTGCGACTGCTGAATAGCACAGCATCTGTCAGGAAAGCTGTTCTGAGTCCTACCTTCATACAACTCGCATAACAGGAATTGAGTTCAATAATCTGCTTTTACCTATATAAGCATAAAATAATACATGTGACTTCAAAATCACACTGGTCCTGACTGGCTCTCATACTAAACATTACTAAACAGACAATGCCAAACAGGTTTGCTTGATCAACAAAGACAGACTCTGTGTCAAAACCAAAGACTGTAAATAAACATAGTCACTGCGAGAACATTTCAGATGTGATCTTAAAACATCTCCATCTCCCCTGGTGACAGACTGAGGTGCAGATCATTAAGAATACACAAGTTGAATTCTGTCTTTTTAGGCAGACTCCATGAAGCTGTGTTTAAATCTTCATCTTTGGGATCAGATTGTTTTCATAAGTTACTTGACATCAATATCAATCATGGGGCATGATTGACAATGACCAGTTGTGATCCTGAATGCTCCGGGCACACAACCAGAAACACATCAGGCAAGTGGGTGGCAGGTTGAGCAGGTATTCCACATATTGAGATAAAGTACCTCATTTACATTTTAAAATAAACACAAATTCAAGCAGATTAAACTGAAGTCCCAGTCAGATTCTATATTATGTCACACAAGCAACGTGATGGTGGGATTTTTACATAGTGGGAGGAAATGGCTTTGCAATACACATCCTTCTTTACAGTGTAGGGTCAAAGCACAGCAGTTTAGCACTTACTGTCATGCAAAAAATGTGTTACTTATTAAAATACTGTTGTATGTAAAGCCCAGTACCAGCAGGACTGGGCGTTTACTCTCTGATGCCATCTTGTGTATGCTGACTGTTAAAGCAATATTGGTCATGTTTGCCTTCACTTTCAGTAAACTGGAAGAGTACGTGGCACATCTACAGAGCTCCCGCTGCTCTGTCACTCTGAGAGATGTGGAAGAAGGAGCGGTGAGCCTGCGCAATGTTGGAGAAACTCTGGCCATTCTTAAAAGTACGTAGTAATAGTAGCTACACCCCAGAACTTTAGAGACTAGAAGTAGTTACACAAAATGAATGAATGTTTTGTAGTTCATTATACATTCATACATAAGGCAGCTTGAGTCACTTTTAGCCAAAGTATGAAATGTTTTGGTTGTGGACATGGAACTGAGATGTGGGAAGTGTGAGCCCTTGTAACTCTAGTGTGTGGTTCTCCTCCAGGTGAGTTTCCAGAACTGCAGGTCAAGATGTGCTCAGTGCTTAGGCTGGAGGTGGAAGCAATGCGTTTCCTGAAAGATGAACCCCAGAAAATGGATTCCATGTTGAAGAGGGTCAAAGCTCTGACTGAGGACCTCAGTGCACTCCGCAGGTACATCACACCTCACCCTGTCTTCTCACTGGAGCGAAATGAGTGACAGGAAGTAACCTATGGGTGTATGGCCATCTTTGTTCTTTGAACAGGTGTATGTCAGAGTCTTTCCCTCTTGCCAGACCAGTCCATGGCGAACCTCTAAAGGTCCAGGAAACAGACAAAGACCCTCTGAAAACTCAGAGTCCCAGGAGCTCTCCCAAACCTCAACCTCGCTCTTCATTCAGACCACCTATGGCCACACCAGAGGCTGAAGTTGGCTTTGCAGGCTCAACCTCCCCCATCAAGGCCCACAGAATGAAGACTACAACAGCTACAGTGATCCAGGCCTCCCATCACAACCCCCTGCTGACACCCACTCATGGAGAAGATTCAGTGGCTGTAGTCAAGGTACTGCAAACACATTTGTCCTGTTTAGTCCATTCTGTAGGCCTGCTGTGGATAGTGTGAATAGGAAAAGAGACAAAACAGTCTCTAGTGCTGGTCATTACTGTCCCACACAGACACAGGTCTCCAGCCTGACAAATTGAGGCCCTCTTGATTGGTCATCAGTGATTCAGGACACAAAGGAAAGATTCACCCCCCCATCCTTTTGAGCTAGTCTCTGAATATGGAGGGCTCGATTGTGTTGAACACAATGGAAAAACCTCCAGATGAGAGTAGGCTAGGTGTAGGGGACAGCATCATGCACTCCAATGTGTTCTTTGTATGGAAAAGGCAGACACACATACACACTATAGGCACACACTACCTTGGCCAGCTGCTTTCAAAGAGTATAGTTTCTCAAGAGATGGAGATATTAATATTGTCGAAAACCTAATTTGTGTCATGTTGTCTTGTATCATGTTGTGTTTTGTCCTGTTGCGTTGTGTTGTGTCATGTCATGCTGTATCGTGTTGGATTGTGTTGTGTTGTGTCATGTCGTGCTTTGTTTTGTTGTGTCATGTCGTATTTTGTCATGTCGTGTTGTGTTGTGTTATGAAGGTAAGTCCTTGTAGCAGGGGGAGCAGACCCACTCTGCACAGGAAAGCAGTGCCTCAGCAAACAAAGGGCTCAGTCAGTATACACTATCAGCGCAGGAGAACACACAGAGAAACCCACCCATGTGTTTTTTTGCTCTGCAGTTTTCATAATACACAAATCTGTGTGCTGAAGTCACTCATTTGATCACTCATTAATGCAAATTTTTTTTGTGAATAGGTCCTTGAAATGGAGAAGATTGTGGACATGCAATTCACAGTGCAATTAGTTTGCACAATCAGTCCTTTGTGGATTTGGCTCCTATTGTATTAGAAATATGATTCAAAATTGTTTGATAGTTTGTATTTTGCAAAAACAAAATTTATTCGTTTTTTAATCATATGTTGTATTTCCAAACCAATTGTGTTTAGAAAAAAATGCCTTGTTTGTATGTTTTTCATAAGAAATTATCTCCATACGTGAACATCTGTAGACATTACACTGGATTGATATAATATATTATTCATTAATATACATATAATATATGTATATATGAATGTATTATTCATCAAGGTATTCATCATATTCATCAATATACATCACACTTTTCCAATGTACCGCAGCAGCTGTTTGACAGTGTGTGTCTCCATAGACTACAGAAAGACAGACCCGAGAGGGCCCTCTCAGTGTAGACCCCAGCACTGTGATCCAGCCCAGCAGCAACTCTGACTTCAGTCACATTGCTCCTCCCAACACTACCATCACAGAGTGTGACAAGGCTCTCCGGAAGACCCAGCCTACCCCGCCTGCACCAAAGGCAGAGCAGGACACCCCACCGAACCTGACACTACAAGGTTGACCTGAACATTCAATCTTACTGAGAGTCCTCCAAAAATATTGGACTGATTGGAATTAAAGCATGGAAGACTTAAGGAGCTCACTACACCATGAGTATCTCAAAGATTTCATAAATGATAGTGTTTGTCTTGTTTTTAATTAGCGTCAAAATATAGCATAGCAGTGCTTCACAGTACATGTACTCTTGCCATATTTTAGCATTTTGGAACAGGAAAAAAGGATGCAACATCAGAGTCTTTCTAAAAAAATGTTCTAACTTGTTTTGGGACATTTGTTAATGTGGCAGACATCATCTCCCTTATTCATTCCTTAATTTAAACAGAGGATGTTATATAAAAAATTCACTCTCGTGCAGTTGTCATGAATGGGGAAATTAGTTATAGAGATCAGGCTGTTAAAAAAAATTTTAGTGAAGGTGGGAATTTCAACTTCTATGAGGGTTGACTCACAGCCAACTTCGAGTGAATATTTGTGTAAGTGCAGTTTTTTGCACTTCAATGTTGGCTTCACTTTTCAGCCCCAGATGTTGTTGTTGGTGAAGTCAAACCCTGGCATTAAATGGCTAAATCCATACAAAATAAAATCAAGAACCTGCCATGTTTATAGGCTGAGTTTTGACTCTGGTAAAATTCAATAAAAGCAAAATAACAAAACATTAAAATACTTTTAGAAGCTTCTTTTTTGTGCTACATTACATTTTACTTTAATTATGGATCAGTTTTTGTCTGTGTCAGGGAAAAGTGGTTTTAAAAGTGATCTTAGCAACTCTATGAGTTAGGGTTAGTCGAGTCGAGTATACCATGTAGTGGAAACGTGGCATATGTCTCCCTAAATAATGTGTTGCATTTACACTGCAGCTCCAGCAGAGCAACAGACAGCTGGGTCTGACACCGAGGAACACAAAGCTCCCACACAGAGTGATGAAGTGGATTCACATCAACTCAAACCCTCAGACACAGGTGGGTTTCCATGTTTAGGTTCTGACATTATGCTGACACAATGTGCTGATTTCACATTAATATTTTCCAGTTTTTAATAGATTTAACCAAATGCTAAACTTACTTAAAATGTAGCATTTCTGATGATGTCACTTCAAACCAGTACCAGATCTTTAAAATTCAAGCTAATTCAGTGTATGGCTAATATTTCTGGTCCCATGTTTGTATCTGCCCTTGTCTGTCTTTTGTGGGTTATTTAGCAAATATAATTGGCAGTTCTTGTAAAAAGGTCCACATTCAGGAGTTTTTCTTAAGTCAGTATTTAGTGATAGCCTTTTTACATGCTAACAGGAAAATCTTCAAGGGGTATCTATCACCTTTGCCTCAGTCTTCAGTAGAAACTCCATCATGTGAGAGAGGAAATGACACATCTATTTTAGACTGTTCTGAATTACAGAATGTGTGCAATAACAGATTGGATATGATTACTTCCTGCAGCAACTGCTCTATCATCATCATCGTCATCATTGTCATCATCATCAACAGCATCAGCTGCTGGCAGCACAGAGCAGAGTAGCAGGCCACAGGTTGACAAACCCTGCCGCTCCACTGTTGATAAAGACCTGAACCAAAGTCCAGAAAGAGCCAGCAAGTCTCCTCCTCCACCTCCTCCAAGAAGGTCAGTTCCTTGCTGCACAAGTTGTCTTGCCACACTTTTATTACAATCATGCCTGAAGTACACATGATGTGCCCTTTTGAAACTGTAAGGATAGTATTTATTTTTATTGGATGAATCTCATTTTTCTTGGCTTGCTCAAACACTTATAAAACATTGCACACATATTAGTGGGATTTGCAAAAGGAACTGAGAAACTACTCACTACCTAAAAACCACTGGCTGTAGCAAGTTTCAAACACATGATTTAAATCTGGTAAATATGTGTCAGGCATAGATCAGCAAAAAGTCTCTTGGTCATGTGACCTCTACACATCTTGAATATAGTGCTCATTTATAGCTATTTATTCAGTCCACTTTAGATTTAGTTGGCGTCATTTGACTACACACAAAGTGGAATACTATTTCTGTGGCAGCACAGCAAATTCCAATGTTATGGTAAATTTTGATGTTTCATTTTGAAAGAGGAAGTAACTCATTTCATACCAACATGCACATCTCCATGTCAGTATTGAGTCAGGGGTATAGCACCACCTACTGGTAAGGAAGTTACTTTTACTGTACATTTAACCATTTTACTTTAATTATGAATCATCTTGTTTAAGCTTTGGTAAAATTTCAAGAACATTTCTATTTCTTCTTCTTCTTCCTCTGAAATTTTTGGGGAAAAATACATTAATTCAGTCATCATGTACTGAATACAAAATAAATAATGAGAATTAATGCTGAAATATGAAACACAACAAATACATTCCTATAATAGTTTTATTGTCTATCATATTGTTTAGGCTTTGATAACATTTTAAGAACACCTCTTCTTTCACTGCTTCTTCTTCTTCTTCTTCTTCTTCTTCTTCTTCTTCTTCTTCTTCTTCTTCTTCTTCTTCTTCTTCTTCTTGCAGGTTTCATGCAGTCAGTTCAGGCCTCACCGCAGGAAGGTCAGAAGAAGTGGTCAGCAGCAGAAAAGATCCTTTGGGAGTACAGGTATGAGCACTGTCTCTATCTATAAAGTCTATTTATTATCAATAAATAGATAGTGTGTTTATGAAAGAATGATTTGCAGTTGGACAAATACATTTTACAGTTTCCATTATTAGCAATATGAAAGGCTTAGGCTCATTTTCTTATATGGCACTTCAGGACTATATTTCAGTGGACTGAATGGATCGAACTGTGATCATACAAAGAAATATTTTTGATATTCATTTTCTCTCTTTTCTATACCTGTGGAGGCTTTAGACTTCATGTTAGAAACCAAAGTGAAAAACAGAGATGTAAATAAAGAGTTTCTGATTTGATGTAACACTTTAAATATAAAACACTACTCTACTCTTGTTTAGCCTTCTACTGGCCTTGAAAATAAATTGTTACTTTGAAGCATCTTTGTTTTATATATGTTTCCTAATAATCTAATGGCTAGAGAGTCTATCTTAGAATGTTCTGTGTTGACCTTGTCCTAGGACAAGCATGAGAAGGAGCTGCCAGTGACTCCACAGCCCAAACCTCCCAGACAGCCACCCGAGGTCAAAGCTAAACCCCAAAACACTGCCGGTGTGTTGCCTCCTCCCACCTCCAGCCCCACCCCAGCCACAACTGACAGGAAGGAGGAGCAAGAAGAGGAAGAGGATGAGGACAACAAATTCATGAAAGAACTCCAGGTACATTTTCATTTTACTGTTTCTTAACATACCCTAACCAATTATGAATGGAAGTACAAAAGGTCAGAAATTATTTTTGTGAGTTCAGCTGTGACTTCTATGTAGTTCAACTTTAGTGATTAGAAAATAAAGTCATTTAGTAATATTAAAGTTTCTTGATATGGCTGTGTAGAGGTGTGTGTGCTGTCCTGGGCCTTTATCCCTTTCATCTGCAGAAGGTACTGGGTGTTGATTTGAAGTAGGTTTGGATTAGAGTCAGGCCTTTACTTCTATTTCCCTCTGCTTCATGTGTCAAACAAGTCATATTTTTGTAAGCTGCTTTTTACTTTCACTCTCAAATGAAACGATCAAGAGTGAAAACATTAATTTCATAACAGGGATTTTTTTTAAAAATTATTATACCCCCACCCACCCATAGGGAAATTTCATCTGCCTTTCATTCTGTCCGTTTCAGATTTTTTGTCCAAGCAATTTCTCAAAGACTATTCACCCAATTCTTTTCAAATCTGACACACATTGAGTTTAACAGCTGAATTTCAATTTCTGGATTTCTTTTTTTACAAATTTTGGAAAATTTGAACTTAGAAAAGTTGTCCAACCGATTTTTCCAAGACTATTCACCTGACTCTTTTCAAATTCCACACGCATGTTCTTTATCACTAAGAAACATGTAGTGCACAGTTTTATGGCTGAATTTCAGTTCTCTGATTTTTTTATGGATCTTTGAAATTTTTTTGAAAACAGTGAAAGGTAAGACTAATGTTTGTCTTGGCTTGACTGAACTACCAAAAAGGACAGTAATTTAGTTTAATCTAGTTCACAATTATCTTTAATTTAAATTTCAAAATTAACCCCTGATGAGGCAGGGTGTCAGTGAGCAAGAAGGGCAAAGTGTTGTGCGGTGGGGCGGGGTTATTAGTAAGCTCCACAAACTTTTTCATTTGTTGTGAAAACTTTGCTCTCCTGTGGCACTTGAATGTAACTACAAACTGAAATATAATGCATCGTCAATGACTGTATTCAGACATTATAGACATGTAATCATGAACTGCAAAGACAAAACATCATTATATTGTACAAGATAAGATAAGATATACTTCATTGATCCTCCAAGGGGGAAATTAAAATGTAGCAGCAGCACAAGACAAGAGGCATCAAATAAAAGAGAAAGACAAGATATAAAAAAGGTTGTGAAAGTGACTAAAAATGACATAAATAGAAATAAATAAAGTGTCAAGTATGCAAGTAAGTGACAGTAAACAGATGCAATAGTCTGTTCAGTGCAGGATGTAATTCAAGCCAACCTGCTGTTGGACAAAGAAGCATCTGAAACATTGAATCCTGCACTGTGGAATAATCCGCTGAATGAGCTGCCCATAAGCCACAGCTCATCATGCAGGGGGTGAGAAGGATTATCCAGGATTGCACAGATTTTGTCCTTCACCCTCCTCTCAGCCATCATATCCAGACTGTCCAGGTCCATTCCCACCACAGAAAGGGTTTTCTTCACTAGCTTGTTGAGCCTGTTGGCCTCACTAGTCCTAACTCTGCCATACCAGCACACTACAACAGGAGAATATTACACAGGCCCCCATGGCCTGGTAGAAGGTCTAGAGGACCCACTGCAGACATCAAACAACCTCAGTCTCCTCAGGAAGAACATCCTGCTGTGGCCTTTCCTGTAAAGTACATCTGTGTTGTCAGACCAGTTCGATTAATGGTTGATGTGGACTTGTATAAATCTACAATTTCCACCTCCATGCCCTGGATGGTGATTGGGACAGGCTGCCTCCGGTTCCTCCTGAAGTCCCCCACCATCTCAGTAGTCTTGCTGATGTTGAGCTTTAGGTGGTTCCAACTGCTCCACACAACAAAGCTCTCCAGCAATCCTCTGTACTCCTCTTTGTCCCGATTGCTGATGCTTTTGACTATAGAAGAGTAATCTGTAATCCTTTGGAGGTGGCAGGATCCAGAATTGAACCAAAAATCAGAGGTGTAGAGGGTGAAGAAGAATGGAGCAAGAATAGTTCCTTGAGGCAACCCAGTGCTGCTTGATACCACTTCAGACAAGCAGCCATCCACCCTGACGTACTGCTGCTGGCCTGTGAGGTAATCCAAAATCCAAGCAGTGATGTCTGGGTGAAGAATCATATCCAGGAGCTTGTCTGTCAGGAGGCTGGGTTGAATGCTCTTGAAAGCACTGGAGAAGTCAAAGAATATGACTCACACAGTGCTTCCAAACTCTCCAGATAAGACAGAGCCTTGTGAGTGAGGAAGATGATAGCATCTTCAATTCCGATTTGGTGCCGGTACATGAACTGCAGGGGGTCCAGGAAAGGAGAGAGCAGTGGCCTCAGGTGCGAGCCTCTCAAATGTCTTCATGACATGTGACATGAGTGCCACCAGCCTGTAGTCATTGACAGTGCTGGGATGAGCTTTGTTTGGTACTGGAACAATGCAGGCCCCTTCTTCAATCTGAGGGAGTGGTTAAAGAGGTCTCCCGCAAGCTGTCCTGCGCACACTCTGATGACCCTTGGGCTAATGTTGTCCTTACTGCAATAAATATATTATTGGCTTTATTCCCCTTCAGTCTGGAGATTAGTTTTTCGGGGCTGTGGTTGTCAGTCCATGTCTCCACTGCAGGAACCGCCCTCACGGATCAAATTACAGTAACCTGTATGGGGTCTAACCGAGTCCCTGCTCTGGGGTAGGTACAATCTATTTGTTTACAAACAGAGATGGTAGATCACTCAGGCATTTTTGGAAATTTGTTGCAATGTGCATTGTGGGAAGCAGAGCTCCACACAGCTGCATTATGGCTGCAGCAGCAACAAACACAGAAATAGCTTCATTGCCTCTTGCTACTGCAGCCACGTGGAGCTCCGCTTCTCACAATGCACGTCACGACAAATTTCCAAAAATGCCCAAGTGACCTACCGGCTCTGTTTGTAAACAAATGGATTGTTTATGGTGGAGTACACTTCAAAATTGTTCACCGTGAGGGAAGAGATTCAAGTGTGTAATCACAGCAAGATTTGCCACATCTGACACAGTTTTGTAGTCTCACATACTGTGGTCTGTCAGTGAGGTAGTCGGTGGTCCATGCAGCCAGATGTTGGTCCATGCCTGTCTCCCCCACCTTCCCCTGCAGCAGCAATGGCTGGATGGTGTTGAAAGCACTGGAGAAATCAAAGAACATGACTCTCACAGTACTCTAAACAAGCAGCATTTTTAAAGCCCTGCAGAAGACAAGTAGGAAATAGTAGGATTTGGGAGAATCAATGGATTTTTCAATCTAAAGAATAATGTATTATCATATCATATCATATCATATTAGTGGGCCGACGCTGATGTGGAGGCACTACTTGCATTCTACGGCCAAACCGGTCACATAACGTTCACATGACGTTGAACTGATTAAGATGGCAGTGGGTCTGACTCTGCAGTGGAGACAAGGCAGCTGAGAGGGCAGAGTGAGATGTTCCTGTAAATTATCCCCCTCCCCGCTTGTACCCCTAAGTTCCTGTAGTAGAACCACTCCTCTTGACTCCAGGTGTAGCTTTCCCACAGCCTGTCATCTTCTTCATCTTCTACACCTCTTTTGTGTTGTTCTGTCCCGTCTTGGCCTCGATCTTCTCCTTGTTGTTGTTTTAGCCTCCCTCAGTTTCCTCTTCAGGTCCTGTTGAACAGCCCCAGGTTCCTAATGTTCTTCTATTCTTCTTCCTATTAAGAAGGCCTTTAATGTCTTTGTTGATCCATGGCTTGTTTGAGGAGCAGCAAAACTTTTTTTTTTTTTTTGTACCCAAAGTTGTCTGTAAAAGTTTCCCAGTCTGACACTCTTGTAATGCCTCCACAGTGTCATTAGACCAAACCTTTACAGTCCTGGCCTGTAGGTGATACAAGGTGTATTGGGTTGTGGTCTGAGTCACCAAGGGGAGGGAAAGATGAACAATTATATCCCTTTTTCACATTGGCATACAGGAGGTCCAGGATTTTATTCCCTCTCGATACACAGTCCACATATTGTGTTAAACTGGTCAGAACAGGAGAGAGACATGGTTGAAGTCCCCACTGATCAGGATGAGACTGAAGTCTCACGATCACCTTGTTAACTTTAACCATCATTATCATTAGGGGCAATTTAGATTAACCAATTAACCCTACATGTCTTTGGATGGTGGGTATCAGCTGGGGTTCAAATCGAACCCAGAATCTTCTTGCTGTGAGGCGACGGTGCCAACCACTGCAGTTAGTGTTATTAAATTAAATCTGCAGAAATGTACTGCACATTCTGCTCAACTGATTTGCACATGTAGGAGGAGTTTATCCTGTTTTTTCATGATTTGTATTTGGAAGTGGTGTTGCGCTATTTCCCCATCAAGATGTGCTCCCCATTTGTGGTCAAAACCTGAAGGACTCAGAGACAGATGCAGATCAACTTTTTTTTTTATCCCCAGGGGGAAATATATTATTCCATTAGCTCTAAAAAATTAAAATAAACAGTGTGTAAGTGTAATTGTGATACTATGTTTGTTGTCTGCTTAGTCTTTATTAACCCAACCAACTACTGCTTCAGTAAACAAATGATAGAATAACAAAAGTAACTGTTTTTATCACAAGTGTCAAAAATAATTACAAGGGCGACGAGATGTTGTCATGTCTCTTTCCTTTAATACCTTTATAGAGCTCTTGGTTGACAACAGACAGTATGGACAGAGTTTTTGTTAAAGTTGGGTTACATACAGGGTGCAATTTGTCCAAAAAACAGAGAGAGGGGGGGTATTTTTTTTTTTTTTTTTTTAATCATGAAAAACAAGCAATCAACAGGCCTAATTCTTTTTCAAGTTAGCGGTAGTTCCTCTTACACGCCAAACAGTTGAACATTCATCTTTAATGCAAGTGTTTAAGGACATGCAGACAGGTTTTACTGTTCACACTGCGAAATGTCCATGTGCCATTTTCAACACTTCAGCTCTAAACTCAGCAGGCACCACAATCTGAAATACAGCTTTGCCCACCAAATCACCTTCACATCCACTTACCAATTAACAACTCATCATGAACAAAATAACCCTGAGCACTAGCTCCAATTTGGTCATGTAGCACAACCTGGTCCCACAACACAGACAGAGATGTGTCTGATTTCTACACTTTAATCCACTGGTCTCTAGACACAGATGGACACAGACTACACAGTGAAACTGGATCAATCAATGCCTGGTCAACATTAGTTATTGTGACAGGATCAGACACAGTTTTATTCTGTGCGTGCGTCACTGCGCAGACTGGACTGGAGGTCAACAGAGCTCTCGCAGGACACTTCTGTAGTTAGAGGTTTGGCTACAACAACAGGCGGTGGTGGGCCAGTAGGCTAAACTGCACTCCCTCTAAAGGTAAAGCTGGGTGAACACCAACTGGAAATACACCTTAAAAAAGGTCACAGTCTAAGACCACATTATGTGTGCACAGGAACAAAGCCAAGTTCCATTCCCTGCATGAGCACAAAATCACCAGTCTCAGAGTCAGATGAAAAAGGCAACACTGACTGAGCAATGAATGGCAAGGCAAGGCAGATTTATTTGTATAGCACAATTCATCATACACAGGGCAATTCACAGTGCTTTACAAAAATGGAAAAGAGACAGATTAAAAACACACAATTACAATTAAAACATAACCAATAAAAGATAAATAATAATCAATTAAAACAAAGTAAAAGAGAAGAGTGCCGATAGAACCCTTTCAGTTGTTATATGCACAGTTGAACAGAGCCGTTTTCAGCCTGGACTTAAACATTGTCACAGTATAGAGGCCTGTCTCACATTATCAGGAAGACTGTTCCAGATTTTTGCTGCATAGAACTGAAACACAGCTTCACCGTGTTTAGTCCTGACTCTGGGCACCAGCAAAAGACCAGTCCCTGAGGTTGTCAGGGTCCGAGATGGTTCATATGGGACCAACATGTCACAGATGTACTTTGGTGCTAGACCATGGAGAGACTTATAAATGAGCAGAGCTGTTTTAAAATCTATTCTCTGAGCCACAGGAAGCCAGTGCAGAGATCTGAGCACAGGACTAATATGGTCGTACTTCCTTGTTCTAGTCAGGACTCGAGCAGCAGCGTTCTGGATGTACTGCAGCTGTTTACAGCTCGTTTAGAGAATCCAGTGAGAAGGCCGTTACAGTAGTGTAACCTGCTAGAGATAAATGCATGGATAAGTCTCTCTAAGTCTGGTTTAGACAGTAAACCTTTGATTCTGGCAATGCTTTTGAGATGGTAAAAGGCTGATGATGTAATTGATTTAATGTGGCTGTTAAAGTTTAGGTCTGAGTCCATTATTACCCCTAGATTTCTAACCTGGTTTTTAGCTTTTAGAGTAACAGGTTCCAGATGACTGATGACACTTTCTCTGGGTTTTTGTGGGCCAAAGACAATGACTTTGGTCTTGTCTGAATTTAGCTGGAGAAAGTTGTTTTGCATCCACAGTGATCTGTTGGAGGCAGTCACAGAGTGAGTCCAGTGAGTGAGTGAGTCCAGTGAGTGAGAATGAATGTTTAGCCTCAGTGTCCTGCGATACCTGGATGTCAGTCCTCACCCCATCAGCCAAAGACACCCATGATGAACAGCTCAAACCCTGAGTTGGCACTGGGCTCAGCGCACACTGTCGTATACTGATGTGCCATAGTTCACAGCATGGGTGGACACACCGGTCTTACTCCAATTAGCACTGGACACTTATCTTTCTTCCTGTCCCAAAAATGGTAGGCCCCTGAAGTCAGTGGGCCCCTGCCAGCAATGTAGGCTAAGGATGTAAGAAAAGTCAGTCACAACCTGCCTGTTATTTCAATTGGTTTTTAATCATTAACAGGGTTGCCCCCAACCGCCCCCCCCCCCCCCCCCCCCAGGATGACATTCATTTAGCAAAGGTAGGGATGTAAAAACCAGAGGGGTGGGGGGGTTGATCCCCCCCCCCCCCCCAACAAATCACATCCTTGTTACATATATAGAATACAGAATACATATACTACATATACAATACACATTTTTGCATTTTCACATTAACTGGATCATCTCTCATTTAACATACATACATACTGTGCAAAAGTCTTAGGCAACCTTTAGCTTTGCCATTTTTACAGGGTTTAAATAAGCATAAATATTTGTTTCTCATTCTATTTTCTTTAGATACAACAAGAAAATACAGGAAATATGTGTACAGCACAAAAAGCTAAACTAAATAGGTGCTAATGGTTACAGTCAATATTTAGTGTGACTTTTGACCCCATGACAAGAAGCACCACTAACACTTCGTAACATCTGACATGTGTTGAATGAAGTCTATTGTAAAATATCAGAAAAAAATATTACAGTAAATCTCATATTGCCTGAAACAAAAGGGTCAAATACATAAGTGCAAAGGGAGGTCACACTAAATGCTACCTCTTTGGTTTATAGGAGCAATTTTTTTCCTTAACTCTTTTGTTTTTAATGCTATGAATACAGAAGGAAATGCTTATGTGTGGTTATTATAACTTAGTCAACCAACAAACTTAATGTTGGCCTAGGACTTGTGCTCAGTACTGTATCTAATGTTACTTATCAATTGAAATTACAGCAGTTTGTTTTGTCAAAAAAGACATACAACACACAACAAACATTCAAGTTCTGTTTTCTTTGCTGTTTGAATGCGGTGCAGCTGGGGATACACAGACTTTGACACTGTAACACTTTTGGAGAATAGATAGTGTTTCTCCTACATATGTACACATGAATGTATGATTAAAATGGATTGTGTGATTGTGACTGTGCCCCTGTCAGGTGTTTCAGAGCAGAGTCTGTGACCCTAAGGTAAACCCAAAAACCTCCAAAAATTGTACTAATCTTTAATGAATGGAACTTGCATTAACAGTGAATGTAAAGATGTATATAATCTGTATTCATGCATTTCTCCCTAATTATAGCAAATCCATACATTATAAACTTACATATGTAACAACAATAGCATACATACACAACTCATTAGAGTAAATGGAAATCCGTAGATTAATCCCAGTTTTGTTTTCGCACTTAATTTCTGGTTTGCAGTGAATATCCTCTGCCTCTAACACATCAGCCTTTTTATTAACTAATTAACACGCTGCTGCTGCTCTGCTGTAATAACACTTTTATTTGTTGTTATTAGGATGGAGTGATATGTGATGGCCATTAATGTTGTAATGATTAAAAAAAAATGAATACACATTCATAATCATCACTATAACTGTAATTTCTTTTTTCACATTTAAAGGCAAGATTAGATTAAAACAATGCAATGTGATGAAAACAAGTTAATGGAATAAAGACAAAAAAAAGATGCAAATTTGCAACAAGACAAACCCCTATAAAAGAAAGAAATAAAAACATCATAAAAGACAAAACAAGTTGAAAACATTATTAAAGACAAAACAAATTGAAAACATTATGAAAGATATAACAAAATGTTACCGGACAAGAATATATTACAAGACACAACATGACAAAAATTTAGCTGATAACTCAAAATAAAGAAAATAGTTTAGTTATTCAACAAGATGGCTATTGTGTAAAATAAAGTAATTTGTGTGTTCAGAATATGCAACAACAGAGCATTTCACAAATCTAGCGATAGAACATCCAAACTATTATGATGAAAAATGTTTGTTGAACATCAAAATAAATAAGTTTAAGTTGAGTAAAGCAAACAAACACTTTGTATGAAGTTATACTGTAATAATCACAGCTCCTGATATGAGGAAAATGATCACCATATAATATAATAAAAATAATGTTGTTATATGACATCAAATTGTATTGCAATCATCATCATTATTTAGTTTTATCACCCAGGCCTTGTTAGGGCATGTGTTCTGTAAATTTAACTTCATCAATTTTTGGATGCATGTCTTTTGTCTGGTGAATGTGGGTTCAGGTGGTTCATATTCAGTTATGTCTAAGACTAAATGAATAATGATTACATTGTCTGATGCTGTCATCTTGGAGTACTGTGATATTATTACAAGTTTGAGGACATTGAAGAAACATAAAGTGACCATCTGAAATGACCCTGTGAGCACACAGCTATGTGCAGTACAGAATTGCTTCCTGTTGAAGTAGGGGGTATAGAGAACATGATATTGACCTTTGACATGAAGATGTTTAGATGATATGGAAAATGCAATTTACAAAAGAAAGTAGTTAAATTAAAATGGTTTGCTTGTAGCCTATTACATTGCAGACAGTGTGAACACAACATATTTAATGTATTATCTGATCAACTTTATCTCATAACATAACTATACTGGCTAGATGTAGAAAGCTAAAGAAATTATTCTTAAAAACTAAAATGAGTGAGAGTTCCCTTCTCTTGAAATCAGTGGTTTTTTTAAATATGGTTTTCATTTGATGTCTGAAATAACAAGGCAAGTTTAATAGATTTTCAGGTTTTGTTTAATATGAAATAGGAAGGTAAAGCTATAAGGCCCATTCATGCTCTACATTAAAGACACATGCGCATAAAGACAGAGCGTTCTGTCCATCCTCTGCATTCATGATGTCTTAAAGAAACCATTAAGCTATGTTTCAGTAAGACCACAGAGGTTGTCAGGGACATTAAGCTTCATCACACTGACCAAGATTTCCTATTTACTTGTTTTCCCTCAACAGCCAAGTGCAGTTGCAGTCTACAATTTTTTCTATTCATTCACTCAAAGAGGAAAAGTTTTTGTATAGAAGGTTGGCATGTGAAATCAAAATACAAATTAGAAGTGTAGCAGTAGTGACACTGGAGTCATATGACCATGAATTTGTTCATATAGATCCCAACACTAGTGTTGTAAGGTGAATTCAAACATCGTAAAAGCGGTTTTATTCACTTTGCTGAAAAACGTTGTGGTGATATATAAGTCATGTTTGTATTCACCTGAGTTTGTTTGTATCCTAATATTAATGTTTTACTTTTGGTGAATGGGTTTACCCTTCAAAAATTGTAAGTAACAGTGATATTCAATTTTGAGTAAAAATCAAGAATATTTGTTCTTAATTTCAATATGGTAAAGTCTTTGGTCTTACCATTTCCATTTTAGGTGACTGTTGATACATCACATGAAAGTCTATTTATTGGAAAAACTAAAGGAGTGGGAAGTACATCTTCAGAACCACAGGTGGCAATTCAGAATCCTCCAGACCTGCTAACATCTGTCCATAAGTCTGTTCCATGCCCAGCAATTGCAGAAATCTGCCCTGATAAATCCACAACACTTGAATGTAAAGACTCCTGCGATGCTAAGGAAGACACTGTGGATCCTGATAGCAATGAAGTTGTTATCTTAACTTGTGCACCAGCAGAAAAGATTTGGGTACCAGCACCTGCTTTACAAGATGTCCACATTGTTAATGAAGGAAATGAAGCACTAAATCCCACCGTAAAGCCAACAGATAAGTTAGTGTCAACTTCACAGGATGTAAAGGCTCCTCCTGTTAATACTGTGAGTCCTAATAAGATGACAGATGTGTCCTCTACAACTATGGTAGATACAGAAAAAGTAAAATATACAGCAGTTGTAACTCTGCAGAAAGAATACAAACAAGCACATGGTATTCCCAGTCCTGATAAGACAAATGAAAAGGCTGTTAACCAATCACTAGCTGAGAAGAAGTCTAATTTGACAGTGGTTGTAACTGTACAAAAAGCAAACACCACAGAGGATTACTCTGCAGCATTATCACCAGGGTCACAAGAGAAGTCCCCCAGATCACATCAAGATGTAGGATCTCCATCAGCCATAAAACCTCACCTCATTTACAACCACAGCAGCAAACGGGAGATCCAAAATGCAGCAGTGGAGGGATCCACAGATCTAATTCTATACACAGATGAGGATGGATGCAGTCTTAGCCCGGAGAGCTGCAATGATGAGGGACCTCCCCCTCCACCACCTCCAGCAAAAAAAATCAGCCTGCGACTATCAAAGACCAAACCCAAAACTCGGTCCAAAGAGGAGAAGCTAAATAAGATGAATGACTCAGAGATACAGACTGAGGATGGGGATGCCATCAATCTGGCTTATGAGAACCATGGCTTTGAAGACCGCAGTGACTCTAACAAGGCACCTGTCATTGTTTTCTTAGATGAGCCTATGGACATTCAGACTGCCTACAAGCGTCTGTCAACTATATTTGAATATGAAGAGGATCAGATTCTTCTCGATGAAGAGGGATTGAGGCAAGAGGAAGAGGAACAGAAATTGGAAATGACTGGCATTGAAAAAACAGATAATGGGCCAATGTTTGATAACCAAGAGCAAGGTAAACCAGATTCCCTCAGAAAGACAGACACAAAAAGGAAATTCAAATTTAAGTTCTCAAAAAATAAATTGGCACAAATTAGCCAGGCTATTCGAACAGGAACAACCAAGACAGAAAAAAAAACTCTTGAGATTGTTGTCCGTGAGGAAGAACAGGTGATAACATCAGACATCAAACCTAGGAGAGAAACCAAGAAGCAATCAAAGGAAATCAAGAGGTTTGAGATCAGCAACACCAAACAGCAGGAAGCAGACTTGAGCAAAGTCAACACTTGTAACAGAGACATATCCTCTCCTAGACTCTCCAAGACAACTAGCCAAGATCTCTGCAAGATTGCATTTTGCGACAATGTACAAGAGTCCATTAAACAGTTGGAAACCAGTGTGGACAGTATAACTTCCTCGCTCTCATCTTCCTCTATTAGATGTTCACCCCCACAGTCCCCTGATCCTTCCTTAGGCTCCAGTGATAGAGCTAAACTTCAAGACAATGTTAAAAGAGAAAGGGAACAAAGTCCTTCCAAGAGGCCAGCCTCTCAAATTCTGAAGGATCCAAATCTGCCTCAAAGTAAAAGGGCCAAAGCACAACCTCCACATGGCAAGATGAAAACATCCACCAAGAAACAGGTCTGATGTTCCTCCCCTGTATAGCGTACTTGCTTCACTGGTATGGGGCTGGTGGTGGGATCTCTACTCTGATTACCTGGGAAAAGATAAATGTGCTTTTGGTGATTCCATAGTCAGAGGTTAATGAATCCCATTCTGATGAAAAATTAGTCATACCCAAGATGTAAGGCATCTGTGTTTGTGGCTCAGGAGGGGGAGTGTATTGTCCACTCCATTGTAAGGTGGTAGTGTTACCTTCAGCTTGAACACTGAACCCGAAAGTCCTCTCATGCCCCTTTTAAGTGCTTACACCATTGGGCCATGTCTTTAAATCACAGTACATTCAACGACTAAATAAGTCAATAGGATGGAGAATGAGCCAGATTTGGTCTCACACTATTTTCCACTAAAAACAATACAAACTGAAAGAAATTGATGTGGCAAGCTCGCAATGCACATATCAGTCCTGTGTGTGGAGTTTTGTTTAATCTGCTTTGCATGACTGTTTAGATCTGAAATATTACTTGGACTGCCAGGTGTTGTTTCTTTCCTAACCTCCTATTTTCATAAATCATCAGTATATGAAAATGTTGTCCAGTCTTTGTGTGTGTTTTTTCTTAAATTGACACTCACACTGTGATTTCACTCTCACTAACTGTTTATAAAGTTCAGTTTGAATTATAAATATGTTTTGCTTTTGAACTTTGAAGTTCACTTCCTGCTTTATGTCTTTCTACTTCGTGTTTATTAATCCCCTTCTTAGACTTCCAGCAGTAGCTCCAGCTCTCCAGCTCAGCGATCCCAGGTCAAGTTCCGACATTCGTCCACCTCTGGCTCACCAAAGATTTCACCACCCACAAGTCAGCAGCAAACCATCCAGAAGCAGAGCAGCCAGGTACATTTCCTCTGAAGAGACCTGAAGTTAGTAATCTTAGACTGCATGGTGCACTCTGTATTCCTCAAGTAGGAGAACTAAAAACCATGGATTTAATCTGGGTTTACATTGTGAACAGCAAGGCAGCTTTGTGCTTTGTATCCAGCCATAATAAATCAGATTATATTCTCAAATGGAATTTGGACAACTTGCCTCCTAAATTGTAATTTTCACTACAAGGCACTGCTAATGTTAATTGTTAGCTCATACTGTTTCAGTTCAGTGCTTTCCATGCATTATGATTTTTGATATTAATTCTGTGGTGCACAATTTGTATAGATGTCTTTCTCTGTGTCTAGTCTCTGTCCTCTTCACCTTCACCCTTTTAAGGTGCATCCCATGATTCTTTTGTAGTACTTGACACCTCATATCCTACATTTGTTGGATATTTAAAACAAAACATTTCACAGTAAAGCTAAAATCAGGGACTGTATCTTAAACCCGGCTGTTCTCCGTCTGACAGTGAGTTGTGGACATAATGGTTGGGTTTGTCAAGAAAAAGAAAACTTTTGATGGGCAACAGAGGGATGCCCTCACTTTAAAATGAAGAGGGGTGTGTGTCTACAGACTTTGAATTTTTGCCTGCTCCAGAGAAGGCATGACCTGATGCAACCGGCTTAACTAATAGGTTAGACTTGGAATGCAAAAGTTATGACTGACTCAAGCTTAAGACCAGTATATGAGTCCTTTTCATGTCCTTGTGAACACCTTTGTCTTGTTCACTGTATGTAGTGACGACAGCTGAATCCTGTATGTTTCAGGTTTTCTAGTTGTCCATCCAACTTTTCTGACATACGTCTAATTCCTATAAACCTAGTATCACAGGAACAACTTGATTGAATATCTTTGAATTCTAAACATCAAAGATGAAGTGATTACATTTTAATGGAAAACACTGACATCAAGGCACTAATTCTAGCTTGTCATGAAATGTTTTTTTCTTGTATATCTAGAACAGTGGTGCTTTTTTTTTTTTTTTTTTTTTAAAGTAGTTGTATGCCTTAAAGCTGCAGTGTGCAATAGATTCATGGTATCATTGGGCTAACAATCCATAATTATGATTCGGCATATTGTAATTCAAGTGATCTGAGAGGAAAATCATAGGTGCTTTTAGATGTCTGTCTGTCTTTCTGTCCGTCCGTCCAAATGTAGATAGATATAGAGCTACAGAATGAAGGTACTGGATGTATTTTAAGATGTTTTTTCCTGTGATTTTGGCCACTGCAGCTTTAAGCTCCCAAAGGTTTCAAACTCTTGCTCTCTATCATCCAGATATGAGCAGTTGTGTTGTTGCAGGCTCATGCCTATGGCTGGTGTTGACCTGCAGTATGGTGTGTGTTTGCAGGCTAACAGCAGAGGCACTAGAGCAGTTGGTGATACTAATGATTCTGCGACTCCCTCACGTGCCTCAAAGATACCAGCTTTGTGCCATAGCTCTGGGAAACAGCCATATGCCTCTTTGTCCACTTCTCTCTGCTCAGACACCAACTTATCCACCTCCTCCTCCTCCTCTTCACCTTCATTTTCTTCCACCCCCTCTTTGGGGAAACACTATCATTCTTCAAAGTGTCTTTCTCATTCCCCTCCTTCCTCAGCACAGTATCCCAGGCAGGCTTTTCTGTGCTCCCTCTCTCGCTCCTCATTGGTTAAAAACTCCTCTTCGTCTGAGTCTCCACCTTCCTCTCCCCTATTATCCTCTTCTCTTCTTCACAAGTCTTTGATCCCCTCTCTGAATCTGAGTCGTCTCCTCACCTCGTCTAGCCTCGTGTCATCGCCATCCCACGCTAGCAGCACATCTGCAGCCCCCGCTCAGCACGGGCCCCACAGCAGCAGCAAACATCAGCACTGCCTCGCCTTCACCTCCAGCACCATCTGTACCTCCCAACACAGTTACTCCTCCTCTTCCTCGTCATCCCCACCATCATCCTCCACTTCCTCCTCTTTGTCTCCCACTTCCTCCTCCTCCTCCCCTTCCTCTCCTTCCTCCTTCCTCCTCCCCACTATGGTGAGTCATGGAGCAAAGAGTGTTCGAACACCAGCATCCAGTCCCCGCTCTCCAAGCCACAGCAAGAAGCAGCGCAGCGTGGGTAAAGTGAGTGGTGTCCTGCAAACACCAGTGTCTGGGACAGCTTTCAAGGATACAGCATGACACTTTCATAGCGTCATCCGATGATATGAAAACAAAAACAGATGAAAAGATGTGCTCACATCTAGCTGATGGGTAAGTGATTATTAAACAACATTGCACTGTGTTTTCGTACAGCAATACTGTGTGAAGTTTACCATTTGAATTTTTTTATGAAAAATATGAACATTATAGTATGAACATTATAGTAAGGCTTGTAAATACTAGGCCTTCTGTACATGTACAAGTGTGAATGAATTGTGTAATCTTTTTGATTTAGAGGCATCCAGTGGTAATATTGCAAATTGCCACCAGCTGAATCCTCCTCCACTCACCCTCCCTTTCAATGACCGTTTAAAAACACTAAGGTCCCTCTCTAGGGTCAGTATTTGGTCTGTGTGTCCTGGGCTTTTTGGTCTGGTCCACAGCCCAAAACAGTAGGTGTTGGCAAAGTGCATTGCATACCACTTGCCATAAACTTCGAGAAAAGAAAATGAAGTCTATTGTGAGCTATGGTAAAAACATGGCTCATGGTGGATGCAGCCTGCTCCCTCTGTAGATACAGTTTAGAGAACTCCATCTAAGCCGACCAAAGAACAGCCATTCTTTTTGCATTATTAAAACGTACTTCTAAGTATTATTTTCCATTTCTGAAATTACATCTCCTTGAATCCCACACATTCAATTTTTAAGTATTTACTGAGCATATATGATGAAAACCAACATTTCCAAACACTTTAAAATACACAGCATAGACAGCATAGATCAATTTTCAGTCAGTCTTAAAACAGACATATACACCTGATATTTAGACATGAAACACCCATGATGGGTATGGCAATATCATGGCTAAGGTTTGGTTGAGTTTTGCTACAAAACATTGGGCTAGCATAAAAAAAAATATCAATAAATAAAATTAATAATTTTTATTTGTAAGTGCCTTTCAAAAATCTCAAGGGCACTAAAAACCAATGGATAAAGACAAATACAGAAGGAAAAGGAAGTGCAGGAAGTGCAGTACAGAGTAATTGTAATGACAGTTACTATGGTGAGTCTGGATTTGAAGAGTCAGTCACTGAGTCACAAAGTTTGTCATGATACATCCCAAGAGCCCTGTTATAGGGCTAGTCTTCACCTGCCTCTTCTGACACATATTCATACAACCATGAGGTCGCAGTAATCTACTTTTCTTATCAACCCAAATGATTGCTTTGGTGGTGAGGTCCTGCTCCAGAAAGCAGGTCTAAGAATCTCATTCTGAAGCTGAATTCTGAGTTCATAAACTCTGAATGTTTGTTCAAGGACAGTCAATTTGTGTTAGTTCCATTTTTAGCTTACTGGCCGATAGGCTGTAAGCTATTGTCGTCATGCGGCCTCCGGCGGCGGTGTCTTTCGTCGTCGTGTGTTACAAAAATTTCAATTGTCTTCTTCTCCGAAACTACAATTCCGATTGACTTCAAATTTGGTATACAGCTTCTTTATGATGATGTCAACAAAAGTTAGTGAAATTATTTGGATTCGGCTCTGATTCTGGATTTGGTGCGACTTTGATTTATAAGAGATAGGAAGTGCCGGTAAGCTACAGGGCCATTGGTCCTATTTTCACTTCAGTATTTTGAGTTCAGTGTGTGCCTGGTAAATGAAGGTATAAACTCATGAACTCATGCATGGATTTCACTAACCTGCAGTATAAGCTGCATCTTGGTAAAGCTGAGCATGTCAGAAGCATGTATCTCAGTGTTAAATGAAACATCACTTGCCTGTTTTTAAGTACTTCCAACTCTGGCCATCACATAAAGTGATTCATTGATCATATGTCTGCAGTGCAGTACAGGTGTTATTTTATTTTACAAAACAGATTCATATTGTATCTAGTCATTGTGAACTGACCTGAGCAAGTAACCAATCAGTGTTTCATTTAGAAAGCAGTAAGAGGAGACACACAGATACTCAAGGTTTGTTGAAGAAAACCTGCCAGGAAGCAGGTTAGTTTCATAGAACCAGGTGCTCCAGTGACTGACTCCAGGTTAAATTGTTTCCCTAATTTCTGAGTTTAAAAAACTCAGTAAACCTGCTTTCTGGAACAAGATCCAGATTGCATGTCAACATGTCCATAAGCAACATCAGACTTAATCTAATCTTCTGCAAATCAAAAAAAACTTAATTCTAAACATATGTTCAGAAGTAGCAGATAATCATATATGTAGTATTAAAGAACACTGCCCAGAACAATATGAGACCAGCTCCAAATGTTGATTCAACATATACTAAATTACAGTGCTTCTTTTCTTGCTGTTTCTCTTAGCAGCTGTTTTTAAATTCTGTTTTTTTTTTATTATCATGATACTACAGTAGCCAACAGGTGCAAATGCACTTCATATACAGAAACGACATTTTTTTATATGTTCTTTTATAAAAAAGAACATACCATTTTTTAGTGCTGGTCAAGTCTCTTTAAAAATGACTATATTCTACATAGCTGACTAGCTGATAGCTAAATATCTCACAATACATTATAAAACCTGCTGATCACTGCTTCTTGTTAATATTTTATCTTCAAATAAAATTTAGAAATGTCACAGAAATGTTTCAAGTGTCAGCGCACTGGCTGTTTTATTTCAGAATGTCAAATGAACACGTTAGTCTTCCTATAAATATATGCAATTCAGTATTTATATAGATTCTGTAAATCACATGCAGCATAAGAAATTTCCAGTGCTAACGTCCACATAGCTGAGGAGAGGAGGAATTACCTCAACATTTTTAGTTTTCTGTAGAGTTATAAAATGATGATGCCTACCAGCCGTCTCCAAGCTCTTCCGCAAAATGATGTAGCAGCTTGTTTCAGGGTGAAAATGATATCAGTTTTCAGAGGTCGTTCATTATAGAAACACACCAAACGCATCCTTCAGATTTGCGTATATTTCTGTGATGGCTATTTAATAAAAGATTTACCATGATTTGATTATAAGTTTAATTATTTTAATGTACTGAGTCATTATATGTTTATGAATATGAATATAATGATAAGCAGGTAAGCAGAGTTTATTTTCTACCGACATGTTTTTAAGGATGACTACCTCACTGGTTAGTCATTAGTTAACACCAGCCAATTAAGGGACTATTAGTGGAATACAGAATGTGTGGTGACTTTAAACATTTGAATATATTTATAAATTTTGAAGTGTATTAGGACATGTTATTATGTATATGCACTTTTCCCAAAGTCAGTCCTCTATAGTCCCATATATAGATTTCACTATGTAAAGAATACTTTCTGTAAAGATCAGTCAGTGTCAGTGTATTTTTATATGCAGATAAAGTATAATATATCAGCTCTATACAGCTTTCTTCAGCCTGGGTAGTGTCTTTTTATGTAGCTGATGACTATTGTGCTTTTACAGAATTGTGTGAAGTCTTAGTGAGTTGTTTGAAGTGACTCTTGCCAAAAATAAAGAATTTGGTGTTTCTTTTTTCCTCTCTCTGTTCATGATTACAGGGCCTTTCTGCCTGTGTATAAAGGCCACTT
Organism: Sphaeramia orbicularis; assembly: GCF_902148855.1. Lineage (NCBI taxonomy): Eukaryota > Metazoa > Chordata > Actinopteri > Kurtiformes > Apogonidae > Sphaeramia > Sphaeramia orbicularis. The sequence goes on from NC_043973.1 coordinate 5,666,105, forward strand.
CCCAGTGCTTCCCAATGCTCAATGTTTTTCAGATGGGAAATATTTGGAAAAAAATATAATATAATATAATATAATATAATATAATATAATATAATATAATATAATAAAAAAATATATCAACAGTCTCCCCTAATTCTTTGCATTTTAAATCATTGTAATCAATCCAATTAGTTTTTTGTTTTTTTGTGTTTTTTTTTAACAGCATTGTAGTGACTTTGTAAACTGGTAATAGCTTGGTATTAACAGTAATTGTATTTGGTCAGTAATATGTATGCCAATAGGTTAAAAACAGGGTAATAATAGTGGAACACATTTAAAGATACTAATGAGGCAAAATATAAAATTATGATCACACATATGGGCAATTTAGAATGACCTATTAAAACACACGTGTTTGAATTAAAGGAGGAAGCTGGAGTAGCTGGAGAGAACCTGCACTGACATGGGGAGAACAAACAGTAAATCGGCACTGGATTTATTTCTACCTTCTTCCTAAGAGGCAATAGTGCTAACTATGGGTTATTTACCCATAAATGGGTCAGTGTGTTTGGTTTCACAATTTGTCTTACCTCAGGACAAATTGTGCCATAGGATGTCAGACCATTGTCCTAAAACTAGAATAATATGATTATATGTTGAAATTTAGTGCACAACACTTACTAATGTTACTACATTCAGTAACTGTTACCATAAAATGTAAAAAGTGGCTTATATTGCCCTGGTGTCTCAGTCCACGGCCTATATTATGTCATTATTATTTATAACCCCCTTAGCTCAACTCCTACACCAGATATTGCTATATAACCATTTTATGATTGTAGTTTATTTGATTATTACTAAATATTTTTGACTTATTGCTACAACCATTTAATGTGTTTCCTTATTCTTACCCATTGTTTTTTTATCCTCTTGTTACACTGCCTAGGGCTGGGTAGAGTTCAGAAATGTTCAATATCTGTACTGATATTGAACAGTGCTTTCAAGGTGCTTTTGAAGCACCTCAGCGTCAAAAGCAGGTCTTATTTCCCATTATAGCAAAATCAAAATTATATTAGGCTGTATGTAACATAACCTAATGCAGCTCATTTGCATTTTTATACAGTGAAATTACTTTTACAACACAGAAGATGAACGTATTCAAAAGTTCATGTTGTGTACACCAGCCATTTAGGAGTGCCACTTTCACTGATGCTGACGAGAGCTACTCCTTGTGTATCAAAGTTTACTAGACATTTTTTTATACTAAATTCAGGACGCATCTCAGGTGTAAAAGTATTTCATTTGTGTACCCTGCCCTAACTGTTGCATAAATGTCAATCTATTATTACATAGATTTAGCTACTGTTAATACAAAACTATTACCTATTTATCACTTTTGACAAATGTCACTAATTGCAAAAAATAAAATGGCTCATTGAGATATCCTGAAGACAAAAGGTGATGCTGTTTCACACTCTATTCTTCTGTAACACATCAAACACAAGTGAGTAAGTAAGTTAGCTTTGTGGTTTGGTTTGGTTTGGTTTGGTTTAGTTTGGTTTTCTATATTTTATCTATTAGCCTCAGAGTCCCAAACATGCAGCATGTCTGAAATGTAAAAAAATATTTCTAGAATCCTCATGTTCCTGTCCAACTGAACCTCACATCATCCATGAGGGGATTAGTTCTAATTCATTAAATGGACATCACCTTTGCTCCACAGTTCAGGCTCTTGGCGTCTGTTTCATCATGTGATGTATTTTATGTTGCTACATATGTCATGTGATGTATAATGTTCTATACAGTGAGAGATGTCTGATATGTGATACTAATTTGTGGTACACTGAGATCAGACTCAACGTTGGGGATGTTGTGATGCAAAATAAAAATAATGGATAAGTAAAAAGCCTGTTTTTCAAATGTTTAGAGCAGAAATTACAGATATTTGTTTTAAAAACATAGGGAGTAAAAGGAAAAGGTTGAAGTACATTAATGAAGTTTTAAGATTAGTGAAGATAATTGTGTATTATGTTTGGCACTATATAAATAAAACTGAACTGAAGAATTTGTACTTTGTTACTTCCTCCCTCTGCTGACAAACTCAATCTCATTTTGATCATGTGACGCCTCTTCACTGGACACATGATAAAGTGGCTCTGATTCTGAAACAGAAAGCCCAAACTGCCCGTTTTAAGTGATGTGTGTTTGGTTTTACAATTTGATTTAGACAGTGTGGACCTTTCACAGTGTTCAGCATCAGAGTTTGGAATTCAAACCTGAGGCTGAATTCAATAAAAGCTTTGTTTACATATCATTTTTTTCCCCTCAACCTTTGCATGCCTTAAAATAATTGTCTGCCAGTTGGAAACTTGCTGTCTTTACACTGTTGTAAGTAGCTGCTGTGTTTGCTTATTTTGTAAGAGAACTAATAAAGGGCTTCCAAAGCATCTCGCTATTGTGCATATTTCAGCATGTTGTGTATTTCCAATAGAGGGCAGTAGAGTCACATCAGGGTGCTGAGGATCCAAACACTATTAATGTTCCACAAAACGCAGGACTACATCATTAATAATAATCACCCTGAGCAAATTTGAAGGTTACTATATTATTTCATTAAAAGTCCCAATCATCTCTTTCAGATGTGCAATTATGTGAAGACCTAGAGATAAAAAGGCCCGAAAAGCAAAAGAAAACCAGTTTCATTGTAATAAAATGTATGTTACAAATAGATGTCTTGTTGACGAAGAATGAATAAATTACATGGACATTTAACAAAATATGTAACATTTTGAAGTTTTGTGTGCAAGGCATGAAAAACAGTAAATATAATAACCATACTTAGAGTATGATGCAATGAACTAAAAACTCATGACAGTTGACGGCCAAAAATGATAAAATTATGTTAAGTATATAATGTATAAAAAACACAATGCAAAGTGATTAACTCCTTGGCTTTAAAAAACCCTTACATAAACTTTATAATTTTTTCATGTGATCTCTGTAGAATGGGATTGAGATCGTAAAGAAAATGTACACTGTCCGGGCAAAAAACGGTCACACAGCCTTTAGCTGTCATTAGAACAGGCATTCCTTGTGACATTGTTTCATTAAGCCTCTGCAATGTCACAACATTTATTTCCATCTAGAAAAGCATTCATTTTTTGCCAAGATCTTCTGTCAGTGATGAGAGAGTTGAACTACTGTGCAAAGTGTTCTTCAGCACATCCCAAAGATTCTCAATGAGGTTCTGGTCTGGACTCTGTGGAGGCCAGTACATGTGTGTAAATAATGTCTCATGCTCCCTGAACCAGTTCACAATTTGAGCCTAATGAATCCTGGTATTGTCATCTTGGAATGATACCTGTGCCATGAGGGAAGAAAAAATTCATTGATGGAATAAGCTGGTCATTCAGTATCTCCTTCACTTCTCACCCTGATGCTTCCTCTGGATCAAGGTCAATCTTGACTCATCACACCACATGACCTTCTTCCATTGCTGCAGAGTCCAATGTTTTTGCACCCAAATCAAAATGAAGCCCCCCCACCCCCCAATTTGACTCTGTGATGAGTGGTTTTCTTAAGACTACACAACTGTTTAGTCCCAATTCTTTCATTGCTGTTGTAATCATCATCATTGTCTTCATCAGCAATTTTTTCAAACATCTTCTCCGATGAAACTACTGGTCGGATTATTTCATATCTTTTATGTAGCTTCCTTGGGACAGTGTCTACAAAGTTTGTTCACAGTTTTGAGAATTTTTAGATTTTAAAATTTTTGTTGAATTTTTGTAATATTAAATAATTTGATTTAACTTATAATGAACCATAATTTGATGGCTTATAGCATGGAAATGGTTACAGGTATCAGTATAGTTATTGAGAACTGAAATGAAGTCATATATTGACTTTCATTTGGGTCCACGATCTTTGGTGTTGAGTGACCTTGAAAGATCAAGCCCAAGGTCATTATTTTCAAGACTTCAACAATCTTATTCTCTGAAACTGAAACATATTTTGAATGGAGATTAATTGGGACAGGTTTTTTTTTGTTTGTTTTGAGAAACTTTGGTCATGATTAGTCCTAGTCTGATGTACTATCAATTAATTGTCATTTACAGGTAATTCTTTGAAGTCATTTGTATGGCCCACTAAATTGAAATTAATTGCATTTCAGTCTGAAATGGTACACTCTGTGGGTTCTGTATGTTACATGTAGATGTATCTCATTTCAATAAAAATTAACATTACATGATGGAAGATTCCTAATGGGTCACTCCGGTTGTTTCATTTTTATGTGATAAATGTATGACCCAATATTAAGTACATGTGATTTTGATCTGTGTTTGTGTTATTTGTTAACACAAATTTTACCTGATCGTTTTAAGGATTTCATTTATTTTATGTTAGAAGAATCCAATGCAGTTCGGTCTTCATAGTGTCTGTTCAGTCATTGACAATTACATTTTGGTCCAAAAAAACCCTGTGTATTTATTGAGGAAACGTCAAAATACGTACTGAATACTGATTTCATCGCCAAAATCTTACATATTCTTGTAGTAGTAGTTGTAGGCAAGTGGTAGTAATTTATTTCTTCACAGCAAGTGCATTACAAGACGTTTGGCGCAGCAATTTCACATGTTGCTGGTGAAGTGGTAATGGACAATAACCAATAGGTTGTGAACCTGAATATAAAGAAATAGAGATACAAACATGCACTAGATCCACACATGATATACAGTGTCATATAGGTCTGGCTGTTACAGAAAGTTGTATAATTTTAAGTTCCTTAACCCTTTATAGGTCACTCATAGAAATGCTCTGAAATTCAAAATTTCAACCTTAGTGTGTTATTGGAGGACATGACAAGACATTTTATTACTTTTGTGCAATTTTTTGCATTTTTTTTATTGTCATGTAGAAAATCAAGGTCAATGAAGTTACCATATTTGGTTCCTTGCCTAATAGTGACAAAAAATGCAAAGAGTAAATATAAAAAATACAAGATAAACACATGTAAGGTGAAAGGAACATGTATTTTAGAACACTAGAACAACATTTTTAGAACATCACAACAACATAAGTGCTGATCCAGTCCTGTCAACATCCACATTATCCTTTTGAACATCATTCCTTACATTAGTTTCATTACTTCATGGTACCTAACATAGCAGGTACACTCACTGTTCATGCACAGGTGGACCTTACAGACCTTGTAGACCACATTTGACCTGAGATTGGTGACTCACTGTCCTCCCTGGAACTGGTACTGTCACTGTCTTTTGATGTATGCAGAAATGCCCAAAAATAGTCACTTGCCTGATAAAGGGTTAATATTTGTGCATTGAGGGGAAAAATAATTAATGTATTATGGTTTGTTTGTTTGTTTGTTATTAAGTATTATGGATGTGACATTGTACATCTTAAATGCATTTAAATAGCTCAGTATTTCATCAAAGTATTTGAGGCTCATTAATGTGCATCATGTCATCATCATCCCCATCATAATTAATCATTGCATTATTTCTATGTCCTATTGTTGATTTACTCTTTATAGTTACAGCAGTTAACGGTAACTTTTCAAATAATGCAACCTTTCATATTAGGATTGAACTCCTGTTAATTTCTCACAGTTTATTTGTTGAGTTATCCTCCAGTGAAAGTACCACCCACTTCAGTTGGGAGATTGATCTTCTACATCAAGACCACAGGACTCTAACATAGCAGCAGACCCTGACAACCTTGGAAATTCAACTTGGTATTGATTCTTCATAGAACCTGCCACTGAGATACAGGGAGTTTTGATCCTTAAAATAAATAGATAAATAAATGTTGGACAGTTCTTAATCCAATTTTAGTAGTTTCAGCAATCTCCTTAGATGTCTTCTTTGCTTGATGCCAATACTTTGACCCTTCTCAAACAGATGAACATCTTTTTCACAACCACAGGACACGTCTTCAACATGGTTATTTAAGAAATGAGAAATTACTCACTGCAGCAGTTAGGGTTAAATAAATTGTTTCCACTTAAAACACAATCACCCGTGCAGTAATTATCCAATGGGAGAAATTTATCAACTTAGTTAAATCCAGGTGATGATTTTTATTGGCAGGACAGTGTATTAGGCAGTTTTATTCAGCCATACAATTTCTAAAGCAGTAATAAGAATAAATACAGCAAATAGTAAAGACTGGGCCCTAGCAGCTACATGTATGTTGGGAGGGAAGTGTGGGCTGGCAGCATGTAGATGCCTTCAAGCTTAGCCTGAAGGTAGGGTCTTAATTTTGATTTTTTTTTCAAAACGGAGCATTGTTTTACGACAAACGTTTATCACAAAACTAACATTAGCAAAATTTAATGTTTCATGTCATTCTTTAGGAGAAGTTTGTTAAAGTACAACAGCAGGTTGTGGCAAAAAAAACCCAAAAAACTGGCTAAACATCTTCAATTCAAAATGGTGGATTCCTTGTTGTCTGTGGGGTACAGCTCTACGAGGCTTTTTGTACATCTTTACCTGATGCATGAAGCGACCAAATTCAGTATGTTTAAATGAGTTGTCATTGTGCATCGCTTCTAATAAAAAAATGAAAATTGACAACATGGTCCAGGTGATGGTAAGAAGCAAAATCCTAACAAAGTAGGAGGTGATTGTGGTAATTAGAATAAAACATCAAACTTTGTACACAGGAGACTCATGTCATGGAATGCTTATTTGTACATTTTCTTTTTTTTTTTTTTTATTCACCCTGATTTTACCCTTATACCCAACCCTAACCTTTTTTCTGGCCCTAACCAAGTTTTTTTTTTTTTTTGCCTAAACCAGGTCACGGCATTGTCTAGACCTCTTTCAGACTACCCAGTGTATTGAAAACTTACATTTAAGGGGTATCATCTGCATTGATAGGCTGCCCAATATCAGTATCTGATGAGTTGGAGCTGAGAATGTAAAGGGGTGTATATTGTCTTTTGAAGCATGGTGTAATCTCAAAGATGTCTGGATATGTGACAAATAAAAAAAAAAAAAAGGAAGAAATAAGTGTTAGAATTAGGCATACTAACAACATGGTTTGGATCAGGAAAAAAGGTAGGGGCAAAGACTAAAATAAAGACAAAATGAAACCAGGACACAAATCCTGGTCTCCACCCTATCTACAACCAACCTACAGGGGTTGGACAAAATAATGGAAACACCTTAAAAAATCAACAAAATATAATTTAATATGGTGTAGGTCCGCCTTTTGCGGCAATTACAGCCTCAATTCTCCGAGGTATTGATTCATACAACTTGTGAATTGTTTCCAAAGGAATTTTAAGCCATTCTTCAGTTAGAATACCCTCCAACTCTTTTAGAGACGATGGCGGTGGAAATCGACGTCTTACTTGAATCTCTAAAACTGACCATAAATGCTCAATAATGTTGAGGTCTGGGGACTGTGCCGGCCATACGAGATGCTCAACTTCATTAGAATGTTCCTCATGCCATTCTTTAACAATTCTAGCTGTATGGATTGGGGCATTATCATCTTGAGGTGAAGGTGTTTCCATTATTTTGTCCAACCCCTGTATGAGGGTTTTGCTGCTTAATGACATAATCTGCCCCATGTCATCAATTTCAGATGTCTATGGACTTACAGTGAGTTCTATTTGGAACCCCTGGCGATGAAAAGGGATGCCAAGGGCTCATGACCAAGTAGTAGAATGGGGTGACTTGGGATTGAGAATGAGTTTGTCAGGCTGTGGACTGTTCTCCCAGAGACACAGGCATTAAACCTCCAACACTGTGAGTTAAAGCCTCTTATTCCTACACTAAAACATCAAAAATGAGAGCCTTTTCTTCACCTCTTCTCTATGTCTGCTGCTCAAACAATGCCATTTTCTCCAAGTCTCTGTTTTCTAAAACTGTAATGAGATAGCCCAGGCCTATAATTTGCTAAATGATTGGTAATTAGTTCCATCATATTCTAATTAGCTCAGATGTAAGTTGCAGGGCTTGATGAATCCCACTGCCCGTCTCTATGTAATTAGTCTGTAATTCCTCTGCATCCTGTGGAACCGGGTGATGTTGGCAGCCAACAGTGTGTCTGATGCAACAGAGGGAGAGACTGCGGAGTAATTAGAAATATCTCACTTGAAGCATTTCTAGATTAATTACAACATTTTCTGTCCCAGTACTTTTTTTCCCTCTTTCTCTTCACAACTGGGCTGCGTCGGCAGAGGACATCACAAACCAACAAGGAACTTGACTGTGGCTTAATCAAAGATGTGGTTCCTTATTTGCATTTCTAATTGGAATTAATTAGGATTGCCCAAATAGAATGTGTGTATGTGTGTGCTCACAGGGCTCAGTTGGTGTTCTTGCTTATGCAGATTTCTTTATCCATCTGATGATGTCATTATCAACAGAGCATGAGCAGCAGGAAGTAGGAAGAGTGTCCATGCCGACGTCTGACAAATAAAAAAAATAAAATAAAAAAAATAAAAAAAAGAGAGAAATGCATACCAGTGCTTCATGCATTGTTGCCAGAGCTGACCAACAAACTCCAACTCACCACCTTTTTTTCTGAGGAAAGAATCTACAGTTCACATAATCTGCAATTCCCAAACGTATACAAAATACTTTAAAAATCATTAAGTCAAATTTGATCCCTCAAGACATATTCTAGTGTTAGATGTGAACAAACGCTCTTCAAGCTGAAGACTTATGTTCAGATATCTCAGGATGGATGTAAATGTAAGGCTCAAACAGGGCCTCAATTTCATAAAGAGAATCAATAAAGGGATACAATCCACCATGATGTGTACAAGTGCTTGATCAGTGAGTCAACACTTAACTTGAAGCTCCGTAATAACATGCCATTAGTGGCAAAATAGTTAAACAATACAGAGGCACTAATGAAGTCAGACTACTTCATAATTCCCCAAAAAAAACCAAAAAAACCCTCATGACACAAGGTTCATTCACATCTGACATCAACACAAGCATTTCAGTAGGGAAATTATGCTTTGTAAAATAGATAACATGTATAAATTAAAAGGTATGAGTAATTATACAAGAACCAATAATAGATGTTAAAAGCTGGCCAAAGATTTAGTCACTTTGTTTTTAGCTTACTGGCCGACAGGCCGTAAACTATTGTCGTCATGCAGCGACCGTCGTCTGTTACAAAACTTTCAATCGTCTTCTTCTCTGAAACTACAATTCCAATTGACTTCAAACTTGGTGTACAGCTTCTTTATGATGATGTCAACAAAAGTTAGTGAAATTATTTGGATCTGGATCTGATTCTGGATTTGGTGCCACTTTGAAAAATGTTCCCATTATAAGAGATAGGAAGTGGATTGATACAATAAATCAGTAAGTATCAATGATATGAAGTTGGAATTTGACTTTTTTACAGATCTGATTGGAATATGACCAATACATGGGCTATTTCTGTAATATAATAAATACACATAACTGGGTGATAATAAATGGCATCTGGATACATCTCCCAAAGCTTTTAATTTGGCCGGTAAGCTACAGGGCCATTGGTCTTATTTTTAAGTATGTAGACGTAAACGTCAAAATTCACTGGACATCCTGCTATGTCTTCAACATGCCCATGAGGTGAGCTTTGATGTGCTGATTTACACAGAAAATAGGTCTATGTCTTCACATTTTCATATCACATACTTTTGGTCTTGAGTTACAGCTGAAGAAATCAGATGGTTAAACAGAGATGGTAAAACTGAAGACACAAGAGGACAAATAAAATAAACATGTCTTAAAAGACAAAAATTACAAGACACACAACAGAAGACATTCAAACATTGTGTTTTAGTTGAGAATGTGAACAAACCTGCAAGACAAAAGAATATAGGCAATATGTATACGTATTGCAATCTTAAACATATTGAGATTATAGCTATGATTTTACTATCGAGAACATTGCACAATCACAATGAGGTTTTTGTAACATGAGTAACTGGAAAGTAGAAATGGGTTGGGGTTTTTTTCACTACGGCCACGAAACATTGTTTCAGTGTGAATGTGACATACTGATGCTGTAGCTTCACACTAAGCAAGCAGCAAGACTACACACACACACACACAGAATATGTAGCACATGACCTTGGATCAGGCTGTGTCTAATTCAGTCTGCTGGAGTTTTGAGGGCATCACCGCAGGCGACGCTCCGCACTCGCTCCCACCCAGCTACCCAGCACCCACCCCACCCACACATGACCCCCAGCTATTTGTCTGACAGCCAGCAATTAGAACTTCACCAGTAACTACCCCAGACCCTCATTAACAGTTAATTAAATCAAATCTATCAGGAATTATCATGTAAAATCTGAAATACCTTCAAGAAAGACACAAGGAGAACGCAGCTTTTTGTTTCATTTCATTCACCTTCTTTCTTTTAGACGTGGTTGTTCAACCTGTGAAAAAAGCTCAAATGTGGATTCTTTTAATATGTTTTAAGTGTAGCTGCCCTCATGTTTAAAATAAATTGTGTTTTCTGGTACTGAAAATGATACAAAAACAACAGCCACAATATGTTCACAAACAAATGTACAATTTTTATTCCAAAATGCTCAAATCAATACACATTCTATTTTAACAGGAAAAAGGTTAAAATCCTCCATAATTTAAACATTCATTTCACAAAAATAACATCAATTTATTTATTCTCAACATGTAACAAAAAACTACAAAATGACTGTTGATCTATGCACAGAGACCAAATAAAAATGTAGAAAAATCAGTGGGACTGAACTGTATACAGGCTGCTGTTGATCCTTGTCCTCCACCATAGTTGATGATGCTTCACCATCAAGTGAATTTATATGTGTGACTGTCAAGGAAATCTCACTTCATTACTGCAATGTGAGCTGATGTCCTGCAGCTACCACTGGAAAAAAATGAAGCCTCACTTTTGTGGTAAGTAACTAAATAACAACTCTGTTATCTAGTGTACTTCAGTCATTCCAGTTAAAGCACATCCGGAAAGTATTCACAGCGCTACCCTTTTTTTTTTTTTTTTTTTTTTACATTTTGCTTGTATTACAGCCTATTCTAAAATAGATTAAGTTCATTTTACCTCAAAATTCTACACATAATACCTCATAATGACAAAGTGAAAAAGTTTGAAGTGTATGTATGTGTGCAAATGTATTAAATATACAAGAGAAAAATATAATATGTACATTAAGTATTCACTGCATTTGCTATGACACTCAAAATTGAGCTCAGTGTGCATCCGGTTTCCACCTGTGGTAGTAGATTCAGTTGACTGAGCATGATTTGGAAAGACACACACCTATCTATATAAGGTCTGATAGTTGACAGTACATGTCAGAGCACAAACCAAGTCATGAAGTCCAAGGAATTATCTGTAGATGTCAGAGACAGGATTGTGTTGAGGCATAGATCTGGGAAGTGCAGCATTGAAGGTCTCAATGAGCACAGTGGCCTCCATCATCCATAAATGGAAGAAGTTTGGAAGCATGGTGGGGGCAGCATCATGCACCGCTCATCACCTGCCCAACACCTTCCTACAGTGAAAAATGGTGGTGGCAGCATCATACACCGCTCATCACCTGCCCAACACCATCCTACAGTGAAAAATGGTGGTGGCAGCATCATGCACCGCTCATCACCTGCTCAACACCATCCTACAGTGAAAAATGGTGGTAGTAGCATCATGCACCGCTCATCACCTGCTCAACACCATCCCTAAAGTGAAACCCTAACCCCAGCATCATGCACTATGCACCACCCAGCACAGCCAAGATAACAAAGCAGTGGTTTTGGGACAACTCTGTGAATGTCCTTGAGTGGCCCAGCCAAAGCCCAGACTTGAACCCCATTGAATATCTCTGGAGATCTGAAAATGGCTGTGCACAGATGCTCCCCATCTAACCCAATGGAGCTTGAGAGGTTTTACAAAGAAGAATGGGAGAAACTGCCCAAACATAGGTGTACCAAGCTGGTGGCATCAGTCAAACAGACTTGAGGCTGAAATTGCTGCCAAAGGTGCATCGACAAAGTATTACGCAAACACTGTGAATACTTCTGTACATGTTATGTTTTTTTTTTTTTTAATAATGCTTAGAACCAACAGAGGGAATAGATGAAATGTGAATACTGCATTTACTCAACCTCAACTTTGTCTTCTACATAGTCTGAATTTCACAGCATTGTATCAGACAATCCAGTGCTATAGCATGAGCTCTGGATTCACATTTATGAATGCTAGCTTTGAATTTAACATTCAGTAATTAGTTCTAGTTCATCTATTATCTTTTTGCGACCATATTCTTAACATTTTGCTTTAAAATGTCAATTGCTCTACACAATGATTTTATAGGCGACTACTTTGATCTGAAAATGGCTAATTACACCACAACATGGGGACTTATCCAGTCTTGAACAATGACATTTTAAAATTCCATGGATCCAGTTCCAGGTTTTTCATGACCATGTTGAGCAGTGAACAATACTCAAACATCTGCTGCCTGGTGGGGTGTTAGAACTGTGGTTTGACCTTATGCTGCAGTACAAGAGAATATGAAACATTAACATATGGCAAATTCAAACCTGGTTCATCTGAAGTGGTTCATGAAGTCCCTGATCTGTTTCAGCTTTAGCTGTACTATAACTGTAAAGGATATGAGTCGTAGTCCATCTTCTGGGTTAGAACTCCTGTCAGGATGAACTCAGCATTGTGGACATCTGGAAAACAGATGTCAGAGGGTCACTTAGAATATTTTTTTTAGTGACTTTAGTAGTTTATGTATTCAGAATGGAATTTAAGATGAAACTACCATGAAGTCACTGTAATTGCAGGTAGGTAGAAAAACTGTCAGATAAGGTTTGTGTCATTTTATTGGTGTTTACGGAGACTTCGAATAATTTGAATGATTATTAGCTGATTACAAGCACACTTAGATGACGTGTGTCTTACCAATGTTCTTCAGGAAATATTCTCTACAGAGGTGCAGGTCATTGTCACAGGAAATCAAGATGATTTCTGGGAGGTTCTGCACAGAACATACAGATACATAACATGTAGTCAGATGACAAGAGTTGATTATATACTGCTTCAGCACATAGCTTAAGTCAGTAGTTGCGATCAAGACCATAAACCATGTGAAAAATACAGTTTAAGTGACAGGAAATAAATGGTATTTGTGATGCATGTTCATTCTAGCATTTTTGGTTATTTCCTCTCTGTTCAAGTCTTGGATTCCCTTGAGAAAACACTTTTCCAGAAAAGGTTGCAGGAAGATTGAAACAATCCCATTTGACAACAGTCAAAATGTGAAGTTAAATTTAACAGCCACTTCAGTTCATTTTAGATGCAGGACAAAATACATTATTTTCAGTGGCTTGTGCTTTGCAAATCCAGTCGTTGTGTTGACTACTGTTCCAAGAGACCACTGGCGCATCATGATTTAAGTTCAACTGGGCTGTACAACAGATACAGAGACATCCAGTCAGTTATGGATAGGAAAATGGTGGACATTTCAGAAAACTGCAGTTATGGATTGTGGGTCTGAAACCATTCGTTATTCATTATTTCCACTTTACTGCGTAGTATGTAGTTTTATGTAGGATGGCTGTGTGAGTCAACATAGCTTAGGCAATATTGTTGACCTTCCTAATTTTGTTTACTTTGTTCTATTCCTCATTACACTTTCATCTCTATTGTTGGCTTCTAATTTTATTTTACTGAAAGCTGTTCAACAGTGTTAAATTTTGCAGGACAAACTCACCTTGTTCTGTTTGTGCTCCATGATTTTCCTGTAGGACGGCTGTTTGGCCAGCAGCTTCCCTCCGGCACTCTCCAGGATGGACTTCATTGTGCTGATGCTGGGACAGATCCCCGGGGTCAGGTAAAAATACTTGCCCTGATCACACACATTAAGCCCAGTGTTGACAAGTAAACAGGTGTTGTGTGTGAGAGACATTGTGTTATAGTGACTGTGTGTTCTTTGTTGCTAGTTGGCAGTATGATATACTGCTGTCTAACCTTGAACAGTGGCGAATTATGGGCTCTCTTCAGCGACTCCTCCAGACTGAACCCAAACAACACCTCAGCTTCGGCATCCCTCAGAATGTAACTCTGCTCATCTGAACACACACACACACACACACACACAAGCACACAGCTTAGCCACAACTGAAAAAGGAGCTGTGTTTAAATTAAGTGATGTTGCCTTTCAAACTAATTTTCACTTGACTGAGCTGATATAATAAATTGGCAATGTAATTAAAAAAAAAATCTATCCTTTTTCCTCTGGATGCATAAAGCTTAGCTTGAATATAAACTGTTTGTGTTAAGGATTCACAAACAGGAGTGCAATTTTGTAAAGAGAAACTATAGAAGAAAATGATCCTTTGTGTTCAAAGAGGAGCAGACTGACACATACCAACAAACTTCTGGCTCCTCCAGCTCTCCTCTAGCCACTCAGGGGTCACAACGTGTTTAACCACAGACATGGCTGTGAGGAACTTGACGGTGCGTGTCACCTTACTGGCCACTAGGTGAGTGACCTTCTGACTGCTGTCTGCCACTTCTCCACCTAGGGCATGTAACCTCTGCAGAGATGCAGGAGGGAGAGAGACCATTAGTCACTGATCACACTGTAAAAGTGGACAACAAGTCAGCATAGTCAGCTCTGATGGTTGCTCTCAGCTTCTGTGGAAACGAGTGGAAAGTGCATACAGATCATTAGTCATGAAGGGCATGTTTATGCTCTCTTTACCTTTGTGTACTGCTGCACCTGTGTGGGCTCAAAGCCTGTAAACAGGACTCGAGGAGTGGACTCAGGTGGAAGCTTCTTACTTGGGGACTGGATCTCCTCCAGTCTGCACACACATACACACAACTGTTAGGTTGACTGAGTACTATGCATATCTGTAGACAGTACTGAAGTTTTCACTTCCATGTACTGTAAATGAGTAAATTTCAGTTCTCTCCATTTAGTTTAATAAGTTCCAAGTACCACCTAACAGTCTTTTCTGTTATATGATAGCTCCACTCCATGATTATTGAATAAAGTTTCCATCCCTCTTGAAAGTGCCACTTCATTGTTACTGGACACGCAATGGATCATCTGAGTTCAGTGTTCAAAACATGGTCATCATGGCAAGGTTTTCTGACCAGGGCTTTGCTAAAAAGGAGAAGGTAGTCTGTATCTACAACTGCTTTAGATTGAAAGAGGCACTGAGGCATGTAACATTTTCGGACTCGTAAGGAACATTAACTGTTAAAAGGTTTTTCACTGTCACTAAGTGTTTGCTCCGGGAGGATTCTGTTGGGCTCTGTAAATTGGCTTGAGAGTCTGGTTTCTATATGCAAAGTGTCATGAGATAACTATTGTTATGATTTGGCGGTATATAAATAAAATTTGATTGATTGATTGATTGATAGATAAACAAATGGGTACAGCTTTTCTTTGTTCATTTTCAAACATATCCCACCGTTTCTAATTCGACATTAGTCCTATTGTAACAACTGAGGCACTGAAATGTAACATTCTGTTAATAAGAAATGGCCCATTTCCTTGAGTATAGAATACATAAAATAAAGATTAAGTCATATCCCTCCCAAGATAACAGGGCTTACACTCATTGTGAGCTTCACATGGCAACAGCTTAACTAAGTCATACAGCCTCAGCAGAGCACAGGTTTAAAAATAATGGTAGAAAATCTAGACAATGGTCAAGGCCAACTCTCTTCGTATGCTATGCTGATAGACAACTGGTGCATTGACAAAACATACTGTATGGAGCTCAAGCTCCAGCCACCAGAATGACTTTTGACAGTAACTGTTTAGTCAACAGGACATATCTAATGGAAATTTCATATCAAAAAGCACACTACATCACCACACAACTTAGTTTGTTCTCATATGTTTGTTTTATTTCTTTGAGAGGTGATCTGAATATTGGCTAGAAACAGGTATTAAATTAATGATTCACTGCAGCCATCTCTAATTCCATATCATGTTGGTTTTACCCTCCAAAACTATGAGTGTAGGGATCAGTCAGGACTTCATCAGTAAGATCATACTTGGGAACTGTCAGCTGTTACGTCATTTGCTCTATAGTAAATAGGCAGCGTTATTTCTTTGTGCAGAGTACAGAAGAGCTGCTGTGCTAGACTGACCTGGCCTTCTTGTTGGGAGGCTGGCTGGTGGAGTCTATGACCTTCTGTTTCTGCAGCAGCTGGAGACTCTGAACACAACAACATACGGAGTTAAACATGTGACACATAAAGTTTTAACAGAGGTTAATGCGAACTAGTAGTACTGACATGTGACACTGTGGTCCTGACCAGCTCTAAATGTAAAGTGTCATGAGATAACTTTTGTTTTGATTTGGTGCTACATAAACAAAATTTGATCCAGTCACCACACTTTTGGGCCTGAACCTGTGCACTAACATAACTGTGATTAACACTAGACACATACTTGTCCACAGACAGGAACGAGGGTAACCACATATCTGAATATATATAACAAAACACATGAAATACACGACAACAAATAAGACAAAACAAAAACAGATACTAACTACATATTCATCATGATACATTAGTGTGTGTGTGTGTATGTGTGAGAGAGAGAGAGAGAGAGAGAGAGAGAGAGAGAGAGAGAGAGAGAGAGAGACAAATGAAAGAAAAGACAAAGGAATTGGTAACGACAAATTATAATTATCCAAAAAAAGTCATTATCATTACCAGTGATAATATAATCGTGATATTAACAAAATCAAAATGATCAAAAATAATAACTAATAAAAATAATAACACAATCACAGGTTGACTATAAGGTATGCAACAGTATGTAAGCAGTTTGCAGTTGCTCAAAGTTCAAAGTACTTCATATTGATTTTAAAATGAAACAACAATGAAAATCAGCTGTGGCATAGTGTTTGGGCTGCCTAACCTAGCTTAATAAGAACAAAATGAGAGCATCAGTATAGACATGAAGTCAAAGCAGCAAGTGTCCATGCAGAAAAGTCACACAGCCTACATTACAAAAGATCCTGTTATGACAAAGCTGTTCTCAGAGTGGAGTAAATGGTGCTGATCACTAGTTAGACTGACAGTAAGCAATCCAGGCTGGCTCTCACTAGCCACTAATCTTAGCTGCTAAGTTAGAAGCCATCAAGAGAGCCAATGTGCCATGCTGGCTGCTGGATTCAGTCTGTCCTCTTTTAAAGAAAAAAAATTACAATCCTGTTATAATTTTCTAAATACTACTGTTATGGGGTCAGCATGAAGTAAAAACAAACAACCACTGTGGTCTCAGAGCCAACAGCATATTCCAACAGTACTTGCCAAAATAAGGTTGATCTAACTGCAGTTAAACCAGCTCTGACTGCCCAGGTCTTCTATGTTGACAGACAGTGAGGTACACTGGCAGTCCCACTAGCCACTAGATAGTCATTAATGAGAGTAGTTAAAGGGATAACACATCTCCAACAATATTGGGATGAGTTTTCAAGTAGGCTCTATCTTATGAAATCAACTTTTTTTTTCCTTTCAAAAACACACACCCACACACCTGTACAAAATCTTAAGACCGGGAAAAAAAATCAAAAATAATTCACAATTTTTATTGGTGGGTCACAACCAGGTTTAAGTATGGCTTCAAAATGCCAAAAGAAGAAGCTGCATTTCAACTCGAACAGGCTGTGTATCAGCTGATAAAAAGTTTAAGACCATAGCCTTCAAAAGGCAAAATCTGCACAAAATTCTGGCTTTCATGTCATTTTCTCTCAAGCATTTACACTATTATGACCTCCTGATGGCAAAGGCAAAAAAGGCATTCTGTCTTTTGATTGGCAAGAAAACTTCACCAGAAAATGCTTAAAACTACATTTAATGACCCAACAACTGTTGTATTTAGAAACATTTACTTACAGATATCCAGTCTAGATTTGCTGCTTCATCTCTTTCCATCACCTGCAAACGTATACAGTGATCTAATGTTGTAGCACTGCAGTGACTCCCACCCAATGGAAAAGCAAACCCGGTCTTAGAAGGCGCACAATAAGAAAACAATAAGCACCACTAGCCCTGACCCTGGCATAGCACTGGAACCATTTCAGTGGAAAAGGGCTATGAGAGACTGGAGAGAATGTCATGTCTGAAAACTCGTTTCCGCACACTGCTCATTTTATCGGGAATGGTCTAACTCACCGCCAGAGCTTCTGGAGAGACTTTGATGGGTGTTCTCCAAGCACCTATTGATACAGAGCAAACACAAAGTCACCCCACAATACAAATCTGGGGCTTTTACTCTCAAATGGTACACTGATTCTCTTACCTGCCTTGAGACCTCTGACCACATTGGACTAACTCATATCAACAATCTAATGTATTTTTTCCTGATACTCATGTATCACTTGTTCAGTTTTAAACATTTTTCAAAATAAAACCAAAAACTAAAATTACATTTTCAGTAATCATTTCCAAAAATAAAAAGTAAAAATAGTTCCAACTTCAAAACTTTCTTATATTTATTCAAATGCACCTATTCACCAGCAGCAGCAAGTTCAGTTACACAAATTTCATTTTTTGTGAGAGTGGGTTGTTGTTTGGTTGTTTGCCACATGTAGTGGTGACTTCTGAGTCACAAAACTTGTGTGCCATGAAAATATCAAAGCAGAATGCAACTGCTTGTACATCAAATTTTGAGTTGGACACAATATTGGATTTAAATTTTTCTGAGTGATGGTTTTGTTTTGATGAATGTATGAACAAATGATCCATAGACTTGATGGCACTTGCTATATCATATACAGCTCTGGAAAAAAATACAAGACCACTGCAAAATTATCACTTTGTCTGACTTTACCATTTATAGGAATGT
The DNA here is from genome assembly GCF_902148855.1 of Sphaeramia orbicularis. Classification (NCBI taxonomy): domain Eukaryota; kingdom Metazoa; phylum Chordata; class Actinopteri; order Kurtiformes; family Apogonidae; genus Sphaeramia; species Sphaeramia orbicularis. The sequence goes on from NC_043973.1 coordinate 5,684,955, forward strand.
GTTTGAGTAAAATGAACATTTTTGTTTTATTCTCTAAACTACTGACAACATTTCTCCCAAATTCCAAATAAAAATATTATTTAGAGCATGTATTTGCAGAACACGACACATGGTCAAAATAATGAAAAGATGCAATGTTTTCAGACCTCAAATAATGCAAAGAAAACCAGTTCATATTCATTTGTAAACAACACAATACTAATGTTGTAACTTGTAACTGAAGTTCAGACATCAATATTTGGTGGAATAACCCTGATTTTCAATGACAGCTTTCACGTGTCTTAGCTCTCCACCATTGCTGTTGGATAACTTTATACAGCTCCTGGCATAGAAATTCAAGAAGCTCAGCAATGTTCAATGGCTTGTGACCATCCATCTTCCTCCAGAGGTTTTCAAAGTGGGTTCAGGTCAGGAGATTGGGCTGGCCGTGACAGGGTCTTCATCTGGTGGTCTGTCATCCATACCTTTATTGACCTAGCTGAGGCAAGGAGCATTGTCCTGACAGAAAAACCAGTCCTCAGAGTTTGGGAACATTGTCAGAGAACTCGAGTAGTTTTCAATAGTTATTTTTTGATTCCAATTACTTTTGCAGTACTAATAGCACTTTTTACCTATTGCAAGAAGATAATGATGGCCACAGCAGTGGTTTTTATACTTCTTCTTAAATAGCACATGGATCAGGTGTTCACTGAGTAGAATAAGGTGTGCTTGTTTTGGAATTCAACAGACACAGGAATGGAAGTTGTATGTCATACATGCTGACATGCTGATTTCACAGGAGATTGCAGTGGTCTCTTAATTTTTCCCAGAGTTGTATATATACAGACGTTATAGATTATAGCTGTTGTACAAATCTGATAATTCACAGAAATCCACAGTCTACATACTCAGCAGGTTCTGGACCAGCTGTGGGTTTGGGACCAGTGGATCAGGGTGGCTGTAGATGGAGTATCTGCTGTGCTGGATCTGTCTTAGGGCTTCAAAGTTCCCTAGCAGTATGTCACACAGCCATTGGGCATTCACACAGGGGATCTTCCACTCCTTAGCCTTCTCATACTTGAGTCCACTGGGTCTGTGGAGATGTTCATAAGATGACAACACTTTACCTGGCCCTACCAATTCTAAAACTAAAGTGCACAAGTAACTGGAATCAGTGTTTGCCATTACATTACATGCAGGCTGTTACCAGGGCTGAGTGATTTGGCTAAAATTTGTATGACAATTTTTGAGCTAGAATTACAAGTAAGACTGTGCAAGACTCAGTCTTATATATATTTAATAACAGGTATGTATATACGGAGAGAAAAAAACATTTAAAGTGCTCTTCCACACAAAACCATTTTTACTTGCATTTTTTGAAATATGTTATGTCCATAGGTGTTTGTGTTATGTGGCGAATGTGAAAATTAACCACAACCTTCTCTGTCTGCTATTGCCACTGAAAAGAAATAAGCAGAGAAACCAGGCTAATTCAAAAAGCTAGTCAGTCTGACGTGTTGTTGCCTGAGCTCATTCCTATTCATGAGGGTGCCCAAGTGAGACTGCACCCACAGAATTTGTCTAGCTCAGTGACAGTTTTCATATACAGCAAGGATGGCTGAACTTCAACGTTCTTGTGCGCTATGTTCAAACAGAACTTCAGCAATGCACATGTTGCCCAAGACCCCAGAGTTGAGGATCAAATGGTTTCAGTTTATTTTTGGAACAATGCCACAACACTATAATTCAAAATTAACTCTTCCTTACATTTTGAAGAGTGACTTCATCAACTTTGGCGAGTTCAGCAGAGGCTTCGTAATCAGGTTACTGTTGAAGCCTGGAGCAGTACCATCGTGGCAGTCTACTGAAAAGCCAGACTCTCATTGGCTAATTGGTTAGCCAATCAGAGTCAAGCAGATTAGCATGTTGAATATTCATGAAAACTGGCGCAAATCAAGCTGAGTCTTCAAGCAGGCTTTCTGTACCACATTAGAATGACTTGAAACTTGGTAACCAAGCCATTTTTTCACAAAAAATGTTACAGAGTCCATGGTAGAACTTCAGATATTACAACAAAAGTAATGAAATGTGTGTGGCAGAGCACCTTTAACTACAACTGAACTCCATACTAATCAGTGACTATAAAAGATGAAAGAACTCATGTAGATGTTCTTACTCTTTACAGATGAGGACCGTGTTACTGCGGCACAGGTAACCTGTATATCTGGCACCAACCAGGTATGCCATCAACTTCAGATCATCTCTGTCAGAATCCACAAAACCTGTCACTGAGATAATCTGAGGAGGAAGGACACATACATATTGAGACAAACACCCAGAAATAAAATGAGCCATTGTGCTTTGTTTTTTTTTATAGTGTAAAACAAATACCAAAACAAAAGAACAGAGGTACAGCACAAATTGAAGATATGACTTTGTGGACATAATATGGATCAGTGTGTGGTAGCGTGTGCATGTTCGACATACATGCTGAGAGCAAGGTTTAGCTCCAGGAGGAAAGGCAAAGGGCAGGTGTAATGTCCTGTGTGGCGGAACCATCTTCTTCTTTTTCAACACCGTATTGAGCCAGTGGGCTGTTACACATCGCTTACCCTCTCTGAGGGCCTGGGAGACAAAACACCACACACATCAACACAAACGATCCATGTTCCACATTACCATGAATTTTACTGAAACAATGGATATGCATACAAAATTCAACCTAACTTCAGAAGAGAGGTGAAAACAGAAGACTAGCATTTCTATCCTTATATACACTGTGATGGCAATGGATTCAGAATGAGCCAAATGCCTGTTTTAATTGTGTTATCAGAGCACAAGAATATGCAAAGTCAGACCCTTAACCACAGCCTCTGATCCAATGAGAGCTACAGCTGCAACAGAGAAATCAACACCAGTCATGTCAGCTTAGTATTAATACTAACAATTGAATTTTTTATGTTAACAGTAGTAGTTAACATTAATGTTATTGTAGTTTGTTGTTTACTTGCTAACCAACTACCAAATTGTAGAAAGTTTGGCATTAAACTGAGTTGCTCCCTGATGATTAATCATTTGATAATGACAATAGCCTGGCTGTTTCATCCAGTAAAACTGCATTATCCTCTGTCCCTGCAGAGAAAATTCAAATCATCTCCTTCACATAGTACCGACATGAAAATTGGCCTGTTTACCTATTCTCTCCATGGCTATACTGATGCAGAATCTGTAGGTTTGTTCCACATATTCATTTTTAATTTGATTGAGTTATTTCAGAAAATTAATTTCTTTTAAATGTACCTTGCTGCAAATTAAAATTACAAATAATAATATATAATGAAAAAATGTTTAGAGCTGTGGTGCCCATACACAGCCCAGTCTCAGAAAAGTCAAGTGCACATGTGTGCATGTTCTCACCTGGACATACATGTTACTGACTTGACTCTCACATAGTAGGTGTGTGCAGCGGCTAGTTAGGGTGGGGTCAGCTGCACCTCCACAAGCCTGGATCACCTGCAGCATAATGTTTTTTTAACAAACACCAACACCATGTTCAAATCCATCTGCTGGTAACGGGTACTGGTTATGTTTTCTGAGTGGGACTGTCTTACCCTCTTCCATGTGGCCAGGAGCTGTTTGTCAGCCATCTGTTCTGGATAGTCAGCTATAGCAAACACACAGCCCAACAGGAAACCATCCTGTGGAACTAGAGGACAACAAAAACCAGACACCAAACAAACACTAGTTTAAAACAAATTAAAAATACACATCATTAAAAAAATATATATTTTAAAATAATTTATTAAAAACTACAATAAATTGGTGACATGTCCAAAGTGTACACCACCTTTGCCCGAAATGTAGCTGGGATAGGCTCCATCATTACTGCGACCCTCTCAAGGATAAAGCGTTTCAGAAGATGACTGACTGACTGTCTCATAATCCTAATCTAATGTCATAACATCGTAATATCTAATCACCAACCTCATATTAATGATAAAATGTGTAAGTCTGGCCAAGAGCCATGTTTCTAGAGCTGCAACCGATTAATTGACTCAAAGTGATCAAAAAAAAAAAAAAAATCAAAAATTCTCCTGAATCAAAGCTTTGTTTCCTTCATTTCTCTGCTGTTAAACATTGGTTCAACTGTTGTGTTTCACACAGACGCTTACTGTGATGCACAAAGAAGCTTCAATTCAGGAAAACTGCAATAGAATATTTCCCTTCAATCAATTTGAGTCGATTAATCGAATTGGGACTTTTTGCATTGACTTCAAGCACCTAGTCGATTAATCGGTTGCAGCTCTACATGTTTCATATTAAAGTTGGGATAAAATACAACAACTCAAATACATTTTAGTTTTTATGGTACAATACTTATTCATAAAATGATCCAATTTCTTTCCACTCCTTGCTTCTTGCTGAAACTTATAAAATTCAAAATGCATATTTACTGGGCGAGAGCTGTTGTTGATTCTGGTCATGACCAAATCTGTTTAAGACTCTGACCAAATTGATATATAGCATGCACATTAAAATTTTCTGAGGTGGCATTTGCACATGTGTTCCAGTCTAGTACTGTTAACACATTTTCAATTTTTTTCTTCTTTATTTGCAAAATGTGAGCAAAGCTTTTAACTAAAAGAACTGCCACTGACTGAGGAAGTTTGAATGTCCAGATTCATAAACTTTGCGGAACGTTCCAGGTAACCCATTGAGCCTTCTGTCAAATTCCGATGTGATTTATGGCCACTTTTTGTGAGCAGATATCTACTGCAGGCTTTGCTTGAGGGAATTACCTGTAGTTTATAGTGTTGTGATGTTAAATTTGGTTTTGAAATTGGTCTAAAAGGTCAATGTTTAACATCACCTATAGCATTATAAAACAGGTAAAGTTATAAATATTTTTTTAAAAAAACCTAAAGTTTAATGTATGATTTTACCTTGTACCCAAACATAAGAGACAGCTTATGCTTATGTAATGGACCTGCCTTGTTACTGCGAATGTCCACTAAATGCGAATGTACTCACTCTCTTGGCCTGGCTCATGGCCAAACAGCTGGGAGATCTGGGAGATGTGAGGTGGCTGCTGGAGCTGAGGCTGCAGTGTTGTCTGCTGCTGTTGCTGATGTTGCTGCTGCTGTAGGGCCTGCTGGTTCTGGTGCTGCAGCTGCTGGTTCTGCAGGTGATGCTGCTGCTGCTGCTGCTGTTGCTGCTGCACCTGTTGCATCTGCTGCATGTGCTGCTGTTGTTGGAGGAAATGCTGCTGCTGTTGTTGTTGCTGCTGTAAATGCTGTTGGTGTAACTGTTGCTGATTCTGCTGCTGCTGTTGTTGTTGTTGTAACATCTGCATGCGTTGTTGCTGTTGGAACTGTTGAAGCTGCTGCTGTAACACCTGTTGCTGCTGCAGCTGCTGTAAACCTGGCCGCAGGAGTTGCTGGGGTCGCAGTTGCTGCTGGGAGAAGGCATGCTGCTGCTGTTGCTGCTGCTGCTGGGAGAACATCTGCTGTTGGTGCATTTGCTGTTGCTGTTGTAGGAATTGCTGCTGCTGTTGTTGGGGCAGCTGTGGAAAGCTTTGTTGGGTGACCTGTGATTGCTGCTGTTGATGCTGTTGCTGTTGGTGATGTAGCTGCATCATCTGATGCTGCTGAAGGTGCATCATGGGATGCTGTGGTTGCTGTGGTAACTGTTGGTGTTGCTGCAGGACAGCTTGGTGTGCTTGTTGCTGCTGCAGGAGCTGCTGATGCTCAGCAGTGAGGCCCTGACCTGTAGCTTTAGACTAATAGAGACAAGAAGTGGCAATGTTAGCATTCACTGTGCACTTCTGCACTGGTTTTGTCTAATTAACAACATATGCAACAGTTGACTAAACTCATAATTTGGACCACGTCACTTTTCAGAACAAAGGGAGACATAACGGATAGGGCTGGGTATCATGGCCAATTTCCATAATCGATTCGATTTCGATTCACAAGGTTCTGAATCGATTAATCACGATTCGATTCGAGTCAATATTGATTCGATTCAGTATTAATTGATTGATTCCGAGTAATTTAGTGATACCAAAGTACAATTTTGAGTTGTAAGATGATTATTTAAGTACCGCAGTCTTGCAACACATCAATACTGGTATCAATATTGATATTAGAAAGGAAATAAATATGACATTTCAGCAGTAAATTACTGAATGTGCTCTTAAATAATGAATGGGACAGAAACATTGCCATGTTTTTACAGTGGCTAAGAACGGACTGCGTCACCTTTATGCTGTTTTATGGCTGGAGGCTACTACTCACTGGGGGTGGGGTGGGGGGTGCGCTCCGTGAATGTTGGTCAGGGGGTAGCAGCGTAGCGGTCGGACATTGTCGCTGTACCATTCCTCTAACTCCATACTCAGCTATAGGTGATAGTATGGATCCAAGTTATTATTCCAAGAACGACCGGCTTCCGCAACTCGCCGGGTGGCCACTTCCTTCACACTGCAGGTTTGAGTTTGAGGCCGGAGGACCTCCAGCGGAGGGTTTCCCCACCGCGTCTTTTCCGTGTCTTTTTCGCGAGCGAGACCAAGTCTTCCCCTGGGGTTCGCAAGACAGAGCTGCCTGCGGTTCCGCATACTCCCGGTCCTGCTCTGAAAAATCGATCTCATCCACTATTAATCGATTACGCAATTTATGAAAATTAAAATGAGATGGATCTAAGATCGATTAAATCGATTTTTTTACCCAGCCCTAATAACGGATATATGTGCACCTGTGGTGGAAATGCAATGTTTTGATACTAAAACCAAGCTAAAGTCAATTAAAGTTGAAGAGAACTGAGTTGATTCCATCAGTCGAAATGCGCCATTAAGGAGAACCATAGCGAACACATAAAACACAGAACACGAAAAGCCCACGGTGAGATGACAATAGTAACAATAGTTATCCAGTTTCTAATTAAGTCAAAGATTTCAAACTATGAAAATAAAAATTTGCAGTTCACATGCCTGCTGAACCATGTGGGGCTGCACATATAAGAGATCAATTGTGGTCTGTTACTCCATTATGTTTAACTGTCACTTTTGGAGTGACTTGGGACATCAAATTTAAATGGAAAGTCCACATTTATGACATATTTCTGATTCTGAACAGCAGACTATGACATGCAACAGGGCCCTGCTCTTTTAAAAGCAAGAAAAGTTGCTTGATGCCTTACATGTGCTATGTTGGCAGGTCGAGCAGCCGGCTGTATGTCTGAGTTGTTGGTGATGTTGCGGAGAGTTCTTGCAGCTGGACTCCACCCAGGAATACCCTCTGGAACTGATACAACTCCTAATGATAAAACACAAAACATACAACAGAAATAACGGCATTAAACCTGCAGCACACACCTACTGAACTGCTTTGAAACTACTTAGTATTGCAAGTCTCAAAACAACTTTCATAACAACTTTAAAAACTAAGTAGTGCATAAATCAAATAAAAGATGCAAAACTGCAAGTAACAGTTTCATTAAATCAGTAAATGTGAAATGCGTAGAGTGACAGAATGTCATTAAAAAAAAAATCAAAACTGATCATTGCAAAAGAAAAAAAAATGTGTTTCACTAATTGTATTTAAATAAGTGCTGTCAAGCAATTAAAATGTTTAATCAGATCAATCAAAGGGTTGCTGTGGATTAATTTTGATTAATCATGATTAAATATCATTAATTCTTTATCTATATAAATTGTGTTTCATTTCACATGAGCAAACAAACTCAAGAAAGAAGGGAATACTTATGCACTTAATGTATTTGTCAGAAACTGGGTGATGTGTTAGCTGAAGTGCTAGCAGAATCCCGGACTAATATATGCTTCACATTAATGTGGTATTTTAAGCTTGAAATGCTTCAGTGAAAAGAAAACGCCTTCCTGCAGAGTGTGCATAATACGATATGTCGGTCAACTGCTCAATCTTGGGTTTTTTTGTACTAAAATTTCCCATCCAGAGGGCCAACGTGCTGTTTAGCGTCTTTCATCTTTATCAGTTGGTTCTGCTGCCTGTCACTACCGGAACAACTGCTCATTTGTGCATGCACGACAATAACTCTACTTGGACAAACTCCCCGAAATGTGTTGCCAGAGATATTCAGAGTCATTCTGCATTGCAGATGGGTTAATTGCATTAAATTTTTTTTATCAGATTCATCATGATTGATTAATCCATGTTACAGGTACCCTACCACATAAAACCATTTTTCCTTGTATTGTTTTTTTAAATATGTTAGGTCCATAGGTGTTTGTGTTATGTAGTGAATTTGAAAATGAACCGCTACGTCCTTGGTCTGCTATTGCCACTGAAAAGAAATAAGTGGAGAAATCAGGTCAGTTAGAAAAGCTGGTCAGTGTGATGTGTTAATGCCTGAGCTCATTACTATTTATGAGCTTGATTGGGTGAGACCATGCCCACAGAATTTGTCTCGCTCAGTGACATTTTTCATATAAAGCAAGCTGGGGCGCTATAAAGGGGGGGTAAACCTAACAAATTCATGGGGCCAAGCATTCCTGGGGGACCCATAGAGCAGTGGAGGGGGCCCCGTGGATACAGGTTAGAAGTTGTGAAATTCCGTGTAAGGTATAAGAGTCGTACAAGAGAGGCATAGAAGCCGGGAGTCAGATATTCAAAGCATGTTAAGTTTCGTTTTCGGTTTCCGGCAGTTCCTCTACTTGTTGTGCAGGGATGCTGACAAGCCAGGCTCTCATTGGCTAGCTGGTAGCCAAACAGTCAAGCAGATTATCATGTTGAATAATCATGAGAACTGGCGCAAATTGAGCCGAGTCTTCCAGCGGGCTTTCTATACCATGTTAGAATTGCTTGAAACTTGGTAACCAAGGCATTTTTTACACAAAAAATGTTAAAGTCCACTGTAGAACTTCAGACATTACCACAAAAGTAATGAAATACGTGTGGTTGGGTACCTTTAAAGTGTTAATTTTGACAGCCCTAATTTAAGTATAAAACTGAATGCAGCACTTTTAGTTTTATCAATATTTTGATAGTACAACAGTTATTCTGCTGCCTCCAGATATCCAAATTCACAATGTTTCCACATTAATGTAATTTGTCCTTAGAACGAGTAGCATACGTTTACAACATGTAACAACAAAACAGAAAAGAGTAGTATACAGACCACAGCAGAGTAGAGCAGTATAGGTTTATTAGTGAGATTAAAAATTCACCAGTTGTACTGCCAGTGGGTAGAAGCTGCATTTGAGTCTTGTTGTTCTAGTCTTCATACTCTGCAGCCTCCTGCCTGAGGGGAGGGGTCAAACAGCTTGCGGGCCAGATGGGTGGGGTCACTCATGATGTAAGCTGCATTGGCCCTGCACCTGCTGCTGTCCTCTACGGAAGGGAGGCTGCTGCTGGTGGTGCATTTCTGGGCAGCTTCTACCACACTCTGCAGCACCTTCCTGTCCACAGCAGAGTAGTTTCCATACCAAGCACTCATGGAGAAAGTGAGGGTACTCTCCACCATATACTAATAGAAAGTTGCCAGAACTGGGGTGTTAAGGGCAACCTGCTTGAGTTTCTTCTGGAAGTAAGGGTGTTGGTGCATCCTCTTTATCACATGTGCAGTTGATTGATGAATTTTCCTCCCCAAGTCCATGACCAGCTCCTTTGCCTTACTTACAGTGCTGTGAGGGTTATTCGGCCTGCACAAGTCCACCAGGTCTTCCACCTAATGTCAATACAATGACTCATCATATGTGATCAGATGCCAAGTCATTAAGTGGAGCAGTAGTATGTGAGTAGTGCACACAGTGGAGGGCTGAAGACACAACCTGGGGGGAGCTGGTGTTAAAAGGGTGATGGGGGAAGATGAGATGCCATGGATTTTTGTCTGTGGTCAGTTTGTCAAATAGTCCAGAATGCAGTTGCAGAGGGAAGATGTTATTCCAAGCCGCAGGAATTTATTGACTAGCATTTGTGGGATGAATGTATTGAAAGCAGAGCTGGGGTAAATTGAATATTACGTGCACCAGGTGCTTTACGGAGGTTGATGTGCTGCAAGATTTTGATTACGTCCTCAAAAGGGTCAGCTGATCAGCTGGTTCTGGAGCTGGTTGTGGACTTAGAGGATTCAAAGTGATCATAGAATATGTTAAGAGCATTTGGGAGAGATGGTTCCCAAGGGCATTTAACAAATCCCTTGCTGTTTCTAGGGCTACTCATGCTCTGGGGGTCACTGGTGGAATAATTAACCTGTATTTTAAGAGAGTACTCCAGGTTTCTCCTTGCTGCTTTCTCCTGATCTAAAGGCTGGGTCCTGTCCACTAAGGAGACGCCACACCTCTCTATTCAGCCTGGGTTTCTGGTTGGATAGTGACATCATCAATACATTTGATGAAGTAACTACAGACTAGGAATGCACCGATACCACTTTTTTCCAGACCGAGTACGAGTATGAGTACTTACATTTGAGTACTTGCCGATACCAAGTACTGATACGAGTACTTAATAATCCCATTCCAGTTCTTAGTTCCTTTTGTAAATGTGCTTTATTGTCGTTGTCATTAGTCTGATTGGAAAAAAGTGCTGCTACTGACATTTAATGTGTTGGAATGAGTGTTTCTCAATTAATCCATCAGGGGGCGCCGCTCTTAATTAACCATACTGGAAAAATACCACGAAGAAGAGTAAAGTTTTTTGAGAAGAAGAAGAAAGTCAGTAATAACAAACATGGAAACGACGGAGGCAACACTAATGTGATACTAATATTGCAGCGTTTTCACTGGTAAGGTTTAAAAGCTTAGCTTCAGCAGGTAGAGAAAAGAGAAATGAGTGATAAGTTTCGTGTTCACTTCTGTTGGCGGCGGTCCGCACCGCTCGGTACACCCTCTGGTATTCTCATTCTGTTTACGCATCCCCGAGCACCTGATAAACGGATGGAATGTACGCAGAGGACGGACAGAACGCTGTGTCTGTATCTGTCCGTGTCTTTAGCGTTACTTGCAGTCAGTGTTACTTTTATCACCGTCATTTATTTTGAAAAATCTCCACACTCTTCACACTCCACACACATTATTCCACTGCCGTGTACCTGCTGCACTGAACTGTGAATGTCAAACGGCCGTTAAGTGGTATCGGTGCATTTGTATCGGATTACTTTTACAAGTACGAGTACACACACCGAGTATTGGAGCTAATGCCGATACTTGTATCGGTATCGGTGCATCCCTACAACAGACTGATGATGCATACTCCTCAAGGTCAACACAGTTCTCCTTTGTTGTAGCCTCTGTGATGATCTGACAGTCGGTGCACTCCAAGCAGTCTTGAAGCATGGCAACAGCTGTGCTGGGCAAAAGAGTAATGCTTCTCAGTGTGGGCCTGTAGTATTTAAGCACGGGGTGATGAGTTGGAATCAGCAAGATGGGAATATGATCAGAGAAGCCCAAGTGGGGGCGGGGCACCGCTCTGTACATCTTTCTTCTGTTGGTATATACCTGGTCTAGATTGTTGTTCCCCCTGGTTGCTGCCAGTATGTTGGAGCTGCTCAGAGCTCCAGTGTGTGACAGAGAGCTGACCCACCCTTCAGAGACCTGAACCCAGGTCTCTATTCTGGATCGAGGACAAAAAAAAAAGTGATTCCTGAGCGCCTTAAATGGCAGCTACTGCTCCTAAAGTGTGCACTATATGCTAATGATAATGCTAGGTACTGTGTGTATTAGGATGGGTAAAATGTGGAGACCAAACTTTCCTACAAGTGTAATAAAGCAAGTTGACCTTTAACCTTAACAAGCAAGGCTTTTTAGTCATGGTCACCCATGTGTATCTGCCACTGAACACTGTCACACCCTTATGATACACCTTTACAGTGGTATCAAAACACTTCACAAAAAGTTCTGCAGGTTAAAGTTAAGCAGGTTAAGGAACCAAATACTTTTAGTAATGCCAGACAAAAAAAAACTGTAGCATTGTGACTAGGGGTGTAACGGTGCACTCGTTTGTACCAAATCATTTCGGTTCGGTGCCTTCAATACGATACAGAAGTGTACTGAATGTAGCTTATGTGAAGAACATAAACACTTGGGAAGCAGGGTGGCTGCAAGCAGAACCCATGTGCAGGGTTGCAAAAAAAACAAAACATGACAACAGAAAGAATAACAGAGGCACAGAAGCCAAGTCAGACGTTCTGCGGTATTACTGTGAGGTCACGTTCACAGCACCTCGGGGAATACTGTGAGGTCTTCAAAAACACTCAGTAAATTACACTGTTTGCCATAAATGAACATTGAACATTCAAAAATACAGAACATGTGGGGTGCCTGTTAATGCACAAATGACCGAACAATATTTTGTAGACATGTCCTGTGTCCCACAGGTAGTTACGGCGCGCACCTCCCCTATAACCCCCCCCCTTCACTGGTTTTCTTCACTGTACCGAAAATGTATCAAAAATGTATCGAACCGAAGACCCCTGTACCAAAAGCGTACCGAATCGAAATTTTTCTGCACCGTTACATCCCTAATTGTGACTAATACTAATGACTCATGATTTAACAGTCGGGACAATGTCATCACTGTGTTCAGAATGATGAGGGCCCAGACACAATGAATGAAAATGGCTGATGAGCTGAACATGACCCTCCTACACTATATTGCCGAAAGTATTTGCTCACCTGCCTTGACTCACATATGAATTTCAGTGCCATCCCATTCCTAGTCTATGGGGTTCAATATGACGTGGGTCCACCCTTTGCAG